>NC_052165.1:23024283-23661030 GCF_902713615.1 Scyliorhinus canicula | reverse complement strand
AGAAATAGGAAAGGAGCGGTCACGTTGTTAGGAGTTTTCTATAGGCCCCCAAACAGTAATAGAGATATGGAGGAAGAAATTGCAAAGCAGATTATGGATAGGTGCAGAGGTCTCAGTGTAGTTGTCATGGGTGACTTTAACTTTCCAAATATTGATTGGAACCTCTACAGGTCTAACAGTTCGGATGGGGCACTTTTTGTACAGTGTGTGCAGGAGGGTCTCCTGACACAATATATGGGTAGGCCGACAAGAGGTGGGACCACATTGAATTTGATACTGGGTAATGAACCGGGCCAAGTTTTGGATTGTTTTGTGGGAGAGCACTTTGGAGATAGTGACCACTGTCTTGTTATGCTCTTGGAGTAGCATAAGCGGCTTCCTTAATGTGCACTCTGACAAAGGAAGGTTCAGACGTGGAGATGACTTCAACACGTTTATTGAATTATTTACAATTCTCCTACTCGGGTTCGCCACTACTGTTAGAACATAAGAACATAAGAACTAGGAGCAGGAGTAGGCCATCTGGCCCCTCAAGCCTGCTCCGCCATTTAATTAGATCATGGCTGATCTTTTGTGGACTCAGCTCCACTTTCCGGCCCGAACACCATAACCCTTAATCCCTTTATTCTTCAAAAAACTATCTATCTTTACCTTAAAAACATGTAATGAAGGAGCCTCAACTGCTTCACTGGGCAAGGAATTCCATAGATTCACAACCCTTTGGGTGAAGAAGTTCCTCCTAAACTCAGTCCTAAATCTACTTCCCCTTATTTTGAGGCTATGTCCCCTAGTTCTGTTTTCACCCGCCAGTGGAAAAAACCTGCCTGCATCTATCCTATCTATTCATAATTTTAAATGTTTCTATAAGATCCCCCCTCATCCTTCTAAATTCCAACAAGTACAGTCCCAGTCTACTCAACCTCTCCTCATAATCCAACCCCTTCAACTCTGGGATTAACCTAGTGAATCTCCTCTGCACGCCCTCCAGTGCCAGTATGTCCTTTCTCAAGTAAGGAGACCAAAACTGAACACAATACTCCAGGTGTGGCCTCACTAACACCTTATACAATTGCAACATAACCTCCCTAGTCTTAAACTCCATCCCTCTAGCAATGAAGGACAAAATTCCAATTGCCTTCTTAATCACCTGTTGCACCTGTAAACCAACCTTCTGTGACTCATGCACTAGCACACCCAAGTCTCTCTGCACAGCGGCATGCTTTAATATTTTATCGTTTAAATAATAATCCCGTTTGCTGTTATTCCTACCAAATGGATAACCTCACATTTGTCAACATTGTATTCCATCTGCCAGACCCTAGCCCATTCGCTTAACCTATCCAAATCCCTCTGCAGACTTCCAGTATCTTCTGCACTTTTCGCTTTACCACTCATCTCAGTGTCATCTGCAAACTTGGACACAAGTTAGTCCTTCTATAGCTACTCAGACTGACAAACCAGTCTGCTACAATCCATGTGGTGGGTGTGATGTTGAATCAACCCTGTGTCTGAACCCACTGAGTGTCTCCACTGGAAAGAGGAAGATCATGTGTGCTGTGTCCTTTGTATATGGGTTGGTGTAATGCCCCCCTGTGGCAGTGTCACCTCTGTGTGTATCGTGAATGCCCATTGGTTGTGTCTTATCTTACTGACCTATTGGTTGAGTGTCTGTGTGTCATGTCTCTGGTGCTCCCTCTAGTGTCTAGCTAGTCTACGTGTACTTACATTAACCCCTTGTGTATCTACAGTGATGCATATCACCACAACCACGATTCGGTGTCTTTCACTATTGCAATGGAGAGGGATAGGGCCATACGGCAGGGCAAGGTTTATAATTGGGGGAGTGGTAATTATGATGCGATTAGGCAAGAATTAGGGAGCATAAGATATGAACAGAAACTGTCAGGGAAAGGCACAAATGAAAAGCGGAGCTTGTTCAAGGAAAAAATACTGCGTGTCCTTGATAGGTATGCGCCTGTCAGGCAGGGAGGAAATGGCCGTGTGAGGGAACCATGGTTCACAAAAGAGGTTGAATGGCTTGTCAAGAGGAAAAAGGAAGCGTATGCAAGGATGAGAAAACAAGGTTCAGTTGGGTTGCTTGAGGGTTACAAGGTAGCAAGGAATGAGCTGAAAAAAGGGCTTAGGAGAGCTAGGAGGGGGTATGAGAAGTCCTTGGCGGGTCGGATCAAGGAAAACCCCAAGGCTTTTTACTCTTATGTGAGAAATAAAAGAATGACCAGGGTGAGGTTAGGGCTGGTCAAGGACAGTAGTGGGAACTTGTGCATGGAGTCAGAAGACTGGGGCTGGTTTAGCACAAGGCTAAATCACTGGCTTTGAAAGCAGACCAAGGCAGGCCAGCAGCACGGTTCAATTCCCGTACCAGCCTCCCTGAACAGGCGCAGGAATGTGGCGACTAGGGGCTTTTCACAGTAACTTCATTTGAAGCCTACTTGTGACAATAAACAATTTTCCTTCATTCATTCAAGAGATCAGAGAGGCGTTGAATGAATATTTTTCTTCATTGTTCACCAAGGAGAGGGGCTATGTTTTTGAGGATGAAAGTGTGATACAGTTGGGTAGGCTGGAGAAGGTAGATGTTCTGAGGGAAGATGTAGTAGCAATTTTAAAAAACCTGAGGGTCGACAAGTCCCCTGGGCCAGATGGGATATAGCCTAGGATTCTTTGGGAGGCAAGGGATGAGATTGCAGAGCCTTTGACTTTGATCTTTGGGTCCTCACTGTCCTCGGGGATAGTGCCAGAGGACTGGAGAGTGGCTAATGTTGTTCCGCTGTTCAAGAAAGGGAATAGGAATGACCCTGGTAATTATAGGCCGGTTAGTCTTACTCGGTGGTCGGTAAGTTAATGGAAAAGGTCCTGAGGGATAGGATTAATGACCATTTGGAAAGATGCAGTTTAATCCGGGATAGTCAACACGGATTCGTGAAGGGTAAGTCTTGCCTCACAAATGTGATTGAATTCTTGAGGAGGTAACTAAGTGTGTAGATGAAAGTAGAGCAGTTGATGTCGTATACATGGATTTCAGTAAGGCGTTTGATAAGGTTCCCCATAGTCGGCTCATGGATGTGTGGGATAGAGGGAAATTTGGCCAATTGGATAAGTAACTGGCTATCACACAGAGGGTGGTGGTCGATGGAAAATTTTCGGACTGGAGACCAGTTACCAGCAGTGTACCACAGGGATCAGTACTGGGTCCTCTGCTATTTGTGATTTTTATAAATGACTTGGAGGAGGGGGCTGAAGGGTGGGTCAGTAAATTTGCTGATGACACCAAGATTGGTAGAGTAGTGGATGAGGTGGAGGGCTGTTGTAGGCTGCAAAGAGACATTGATAGGATGCAGAGCTGGGCCAAAAAATGGCAGATGGAGTTTAACCCTGATAAGTGTGAGGTGATTCATTTTGTTAGGGCAGATTTGCGGATTACAGGGTCAACGGCAGGGTTCTGAGGATTGTGGAGGAACAGAAAGATCTTGGGGTTCATGTCCACAGATCTCTGAAGGTTGCCACTCAAGTGGATAGAGCCCTGAAGAAGGCCTATAGTGTGTTAGCGTTTATTAACAGGGGGCTTGAGTTTAAGAGCCGTGGGATTATGCTGTAACTGTACAAGACCCTGGTGAGACTACATTTGTAGTATTGTGTGCAGTTCTGATCACCTCACTATAGGAGGGATGTGGAAGCATTGGAAAGGGTGCAAAGGAGATTTACCAGGATGCTGCCTGGTTTGGAGGGTAGGTCTTATGAGGAAAGGTTGAGGGAGCTAGGGCTTTTCTCTTTGGAGCGAGGAGGATGAGAGGCGACTTAATAGAGGTTTATAAGATGATCAGTGGGATAGATAGAGTGGACGTTCAGAGACTATTTCCTCGGGTGGATGTAGCTGGTACAAGGGGACATAACTGTAAGGTTCAGGGTGGGAGATATAGGAGGGATGTCCGAGGTAGGTTCTTTACTCAGAGAGTGGTTAGGGTGTGGAATGGACTGCCTGCTGTGATAGTGGAGTTGGACACTTTAGGAACTTTCAAGCAGTTATTGGATAGGCACATGGAGCACACCAGAATGACAGGGAGTGGGATTGCTTGATCTTGGTTTCGGACGAAGCTCGGCACAACATCAAGGGCCGAAGGGCCTGTTCCGTGCTGTACTGTTCTATGTTCTATGTTCTAAGATTGGCAATGCTTGAAAAGCCTCATGAGATTCAACCAAACTTTGCGAGGTGTCGCGATCTGGAGCTCTCCCTCACTGGCACGCATTCGGCTCATTAAAATATGTTTGTGCCAGATTTTACCGTGGCCCTTAAATTGATGGACTCATCCGGGAGACCTTGCCATGGCACTGTTTATCACTGGCTTCCATGGATTAGACGTAATACGGGGTCTCTCAGGCAATTAAAGAACTCTGGACCGTCGGGCTTTGAACAGGGTGGCACTCTTGCATGCCCACTGACACCCTGGCTCTGTCAGGGTGCCCTGGTGGCATTACCAGAACAGCATAGGGACTGCTAGGGTGCCAAGCTGGCAGTGCCAAGGTGCCCAGATGCCAGGTTGCCATTGCCAGACAACGGGCCTTTGGTGCCTCACCTTTAAGGTGTGGGGAGGGGGTGCACGAGGACCCCATAAGAGGTAGGTTTGGTGCAGTGGTGGGGTTGTCCAGAGGCCATGGTGGGCTGAGAGGGGGGGGGGGGGGGGGGGGAAGAAGATCAGGACGGCATTTAAAAATGGTGCCCCGTTCTGTGAATACTCTTCCTGTACTGGCAAGCTGAGCCCGTCAATGCAGGAAATGATGTAAGTGAGGTCTTGGCTGGGCGTTCCTCACTGAGGCCAAAAGAGATGGCAAAGTGCCGTTAAAGAGCAGTGTCGTTCTTGGTGCTGCAGGTGCCGAGATACATACCGCTAAACGCATCCAAAACGGGACCCGGTTTCTGTCCTGTTAAATCACGCTCAATGTTTCGAAGAAACTTAAGGAACAAACTTCCAACAAATCCCGGGACCCTAGGCCTACACCCACGGGTTCAAAAGCAGATAGGTGTAGCGATAATGGATGTGTTAGCTATGATTTTCCAAACTTCCTGCGATTCAGATACAGTTCCACCAGACTGGAAGTTAGCAAATGTCACAGCAGTTTTCAAGAAAGGAGTGAGAGAAAAACAATGATTTACAGGTCAGTTAGTCTAACACCATTTAGGAATGTTCTGGAATCCATTATTAAGGAAGCTCTAACAATGCACTTTGAAAACAATAGCATGATTAGAACGATTAGTGTGATTCGTCAACATGGTTTTATGAAAGGGAAATTCTATTTAACACATTTATTCGAGTTTTTTGAGGGTGTAACTAGTAGGGTGGATAAAAGGAAACCAGTAAATGTAGTTTACCATAATTTTATAAGACATTTGATAAAGAGCCACACAAAAGGTTAATTGGCAAGGTAAGCGTTCATGGAGTTGGGGGCAAGATATGAGCATGGATGGAGGTTTGGTTAATGAATAGAAAACAGAGAGTGGGTCAATAATCACCTGTTCCCTTCAGCATTATATATCCATCAGTTCAGTATGTGGACAACAAGGCGAAGGGGAGGGGACAACCCCAGCTCAAAAAAACACATAACAGGCGGCATTCTCTGGCCCTTCCTGCTGGCGTGATATTCAAATGCCGCCAAATTCGACCCCGCCGCAGTTTCCCGACTGTGGCATGGGCGAGGACTGTAAATCGCTATCGACTTTGGCAGGACCAGAAGATCCTACCAGCAGCCAAAGATGAGATACCTCCTCCCATGGTGTGGGGCGGAGGAGGTTGGAGAATTCCGCCGAAAATCACGTGACCCAGTAATGCCAGGGCACTATATTCTTGTCATAAACACAATCCACCTCAAGCTGCAGGCATGTGTGAAGTGACTTTGGGACAAGACAATCACTGTGGCCAGAGGGTTGTACACTGCACAGTGGAGATGGCATGGACTGTGTCTGCTGACTACATTTTGTGTAGGGACCAAGGTGTCACTTCTGAATGACACACCTCACTATAAAAAGGAGACATGATTATGACTGTATTTCTATTGATGATATTATATCCAATTATTAATGCCTGTGCCCATGATGTGCAACTACATATTCTTGACTTTCCTAAACATTTCGCAACATCTTGGTGCATCTCCGACATCCATCGTGGAGATGGAGGGGGCCTGCTGACCCCCTATGCCTTGTTGACTGTGATGGCCTTGGAGGGAGTCCTCTGGAAGGCCGAGACCTCGAGGGACCTGGCCTGATTTTAGGGTCCTGTTGTGGACAGTGGCATCCTCCTCAACATGTGGAGCTGGAGCTGATGGGGGTCATAGGAAGAGGATATTGGGAATAGCCAGACACTACCGCAGTTGCCTGGATGAATGTGTGGGAGAATGAGCAGTGATCTATCTTTTTTTAAAATAAATTTAAGAGTACCCAATTATTTTTTCCAATTAAGGGGCAATTTTAGCGTGGCCATTTCACCTACCCTGCACATCTTTGGGTGGTGGGGGTGAAACCCACGCAAACACGGGGAGAATGTGCAAACTCCACATGGACAGTGACCCAGGGCCGGGATTCGAACCCGGGTCCTCAGCGCCGTGAGGCCGCAATGCTAACCACTGTGCCACCGTGCTGCCCAGCAGTGATCTATCTTAAGCTGGCAGTGAATGAGATCTGTGTGGACGTATGATGGGTTTGTGAGGGTGTGAGTTGAGAATGATGGGAAGGGTGATTTACCCTAGCGGAACGGAAGAGATCATTCAACCTCTTCCTGCAATGCATGACTGTCCCCATTTGCAGGGCACTAGTGCTCACCACTGCTGTCCCCACATCCCATGTTGGACTAATCATCTTGGATGAGGTTGTTTGCCCTTGGGGTGGGGGGGGGGGGGGGGGGGGGGCTAGGGGATATTGTGGCAGGCCTCCAGCGTCTCCCAATGCTCAGGAGAGATGTCACTGAATTTGAGGACAGCATGTTTCCTCAATTTTGAAGCCTTGACTTTCCTGCATCTTTTGATCCCTCAGAGGGAGTGGTAGCTTTGTGCAGGGGTGTCCTTTAAATATGGCGCCCAGATTACTGACGCATCAGTGATCCGATGTGAAACCCACGTCTCTCAATTTTTTTCAACAAAGTGCAGCACGACATGGCAGAAAAAGTCACCAATGTCCGTTGGCAGGTCAAACGTTGATTTTTCCCGTCCGCTTTCGGACTGTGCCTATTTCACGGGAGAAACCCGGCCCCAGATTAATCTGTCTAAGTTTGCAGATGATACCAAGCCAGATGGAAAGGTAAGCTGCAGGGAGGACACATTGAGGCTGTAAAGAGATAGAGACAGGTTAAGTGATTGGGCAACATGATAGCAGATGGAGTATAACATAGGGAAGTACTTGCATTGGAGGCAGTCAGTGAAGGTTCACTAAATTCTTACCAGGGGTGAGGGGGTTGAGTAAATTGGGTTTATATTCTGTGGCATTTAAAAAGATGCGAGGTGATCTCATTGAAATCTACAAAATTCAGAAGGGTTTTATCTGGTGGACGCTGAGAGATTATTCCACGATGGGAGCCAGGGTCGGTGATCAACACTGCTTTGGAATTCTGTGAACCTAATTGGCTCTGGTATCAGATTAGCACTGAACAGTGACCAATTGAAAGTTTCTGTTACCAAGCACATTCATCTTGCAGTTGTCAAGGTCCAATATTTAATGCAATAAGTTTTACAAAATATTTTCCTGTCATGTTACTTTGTCCACTAAAACTTTGTTTGTATTTCATTACTTTGTTGTGCAAGTACAAAAATGGGTTGCATAGACATCATATTTTATGAATTCTTTATTTAGTCTTGATGAGCTGCTGAAAACACACACTGCTGTCATCTCCACTCTGACCAAATAACCTTCCAATCAAATATCTTATCAATTCCATATGCCTACACTACATAAACAGAACAAATGAAGTCCCCAGGAATGAAGGATAATAGCCTGACAGTAAGTCTGCTGCATTAAAATTACATTGATGTTGTCTCATTTGCTAGTACATAACTCTGCATATTACAGTGAAGAGAATTCAGTGTAAGTTGGGTGTAGAGTCTGGATCTAGTTCCAAGGGACAGTAAGGTGGGAGAATGGGAAGCCACATCCTTCTAGAAGATCATCTCACCTCACAGAGACACAAAAGCAATTTGGAAGCATGTTCTGGTGAAAGGTTGGATTCTCCGTCCCGGGGCCGAAGTGTTGACTCCGGGACAGGATTCGTGGACTTCCACAACAGCAAAACTGGCGCCTGACCTGGACCCATTCAGCAACTGTTGAGGAGCTAGCATCGGCACCACATGGATCACAATCGATTCCAATGGGAAAAGGTGCTGAATTCGCCGGATTCATGATTGACACTCAAGGGGCTGCATATACACGCTTCACTCCCCACACACACCATCCCTGCCAACAAGATGGCAGCAAGATGGGCGGCACTTAACTTCACCAATGCAGAACTGGCGACCATCCTGGAAGGTGTGGAGGAGAGACAGGCCACCCTGTACCCTGGCCCGAGAAGCAGCTACCAGCTGCTATCGATCGCCGAGTCAGAGAACAGATACCAGAGGTGGTCAATGTCACCAGTAACACCTTCCTGACCGGCCTGCAGGAACAAAACTGCACAACCTCGTCAGGGCGACCAGGGTGAGCAGGCAGCACTGTGCCCCTGGTACCAACCCATATCCCACTCACCCATGACCACATGCCCCCCCCCCCACACCATGGTGGTGCTGACCATGCGTGCCACTCAGGCCAACACCGCGCGGGTTCCATACTGCCAAGGACCCATCTCATCCCAAACATTTTTAATTTGGTAACCAATCTGCCATGTGGCACTACATCAAATGCTTCCTGAGAGTCCACAGCACTGCCTTCATCCATTGCCTGTGTCACCTCATCAAAGAACTCAATTAAATTTGTCAGACATGACCTGCCCTTGACAAAGCCATGTTGACTGTCTAGTATTAACTTATTTTTCTCTAAGTGTACTTCATCCCGCACTATGGCCTCCATTGGTTTTCACGCTATTGATGTCAAGCTGACAGGTCCGTAGTTTCCTGGGTTATCCTTTGCCCGTTTCTCAAGCAATGACATCATATTTACAATCCTCCATTCTCCTGGGTCTAATGCTGTGTTCAGAGAGGTCACATTTTCAACTGGGCCATTGTCACCATCTTCTACTTTGGTAAAGACCGAAACAAAGTTCTCATTTAGTACCATTGCCATACACTCCATTTCAGTGAGCAGTTTACCCTGCTTTTCCCTTGTGGGCCCTACTCTATCCTCCACTAATCTTTTACCATTAATATGCTTGAAGAATATTTTGCCATTTGTTTTAGCGCAGCCTGCCAAGCTTTCCTCATGCCCCATCTTAGTCTTCCTTATTCCAACCGTAGCCTCTCTCCTGCATTTGAAATACTCTTCCTGATTTCTATTGCTCGTATTATTCCAGCATACATCATATGCCTCTTTTTCTTCCTTATTTTGCCATCAATATCCATAGTTACTCAGGGAACACTAGCTTTGGATACCCCGCATTTATTTAACATGGGTCCATCTCCAATGTGCACCCTATTTATCTCTCCTTTGAAAGTCTTCCAGTTTTCATCCACTGTTTTATCCATCAAAATAAGTTTCCTATCAACCTGCTCCAGTTCAACTTTTAGACCCCTACAATTTGCCCTTTTTCAGTCTGCGCTCTCAATCCGTGACTGATTTTTATTCTTTTCCAACTTAATATTGAATTGTATTATATTATGATCGCTACTGCTAAATGGCTCCCCCACTCTAATGTTCTCCACCTGCTCTGCCTAATTTCCTAGCACCAGATCCAGCACCCCCCGCTTGCTCCCTTGGAGGACTGGAAATGTACTGTTCCAGAAAGTTCTCCTACACACACTGCAGGAATTGCTCCCCTTCCAGCCCCACATGCTACCCATTTCCCAGTCGACATTAGGGTAATTGATATCCACAGCTATCACAACGCTACTTACCCTGCAGGTTTTCATAATCTGCCTACTAATGCTCTTTTCCACTTCCTCCCCACTATTTGGAGGACTATTGCAAAACCAAACAAGGTAACTGCTCCTTTCCTGTTTCTCATCTCCAACTATATAGATTCTAATTCAGGAACTGCTTCTCGTTCAAGAGCTATGTTACTATCTTTGACCAGGTGTGCTACACTCCTCCCTTTTTACCCACCCTGTTTCTACTAAACCGGGATGTTAAGTATCCTGCCCTGTCCTGGCTTGAGCTATGTTTCTGTCAATGCTACTATTGCCCCTTGAGCAATTCCTGCTTCCATTTCACCAATTCTGTTGACTATACTCTGTGCATTTGCATACATACAACTTAACCGTGCCCTTATCTCTTTCTGGGCCTTTGGGAGGTGACCATTTCTTTATTCACTGTCAACACTCATGTCTCTCGCATCCAGGAGGGCTTCTTAAAATTATATGTAGATAGTCCAACTAGGGAAGGGGCTGTACTGGAGCTGGTATTGGGGAATGAGCCCGGCCAGGTGGTAGAAGTTTCAGTAGGGGAACATTTTGGGAACAGTGACCACAATTCAGTAAGTTTTAAAGTGCTGGTGGACAAGGATAAGAGTGGCCCTAAGGCGAATGTGCTAAGTTGGGGGAAGGCTAATTATAACAATATTAGGTGGGAACTGTAGAACCTAGATTGGGGGCGGATGTTTGAGGGTAAATCAACATTTGACATGTGGAAGGCTTTCAAATGTCAGTTGAAAGGAATTCAGGACCGGCATGTTCCTGTGAGCAAGAAGGATAAATACGGCAAATTTCGTGAACCTTGGGTCCTCCGGTTTCCTCCCACAGTCCAAAGATGTGCAGGTTCGGTGGATTGGCCATGATAAATTGCCCTTAGTGTCCAAAATTGCCCTTAGTGTTGGGTTTGGTTACTGGGTTATGGGGATAGGGTGGAGGTGTTGACCTTGGGTAGGGTGCTCTTTCCAAGAGCCGGTGCAGACTCGATGGGCCGAATAGCCTCCTTTCTGCACTGTAAATTCTATGATGATGATGATAACGAGAGATATTGTAGGCCTCGTCAAAAAGAAAAAGGAGACATTTGTCAGGGCTAGAAGGCTGGGAACAGACGAAGCCTGCTTGGAACATTAGGAAAGTAGCAAGGAACTTAAGCAAGGAGTCAGGAGGACTAAAAGGGGTCACGAAAAGTCGTTGGCAAATAGGCTTAAGGAAAATTCCTAGGCTTTTTATACGTACATAAAAAGCAAGAGGGTATCCAGGGAAAGGGTTAGCCCACTAAAGGACAGGGGTGGAATCTATGTGTGGAGCCAGAGGAAATGGGCGAGGTACTAAATGAATACATTGCATCAGCATTTACCGAAGAGAAGGAATTGGTGAAGGTTCAGTCTGGAGAAGGGTGTGTAGATAGTCTGGGTCACATTGAGATCCAAAAAGACGAGATGTTGGGCGTCTTGAAAAATATTAAGGTGGATAAGTCCCCAGGGCCTGATGGGATCTACCCCAGAATACTGAAGGAGGCAAGAGAGGAAATTGCTGAGGCCTTGACAGAAATCTTTGGATCCTCACTGTCTTCAGGTGATGTACTGGAGGATGGAGAATAGCCAATGTTGTTCCTTTGTTTAAGAAGGGTAACAGGGATAATCCAGGGAACTACAGGCCAGTGCGCCTTATGTCAGTGGTAGGGAAATTACTGGAGAGAATTCTTCAAGACAGGATCTACTCCCATTTGGAAGCAAATGGACGTATTAGTGAGAGGCAGCATGGTTTTGTGAAGGGGCGGTCGTGTCTCACTAACTTGATAGAGTTTTTCGAGGAGGTCACAAGAATGATTGATGCAGGTAGGGCAGTGGATGTTGTCTATATGGACTTCAGTAAGACCTTTGACAAGGTCCCTCAAGGCAGAAAAGGTACAAAAGGTGAAGTCACACGGGATCAGAGGTGAGCTGGCAAGATGGATACAGAACTGGCTGGGTCATAGGAGGCAGAGAGTAGCAATGGAAGGGTGATTTTCTGATTGGAGGGGGGTGACTACTGGTGTTCCGCAGGGATCAGTGTTGGGACCTTTGCTGTTCGTAGTATATATAAATGATTTGGAGGAAAATATAACTGGTCTGATTAGTAAGTTTGCAGACGACACAAAGGTTGGTGGAATTGCGGATAGCGATGAGGACTGTCAGAGGATACAGCAGGATCCCCCCCCACCCCCAATCTTACCAGTTTACATCCAGGTTTATTCACTCTCTATGAATGGAGGAAACAGATGCAATATAAATCTTTTACTTAAAATTAAAACATCTGTCGGGCAATTCTTTTCATAGAGATGAAATGATGGGCTCTTCTCCAATGCTAAAGTCACTATGGGCGAGGTTCTCCATTTCCAGACACCGATATTATAATCGGTGATCGGGCGGATAATCCATTTTTATGACCAAATCGGGCAGCACCTATTTTACACAAGTTGTGCATGCTCCGCCCCCTCCAAAACGGCGTCATCGCGGTGTACACCGCACGGCGTTGCGACGGCCTCAGGATATCACCTGAAGGCCTTCCCCCGATGTTACACCCCCAACGGGCCAAGTTCATGACAGCGTGGGGGACGTGTGGTCCCAGCCGTGCGGCAACCTGGCGTGGCGGCTACGTACTGTGTACAGCGCCACCCACAGTCAGGCAGGACCGTGCCGGTGGCCGGGGGGGCTTCAGCGAGGGCTCGGGGGCCCGGTGGCGGCTGGCAGGTCGGTGTGCAGAGGGTCACTATCTGGCAGGTCGGCTCTGCGCATGGTCGGCTCCTTCTTGTACGGCCGACCGCTACGTGTCGTCGCCGTATGATGCTCGGCCACGGACCCGGCAAATCTCCGGCCGTTTATTTTGTGGATGCTGCACGATTTACATAGCAAGCCCCTCACTGGTCGGAGGATCGGTGCTGTGGCGGCGCCGATTTTTCCCACGTAAAACGCCACGGAACCTCGGAGAATTTAGCCCTATAAGTTCTACCCCAAATTTATGTGTCCTACAGGTGAACTTTCTGCCATCTCTTGCCCCAGGACTGTCAGAAACCAGACATCACAGATAATTTGACTTAATACTTTTTAGTTGACTTTGGCCCCTGTGTGTTTTTTGGCTGACCTCGTTAGCAAGCTGACACCCAGCATTTTCTGTTTTTTTATTTCAAATCTCACCATTTGCAAATGTTTTCCTCCTTGCCTTTACCTAACTGCTGGCTTTTGTTTTACACTTTTTATCCTTATTTAATGTACGCTTAAAACGTGTCACGATCTCTCTGCCATTCCACTCAAGGTTCAACAGCTAAATTTAATGACCTTTAAGTGGGTGCTGAACATTGTCCAGCTGAATCTACAAAGGACAAATCTACCTTGGCCAACAACTTACTGCCCTCCTTCTGATTACAGAATGTTGAGCTCCATTGTTGGCTACTTTCAAAATAAAATAATTGTTGTTACGGCAGTAATTTAATTACTTGGCAGCAAATACTAAGACATAATGCTGGCAATGACTTTCTGTACATGCTCTGCACTTCCACGACTTGCTGGATATTTATGACCCTTGGAAATACTCAGTCAGTGGACTGCAGGGGCAAGTATAGAATTATCTTTATTTTATTTTGGAGAATGTTGATTATTCCGAAGTTTTACAGTTTTAATATGAACACAAATACTGAATGTAATTTTAAAAACAGTCGAATTAGAAATACATATCTGGACCCTTCATTGCAGAATGAAATTTTCATTCAGGTTAACGGCAAAGCCCAATTCTGGAACAAAAGAAAATGATTATTGTAGTTTCCATAACAATAAGTATCATTTCCCAAATGTCACGGTATCTGAAACCCTCATTAGCATGGTGTTGAAAGTAAGCAGCTGAAGTCAGATGATAAATTGTATTTTAAGGCTGAGGATGAAGAAACTGATGAAAGCATGCCCTCTTTTGGCGACAGAAGCGTGCCTGCATTCTCAAAACAAATTGATTTTTATTTAATCGTACCACTGTGCTAAATTCAAGAAACATGTACACCATGGAACGGGCAAGAATTAAATGTAACAGAGAATTCCTGATCTTGCTGCGATCCTGGGTTGGGTTCCAATTGAACATAAGCAGCAGTTGCTGTTGTCACACCACAGCCGCCATTGGAAGCTCCCTTTTTTTTAATAGAGGAAGGGAACTGATACCCAATGTTGTGACAGGGATTTGAAGGTCTGCAGCGGCCTAATATTGGAGAGAGGGGATTTTTAGCGGCAAACGTTTTCTGCATCTTTCAAAATCATTTGAACAATAGATCAGAGGTGTGTAAATCCACCAGACATAGTTTCTGAAGGATAAATTGTGAAGAAGGATGATGGCTCTTTTTTGGTGCTTCAGGAAAAGTCCACACTCTGGGTAAATTTACCCGCTCCGACGGCCACGGGGATCATCGCCGGCGGGATGGACAATTTGACGGATCTTTGAAAGCTCCTTTGACCTAGGGTGGGAATGTCCGGTCTCGAGGTGGGCGGGATTAGAAAATCTCACCCAACTACTGAGAAGACCTTGTCAGATTTGGCAGTATATGACTAACCTGTGTTACCTTATGTTATGTCAGATGAGTATGTTGGCCGCAAATTATTTCCTCCTACACAATTTACCTTCCAGCTTTTCTACAGCAGGCATGTTTTGCAGTAAAGCTTCGAAGTCTTGTCATTAACCCTGTAGTAAACACTGCACATATTTGCACTCACACATGACCGGCTGAAAGATGGGCAATTTGGTTCACTGTATGAGCAAAGACTTCAGGTAGGATTCTCCCGCCATCGCTTGACTTCAGACACCAGCAGCCGCTATACACAACTATACACAAGCTCCTCGTGAAAACACGTGCAAGCCTGCACTCACAGTGATGTCACATGCGCATGCTCACACTTGTTAAAAGCATCCATACTATAATCAAATAGGAAGATTACTGTAACACTCTATAACACCCTTGAACTGATTAGCCTTGCTGGGCCATTTCAGAGGACATTTAAGAGTCAACTACATTGCTGCGGATCTGGAGTGACATGTTGACCAGACAAGGATGGCAGACTACCTTCCAAACCAGATAGGTTTTACGACAACTAAGAATGGTTTCCTGGTCATCATTCGATAGGATTCAAACTCGAGTCTCCAGAGCATTACCCTGGATATGTGGATAACTAGTCCAGTGACAATACGATGACACCACCACTTCCCCTTGGAATATAGTGGCATGGTCTCCCAGTGCAAGGGACGCAGATTCGATTCTGACCTTGGGTGACTGTGTGGAGTTTGCACATTCTTCTTGTGTCTGCATGGGTTTCCTACGGATGCTTTACTTTCTTCCCAGAGTCCAAAGATATGTAGGTTAGGCGGATTGACAATGCTAAGTTGCCACTTAGGGTGGGGTTTCAGGAACCAAAGAGAAAATGCTGGAAAATCTCAGCAGGTCCGGCAGCATCTGCAGGGAGAGAAAAGAGCTGACGTTTCGAGTCCAGGTGACTCTTTGTCACAGCTTTGACAAAGGGCTATCTGGACTCGAAATATTAGCTCTTTTCTCTCCGTACAGATGCTGCCGGACCTGCTGAGATTTTCCAGCATTTTCTCGATGGTTTCAGATTTGATTGAATTTGATTTGATTTGATTTATTGTCACATGTACTGAAGTAAAGTGAAAAGTATTTTTCTGCGGCCGAGGAAACGTACACAGTACGTACATACTAGACAAAAAAAAAAACCAACAGAGAACATTGACAAATGGTACATCAACAAACAGTGATTGGTTACAGTGCGGAACAAGGGGCCAAACAAAGCAAATACATGAGCAAGATTCCAGCATCCGCAGAAAGTTGATTTTATCCTGGGGTTTCAGGCTTAGCACAGGGGATTGGGCCTAGTTAGGGTGGTCTTTCAAAGAGTGGGTGCAGATTCAATGGGCCGAATGGGCTCCTTCTGCACTGCAGGGATTCTATGATTCTATCCAACCTACAATACTGATGTAATATTGAAGCATCTTTAAATTATTCATTCATGGAGTGTTGGCATCTCTGGCAATAATTGCTTGACACTAATTGTCCTTGAGATGATTGAACAGCTGCAGTCTGTGTGATAGTGCTGTTAGATAAGAGTGGTAGAATTTTGGACTACAGTGACAACGAAGGAATATAGTCCCAAGACAGCATGGTTTGTGACTTGGAGGGGAATTTTCAGGCAATGGTGTCCCCCACATGCTTGCTGCCCTTGTTTGAGTTGGTAAAGGGTGTGGGATTGGGAGGTGCTTTCAAAGTAACCTTGGTGAATTGCTGGAAGCCATCTTATCGACCTTCTCCTTAGGCAACTCCTGGGATGAATGATGACTTGCTTCAACTACGGTTCAGATGGGTTCTGAATTAGTTGAAAAGTCCAATGCTTGATCTGTGCGCTCTGACATGTGCAGGGCAGGTGGTGGTTGAAGCATCGGTAGATGAGTTGTTTGGAGATTTGAGGCCTTGACATTACCTGTCTGATCTCGACAAAGTTTCTCAATGTGTTCTGTGCCTTCCCAAATGAGTCTCTATTTTAGTCAGCCACAAGTCGGACTCCATAGATCTGGCGGGAACATTTGACCTTGTCAGGGATGATTTGAGGGCATCCCTAAAACATTTCTACTGTCCTCCTGGGAGTCTCCTACTGCACTTGAGTTATGAGTAGAGCAGTTCCTTCGGGAGTCTGTGGACACTCTGTCCTGCCCAGTGGAGCTGGTGCTGAATGACTAGTGCCTTGACGATGGATGTGTCCTGGTCCCCAAATACTCGTTTCCTCAGTCGGTCAAAGACAATCGGTCAAAGGTTGAGCTGGCATGTTGGAGGCCTCAAGCTCCTTCCAGAGTAGCAGTGTGGTTTTCATCCATCGGGAGACACCACCTCACTGCCCGCCATATCCAAGAATAATAAAAAGAACAGCTCTAGCTGCAGTACATGGGATATTACAGCCTCACTAAAGTCTTTGATTCGTCAACTGTGAAGCCTTATGAATTATATTCCTCAAATTTGACCTGCCCTCCGGAATACTCTACAATGACATGCAAGCCATGATCCTCAGCAACGCGGCCACCACAGAACCGATCTCAGTGAAGACTGAGGTCAAACAATTTCCTGTCATCACAACACCCTGCACTCTATCTTCCTCGTTGCAGTACAGCACTTCACCTCCAGCATACCACCCACAGGCACGGACACTGTTTACCCTACGCTGCCTTCAATCCAAAAGCCAGAATCATTCCAACCTCAGTCACTGAGTTCCTGTATGCAGATGACACTTGTGTGCGCGCTCACTCAGAAGCTGAGCTCCAGGTCATTGCCAACTCCTTCTCTAAAGTGTATGAGAAAATGAGTCTTTCGCTGAGCACCCAGGAAACTAAAGTGTTGGATAAACTCAGCAGGCCTGGCTGGCAGCGTCTGAACCCTAATCTGAACTGTTCTGTAGAAGGGTCAATGGCCTCGAAATGTGAACTCTCTTTCTCTCCATGGATGCTGCCTGAACTGCTACATTTATCCAGCATTTTCTGTTATTTCAGGAAATGAAGGTCCCCTTCCAAACATCTCCACATCAAAACACCTCCCCAAATGATTAAGACCAACAGCAAAATGTGGACCATTTCCCATTGCTTGCGAGCCTCCTCTCGAAGAGGACACAGATGATTAAATTAATCTCATAGACAGTGCCAACTGCAGCCACAATGCATTAGCGGTAGATGCAGTGAATGCTTAGAGTTGTTGATCAGTGTTGGTTAAGTAGTTTGTTTTTACGTTGTCTTGGATGATGTTTGAACTTCTTGAATGGTTGGAGTGGCATCCGTCCAGGTTATTGAGTACCATACTCCTAACTTGCGCCTTGAAGATGGTGTACTTGCATTCTGCTCATTAGCATTTATCCAATGATGTTAACTTTTATTGTCCAGTAAACCTTTTCAGCAGACTTAATTGGTAATTCTATTACATTGCATTTTATTACTGTATAATCAAGTCACTAAATGTGCAGATGCTCATGTTGACAGACATGTAATGCTTATTAATATTGTATCAACCTGGTGTTTTGCATCTACCACAGAGAATCTTTATTACCATACTCAAATTTTATTGATAAATTTCTATTACATTTCCTGCACTGCAATTATTAAGTCATTAGCCCATAGCTCTTTAACATAAACTCACTAATTGTTCTTCTTTTTATTGAGTTGTTAGAAATAATGCAAGCAGATTGTATTAATTTTATAGTGCTAACATGCATTGTAGGGATATTATTGCTACTATTCATCATCAGAAAGTAACACATTTCCAATGGGTGTTAATATATCTTTAAACACTAAATTGATACTGTGACCAGCACCCAGATAATGAACTCTGTCAAATTAATCTTATTTGCCCAATTTTGTTCATTAAGAATTATCTGCTGTCCAGGGGGAGGTCTTCTAGTGCAAAGGTTGTGACTCTATCTCTGGGCCAGGAGCCCAGGTTCAAGGTCAGCTCCCTGGATTTAATGGCCATAGAAAGTACAATGATTGCACACTAACAGACTTGGTCAGGGACACCAAGGAAAAACTGTGCAGAGGCCGGTAGGCCCCTACTGCCCTGGAGCAGCTCATTGGCTGCACTAGTCGCTACACGTCCTCTACATGTCTTCTACCTAAGGTAGGACCCAACCCCTTGGAGTGATTACCCACCCTCAGTCTCAATTGGTCCCTCAAGCCAGGTGACCCTCTTCTGCTGTGCTGCCCTTAAAGGACAATCACCAAAGGTGCTATGTGCATAATACAGCCAAACAGGTTGATTCTCAGCCGGTAAATCCTTCAAATAGGCCTGCTAGCAGGCGGTAAAGAATGAGAGAGTTTCCTGGTCAGAAGACAGCGGGAAACCACTGCAATATTTTGCCGTGCATCATCATGGACCAATCCAATGATGTCCATGGTCAACTTCTTAGGGCAAGTTCCTGAGGGCGGGGAGGGGGGACGTGGGGGGGAGGTTCTGCTGGACAGCTTCTGGTAAAGTTACAGATGCAATCATCTTGCTTTCGGGGAAGGCGCTCTAAATATTTGCCCTCGAGCTCCCTGGTTACACTGAGTAAATAACTGCATCAATTCAATATTGATTAACTTACGTAAAACAATTTGAAAGAAGCTGAACTTATGATAATATCTGCAAACAGGCTTTAAGGCATTGTGAATTTCGATCAGCATGAAGGGGGCAAATACGAAGAACTCCCGTCTTGTTTTGCTTTTACGGTTAATTCTTTAATTGAGGCACAGTGCATGGGATTTCAAAATGCCACCAGCAGCCTCTGAGCTATTTTCTTGTGTATATTCTGACGATTGTTGCCATGGTCTCCCTGGTAACAAGCTTACGAAGTAGTCTAACACTCGGTTTCTAAATTAATACAGGTTTTGCGATTAGTCCAATTATGAATGTAACAGCCTGATATTTTTTGAACAAGGACAGAAGTAATGAATTTCCAATGAGCCTTGGCAAATTGTCAAGACTTACAAAAAGGCACAAGCTGCATAGGGGTCTCTCGTTGTAGCTGAGCTGAGCAAGTGAAATATTCATCAAAAAGCAGAACGTTTCAGTGAGCTTTCACATTATATAAGTAGACAGGGAGGATGGGGGGGGCGGGGGGGGGGGGGGGGGGGGCGGTGGAGGTTTTGTAACAGCGGAATATTTATAAATGCAAAATACTGCAGCTATTGGGAATCTATAATAAAGACGAACGAGTGCTGGAAAATACTCTGCAGACCTCGGAGAAAAAAATATAGAATTAATGGCTGGGATTTTCCAGACCCCGCCCTATACCCAAGTCTCCGAGTGGTGAGTTTTCCTGCGGTAGAGGCAGCTCACCATTGACTACCCCTAGGATTCTCCAGTCCCACCGATGGCAATTTGCCCAGTTTGCTCATCAGCAGAGTCAGAGGAAGCCACTGGCGGGAACAGCTGGAATAACCCGCTCCCCGTTTCTGGGCATTGAACCTTCGTTAGAACGCAGCACCTGCAATGGTGCACTGGAATGTCAGCCTTGATCTATGTGGGACTTAAACCCACAAACCCCTGACTCAGAAATGAACATGTTGCCAACTGAGCCACACCTGACAGAGGCATAAAAAGTAGGGACTTGCCTTGGAGAGGAAGTGGCATGGGGAGGCGGTGGCGCACTGGTATTGTCACTGCACTGGTAATCCAGAGACCCAGGGTAATGCTCTGGGTACCTGGGTTCAAATCCCACCACGGCAGATGGTGATATTTAAATTCAATAAAAAACCTGGAAGTAAAAGTCTGACGATGACCATGAAACCATTGTCATAAAAACCCATCTGGTTCACTCACGTCCTTTAGGAAATCTACCACCCTTGCCCAGTCTGGCCTCCATGTGACTCCAGACCCACAGCAATGTGCTTGACTCTTAAATGCCCTCTGAAACAGTCTGGCAAGCCAAGGGCAACTAAGAATGGGCAATTTATTTTTTAAATTCATTCATAGGATGTGGGAATTTTAAAAAAGTAACCCAAGATGCAGGACTCAAATATAAGAAAGACCGAGAAACATAACATGGAGCCTGTTTGATGTCCACTCTGAGGCCATAATATCGAACTAGCGTCAGAAAACGATGACCCGCTGTCATTGTAAGAACTTAATGAGCACTTAAGTGCTCTTGAAAATAGCGCTGAAACTTCCGATGGTCGGAACTGGTTGGGGCCGGCATTGGAAAAGTTCTGCAGACTGCAGCGGAGACCAGCAGCTTAGGATTCAGGGAGACCAGGCCCCCTTTTTTTTTTAACCACACTGGGATCTCCTGCCGTAAATCAGGTGAACCCAGTGAAATTGAAAGGTCAGCAAGGTTAGTGTCCAAGTGACGTGGTGGGATTTGGGTGGTCGGGAAGGTCGGAGGTCAGGGTGGTGGTCGAAGGTTGCACGGGGATTGGAGGTTGGAGGGATAGGGGGGAACCAGATGTTGGCGGAGTGGGGGTATCGGAGGATGGATGGGAGGGTCAGAGGTCAGGGGTTGGAGGGATCGGAGGTTCGGGGAGTGAGCAGGCTATGGGTGGGTGGATCGGTGGTCAGGGATGTCGGGTGGTGGGGGGAGGGGTCGGAGGTCAGAAACAGTGTGGGGCTTGGACGCCTGGAGTGGGTGTAGGACATCGGGGGAGTCGGGTCAGGGATGAGAGTCGGGCCCATGGGTTGGGTGGGGAAATAGGTTGAGGTGGGGGAGGGGGAGTTTCATACGGGTTGGGGTCAGGTGAATCCATGGGGGTCGAGTTGTGGGGAATACTGTGGGGGTGATTAGTCATTAGGGTGGGAAGACCTCTCGGGGTTTGGGTGGTGTCACGTGCAGGGATCAGTCTGGCTATTTAAAATTGTTATGCTGAAGTTAGAAAAAGTTTTATTTCTTCCAACTTTTACTGAGTAACTATCAGAGTAATCCTGAAAGAACCAACCAAATTTAGCGATTTAAATCCCAGCATTGTGCAATTGTCCAGGGGGTATTAGCATTTATGGACAATTGCCTCATAAAGCCTTCCCTGGGAACTTCTGAGAGGTTTTCCCCCAGCCCATCCCTCAAACCCAGAAATCAGGACATTTTGGGCCTTCCAGTCATGTTAATCAGTAAAATGCTGCTAAAACACTGTTTTATACTGCCACCCAGTGGTCAGTCTAGGCCAGTCGGCAGCTTCAAAGTAAGAGAAACTTAGGTGAGAAATTGGGATTGATTGTGTCGCTTTCTGGGTGCACCTGGGATTGTAAAATAGTATCAGCAATCCATACACTTGGGCGGGGAAAATCACACCCATGATTGTTGATGGTGTTAATCCACTTGCAGTAAACCACTGCTGCTGGAATAAACCAGAACAGGCAGCCTATGTTTTCAGTCAGTATACAACACTGATTTGACAGTGCAAAACTCCAAGGGATTATTACTGTGTGACCTTTTTCTGACTGATTCCCCCCTCATTAAATATTCATACCTCTTGGGGGGGTTGGGGGAAGGGGAAGGGACGTACCCAGGCCATGCCCTGGCACTACCCCCTGGCACTACCCTCTGGCGCACGTTAGCCCTGCCAGGAAACAGTGCTAGATTGGCAGTGCCATGACGGGGGGGGGGGGGGGGGGTTTGGAGGAGTGGGAGAGTGCCCCTGACATTGCTGTGGTGGTGGGAAGGGGGGGGGGGGGGGGAAGAGTTGTGGTGCGGGGGGAGGGGTGCTGCTAATACCACCGTGGTGGGGGTGTCCACCTTAATGCATGTGGGGGGGGGGGGGGGGGGGGGGGGGGGAGAGACCCTCTGTGTCATCAGGGGATTAGGGAGGAGTTTATTTTCCGTGCAGGTTCGGACGCCCTTTAAAGATGGCACCCTGACCTCTGTGGTTGAGGGGGTTTTCACTGAGGTGTATAAAATTAAGAAGGACATAGATCGGATAGATAGGAATAAACTTTAGCAGAGGGGTCAATAATCAAGGAGTATCGATATGAGGGAAGGGGCTGGTGATTTAGAGGGGATTTGAGGAATCTGGAATTCACTGCCTGAAAGGGTGGTAGAGGTGGGAACACTGACAACATTTAAGAAGCATTTAGATGGGCGCTTGAAACGTCATAGCCTACAAGGCTATGGATCAAATGCTGGAAAATGGGATTAGAATAGATAGGTGACTGACTGATGGTCGGTGCAGAGGCAATGGGCCGAATGGGCCTCTTTCTGTAAAACTCTATGACTGTACCAATCTTGACATGGTCAGCGATAGCCTGGGCTGGCTAGGTGGCAGGCAGCAGCAAGGGCACTGGCAGGATGGCAGTGGTGGAAGGGAAAATGCCATCATCCCGAATAGGGACAGCCGTATTTCATGTCGTCACTTTGCTTCCCCGGGGATGGTGCCTCAGGAATTGGAGAACCCTGCTGCAGGGCTGCATTGAATGCTGAATTGCTGTGACATTTTTGAATTCTGCAGTGCACACCCACACAATCGCAGCAGCCTGAGCTTGAACTTAGTCATTGGTTTCGATAAGACCAGACGATCACAAGATGGAGGAGCACAAGTAGGCCATTCGGCCCATCAGGCCTGCTCCACCATTCAATGAGGCGATGACTGATTTGATATGATAGTCCTCAACTCCACTTTCCTGCCTTATCCCATACCAATTAAAAATCTGTCTATCTCACCTTGAACATACTTAATGACCCATTAATGACTCACTGTTGCTTCACAGGGCCAGGGTTCTGGGTTCGATTCCCGGCCTAGGTCACTGTCTGCGAGGAGTCTGAACGTTCTCCACGTGTGAGTGTGGGTCCCTTCGGCTGCTCCAGTTTCCTCCCACAAGTCCCGAAAGACATGATTATAGGGTGAATTGGACATTCTGAATTCTCCCTCCGTGTACCTGAACAGGCGCCAGATGTGGCAACGAGGGGATTTTCACAGTAACAGTATAATGTAAGCCTACTTGTGACACTAATAAAGATATTGGGCTGGTTTCTCCGTCATCCACCGCCGAAATCGTGATCGGCAATCGGGCGGAGAATGGATTCCAATGCTGGAATTGCGCCCGGCACTGGTTTGATGTCGGTCCGCTATGCTCCACCCCTCCAGACTGGCATCATCATGATGCGCGCTGCGCACAATTTCAACAGCATTGGCACATCATCGGCCGGCCCACCCGCAATGCTCCTCCCCCGATGGGCCGAGTTCCCGAGCGTGCGGGAACCCGGCGTGCCGCCGGCGGACTGTGTCCAGCGCCGCCACACACGGCCGGGATCCATGCCGCTGGCCGGGAAACTTCTGCTCAGGCTGGGGGACAGGCGGGAGGTGGTCAAGGGCTGAGCTGTGGGGTCACGGTTGGCAGGCTGGGTTCGCGCATGGCTGGCCCATGTTGTATGGTACAACCGGTGCAAGTCGTCAGCCATGCGCATGCGCGGCCTGGGATCCGGCCATTCTCCGGCCATTTTCGGCATGGTCCACAGAGCTTTCAGTCGGCGCTGGTGTTAGCCCCTCGCCGGTACCGGAATTGGTGAGGGTTTCACGCCGATGTTTTGGTCATGAAAGTTCACGCATGCTCCGCTGGCGTCAGCACTTAGTCTCCCAAACGGAGAATCCAGACCATTATTATAAAACAACTGACAGTAAGAGTAGCCCTTTTCTTCACCAATTTCCTCCTGTGGAAGAATGGCTCAAAGATATCAATAGATGACAGAGTTCTTGCACTGTTTAAAGCACAGTTTATGCAGTAGATATGATTGCTATTTTCCAGAAAATCTGAGGAAGCATAGTTAAGACCAGGCAGGATTTTCCAGCTATTCCCACTAGCATGAACTTCCGGTCCCAATGTGGCCGCCCCCCCTTGACGGGCTCCCCTGGGCTCCAGTTTAATGGATTGTCTATTTTCCGGCCTTCAGAACTTGAGGAAGGTCACTGGAGGGCATACAAGGCTAATAAAGGTTTCCTATTTAACACCCAGATACAGTACAATTTGCCAAGATGGCCCTCAAGGGCAATCAGGGATGGGCAATAAATGCTGGCCCAGTCAGCAATGACCAATTTACATGAATGACAGTCCTCAACTATGAACTCTACCACCTCAAAATTTTGGCTGGGCCAAGAATCTTGGGATTTCCTGTCTAACAATATGGCGGGCGTACTTTCATGATATGGTCAGTAGCACTTCAAGAAGAAGGCCCACCACTACCTTTGCAAGGACAAATTAAGATGGGCAATAAACTCCAGTGATGCCCACAACGGGTCCATGTGACTGACTCGGGACCTATCGTGTGGAAGCACACGAACCACGACCAATGAGGGACCAGTGTGGGTCCCGGGGAATGGGGTTCTTGTCAGAATGAACCTGGGAGCAAGAGTGTTAACACCTATGTTAGAGACTCTGCACCTGTACATAAATCACCCTTGATAGTTGCTAATAAACACTTTGTACTTCATTACTTCCCTCTACCTGGTATTATATTGAGCCACCACAATATCATTAAAAAAACAACTGTCAATTCAAACTGTTTAACTTTAAAATGAACAAAGTGATTGAAAACTGCAACTGTTAATGTGGACTCAGAAAGATGTCAGGGAAATGTTCTGTTTTGGTGTTATTCCAGATCTAGGACTACCTATTTGGTTACAGAGGAAAGGCAAAACAATCTCCAGCCCAGCTACTTCTGGCTTTAACTGAGGCCAGGAGAATTAGTGTCATGGAGGTTGGGGATGGGGGACGATGCTGGAGAATGGTTGGGGGGGGGAGGGTTAGAGCGCGTTGGGTGCATGTACCAGCCCAATTCAAGGAGGCAGGTTGGAATGTTAAATATGATAATAAGGCCCATGAGTCTCATTGTCGTTCAGTTTTTCAACTTTAACTCTAGTTGACTGAGTTTCCAGGGTCTTGGGATACCTGGCAGCTGTGCCCAGTTGAGGAGTTGATGAATCCAGGAGGTGAATACCTTTAAACCTGTGTGAGAAAAGCTCATGATCGGTCGTAACCTTCCCCATGTGGCCTCCAAACCACCCCCCCCCCCCACCCCTCCATACCCAGGACCCTGTGATTGGCAATGTACCCGATTGTCATCCTCCTCCAAATCCCCTCCCCCCAATCACCTGGTGAACCATACTCCAGATTCAATCCTCTTCCACCCATTACCCATCAACTGGCCTCATCCTCCAACAATCGAACCCTCTTGAAGATTAGTCCACCCATTCACCTTTGTTTTGCATCCTTCACTGACTGACTCTTTGCCAGTCCCAGTGTCTGGGATCCCTACGACCTTTGTGACGTCTTCCCCCATTCACACTTCTTGATATGTAAAAATTCAGTCTATGGGATATGACAGCACAGACGGGTGCAATTGAGCCGGGGCTGGTTTAGCTCACAAGGCTAAATCACTGGCTTTTAAAGCAGACCAAGCAGGCCAGCAGCGCGGTTTGATTCCCGTACCAGCCTCCCTGGACAGGCGCCGGAATGTGGCGACTAGGGGCTTTTCACAGTAACTTCATTGAAGCCTACTCGTGACAATAAGTGATTTTTATTTCATTTCAATTGTTCTTAGTTCAGTTCGTTGGCTGAGCTAGCCAATTAATTTACCCCCAATGGTGCAAATGTTTTCCTTTTAATTACCTATCCAATTCTCTATTTACAAATCCTATTGAATCTGTTACCGCTATCCTTGCAGTGCATTCCAGAACACCACAACTCACTGTGTCGAAGAGAATGGCCTTATTGCTCTTATTGTGGTCCCTGGTTCTTCTATCAATCACCTCCAAACCGTGTGCTCTGGTGACTGACCACTGCCCCTGGAAACAGTTTCTCTTGAGGTGGTCCCCCCCCCCCCCCCCACTGCCAATAGAAAAGTCCATGGTCAGACTGCCCACCCCAAACCAGGCTGCCTCACAGCGATATTACACTGGGACATCCTGAATTGTGTCGCAGTGGGACATCCGGGAGAAAGTCTCGCCCGAGAGGGCTGCTGACCGATTTGATTGGCCTGCAGCTCTGTGCACCCAGCAGCGCCAGGATGGAGTAGTGGCCATCGCTAGGACTACAGGCAGTCCCTGAAGAAGAAGAATGATGGACTCTGGGCTTCAAATAAATCTGGGAATTTTGGATGGGGCTGCTTGGCATGGCAGGGTGTGGGGGGGGGGGGGGGGGGTGTGGAGGTTCCACATTTTAGAAGCCAGAGTGAGTAGTCTTAAAGAGGGGGGGGGGACATCTTGGGAGGCTGTAAAACACTCCTACTATTTACTCTTTGCAAACCATTTATGGTTTTGAACACCTCTATCATATCTCCTCTGGCCTCCTCTGCTATATGGAGAACAGCCCTGGCTTCTCCAGTTTTAGCACCTAACTAAAGTGTTTCCTCCCTGTTACCGTGTTGGGAAATCTCCCTGTACTCTCTCCGTGGCCTTGGCATCCTTTCTAAAGTGCAGATCTTCTCTCAGAAAGCAAACAACATCAAATGTGACAGTATTATGTTTTCTCATCTGTAAGGAATACCTGTTAAACATAGTGTGACATTGTGAACTGCACACATGTTGAAAAGGTTACTGAACTTACTATGAACCTCAGTGTGATTTATTTTGAAATGTGTAAGTGGGAGTCTTCAACCCTTTGGGGAAAAAATGAATAGAATTGGTTTATTTATTAATAAGAAGCACAGAAATGAAGAATGCCTATGTGGTCCATGAATAATTTGGCACCTGCAGTGGTAATACTTATCTCGAATTCACGGTAATTCTTGTTAAGCAGCTCTTATTTTGTAAGTTTCTAAAAGTTCATTGCTAAATACAATTTATTTTGAATCAGTTTTATGCAAGTATTGCAAGAGCTTATCGTCGGAGATTTCTGTAACTTAAAAGTCTCTTTCCTATTCGCTGGTACACCCCAAAGGTAATTTAGTCAAAATATTAAAGCTGGCATATCATCTCAAAGTAGGAAACTTGAAATATCAGAGAAAAGTACTTACTTTCCATTAACAGGCCCTGAGCCCAGACCACCTCTGATGAGGAAGCAGAAGAAGAATTCAAGGGAGGTTTGTAAGTTGAAATAATTCCTGTTTATTTATAACAAGAATAATGATGAAATATGCAATAAATGCAACTGGTTAACAAGCTATCCCTTTCACTGTTTCAGCCTCTACCCACACACACATGACAGACAAACACAGAGGAGGGAGGAGTGAAAAAATAAGGATGAAGGCCAAAAGCAGCCTTTCCTCACAGCACGCTGGTGGATTAGAGTCCTTGGTTTGAAGCCTACAATGATCTTCTCTTTAGAAATGTATTAGTAATAACGTTTCCTGGAGGGGCCCTTTTGCTTCACATCAGACTCTGCTTTCAGTTCCTGGTTTATTTCTAGGCCTCTGCCTTTTCTGGGGAGAGACTTGGTTGGTTTACATGAACCTTTGGTTTGGTTTACATCGAACAGGGGCTGGTTTAGCACAGTGGGCTAAACAGCTGACTTGTAATGCAGAACAAGGCCAGCAGCGCGGGTTCAATTCCCGTACCGGCCTCCCCGAACATGTGCCGGAATGTGGCAACTAGGGGCTTTTCACAGTAACTTCATTGAAGCCTGCTTGTGACTATTATTATTATTACCTTTTCTGCAAGGAAAGATGATCGGTTCTCCCCTGCTTGCACAGCCCGCAGTGGTTCTCCTGTACATAGATTCATCCAGGTTACCTGCCAGTTCAGAAACACAGAGTCTCTGGAGAAAACGGAGAGAGGAGAAGATAGCAGTCCTTCCTCAGACCTGCCAGGATTCAAACTGAAATCAAAAATGCAACCCTTGAAGCTCTGAAACATTCCAGTGTGATCAATCACCACCTGTTACCGAGCAGAGCACAGCCTTTCGCCCCAATGCTTTGGCCACCAGCCAAATCAATCAAACTGAGTCACCACTTATGCAGGCCAACCTCTGACATTGGTGCCAGTCCATCTGGAATCACCAGTTTAAATCAGCACAGTCTTCTGGATTCCTCAGTTTGAATTAAAGGCACAGGATTCTTACAGGCTGCTTTACCTTAAAGTTGCAGCTCCATTAAACATCCATGGATCAAAATGTAACAGCAGAAATAATACAAAGGGAAAAAAATAAGGCAACAAACAGGAAGGGCCCTTACAATTATTTAAAAATATTTTGTGTGTATCCATCTCCAAGTCCCAGGATTTGAATGGCTAATCGATGTGATGCAAGGTCTTGTGTTCATTCAAGGGTACAATATGAACCGACACAACTACCTTCCATCTTCTAGTTCAGTTCCGTTCAGCGTCATTCAATTTCATCCCAGTGAATCGTCATTAATTTCACATCTGTGACATGAACAAAGGCAATTCCTACATAAAAATGATGGTTGGATAACCCTTGCATCTCAGGGAGATATTAGTTGACCACATGAGAATTGTTCATCAATGTTAGTGATTATCCTGATGCTGTCACACAAAGTGGGCGTTTTAAGGATATGTTGTGATGAACGTTGGAGTCTTTTTACTAAAGCGCACTTTGCAATGGTGTTTATTTTCTGACTATGAGTTTTGGGATAAGTAATGTTCATTGTTGAGCACCATAGGCTTTCATGCCTCTCTGCAGCATTTTTCCATCCCCATGTTTAAGGCTGAATGTTATTCCTTTATTAGCTCCTGCTCATCCCAGGCATGATACTGAACGATGGAAGTTGGTTCCGTTTGGTGAATTTAAAATGTCTGCTTGAGGACAATGAGTGTGTGATGTGTGACAACCCCACTGATATTAATGCAAATGTATGCCAAAACCCAGAGGGTAACCAGTTCTCATTGGTGTATGTTTTCAATTTGGTATAATGTGAGAAAATATATGCAAACCAGAGAGGAACAGTCCAGTTATTTTTTAAGAAGTCTTACAACACCAGGTTAAAGTCCAACTGGTTTGTTTTGAATCACTAGCTTTCGGAACGCATCTCCTTCCTCAAGTGAATGAAGTGGCGGGTTCCAGAAAACCATATACCCTGTATAGGCAAAGTCAATGATCCAAGACGATACTTTGAATGCGAGTCTTTGCAGATAATTAAGTCTTTGCAGGTAATTAATTCTTTAAAAGACTTAATTACCTGCAAAGACTCGGATTCAAAGTATCGTCTTGCATCATTGACTTTGTCTATATATGTGTTTCTGGAACCCACCTCTTCATTCACCTTTGTACTCAATGGAGTTCAGATTGATGAGAGGGCATCTTATTAAAACTTTCAGAATACTGAGAGGCCTAGATAGAGCAATAATAATAATTGCTAAATGTGTGGCATTGTTAATATCCTTCAACACACTCTGCGGATGATGAACAGGTATCATTAGCCATGTCTTGTGGGAGGATCACTTACCACCGAAGAGCCAACCCTCGAAGCGCTAAGCTCCCTCAGATGTTGCTGGCACTTAGGAGTAACCCAAAATGTATGAGTTGTATGAGCTCCCTGAATTCCCAATATAATATGCTGGATCTGCTTTCAGTGATTACAAATTAGCTGGACATTCAGAGAGTGAAATCATTTTCTCTTAATTAATGTTTCGGGCTATGGCAGGGAGCTCTCAAGGCCACATGTGTGTAGTCGATGGTGCCCTGCATGTGTGGGAATGCTGAGATTGTAACGAATCTCAAAGTTCTGGCAGCCTGGCTTGCTTCACCCATGTGGAACAGCACGCTGTGTTTAGCTTTACTAAAAAGGGCATCTGCCACCTCCCTTATTCATTTCTGTGTCACTGATTGAACGATTCTGCTCAGATCCCCACTGGGGCCCTGGAAGGATTCGCAGCCAAGAATCAATCAGCGCAGCAGGAACCTTCAAAGCAACCAGTATTGGATGCCCTCCCAATCCATGTGGCATGGGTTCCTCTTGGAGAATGTGGCAAATGTGAGTTACCAAATGGCAAGACAAGCAAAAGCGTCAATGGCACTGTCTTTCACTCATCATCGTGTATGAATTGCATCTCCTGCGCCAAACACCTTCATAGATATGGCCCCTCCTCATCATTGTCTGACTCAGGGACTCCTGGAGTCCCTCTGGCATTTGTTCCTCAGGATGACTGTTTACTCTGAGCATAGACAATCAGGCCCTTCTTCTCTACATTCTAACCAAAGCTAACAAGAAAGTAGTGTTGCCTGCAGCCTACATTCTACACTCCTCCTTGTATCTGTGAATGGATATAATGTAATTAGTGGTGGTTCTCGTGGAATGGTCTCCTTTGATTTATAAGGCAAGGATGTAGTCTCCAGCCTTTGACTTTCCCTTAGTCAACACATCATTTTGCAAGGCCACGCCTTGAAGGATGATATCATCCAGGAGGATGACATGGCTCAACTTTCCTCTCGCATTCACGAGAATCTTCATTCGGACCAAAAGACTAAGTTCTCAGAACGTTGATCGTCCTCCAGCGGCCTTGATAATAACTATGCCTCACTCAGGATCAGATGCCATTGAAGACCATATGCACTGCAGCACCTAAACCTAGATAGGTTCTAGCCTGAATGTACCCCATTACTAAAGCAGCTAAGCTCACTCATTGTGCATGGGACCATCAAGTCCAGCACTTGGCGGAACCATGCCATCCATGGGTTGAGCAGGACAGTTATAGGTCCCCCTTTCACTTAGCCCAGGATTGCTGTACTCAAACCCTCCCACATGCCCTGAGACCCCATCCCCGTTTGATTACTTTGTAGCTTATGTTTCTGCACCATTGCAAAGTGAGCTCGAAAGGGGTGCTTCTGTCTGGGAGACAAGTTTCCAACCTCCTCCTATCGCCCACCATGTCATGCCTTTCCTCCTCCATACTTAGCACCTCCTAATTCCTATTCTTCTTATCAACACCCCCCCCCCCCCCCCCCCCCCCCACCTTCCCCCATGAGACCACCCGATACCATCCCAACACCTTTTCAGCAACTGACTTACAGGATGCAGGTGCCTCCCGTGACTCGGAATGCATGACTCAAAACCCCAGGACCAAATTCCTTATGAGATTCACACACCATGCTGAGCACTACTGTTACTTTCCAGAGAAACCTTCCCCGCCCAAGACCAGGACCAAGACATGCATGTCATCTGGAGCCCTCCAACAGGGCCTGCAAAGTCCCAGGACAGTCTGTTTAATATTCCCCTGAAAGTGTAGCCTCAATCACAAGACAGTCTCTTCAATATGCCCTTCGATTCCCCTCTCCTGCCTTCCACATCTCCCTTTTCCCGCTCTGGGACAATTTTAACTGAATATATTTAATTGAACTTAATTATTTCTGATGAAGGGTCTTCGACCGGAAACATTCTCCCCAGAGAAGTTGGCTGACATGTTGGTGTTTGCAGTATTTTCTGCTTTTATTTCAATTTTAACTCTGCCAACCAGTGTAATCAGGCATAATGTACACCAATTCCAACCCATAAGTCTTCATGAACAACTCCGGTTTGCCACCATTGAACTTGCAGCGAGCTTGAGTAGGTCTGCTATTGGCCACGCTATAATTACCAACTATTGTTTACCAAATATCATTTTAACGCTTTTTGAATAACAGCGACCTTCTCCATTCAGTACCCAGAAGGCCTCAGAGCTGCCCCTCCCCCAAAGTTAAATTCATCGCTGAATTTTGCAATCATAGCGATAAGATTTTAGAAAACTCCAAACCGGATCCTGGGTTACAAGCTAGGAACACAGCTTTAAGGAATTCCTCAATGTGAGAAATAGGGAATAGGCAGATTGGAAATGGACAAGTGATCGGATAAGAGATGGGGATGAGGTGGGAGATCAGCGATGGTTACTGAGGGCCACTGTCATTTTCCGATGAGGTATCTTTAAATGGTGGACCCTTTGGGAAAAGAACGAGCAGCAAAGAATGCAAGAGAAGTCTGATGTCTGTTTGGAAGAATCAGAGTATATTATACAGCATGTAGTTGCCTCCCTGTGGGATTGTAGTGCAACTGCATTGCGTTTACCCAGTTCTCACTCCCAGAGGATGAGAGCCTGTATTTCAAACTGCCTTCACCTATATGAAGATATTACTGAAGTATGACACTTTCATTTATGTTCAAAGCTATTGATAAATCTGAAGGAGAAAATGTTTGCGCCTGCACAAGAAACCAATGGGATGTACAGGGGATAAATTCAATTGAAATGTTTCAGGATCTATTTGAACAAAAGAAGCAAATCAAAAAATAGTGGTGCAATTCAAAGGGTTAAAAATCACAGGCACCAAACCTTTGGTCCAGATTAAAGGCGGAATGATCAAGTCAGGGAAGCTAGGATTTTAGGCAGGCAGCAATTCGGCCTCCATTCTACCCCATTTGCCCAACCTTCCGATGGAAAGGCCACGATCGAACCTTCCGCTTGCACCCCACTCCTCTGACCGCAATGTCAAGAGGGCAGTTCTACCCTTCCCTCCCTCCCATGTGGAGATGAGGAGCCTGGGAATTCTGCCCAGCACATTTTGTAAGTCTCAGTAGAACTCTTAGTATCTGTTACCTGTTGTGACTTCCACTGAAGTATTTTGAAACGTCGCAGAAGTTTCGAAGGGAAAGGTTGTTGGTTCCTGTCTGGGATCAGTCGTCTTTCTGAACGACCAGCTGGCTTAATTTGGAGCAGAAGGCTTTGGTTTCTTAAGGGAACTTCAGGCAACTCAACTGATTCCTACCTCTGCAATTTATGTGTCCATGTCTTAGGCCTTGGCCCCACTCTGCCTCGACTGATGGAAGAGGACTAACAGAATTTTGATCCCTGTCTATACTTACCATTATGGTAGCACAGCCCCTTTAAGGGAGTGGGCACCTCGGACCACGTGACCAGCTCGGGGCCATTGTGCAGGAGCGCATGAACCCCAGCCAGTGGTCATTTGCACAGGGCCCTGGCAGCAGGACCCCGGGGAGTGTGATGAAGTGTTAAGACCTGTTGAGAGAGAGAGAGAAATACAGCACAGAACAGGCCCTTCGGCCCACGATGTTGTGCCAAACTTTTATCCTAGGTTAATCATAGAATTTTGGACACTAAGGGCAATTTATCATGGCCAATCCACCCAACCTACACATCTTTGGACTGTGGGAGGAAACCGGAGCACCCGGAGGAAACCCACGCACACACGGGGAGGATGTGCAGACTCCACACAGACAGTGACCCAAGTCGAAATCGAACTTGGGACCCTGGAGCTGTGAAGCAATTGTGCTATCCACAATGCTACCGTGCTGCCCTTAAGAAGAAATTAATCTACACTCCATTATTCTACCCTAATCCATGTACCTATCCAATAGCCGCTTGAAGGTCCCTAACGTTTCCGACTCAACTACTTCCACAGGCAGTGCATTCCATGCCCCCACTACTCTCTGGGTAAAGAACCTACCTCTGACATCCCCCCTATATCTTCCACCATTTATCTTAAATTTATGTCCCCTTGTAATGGTGTGTTGTATAATGTTTTGTGGCTGTTACCTATCTGCCTTTGCCTTTCATCAATAAACCCCTTTGTTAACTACAGGAAGCCTCCAATGTATATCTTAGGCCACCATATGGGCAACGAGGTAAAAGCTTTGAATCACAGTCGATAGTCATTATGTATTGAGGGGGGAAGGGACAGTTGAGAAAGTAGAGAAGCTCCAGCAAGAGTCGGAATTATTTAAACGCTGAGTGGAAATGCCTATCATTGGGGAACTAGGCCTATTTGACCAAGGGGTTGAGGATTGGAGTCAGTACATCATGGCTGTTTTTAATTACCGCGGACAAGATCACAGGAGAGGACGTGCAGGAGGTGATACTTCTGACAGTTTGCGGGCCCCAAACATATAATTTGATTAGGAACTTTGGGCGGGATTCTCCGGGAATTGGCAGGGCGGGCAGAAATGGTGCAGTGGAGTGGCGGGAACCACTCTGGCATCGGGCCGCCCCAAAGGTGCGGAATCCTTCGCACCTTCAGGGGCTAGACTGGCGGCGGAGTGGTTTGCGCCCCGCCAGCCGGTGTGGAAGGCCTATCGTGCCGCGCCAGCCGGGGCCGAAGGGATTCTGCTGGCCGGCGCGGGTCCGCGCGTGCGCAGGAGCGCCAGCACCTGCTGACGTCATCCCCGTGCATGCGCAGAGTGGGGGTTTATCTTCGCCCCGGCCATTGCGGAGGCTTACACGGCCGGCGCGTAGAAATAGAGTGCCCCCACGGCACAGGCCCGCCCGCGAATCGGTGGGCCGGATCGTAGGCCTGGCCACCGTGGGGGCACCCCCCAGGGCCAGATCGCCCCACGCCCCCCCCGAGGACCCCGGAGCCTGCCCGCTCCACCAGGTCCCGCTGGTAAGGGAGCAGCTCCAATTTATGCCAGCGGGACCTGCATAGAACGTGCGGGACTTCGGCCCATCGCGGGCTGGAGAATCGCCGGGCCGCCAGGTCCCGCCGGTAAGGACCTACTCTAATTTACACCAGCGGGACCAGCAAAAAAAAAACGGGCAGCCAATCGGCCCATCATGGGCCGGAGAATCGCCGTGGGGTCCACTGCCAGCGGCAACCAACTGGCGCGGCGCGATTCCCGCCCCCGACAAATCTCCGGCACTGAGAATTTGGCAGGCTGCGGGGGAGGGATTCACGCCGCACCCCCCCCCCCCCCCCCGGCGATTCTCCGACCCAACGGGGGTCGGAGAAACCCGCCCCTCTTTTTCCTTTGAAGCATCTGATACAATAAGCTGGTTCTTCCTATCTGAAGTCTTTACTGAGGTTTAACAATAGTTAATTAAATCTGTTAAATCTGTAATTGGGACAATTTTGAATTCCTGTAAATGCACATGGAGTCAAACGCTCAGACAATAAGAGTTATCACACATTCGTGGCTTAATTAAAAAAGCTGTTTCATAAATACTATACTACTTTGTGAAAATTAACACACTCAAGTGGGATTTGCATTAAACAGATCGTTTATTTCTGTGTAAGCACGTTTCCATGGGAAAATAAATGCAAACTGTTCGAGGACAAAACAATAGTTATGTAGCACACACATTAATTAGAAATTCAAACTCGGTTTATTTCTGGAAGCAATGTTTGGACACAGAGAAGCAGAAATTCACAAGGTTTGCAAGCTTAAATTACAATGCTGGAACTTGGGAAAGGGCAAATTCTGTATGGATGTTGAGTATTAAAACTGAGGCCGAAAGAGTGTTTATTTAGAGAACAGGCAAAAAAAAACATTGACACTTGTATAAAGTTCCCTCTCAAATCTTGCCTGCAAAAACTCTAAATAGCTTTAGATTTACAGATCACTCGATATCAGGGGTGTGCAAACTATGGCCCGCGGGCCGCATGCGGCCCGCCAAAGGTCTTTATGCGGCCCACCAAGATCAAGTCATAAAAAATTATTTTTTAAAAAAATTTTAAATTTTTTTAATTTATTTTTTAATTTTTTATAAGGTTAATGGGGGGGGGGGGGCTGTTGGGTTACTGGTTTAGGGTGGATACGTTGACTTGAGTAGGGTGATCATTGCTCGGCACAACATCGAGGGCCGAAGGGCCTGTTCTGTGCTGTACAGTTCTATGTTCTATGTTCTATATGAGGCGCCCAGAATCATAACCGGGTGAAGCGCCATATTTGAAAAGTAGAGAAAAAGAGGGCTAAAGGCAGGATGCCGCCGGGGGAAGTGCTGAGGTATATGCCGCACACTAATTGGTTACAACTGGGACTATTAATTAATATACTATGCGGCCCTTTAAAATTGTGAATTTCTGAATGTGGCCCTTGCACGGAAACGTTTGCCCACCCCTGCTCTATATGAAGGTCTTGAAAGAAACATGCTGTGGTGTCAGATCTCCCATTTTCCTATGCCAGCTATGTTTTCATTGGTTGCTGATGAGTAAGTACTGTTATGAATTCAGAGTCTATTCAGGTTAGAATTGAGATTCACTGATTGCAAATTTGGAATTCATATAACAATGAATTCACAGGGGGAGGAGGAATTTTGACTGGGGATTCAAATGAAATCCCCCCGCCCCCAGCCATCACGAGACCATCAGAAAGTGGGTGCATAACTATTAATAGACAGGCAGACATCAAACATTAACATCTAAAAATGCAAACGTTGATTTTTAGAGTAGACATCCTTTCATGCTGTCAAGATTGCCTTTTACTATGCACTGGGATCCAGATTGCAGAGATACCAATGAAGAAGCAAAGCAACGGGCTGGATTCTCCCACCCAGTCCGCTGCAAGAACGCCACAGGCGGAGGCCGACAATGAAAAATATCAGGAAAGGGCTTGCGAGTTTAAAGCAGTTTTACTCTGTTTATATTGGTGGTGTCCTGTCTGGTGATTGGTTGTTCTGTGTCGTGTGTGTTCATTGGTTATCCTGTATGTCAATCACTGCCTGTCTGCATCTCATGATATACATGAGTGGATATTACGACATACTCTACATCAAGTGAAGTGTAAATCTGAAGTCACAGCCCAACCAGCCTCTGAAGTAAAAAGAAATCAAATTCTCCCGAGGAAGGAGTCTTGCTCCAAATCCTGTCGAAGGCTGGTCTTCCATTTAACATTACAGGGGTTGTTGGCATTTCTGGCAAGACCAGCATTTAATGCCATCTCTAATTACCTTTGAGAAGGGAACAGCCTCTTGAACTGCTGCAGTCGGTGTGGTGTAGGTCCACCCACAAGGCAGTTAGGGAGCACCTTCCGGACACTGAGCCAGCTACAGTAAGGGGATGGCGATAGAGCTTTACAACAGGGTGGCGTGTGACCTGGTGCTGAATTTGGCAGGCGGTAATGTTCCTATTCTGCTGCTCATATTCTTCCAGGTGATAAAAATTGGCAGGTTTCAGAGGTGCTGTGAAGAAACCCTGGTGAGTTGCTGCAGTGCATGGGATTGATGGTATGCACAGGCTCTGACTCAAAATTAATGCAACATTATCTATGGGCCCCTTCCAGCAAGAAAACTCTGACCAGAGATCAACCTTTAGTTTCCTGGCTCAGATATATTGCCTTCTGAAAATATTCATGGCACAAATGGTTTTCTCTCTCTAGTTCATGGGGGTTATGTCACATCAGGTTGAACTATTAAATATATAATTATGGTAAATAGTTAAAGTTGCCACAGTCCCTGATGACCATAGTCTGATTTTCCCTTTGAGCTGAGTGATGGTGGTTTAACTTGAGGATCACCACACCTCAGGCAAGGGACAAGGTTGAGAAGGCAGGGGCCTTCATGAATAACCTCAGTCGGTATGGGTATTGAAGCCGCCCTGCTGGCCTTGCAATGTATCACAAACCAGCTGTCTAGCATACTGAGCTAAATCGCTCCCTAAACTTTAGTACATAATTAGGATATCTGAGGTGGATGGAAGCAGGGAAAAGCCCACAGGCTTTGAGGTCTGTAAACAAAAAAAGGACACTCGATCTTTTGCTCATTGATATAAGTAATCACATTACGACCTCGGCCCAGAGCAAGAGTTTCTTACACCACCCAACTACTTAGGGTACAAATATGATTGGGATGTTTTTGCCTGATGTATTTATCTGAATTGCATTGGATTATAAATGGGCAGGTGTTTTAAAGATCCCACTGTCTACTCTCACCTTCCACAAAAATGCCAACCTTTCCGATCGGGCCAGGAAGGGACTAAATCCCCCCCCCCCCCCCCCCCCCCCCCCCCCTCCCCCCACATCTAGGCTCTGCGGCAATTCTGACCCGATCTGTAAACATTGGAGGGGAACTGTTCAGGCATTTCAAGTCCCAATTCCTGCTGAATCATGCAGTTGTGAATCATGTGATGTATTTGTGAAAGTGCAACTTCAGTTAAGTAAAGCCTATTGTAGGGCAGCACGGTGGCGCAGTGAGTAGCAGTGCTGCCTCACGGCGCCGAGGTCCCAGGTTCGATCCCGGCTCTGGGTCACTGTCCGTGTGGAGTTTGCACATTCTCCCCGTGTTTGCGTGGGTTTCGCCCCCAGAACCCAAAAAGGTGCAAGCTAGGTGGATTGGCCACTCTAAATTGCCCCTTAATTGGAAAAATGATTGGGTACACTAAATTTATAAAAAAAAAGTAAAGCCTATTGTGTAAGAGCATAGATGCATTGAAGGAGAAGCCACAGCTATGTTTATGAAAAAGGAATAGTGGGTTATGCAGATAGAGTTAGATGAGGAGGTGGCTCATGTGGAGTACCAGCTGCCGCATAGACTAGTTGGGGCGAATGGCCTGGTTCTGTTCTGCAGGCGCAATGTGCACTTGACATTGAATTTTCTTTGAAATGTTAGGCATTTTTTGTAATGCTTTTGAGCCCCAGCAGATGGTGTTTGACATTTCTGCAGCAGTAATATGGTACTTGTCTCCTTCAACTGCTGTGATTCACAGTTACAGTGCAAGATTGCAGTTCATTTCAGAGATGGATACTTAAGTTTATAGAGAAGTCACATTGAGTCGAACATCAGACAACCTGCAATATGCCCTGTTTAAATGGGCTGTGGATCTTCTTTGCCCTGTGTGATTTGAAACCAAATTAACTTTAGTTTTTTTCTGATTGAAAAAGTTTTGATTCCGATTTTAAATATTCAGATGCGTGATTAGATAATCTGCACCATACACATCCTCAATGAATTGTCCTTTTTTCAAGTTGATACCCTTACATACAATGCAGTTTGAAGCAAACATCTGTTCCTGGCAAATGTGTGTTGTTTAATTGTGCACTCGTCAGAAAGTAATAGGGTAATAGGCGGTAAGTATAACTTTACACTTTCCCAGGAGTGGTAGTGGCTGATTGGTTAATGATGGAGCAACAAGCAGAGGATTACTCAATTGATCTCGAGTTAGTTGTGGCACTAAGTGAAGCGGAGAACTTTAAGCCCCAATGACACGGCGATGAGTCGCATTGAGAGTCAGTTGATTGCATTTCCACAGGATCTTTTCTGAAACATCAATGCAGGATCCAAGCAAAACCTTGGACGAAGGAAGTAAACGGCCTCCGTGATGTTTGTTCCAGCTTTTGTGGATCCTTCTATGAAGTTAGAGTACACATCAGGGGAAAGCCTTTAGAAAAGTGCAACTCCTAATTATCTGTTAACATTTTAAGAAATCTGCTGTATTTTGTAAAGATTAACATGTCCACAGAAGAACATGTGCTAACAAACTAGTTTGTATTCCTACATCCTACTTGAACTCATAGAAAATGTTGCATGTTATTATTATTGCACTTGGGGCAGCATGTGGGTAGCACTGCTACCTCGCAGTGCCGAGGTCTCAGGTTCAATCCCAGCTCTGGGTCACTGTCCATGTCACTGTCCATGTCGAGTTTGCATGGGTTTCGTCCCCACAACCCAAAGATGTGCAGGGTACTAAAACAAAACTAAAATACCATGTACAAACTTTTAATTTAAAATATATATATGTGTGGAATTTCTTATCATAATAGAGAGATTTAACATTCAACAAATGTAAATTGACACTTGCAGGGTCAGTTCGGCTGTTCAGCACTAATTCTAAAGTCAGTATGGTTTTAAAAGCCCAGTTACACCCCATTCACCAAGATGTAACATTTTCAAGGGGTTTTTAGTAAAATGACCAAGAACATAGTTGTGGATGTTTTTGTCAGTTTAATGATTTCTAACAGATTGCATTCTGGGGCACCTCAACAATACAGCCTAAGACCCGGATTTCTGCACTCGCATGTGCAGACTCCAGAGGTATCCTACCCTTCATTTTTCGGCACTTTTCCACGTGGATTCTATTTTAAAGCTGCACCTCCCCCCCTCCCCCCCCCCCCCCCCCACCCCCGGACATCCTTCCATCCCAGTATTCTGAGTGAACCATTCATTAGCACCCCACCTCCCATTTTTCTCATCCTATCTCTCTCGATAAATAACCAGGAAGGAGTTCCCAGTTCTGTCCAAAACTAAGGCATGTTTCCTTGATTACCATGTCTGTATCTTAATCATATATTTTTGTGAAAACTTAAAAAGCAAAAGTGAAGGAAAGCAGTTGGTTTTGCTTCCTGGTTTGCTGGCTATGAGAATACTTTAATATGATTGGAAGTCTACCCTACTTGATGACATCACTGTTGTTGGACACTTAGGGTAGATTTTTAAGAATGGTGAGTGATCGACGATCACCATCCTAGAGTCTGCACGTACCGTGCTACCGCGAACTCTCAAAATCCCATTGCAATTTAATCCTCATTTGAGCATTAATTGGCAGTGGATGGGATCGCCATCCGCCCTTGGAAGGATGCCCTGCCTGTGATTGGCCAACAGCTCTCCAACCTAGCCAGGCACAGTGCTGCAGTGGCGAGGAGCAGTACTGCAGCAGTCTGCCTGGAACTAAACCCTGCGGCCATTGGAAAGGCAACTTCAGAGGCACCTAGGGGTGGGAGGATGGGAGACAGTCTGGGGGTTGGGGGTGCGATCACTGTATCTGGGGGGGGGGGGGGGGGGGCGGGGGGGGAAGGGAGGTTCGGTGTTTTTCCCCCACCTTACTGCCTGGGATGGAGAAAGGTTTTTCTTGTCCATTTCCCACACAACATACACCTGCTCCCACCAGTCCAAAGATTGAGGCTGGGTGGGAAAGGGCACTTAAGTGGCTACTTAAGGGCCTTACTAGATGAAAGGACAGGTTTCCCATACATGGCCCTGCCAGCCCAAGTGTGAAATTACGTCTGGGTTTGGGTGGGCGGGTTCTGGGAAGTAATCCTGTCCATTCAATTTTACCCCACCTCGGAACACAGCTTGGAGGGAGTGTAAAATTCTGCCCATGGAGATCCTTTGGCTTGATGTCTGATTTAAGTTGCTGTGGGGGGGGGGGGGGGGGGGGGGGGGGGGGGAAATCCATGTCACAGAGATTTCTGGATTATTATGGGCAGCATGCTTTGAGACCAGAGGTGGGCACTGTTGCTTCATCTGTGACTGCTCAATATTGAGTGATTAACTATCCAAAGAGAGACAGGAATAACGGCAAGATATGTAGTTAAAGTGATGAATGGGTTTTAAAATGCTGCAAAGGACTGCTTCCTATGTAATGCTGGAAAGTAAAGTGGAGCAAGAATCTCTTGTTGGGAGCAGAAAAACAATGAGAAATAGCGATCACAACATGGTCAGACTCCATGAAAAAATAGAAAATTATAATGAAGAGTCAAAGGTCAAGGTGCTGGGCTGATAAAAGAAAAATATTCAGTGAACTAAGAAGGGATGTCGACAAAACTAACTTGGCAGAAAAACTAAGAAACAGCACAATTGATCAGTAGTGGGAAATTGCCTAATATGAAATGCATTTAGAAAAATCAAGTGAATTTATTTCAGAGAAAAATGCATTGCTTCAAATAATAAATTTCTGTAGATCAACAGTGGGATTATAACTAAACTGAAATTTAAAAGAGAAGACTGGGAAATTATTAAGGTATCTTTGAGGAATATAAAAAGTGTCAGAAAACTAGAAAGGCTGATTAAAAGAGAACACAAAAAAATCTTTGCACATAGTATAATAGGGGGAGGGCTTTATGGATTCTCTATGGTGCAGAAGGGGGCCACGTGACTCATTGAGTCTGTACCAACTCTCTGAGAGAGCACCATACTGCGGTCCACTGCCCCGCGCTTCCCCCCAACACCACGCTGGACACTCAGGGACAATTTATCATGGCCATTCCACCTAACCTGCCCATATTTGGACTGTGGGATGAAACTGGAGCACCCGGTGGAAACACATGCAGACACGGGGAGAATGTGCAGACTCCACACAGACAATCACCCAAAGCCAGAATTGAACCAAGTCCCTGGTGCTGTGAGGCAGCAGCGCTAACCACTGTGCCACCCTGTCACCCGGACTTGTGCCAGAAAATTCAGTTTCGAGTCCCACTCCAGGACTTGATGGCCAAGGAAAGTGCGTTCATAATGTGGCCAAACTGGTTGAGCAACTACCTGCAAAATCCTCCCAACACGCCAATGTGGTGTGTGCACCTCAAGTTATAAGCCTCTGGCGACAGGCTGGTGGCCTGTTCCCGAAAAACTAGCTATGGAAAGAGATGAAAACTTGCCTTAGTGCACCACTAGGTGTGGAACGAGGAACAATAACATAACATAATAGGAAAGGCTTTCATGAGCATAGAAAAAGTAAAAGAATAGATAGAGAGAAGATGGGTGACAAGTAGTGTAGGCATTACTTCATGAAGGAGGTTTATTTTGCGGCATTACGCTATAGCAGAGATACTGAACAAATATTTTAGATCTGAGCTTTTACATCAGAGAAGGATGTGGCAGAAATGTTAATCATTATTGTAAAGAAGGAAGTGGTTTGAAAAATATTAGCGGAACTCAAGTAGAAAAATCAACATGCAGTCTGGGGAACCCTGCTTCCGGAGATAGCAGATGCTATGGCTACAATTTTAAAATGGGCAAGTCGTGCAGTGAACCTGGAGAGTAGGTTGTCTGGACCAAACCAAACAGCAGCTAGTCTGAATATTTCTTGGAAGTTCCATTTCCAGCTATTCTGTCTCAGTGTGTGGTAAGGAATGAAATTGGATTTCACTATACCAGATGCTTTCTGTCACTGTGAGTCAATAAAGCAAAGTGCATTGGGTAACCCTGTTGGCAATCTTAGCACCTTCCCTTCCTTTCAGAATGGTTGAGACACAGTTCCTTCTCTCACTAAAGCATATTTCATCTCTTTGAAAGTCATCTACGATGCTACATTTTTAAGCTGCAATTTTCAAAAAGACGTTACCAAGGAATTTTTTAAAAAAGTCTAGCTAAACCTAAGAAAAAAATGGCAAAATGTAGTTGCAGACAGTTTGACAAATGCCCTCATTTCTCATGCATGTCATAACTTTTGCCAATCTTCAAGAGCTACATCTGTTCAGAAATTGAAGCAAAGGGTGGCTGCACACAACAAAGTGGAAAATCTATTGTTCAGATCATAATTTTTCATTGAATAAATTAATCAGTGGAGTGTCATCACAAGATGATAGTCCTTATGCAAAATGTCAGCTAATCAAATGTTGTCAAAAAGGTAATAATTTATGCAGAATTCTAAAAGTATGGTATCTATTTTATTTTAAGAAGGTGATGTTCCTCTAAAGTAATGATGTGGAGATGCCGATTATGGACTGGGATGGGCACAGTAAGAAGTCTCACAACATCAGGTTAAAGTCCAACAGGTTTGTTTGAAATCACTAGCTTTCGGAGTGTAGCTCCTTCATCTGATGAAATGACTTCACCTGATAAAGGAGCAGCGCTCCAAAAGCTTGTGATTTCAAATAAGCCTGTTGGACTTTAAACTGGTGTTATCAGATCTCAAAAGTAAGGTTAAGGCAGGATCAGTATTCTTCTCTGCACGAATAACAAAATTGTAAACAATAAATTGGTTTATAATAGTGTGGCGGCTACCACAGGGGGAACGTTTCACATTTGTAAATCTACTACTCTGTGTAAGGGATGCACTGAGGGCAGAACATTTGTCGCATTCTGAGGTGTGAAGCTCTGGAATTCACTTCCAGGCTTAATGGATGTGGATCAGACGGAAAATGGAGTTCAGGTACAGACCATCAAGATCTGATTGAATGGCGGGACAGGCACGAGGGACGGAATGGCCTGCCCATGTTCCAATGTTCTGTGGCTGACTCAGAAGCTATGGGCGGGAGTTGATCGGAGGCTTGGAGACTGGGTGGGGGAGGGAGGCCCAAGAAAGAGAATGGAGGCTTTGGGTGGGGGATGGTGTGGAGGTTGAAATCCTCACGGGGAAGGTGTGGAGGAAGCGGGGCTGCCCAATTGCAAATGGTCCCTTGACAGTAAGTATGCTGAATCCAGCAGGATTGGCAGCCCTTCCCTGGATTTAGCTGTTGAGATTCCCAAGGCTTGTGCAATCCAGATGTCCATAGTTAAATGCTAAACAATGTGGCTTGCAGTCTCTAACCTCCTATAAAGTTGGAAGGGAGCAAGTTGGAGGTGGTTGGTGTCAGTGCTCTGATTTTTAAGACCTTAATCCGACTCAATCATGTCAGTTACTTTTGGTTAAATCTACCTCCCTATGTCAACATTCAAAATTAGGGTGCATAGGTGGGGGCAGGAATTGGGATGAAAAGGATGTGAGAAATATGAGGGTGAGAAATATGAGGGTATGTGTGATTACAACTATCTGCTCAAATGGAGCATAAAGACTGATGTGGATTATAGTTGGATTTTATACCCTCTCTCTGTGTTGTAACTTCTGTGTTATAGCCTGAGGCAAAACCTTAGAGCGTGATACTACCGTTGCATTTCTTAGAAAGTATCATAAAAGCACATCTGGGATCTAAAGGCATAGCTGCATATTCTTAACTAACCCTGTAAAGTTTAAAGATAAAGGTTAAGATCAGATTCGATTGAGATGTTCAAAACTATGAATGTTTTTTGATGGAGTAAATAAGGAGAGATTGTTTCGGGGTTGCTAACACGAGGACACAGATTTAAGGTGATTGACAAAAGAATCAGCTACGACATGAAGAAATGTTCTCTCACGCAGCGAGTTATTATGACCGCTTTCTGTATCATTGCAGGATTCTATATCAGATCAGTTTATTAATACCTGGCACAGCGAGTTAAGTAGCATCAGATATGCTGACGACACTACCCTAATGGCCGAAAGACAAGGAAGAACTATCCATGATGGGCTTAAGTGCTGAGAAAGCCAAGTCTGAAGTTTGAGTTGATCATCAGCATTAAGATGTATTCAATGACAATTCATGGTGGATTCAGCCCACACCCATTGTGAACACAGATCAATTGAGGAAGTACGACCATTGGAAAAGGCGGAGTGAGAGTCTGGTGTTTGCGAAAGTAGAATCTGAAACAGGCCAGGTCACAGAAGGACTGGATGGATGGACAACATCAGAAACTGGATGGAAGGAGGAATGACAACAGCACACATAATAATAGTGGACAAAGATAGGTGCCTACCACCCAGTGTGAATGGAAGGAAATAAGATGCAAGGTAAGCCACATGATTTCGATAAACTACTCCTATCCTGCAACTAAGAGAATTCACCCTCACAAAGCAAACGCTGTGAGTATAAAATCCTTCAAATCTTTCATATAGGCAAGGCAGCAGCTGTTCACTTTCTCTGCTTAAATGCTTTCGAGTGGGTTTCATTGATCAATGACCTCTTGTCCTTCCGGTACCCTGGCAAGATCCACACAACTCAGGAAATCCCTGTGGGGGCTTTTAAAACCAGAATGGATGGTAACATTACCACTTAGTTGGTCATTTAACCTTTGACCTGACAACTTCAAGGCGGTTTCTGAACATGCCCCTATTATATGCGGAAGAAGCATGTCAGGTTTCCCATCTGCCGTCATTTTGCGGAGCTTTAACCCCTTCCCATCTCCTCCCCCCCCCCCCCCCCCCCCACACACACACACACACACCCCAACCCCAGCAGACAGTGGAGCCCACTCCCTTCTCCCCAATGATAGATAAAAATCCACCCTGTTGTTCCTATAACATTGCGTTATCTGTAGCAATAACACAAAATTCATGTTTTTAGGTTCACTTAAGTACAGCTTGTTTCTGTATTGATTTTGACTGTACATTCAGACAGAAAATCAGAGATTCTTCCGAATGTACAACTGCACTATGGATGTCTGGCAGGGTTTAATTGGTGCCAGGAGCATGTTGCTTGTCTCCTAAGCAACGCAGACGTCACTGAGCTGCACCATGTCATGAATTTTAAAATCATATTTTTCTTTTAAACTCCACGTTCCGTACTACAGTGGAATCCGTAACTACGGTTGAGAAAAATTCTCCCTCATGAGCATTCAACATTTGCAATTCACCAAACAAATACACATGATTTTCTTGCAACGCGCACATTAACTTGCTTAACGCTGCTTGTTGCATCTTGCAAACATTAAGGGAGATTATGGCTTCTGCTATTTTTAGCATCAGTTATTTTGATAATATAATTCATTATGAAGGTACGCTCCTGGCATCCGTGCAGGAAAGTTCTATTGGCAGTCTGATGTTCGAGTGGTAATGGAGATCACGGGATCGAAATTAAGTGAAACCTTCAAAGCACATACAACCATGGAGAGAAAAAAAGTTAGGATGTGTGTGTGGGGGGTGGGGGGGGGGGGGGGGGGGTGTATTGGTTGGCATAATCTGTCACTGTGAGCAGAGAAGGATGCAACACTGTGACTATAAATAGACAAATTGCTTGATTTTCACCATCCGATATAATAAACCACCGTTTGTGCATTCAGAGGAAGAAACATTTTTGCATGCAGATAAACCCCCCCACCTTTAGAGGAAGGCATTACACATCTGTCATTCTCTGACCTAGCCTTCAGTAATGTTTGGATTTGAACCGTTGCGTGAAGAACTGGTTGAATGACCCTGTTGATGCATTTCAGCTTGTTATTTATGCTTTCTGTCCGTTAGATTTAATTACACGTTATTACCCTGTTCTACTTCTGATGCAATGCTAGCTTTTCAGAGCAAAGATCTGAAACGCTGTTTACAGCCTGAATGTGCAGTTGGGAAACATGAGCATTTGACAGCTGTGAGTGGCAGAGGGAAATATGGAAATTGACAGAATGAGGTCCAAAGTGGGAAATTTAAGGAGACCGAAATGGAGAGGAATTGGCCGATTGCAGCAGCTTCTGGATTATTAATTACAAGGCACATTCATTCCCAGGAAGACGGTACCAAAATAATTTCTACTCATTGAAAGTAACATTTTTTCATTTGAATTAAAATGTTCATTTTTCAGAACGAACTTTTTTCATCCTCATGAGGGCATTTGCCTGCGTTTTTACTGTTAGCTGGTGACAATCGTGAATCATCCAAACTCGTAGGCAATATTTTACTTAACGTCAGTCAGACTAAGTGATCCAGCCATTTTTCATTTAAGGCATCAGCATAAATAGCTATTATTTGCCCCGCGTGTTATGGGGTATGACGAAAGGTATGTCAACACCCAAACAAAACGATTAACCGCCCAGAGCTAATACATTTACTTTTATTACCAAGCCACGTATGAAAATCTTAAGCTACTGAATCCTTCTGCGTGAGTTGTCAAAAAGCTTCCACAATCGCAGGTACGTTTCACATTGTGCATCTGGGCAATACAATGTACCGAATTAAAGGGATAATACATTTGGACGTTATTTTCTGACTAATTTATAAACTAACGCTGATAATGAGGAATCTTGCCCAGAGTGGGAGAATGCCATAAAATCTTGACCAACGCAATGAAGATTTTCTCCGTTGCACTGGCAACAGGTGAAGGATCTTCTTGCTGAAGCATGCTGGGAAAGTATAGCTGATAATCTCTTGCTAGGATGGGTTAATTTTTTAAGAATCTTTATTGTCACTAGTAGGCTTATCACTGCAATGAAGTTACTGTGAAAAGCCCCGAGTCGCCACATTCCGGCACCTGTTCGGGTACACAGAGATAGAATTCAGAATGTCCAAATTACCTGACCGTCTTTCGGGACTTGTGGGAGGAAACTGGAGCACCCGGAGGAAACTCACACGGACATGAGGCGAATGTCCACACTCCACACAGACAGTGACCCAATCCGGGAATCGAATCTGGGACCCTGGCGCTGTGAAGCAACAATACTAACCACTGTGCTACCGTGCCACTCAATGTCAATGTTGAGTAGAGGGGAGGCAAATTCCAAATGTTTCTGACATGGTAAACAGAGAGGTTGCTTGATGTTTTCTGTGCAGATTGTAGCGAATTGGAGCTTCATTTCCGCTCTTAAAGTCCACATCCAGGTGCTCCCAATGCAAAATGGCACTTGCAGGGGACAGTGGCTGGGAAATCATAATATGGCAACAAATTTCAGCTGAACAGATAGAGAAAATACGATTGAGCAAGGGAAAAAAAGCTAAAAAAAAATTCAAGGCACCATGACATTTTTAAAATTTTATTATTTATTTAATACTCTTTATTGTCACAAGCAGGCTCACATTAGCACTGCAATGAAGTTACTGTGAAAAGCCCCTAGTCGCCACATTCCGGCAGCTGTTCGGGTACGCAGAAGGAGAGTTCAGAATGTCCAAATTACCTAACAGCATGTCTTTCGGGACTTGTGGGAGGAAATGGGAGCACCCAGATAAAACCCACACAGACACAGGGACAATGTGCAGACCCCGCACAGACAGTGGCCCAAGCCGGGAATCAACCTGGGACCCTGGCACTGTGTAGCCATAGTGCTACCCACTGTGCTACTGTGCTGCCTGGCACCACAGGTGCTACATTTGCATTTATTTGAAAACCATGCAAACCGCACACATACTAAATTGCCCTTAGGTTAGGTGGGGTTACTGGTTTACAGGGATAGGGTGGAGGTGTGGACTTAAGTGGAGGCTCTTTCCAAGAGCTGGTGCAGAGTCGATGGGCTGAATGGCCTGCACTGTAAATTCTATGATCTCTATTTTGTTTTACTTCTGGATAGAATTTTATGGTCTTTTCTTTATTCCTTCAGGGCATGTGGGCGTCACTGGAAAGGCCAGCACTTGTTGCTCATCCCTAATTGCCCTTGAACTTAATGATTATGCAGGCCATTTCAGAGGGTAGAAAAGAGTCAACCACATTGCTGTGAATCTGGAGTCACATGTAGGCCAGATGGGGTGAGGATAACAGATTTCCTTCCCTAAAGGGCATTAGTGAAGCAGATGGGTATTTATGACAATTGATGCATAATTGCCCTTACTGAGACTAGCTTTAAATTCCAGATTTTATTAATTGAATTTAAATTCCACCAGCTGCCTTGGCAAGATTTGAGCCCGTGGATCTCTGGATTACTTGCCTAGTGACACTACGGCTCATCACACTCTCCTGTCCAATTTTACGGGATTGATTTGCTGCAGTAGATTTCGAGGACACTGGGTGGAGAGAATTTCAGACCCACAACCGGGACCACCCAAATAACTGCTTGAATTTAGGAACATCTACCTATGCAGATTGAGATCATCATCAAACCATTTGCAGCAGGGAAAACATTGCGTAGCATTGGTTAAGATTATTATTTTTTTTGTCTGTGAAACACCTTGTGATATTTTTTAAATCTAAAGGCACTTTATAAATGTGAGTTGCTGTTGTTTTGCATCCAGACATTAAGTATCGCTTGGTGAAGCACATACAATGAATGCTGTTGGGAATTCAATTATGTTTAAGATCTGCACAGGTTAATGATAGGCTGAATGTGGATCCACACTCATAGAGGGACTAGAAAATATAGATTCACCTAGTTTCTGTTGTCAAACAATCTATGGAGTAAAATGTTTGCATTTGAAAAGAAAGTAAATGCAAAAATCACAAATGTTGGGTTGGATTCTCCGATCCCCGATGCAGAAATCGTGTTCAGCAACCGGGTGGAGAATCCCCGATGATGATAGAATCGGGGGCGGCGCCGCTTTCGCGATGCTCCATCCCCTGAAAAGTGACGTACTCTATTGCCTGAGGCCCGCCCCGCGATGCTCCGCCCCTGGCGGCCGAGTTCCCGACAGCGTGGGACACGTGTGGCCTCATCCGTCGGGAACTCAGCGTGGCGGCTGCGGACTCAGTCCAGCGCCGCAACAGTTGGCTGATCCGGGGGCATTGGGTGCATTGGAAGAAGGAGGGGACTAATTTTGCGGGATGTGTCCGCGGGCTGTTTCCGCCATGATACACGGCGCAGCCACTGCTGGCTGCCGCCATGCGCAGCCACAGACCCGGCAATATTCCAGGCCGTATCGGCAGCTAGAGCTGGGAGCTCTACGCTGCCTGGCTGCTGGCCACCCCCCAAAGCAGGGAATTGGTGGCCATTTTGCGCCAGTTTTCCTGGCGTAAAACACCATGGGGACTTAGTCTCCCAAATGGAGAATCCAGCCCGTTATTACTATACCACATTCAACAGGATTTATTATTAATACATTAATGAATATTGATTGATGGTCTGAGTGGATCACTGAAGGCCCCACGTATGTTCATATTTTTCCCTTGATTACAGATACTTGGCTGCGTGCCGTTGAGAACCCACTCAAAATGGACCTTGTGAATGGAACATGTGAAAAGAAAGATGCTGGAATATAGACCTCGGCCTGCGTTTTCAAAATCTGGAGAGCAACATGCCACAGACCAGCGTCCCAAAATAGCTCACAGGTTGTGGTATCAGGAAAAACATGTGGCTCCCTGTCAGATCAGTCCCTTGGTACTTCCTCAGTGCTGGAGGAAGGGGGCGGGACGAGGGTGAGTCCAGCCCACTTGCCATAATGCTCCAATGGAGTCAGCTGCTGTTTGCACCGTAAAAATAAAAGAGATGTTAATTTGCCCTTTTATCGCAGCCTTCAGATAGCTCTTTAAAGATGGTTGGTAGGCTACAGTGGTTTCCTTAAATAATTAAGCAGAACACGTGCAGCACACAATCTGTCTATTTTTCTTCAAATTTACGACCAAGTTGTATAATAGAAATGAGGATCTTGGTTTGCATACTCAAGGCATCTAAAGCCTGTCTCGGGTACATGCACTTGACACCTGGAAGTCACCAACGGACATACAATAGAAAACAGGCTCAAGATATTTTCGCTGGAAATTGGGCAAATAAAACATCCCTTTTTCAGTCCAAAACAGGTGTGGCCGGGACTAATTTCTTTCTTCAACACCTCTGAAATAATCTGCTTGCCTCTGGTTCTGCGTTCTCAAGTAGGTGTGTCTAAGAGAGAGAGAGACGTGTGTCAATTTAACATCTGCTGCATATTCGCCAAATTTAGGGAGCACAGATAAACAAAGTTTTTCTGCCCTAGAGCCTTATTTCAGCAGCTAGCTGCTGCTGGCTTACAGGGCAACCTATGGTTTGTCTGTAACACTATTAGAGAACAAATTCTTATTATTCTTGGGTCACTTTACAGAATCATAGAACTTGGTATTGCACTGAAAGAGACCCATTGTGTTTGCGCTGTATCTTCCAGCTATCTAATTAGCTGCACTCCTCTGCTCTCACTCATAGCTCTGTAATTTAGTTTTTGTTTTCAGGTACTTACCATTCCCATTTTACTCGATCAGAACCTTTCATCAGTTTGAACACTACTACAAAGTCCCCGCTTAACTTTCTCTGCTCTAGGAAGAACAGGCCCAACTTCTGCAGCCTCCGCATAACTGAACCGAAGAACTGATTGGCACCCATTCATCACCTTGATCATTCACTCTCATCGCCTGGCACAATGTGGCAACAGTGTGCATCAACTAGTTGGCAGCAACTCGCGAAGGTTTCTTCAACAGCAGTACTCAAACCCCTGGTCCATCGCAACTCGAAGGAAATGGGCAGTTGGCATTTAGGAACACAACTTACTCCTAGTTCCTCTCCAAATCACGCACCATCCTGACTTGGATCTACCATCGTCACTCAGTTCCAATCTTGGAACTCCCTCCACTGTGAGTCTCCCTACATCCCAATGACTGCAGCAGTTCAAGAAGGCATCACCACCAAGTTCTCAAGGGAAAATAGGGATGGGAAATATAAATGCTTGCCCATGAAAATCAATTATTTGAAAAAAGTTCCATATCTCTGATACCATTCTAATAAATCTCTCCCGTGTCTTTTGAGATGTACCTTGAGACAGGATTCTATTTTAAAAATTAATTTGCAAGATGTAGGCATCACTGGCTAGGTCAGAATTTATTGCCCATCCCCAGTTATCCTTCTGAAGGTGGTGATGAGCTCCTTCTTGAACCACTGCAGTCTCTGAATTGTAGGTATACCTACATTGCTGTTAGGGAGGGAGTTCCAGGATTTTATCCTGGCCTTTGCTCCATTTGTAACTTGACCATTTAGATAGGAAATGGTGAGCGAATAATTATCTTCTGGATACCTCTCTCAAGGTAGGTGATGGAAAATGGACGGTCATAATGGTATTTACAAGGAATTTAGATTCTGCAGTGAACTCAAAAAGCATTGGGCAGAAATCTTGGAAATACCTCTGGGGGTTTGTTGTTTGATGGTCATCATTAATACCCGATTTTGTTTATTGAATTCAAATTTCCTCCATTTGCAGTGGCTTGGATTTGAACCTGGAACACCAGATCATTACCTTGAGTCTCTGGATTACATGTCCAGTGATAATACCACAACACTACCTCCTCCCCCAACCGACCCCTTGGGGGTCAGAGACCTCAAATAACTGAAGGGCTGGTTCATGATGCAGTGCAATGCCCACAGCACAGATTTAATTCCTGTACCAACCCAGCTTATCTATCAAGGCCCCACCTTCTCAACGTTGTCCCTCGCCTGAGGTGTGGTGACCCTCAGGTTAAATCACCACCAGTCAGCTCTCTGTCAAAGGGGAGAACAGCCTCGAGAACTATGGTGACTTTCATTTTCAGAAATAGAACAAGGTGCTTTAATAAAACTAGAACATTCAGATAGGATTCATGCATTATCTTTTCACATTATTGGAGAAGCTGAATAAAAATGTAATATTTCCATTGAGAAGGAAAGCACAATAACATTACATTTTTAAGCACAAAGAATGAATAAATAATTTGATTACTAATAGATTTCATATTGAAATAATATTGAAGAAACAACACTGCAAAAAAGTTGGGCTCCAGGTTTGGTAGTGTCACTCCTGTTTCTCAGGTGCTCCTGGCCTTCTAAGCACTCAATATGATGGACAAAAATCATGTGCTTTGTTCCAGTTGGAAGTGTGACTCCTGTTAAGGAAGAAAGCAGATGTGTCCATGGATTAGGCATTTTATAGGCACCTGATTGCAACATTGTTTTGCCCTGAGAGAGTACTTAGATGAACCAAATCTGCTACAAAGAAGATAAGCTTCTGAAATTTGCTTACCTGAATATGGAGCCTGGAGGACCCCATACTTAAAGAGCGTAGGTTGCGCCTTTTCTTCTTCTGTCACCCCCACCCGGATCTCTGCAGGTGCAGTTTCCCTCAAGGCCCCCTGATTCACCTCTCTGACCTTCTATCTGAACCCCACCCCTTCCCACGCTTAGCTTCCTTCCTCCTGACCTCCGATCTCTCTCTGGTCTTTGAACTCCCAACTCCTGATTCCTGGCCTCCTACCTCCTGACCCTCGGCCTTTGATCATCCTACTGCAACTTCTAGATATTCCCACATTCCTATTTCCTGATCCTTCTTTTATTGTGGACAGTTGCAGTGCTGGCAGCAGCTCGGTCTTGGTTTCCTTTCAATTCCTCATCATGAAAATGTGGCTTGAGATCAGAAACTGGCAGCAGCTTTTGCCTTAGCATTGAGGACAAAGAATGTCTCCTGTCCGCCACCCTCACTCAGCCACCCCAAACTGGAAGCTCCTGAATTTCTACCCCATCATGTTCCTTTAATTGTACAGTGGTCTTTGTGTTGGCAAGTTCTATTAGTGGAAAGAAATCATCTCCATAAAAATGGTGAAAATACTTATGAAATGAAATGAAAATCGCTTATTGTCACGAGTAGGCTTCAATGAAGTTACTGTGAAAAGCCCCTAGTCACCACATTCCGGCGCCTGTCCGGGGAGGCTGATACGGTTATGAAGTAAATTTGCTCAAGTGTCTTCAATTAAATGTTTCACAAAGCCAAATGATCGTCTCAATCAGCTAACCAATAACAGAAATAGCAGCGTTTGCATTTAAATTTCTAATCGCTTACTATAACCATCCATAGCTTGTCTATTGCTGCCCTTTCTGTCTGATAACAAATCTCAAAGGATCTGTTTGTAAATGGATCTGTTTGTAAATTCATGACTTTTCCATTAACGCAGTAAAAAGCCACTCCACAAACCAATGGAAGTGCAAAGTGACATACATATTATAATTAAGATTCTAATATCATACTCAAGTTCTGGGTTGAGGAGCTAGTTTCTCCACACATAAAATGAACATTAATTTTCAGTCTCCATGGAGCGAATGCAGCCCACAGCTGCTTTGACAAATTAACATGTGACTGTTCGCAAAGCTAGCCATTCATGAAAATGATAGACGTTAGACCATTCAGCTAAGCACTGACAAAGGAGCAAATTATGAGAATGGTGAGGAGATTGTATTCTGTTACTTAACAGCAATAGTGACAGAAATGGTGTTAAAATCGGCAGAAAATTTGATGACAGTTTTCTTAACCCCCCCCCCCCGCCAGCTTCTTTTGTTGCCCTCCCCCAAAGAATGGAGTGAAATTAGTAAAGCAAAATAACATTTTAACAAAAAGGTCTGTTTTTTTTTTGTTACAGCATTGTTAATGAGTTTTCAGAGAACGATGAGGCATATTTATCAGTGGGGATATTAAGATAAGCAGCTGGTAATTATTTTACCTATTCGGTTGACTTGAATTCAATGACGGTGTCGCTACACTCTGGCTGAACACTTGCTCATCGTGGATTTTGTTGCAATTGTGACCATTAATGTAAAAGTCTCGAAGGTTGCTTAAAAAAAAATATGTGGCTGAGAAATGGATTTAAAGATTATATTGGCTTATTGTAAACTCAGGTTATCTCTACAGACAGCATGGTTCTAATGACATGAATCTAGAAATAAATATCTCATCCTTTGAAATAAACTGTACTAATGTGCTTCCATTCATACAGTTTCCCTCTCTTCGGAGCAGGGTTTATGTCATTCTCTGTTATTTGACCAGTTAAGTAGCTGTCATGCTGTAGGGCAGCACGGTAGCACAAGTGGATAGCACTGTGGCTTCACAGCGCAGGGTCCATTTGAAGGAGCCATTTGGCCCATCGAGTCTGCACCGGCTCTTCGAAAGAGAACCCTACCCAAGGTCAACACCTCCACCCTATCCCCATAACCCAGTAACCCCACCCAGCACCAAGGGCAATTTTGGACACTAAGGGCAATTTATCATAGCCAATCCACCTAACCTGCACATCTTTGGACTGTGGGAGGAAACCGGAGCACCCGGAGGAAACCCACGCACACACGGGGAGGATGTGCAGACTCCGCACAGACAGTGATCAAAGCCGGAATCGAACCTGGGACCCTGGAGCTGTGAAGCAATTGTGCTATCCACAAGGCTACCGTGCTGCCCCCACCATTGGTAAAATGCCAACAGCAGTGTGGAATAACAGGCACGCCAAACCCCCTGTGCTCCCACCTACTTTTTGCCCCCCTGCCTCCTATTCTGCTCACTGATGCCACATAAAAGTCCTGCCTAGGAGTGTGACAGATGTATGTTCTATTATGGATGATAAGGGAATAGTGTAGACGGACTTTAGAAGGGTATCACAGGACGGTGCAACATCGTGGGCCGAAGGGCCTGTACTGCGCTGTAATGTTCTATGTTCTAATGTTCAATGTTCTATAGATACTCCTGAACAAAATGGGTTGACAATAAACTCATATTGATACTGATAACGATAATGGAAGAGCAGCGGGGCAACTGAACCAGAGGCCCAGGCTGAGAGTGAGAGGGCTGGACAGCAACCGGGCCAGATAGCCGGCAGCAACAGCCAGAGAGCCATCACGAGCACACCCGAGAGTTTAGGTCATTCTCCAGGATTCTCCGGCCTTCCAGCCCGTAATTCCCGGTAGTATAGGGTGGCACGCCACTCACTGGCGGCGGGATCCAGTGTTCCCGCTGTTGTTAATGGGAATTCTCATCGAAGCCACCCCACACCGCTGGGAAACACGCAGGCGGGGGAGCTCTGCCGTTGGGACCGTGGAATACCACCACCAGCGAATGGCCGCAGATTTCCGGCCGATGAATCTGGCAGTCAAAAAAGCAGAAAGTTGAAAGTGAGGCAAGAGGACAAAGCTAGACAAAAAGACACTTTGGCCCTTTGCTTTAAAAGGTTAAGTATTGTGCAATGCCCAAATTGAATATTTATCCTCAACAACAACATCCGCCAAAGGTTCTGGTGACTTGCCTGATGACTTTAACCTGAGACAACTCATCGTCTGAAAAACATGAACAAGAGGAAGTGGACTCTGAAATGGGAATGGGACTACAGGGCCGGGATTCTCCTCTACCCGGTGTGGCGGGGGGTCCTGGCATGCCGGAGTGGCAGTGAACCACTCCGCCGTCAGACCGCCCCAAAGGTGCGGAAGTTTCCGCACTTTTAGGGGCTAAGCCCTCATATTGAGGGGCTAGGCCCGCGGCGGAGTGGTTCTCATGGCAGCCGGGGCCGAAAGGACTTCGCCGGCCGGCGTAAGTCCGTGTATGCGCCGGAGCATCAGCGGCTGCTGACGTCATACCAGCGCATGTGTTGGGGAGGGGTTCTCTTCCGCCTCCGCCATGGTGAAGACCATGGTGAAGGCGGAAGAAAAAGAATGCCCCCACGGCACAGGCCCGCCGGCCGATCGGTGGGCCCCGATCGCGGACCAGGCCACTGTGGGGGCACACCTCAGGGTCAGATCGCCCCCCCCCCCCCCCCCCCCCCAGGACCCCGGAGCCCGCCCGTGTCGCCAATCCTGCCGGTCAGGTAGGTGATTTTATCCACGCCGGCGGGAGAGGCCTGTCAGCAGCGGGACTTTGACCCATCGCGGGCTGGAGAATCGCCGCGGGGGGGCCCGCCGACCGGTGTGGGGGGGGGACCCGCTGACTGGTGCGGCGCGATTCCCGCCCCGCCGAATCTCCGGGGACGGAAAATTCGGGACACGGCGGGGGCGGGATTGACGCCGGCCCCGGGCGATTCTCCGACCCCCCGGGGGGTTGGAGAATCCCACCCCTGGTTATTGATGAAACTCATTGTTCTGCAGCTGAAGTGAGGGAAGAAACCTGCCCTGAAGACGTGCCCTTTTGGCAAAAATCTGTTCCACTGGGTATGATTGAATATTTTGTAATAAACAGACGAGTGAACATAGATAACATTGAAAATTTGAGAAAAGAATTTAAGGTTCGCGGCCGAAAGAAGTTTAGAAATCTTCATGAGTTCTATTTCCTGAGGGTGAAGGCACGATGGAAAGGGGAAATTGGTTGATTTGTTTCGGAAAGCTCTAAGGTAGTCTACTGTTACGTTTGCAGATTATTCCCTAACCCTAATAAAGGGGAATAATCATTTGTCGATAGGTATTGGAGAACTATTGGGAGAGATATTGCTGATCATGAAACTCGGCATATTAAGGTTATTGTGCGTTCGTTAAAAGGTGCAAATTATCTGGAAGAATTGATTCTGCATTATCAGCTCAGTTTGAAAAGGAATGTTCTTATTGGTGGAAAGTGCTGTGGCATGTTGCCACAGTCAAACTGCTGATTTCCTTGGGACTCTCTTTAAGAGGCTTGTCTTCTGAACTTTGTCGATATAAAGGAATGATTATCAGACACAGCCAAATCAAATTCAGAAAAACCTTGTGTGAAAGCTTAAGCAAAATACTTGGCAGAGAAATTTGAAAAGTAAAATATTGCAATTTTTACTGTTTTGTGCAACCATTTACTTTGAAGAATTACTTTATTGAATGCTTCCTAATTGTTAGCCTCAGCTATAAGTTTTGTCATGGAAGTTTGGAATGACTGCACCTCAGTGGAAGCAGAGGCACTAACAGTAACGGAAAACCCTTTGATGATGAGAAGTGAACAAGGCACAGGAATTTATTCTTTTAATGAAACTAGAGACAAGAAAATTACTTTAAAGGGGAAAGAGAAGATCATCATTGAGACTGTCGGTGTTATTTGTGACACAATAATGGCACAATTGCAGAGTAAAAGTGAATCTCTGAAGGAAACTATTCAATTATTTTGTGTGCGTTTTGATAAAAGTTTGGATGAGAATGTTAAGAGCCGCTGCAGTAAAATATTAATTAAAGTCTACCGGGAGGACACAGATGCAAATCTTTTTGAAGATAAAGTGAAACAATTCAATTCATTTAATTGACAATGATGACCTCTGTGCTTCGAGATCACCAGCTAATTTAGTAATAGTAATAATAATCTTTATTGTCACAAGTAGGCTCACAGTTACACTGCAATTTACATTCCAAGATGGTGTTGGAGCAAGGCGACTTCTTGCAAGCTGTGCCCAGCATACCTTCTAATTCTATCTTTTACTCATGTTCTATGCTTCTAAAACTTCATTCGAACTCTTTTAAACTATACTCTGCAGTCTCTCCTTCCTTCCCTATGTACAATATGCATTGTTTGTACAGCATGCTGGAAACAGTACTTATCACTGTATAGTAATACATGAGACAATAATAAATCAAATCAAATCAAATCAAAATCAATGAGGTTGCTGTGAAAAGCCCCTAGTCTCCACATTCCGGTGCCTGTTCGGGTACACAGGGAGAATTCAGAATGTCCAATAGCAATCACCTGGTGTATTCAATTGTTGCAGATGGGCCATTTAGATTAATTGCTTGGACAATGGATCCATGGCTGAGCCAGCTTCCAGACATGAGCTAATTAATCATCTTTGGAATACACAGACACGCGGCATAATTTAGTAGCCTTGTTGCACCCGACTTGGTGTTGGGACGAAGCTGTTGAATCTGGCGAGTGGTCTTTCATCGGATTTGTGGCACTCAAAACGCTTTGCCAGATTTAACGGAATCTCATGAGGCGTTGTGATCTGGATCTCGCTCTCACTCTGCGTGATCCAGATCAGCATATTTAAATGAGCCGTATGGCTTATTTAAATATGCATTTGCAGGATTCTTCTGGAGCCTGGGACCTAACGGCCCTGCCTGGGAGACTTCATCAGGGTGCCATTTGGTACTGGTTTCCATAAACATGGACCAGTCATAATGGCACTTGGGGTAGGGTCTCCCAGGCCATTAGAGACCCCAGGATGTTTGGCGACAAGGCTGGGTGGCACCCTGGCACTCCCACTGTCACTCAGATACCTTGGCATCCTGGCAGTACCACCTGGGCATCCTGGCACTGCCAGGACGATGAGGTTCTGCCAGGGTGGCAGTGTCAAAGTGCCTGGGTCTGAGGTTGGCACTGCCAGGGATCAGACCCAAAGTTGGGGAGAGGAGGAGTCGAAAATGATAGGGGCACTCTGAAATGGGGGCGGGCAGTGGGGGAGATCGGGGCAGTCAGACAAAATGTACCAGGTGGTGTCACTATCCTTCGCCTTGCCAAGAACAAGCTTCTCAATGGAGTGGACATCGTCTACAGGGTGAATGGAAAACTGTTCAATCTCAACCGGTTGAAATCGAAGAAGAAAACAACACTGATATCATTCATGGAACTTCAGTGTGTGGATGACAAAGCCATCTCCACTCTTTTAGAAGAGAATCTCCAAACGATGCTTGACGCCTTCACAGACGCGCAACGAAGAATTGCTCTCAACCTCAACCTCAAGAAGACGTAAGACCTTTATTAACCTGCGCCAGGACAATGTCCAATCTCTCCCTCCATCAATATCAATGAAGAAACCCTCCCACAAGTGGAACATTTTCCCTACCCAGGGAACCACCTAAGGCTGACATTGACGTGGAGATCCAACATCGTATCCAATCCACGAGCGCCTATGGGTGAGAGTCTTTGGTGACTGTGAGATCCGTGTAGATATTACGATTCTCGTGTGCAAGGCAGTCATCCTTCCAACTCTTCTATGTGGCTCAGAAACCTGGACTACCTACAGATACCAGTTCAAGGCTCTGGAGAGGTGCCATCAACACATCAAGTAGGAGGGTAGGTGTACTAATATCAGCTTCCTTGAAGGAGCCAAGAGTACGGGCTCAAGGCCATGATAATCCAAAGCCAACTCTGCTGGGCCAACCATCTGCTTAGGATACCAAAATCCCATTTGCTAAAGCAAATCTTCTTCGCCCAACTCAAGGAAGATGACTTGAACAAGAGGAGGACAAAGGAAGAATTTCAAAGACAACCTGGAAGTTTACCTCAAGAAATGCAGCATATATGCCTGGGAGACCCTTCTTCAGAAAGAAGAAACCTACCCTGAGGAACCTCCTGATTGAATGGACACAATTCTTTGCGAACGCAAGGGAGATCCGGAAATGGAGGCGGAGAAAGAAATGCCAGCGCGATCTCGAGTACAAGGACTACCTCCACCTCTTGGACACATCTGCCAAATGTGGGGTCAAAGATATGGCTCGAGGATTGGGTTTATCAACCACGCAAGGACCCGCAGAACCCATGACCAGTGACACAGAGTTTCTCAGGTGGACAATCATACGCATTAGTGAGTGATCACGAAGAAGATTTGTTTGCTCCTTATACACCACTGTATTCCAGGTATGTTTATCTACGCAGGTACTGAATTGTCATTAAATGAGTTAGACAAATTGCAAAACAGCTGGATGAGCTGGTCTGTTTATTTCACATAGGTTCATAGCATTTTAAAAGTATACAACTAAATTAGGCAGAACAAGTTTTTCTGTGATTCTGTCTCACTCATATGATGCTGGTATATTCCACTGGGGGGGGCCGTATGTTGATCTTTCAATTGGCTTCCCTTCATCATGGCTGGGGAGCATCCTGGGATTCACTGGCAAATTCCATTCCTCCACCTCATGGCACGTCCTGAAGGACCTCTGCTTCGTGAGAACAGGTGTTAGATATTATTTGCCTGGCAAAGACTCCAAAATGTGGAGGGAGCAGGTAATTAATCCTGGAGGGAATCGGTTATATAGGAGCAGGAATAGGCCATGCAGTCCTTTTTAGACCTATTTAGCTGTTCAAGTAGACCCATACCTCTTAACTGCGATTGATCCATATCTCACACCTGATCAAAAATATATTGACGGCCTTGAAGATTTAATTAGCATCCAAAGATGACTTGACCTCAGGTTCTGGAGCTGGAGTGTTTGGTTGTTCTAGATTTGAAGAGACCTTTCCCAGGTCTCCTGTGCAGTATTGGAAAGGGATGGCATTTTTATGGCTTTCTGTTCATCCAGTATGGTGGGTGCTCATGATGCACCCTTATACCCCTTCATCCAGTAGGGTGGGTGCTTATGATGCACCCCAACAACCTGGACAGCCTACCCTGAGTACTTTGCAATTTCATGGCCAGCATACAGTTTGACCTGTTATACTGGCCCTCCTGGATTTTGGAGCCTACGTAGTAAAAGTCACAACTCCAAACCTCTTTGGCACAGCTGGAGAGAACTGGAAATAGGGTCAGATTTATACTGTTGTGTGGGGCTGGAGCGGTGGGGCTGGATTGGGGGCCAGTGATAAGTGGTGAGTGACAAAGATATTGCGGACAGAAAGACAAATGGTATGTAAATGGACAGCATGGTAGCATTGCGGTTAGTACAATTGCTTCACAGCTCCAGGGTCCCAGGTTCGATTCCCGGCTTTGGTCACTGTCTGTGCGGAGTTTGCAAGTTCTCCCCTTGTGTGCGTGGGTTTCCTCCGGGTGCTCCGGTTTCCTACTCAGTACAAAGGTGTGCAGGTTGGTTGGATTGGCTATGCTAAAATTGCCCTTAGTGTCCAAAATTGCCCTTAGTGTTGGGTGGGGTTACTGGGTTATGGGGATAGGGTGGAGGTGTGGGCTTGGGTCGGGTGCTCTTTCCAAGAGTCGATTGGCGGAATGGCCTCCTTCTGCACTGTAAATTCTATGAAACCTGGGGATTATTCTACATTTCGTTGTATGGCTTCAAAGACCCAAATGATTAAATTTTCATAGCATCCTCGCCCATCCCTCAAAAATATCCCAAACTGGTTTACAAGCAATTTGTTATTTTGAAATTGCTTTTGTCAGTGGACAGGGTGGCTGATATACGTACAGCAAGATCCCACAGGCAGAAACCTGAAGTGCTCTTTTTCTGATTTTGAAAACAACTTTTGTCCCTTCTCATCACTGCCACCTTTTTCTTTGTTCAAGAAACTACAGTGAGTATGTGAGTATGCAATTGGTGACCCTAACTTTCTCCATGGTTTTAAGAATGGTGAAAGGCATCTTAATGCAGAGAAATGCAAACTACAGTTATTCAACCAGGCAGAATCATTCTTCTTATCATCTAGTTATGAGCTCAGGCTTACAACCTTTAACAGGACCGTGGTCTCTGACATAATAAATAGCTTTATTCATGGTCTCTGCTTTGCATTCCTCCTTTCCTTTAATGGACTTCATGCCTATAGGGTGAAAGTGGTTTGAAACCATGTTTAGTGACTTGCTGAGCATTTTTGACAGTTCTAAAAATGGTCAGACTTCCATTCTGTTGGAAGCAGCTAGCCAATACTCCACTGAATAACTATGTGAGCAGAAAAACAAGTCACTCAAGCTTGTGATTGGTTGCTTTCATGTTATATTTAAGCACTAGACAGAGTATATATACATTCAGTGAACAAGAATAATTAAGTGTTACAGGTTCCAAATACTTGACAGAGTCACGTTAGAGCACAATGTTAAATACTGCTGCCGCTGCTGTTGGTCCTTCTCTGAACATCCAACGAGAAAGGAATCCTGAGGTACTGTTGGTCATTCTGGGTGAGTGTGCTTAACACTCAATTTGGCTCTGTTTCTTTACTTAGCTCTGGAGTCGCCAGGTATCGTTAAGATACCGCCACAAGTTCAAGGTGAAGTTCAAAGCAATAAAACCATACACCAATTAGTAAGTTCAAACAACTGAGTTTATTATAATACAATTATAATAACTACCCATGCACATGCTAAAAGGATTAAGCTATTCCTACCGCTAAATAAACTAATACTTATCTCAAAGGAACTGCCGGGTCAGGGAACAAGGCCTCTTGCTCTGCTCTGGTCTGCAGACTTCAGGTTGGTATAAGTTAAAAGGGGTCAGGAGTGTCTATCTCTGGTAGCGATTGTTGTGAGACACTTACTTGCTGGCGGCTGCTGTCCGAACCTCTCCTCTCTCTCCTTCAAGGTCTTCTTGGCAAAAGCTGGTCGAGGTGCTGGTCCGCAGGGGAGGGCTGGTCAAGGAGAGAGGAGGGCTGGACAAGAAGACTGAACCATGTGTGGGACCTGTCTTTTATAGGTCCCAGGGATCCGCGCCCCTTTGGGCGGACTCCCTTACCTGCTTGGAATCGATTGGGTCTCTTCCCAATCGATATGTTTGAATCCCCCCAATACTGAGGCTGTTCCTTAGCTACTGGGCGAGCTTTCAGGCTCTTTGTTTTCGAACCTTGCTGGTGCCTGAGTGTCTGGTATCCTTTACAATGTTGCAGTTGCTTCCCCATTTGTGTCCATTGTCTCTGGAATCGTTCCATTAACATGCTAATTATCCCGGTGATTGCCTCATTAGTATGCAGAATGTTCGTTTCGGTGCTGTCTGCTTTCTTAGCAGACAGAATCCACACCTGCTAGGTGCAGCCTGCTGGCGCTGCAAACATTGTCCATTTTATCCTATATGCTTTGCGTTCCTCCATTTTGTATTCAGGGAATGGCCAACTTCGGTGGCTACAGTACATATCCACCAAAATGTTGATACGTTAGGAGGCACATCGTCCTTCTATGTTATATCGCATATTACTCCCATTGTAAGTGTTTAAGTCAATTTTGGAGCATGTTTAATCTTGCAAATTCATTTGTGTTGTGCATCTCCAGTTAATCTGTCTATTGCACTTCATAAAATGGATCAATTGATGACCCTGACTGTGTCAGTCTAAAATCCAGGTAAGATCTGAGTGCAGAATACCAACATAAAGGTTTAAGAGGATTTATGTGAACAGTTTCACATGAACCATTGAAACTGGAACTGCATCAGCAATATATTTTATTTCTGAAATCCATCCCGACAGAAGGCAATAGAATCTGGATAAATGGGTGCTTTTCTGGTTGCCAAGATATAACTAGTGGTTTCAGATCTCCGGCCCCAACTATTTACAATGTATAATAATGACTTGGATGGAGGGGCAAAAGGTGCTATAGCCCAAGTTGCAGATAACACTAAAATAGGCGGGATAGTAAGTTGCAATGAGGAAATAAATTTGCAAATGAATACAGATAGTTAGGAGAGTGGGCCAAAAGTTGGCAGAAGGAGTTTAATGTGGATAAGTGTCAGGTTATCCATTTTGCCCAGAAAAACAGAAAGGCAGCTTATTATCTAAATAGAGACAAACTTCAGAGTGCTTTGGTCAGAGATATCTGGGCGTCCTCGTGCATGAATCGCAGAACACCTGTATGCAGATACAGCAGGTGAGGAGGGCAAATGGGATTTTGGCCTTTATGGCTAAAGGAATAGAGTATAAAAGTAGGGAAGTGTTGCTGTAATTGTATAAGGCATTGTTGAGGCCGCACCTGGAGTACTGGTGGACAGTTTTGGTTCCCTTATCTGAGGAAGGATGTAGTTGTATTGGAGGCAGGTAAGAGGCGGTTCACTTGATTGATTCCAGAGATGAGGGGTTTGTGTTATGAAGACAGATTGAGCAGTTTAGGCATATACTCTCTCGAGTATATGAGGTGGCACAGTGGTTAGCATGCTGCCTTACAGCACCAGGGGCCGGGTTCAATTCCAGCCTTGGGTGAGTGTGTGTGGAGTCTGAATGCTCTCCCCATGTCTGTGTGGGTTTCCTCCGGGTTCCCCAGGGTTTCCTCCCGTAGTCCAAAGATGTTCCAGTTCGGTGGATTGGTCATGCTGAATTGCCCCTTACTGTCCAAAAGGTTAGATGGAGTTACAGGGATAGAGTGGGGACATGGGCATAGGTAGTGTGTTCGTTTGGAGGGTTGGTGTGGATTCGATGGGCCAAATGGTCACCTTCTGCACTGTTGGGATTCTATGATTCTATGAGTGTAAAAGAATGAGAAGAAATCTAATTGAGCTATATAAGATGATCAAAGGTATTGACAATGTAGACGTAGACTGGATGTTGCCTCCTGTGGGGCAATTTCGAACAAGAGGTCATAGTTTTAGAATAAGGGGTAGCAGATTTAAAACAGAGATGAAGAGAAATTACTTCCCTCAAAGGGTCGTAAATCTGTAGAATTCACTCCCTCAGCGTGCAGTAGATGCCAGGACATTGATTAAACTTAAGGAGGAGATACTTTTAATTAGTGATGGGTTGAAGGGTTATGGAGAATGGGAGTTGAGGCCGAGATGAGATCAGTCATGATTGTACTGAATGATGGAGCAGGCTCGAGGGGCTGAATTGCCTACTGCTGCTCTGAGTTCTTATGCTATTTAATACTCAGTAACAGAAACGTCCAATTTAAAATATATGGCCATTTTCACTTAAACGTATCTTCATCCCTACAGGCTATAATAAAATGGATAACATATAAACTGCACCACTTGGCCCAAAAGGTCAATATTGGTGTTTTACTCCACGTATTTCCTCCACCTTTACATTTCAAATCAATTCTTGTGATTCACAATTGCAGAATGGGCCTGTGTTTGGGTAGCTGTGACAAATGAATAGGCAAAGACATTCCGATTGCGTAGACAATGATTGCAGCATTGGGGACATTGAGTCACCTCTTCTGGTGGAGTTTGCAGAATCAGAATCCCCTCCAACTCGACTTTTATTAAATATAAAATTCCAAAAGCTTCATGGACATGAACACTGCAAACAAACAAGCCAAACTCAACCCACAGAGGCATGCTGCACTGTGATCGATACCAAAACCAAGAGACTAGAGCATTACCACTTCAAAGACAAAACATGGGCCATCAGACAATCCAGTCAAATAAACCGGGAGACCATAAGAGCTGATGGCCTCAGACTACAACCATTATTCAAACAAACATCGAAAACAGCTAAGGAGAAATGGACTTTATCACATATATATCAACTTGGGAGTCAGAGACATCACACCTGAATGGGGTCCATAGTTTTGGTCATGAATCAACATCGCGATGAATGGGTTTGTCTAGACCAAGGCAGGAACCAGGCTGAAAGAGATTCTAAAGATGCCAAGCAGTGACCATCCAAATTATCCAGGAAATATGCTCTCATATTTTTGATCATGTTTTTTTAATAAAAAGGCTTAGATGCTGGAATCTTGCTCTGGAGTCATCAAGGAGAATCAGAAATGGTCAACCTGATTCACAGACCTCCAACTCGCACTGGAATGACCAACTGTGTTGGGAGTTCTAAGTGTCACCCAGATGGGAGAAATATTGGGGCTGAATTTTAAGGATAGTTTAAGGGTAGCAATTAAATCCTTAGGGGGTTTGAGTTGAGCTGGTTAATGTTTGTGCAGAAGCATGGGGTTTTGCCTGTGGATTTTCAGGAGGCTTTCATTAATAAGTCATGGTTTTTTGAGTGTTGTGTGTCATTACACTAGTGTGGAGGGACTGCTGAATTCAGTTGCTTCTTACCAGGGACCAGTGAGCGGATACACCACGTCAAATTTGCATTAGCATTCTACATTGGGCATGGTGTCTCAATCAAATTATGGCTGCCATCTGTTTTGGCTGGGAATGGCTGGCCGCATGTTTCAATGCCCACTTGAAAATCAAGCTGGAGCAGCCAGTGGATAGACCTTTGTTTCAAGTTATAATTGCCTCACGACCCATTTACATTGAAAATGGGCATGATCGGCAAAAGAAAATCGGCCTTGCAATTGACATCAAACATCGTAAATTCACCAATTGTAATTTGGAAGGTGGACAATAGGTTAGAGTAAACTCCACGACAGAACTTCTTGCAGTGGTAAATATGGACTATGATATAATTGAGAGAGAAAGTGGAACATCAGAGGGGAAAAGATCTGATATCGCTGTGCCCATTGTGGATGAGTTCGACGTGATGAACTGGGAACAACTGCAAAAAAAAACCAAGCAATTAATTTGCAGAGGGAGCCCCCTGAATGCAATGGAGTGTGTGACAGCCAGGAAGCCATTGTCTTCTGGTGGCTGTCAAGGAAACCATTTCCCTTACATTCAATATTCCTGGCACCTTTCAGATTCCATTTAGCAGCATTGCCAGAATGTGGCAGTCATCCAACTCAAAGTGTATCTGCTAGGATGCAGCTGTTTGGTTGAAAGAGCTGCCAAGTGCATCATTTCCCCTTTGGATTGGGGCAGCAACATCATAATAAATAGTTCTATCGAATTCTCCACGGCGGAATGACAAATACCGTGATTTACAACTGATCAAATGTTCCAAATGCATCAAAGTTCCATTTATTTGACATGTACATTTTGGATGCTTCCTTATGTACGTACAGATAGAACATATTAATAGGCAAGATGTACAAAACACTTTGAGGGTCTTCACAGAAAAACAATGGAGTAGAACGAGACTGGTGTCCAGTTTTGGACGTGAAGGTGACAATGTGGCTGCAACAGTTGAAAGGTTTGTGAGTGGAAGGCTGTGGAACCGGGAGGAGCAATATTGCCTCTCTGGCTTCTCATCAAAGTTTTCAAAATTATTGTACTTATATTTCTATTTGGGGCCACTGGTTAAATTGCATCTACACAATCTAAATGGAGCTGCCCCCCCGCCTCCAGCTCCTCTCAGGAGAGCCCGATTTTCCATACAGGCACTGGAACAGATATTAGGCCCTTCATTTGCGGCCTAACATCTGTCTTAGGTGTCTTCTCCAGATGCCTGAAAAGTGAGTTGGCCCAACATCAAGTCTTTCATGTGTCCTTGTGTCACAGGGTGATCCTTTTGCCCTATGAAAACGAGTACAATTAAGGTGAATTTCTGAGGGCGGGATTTTCTGGCCCCTTCTGCTGGCGGGATGTTCTGGTCCCGCTGGGGTCGATCTGGTGGCTGGGGTGCGGGCAGCGGGGGGAGGCGGTGGGGAGCCATGCTATAGCTCACAGACTTTGGTGGGACCAGAAGATCTTATCAGTCACCATCAACTGGTGGATTCTCCCTGGCAATGTCCCTACCAATGAGAGTCCACGTACCAACCAATGAGCAGTCTAGAATTCATAGAATTCAGAGAATTTACAGTGCAGAAGGAGGCCATTTGGCCCATCGAGTCTGCACAGGCTACCTGGAACGAGCACCCTCCCAAACACACAGCTCCACCTTAAAACTGCAACTCCACCTACCTTTTTTTGGACACTAGGGGCAAGTAAGCATGGCCAATCCACCTAACCTCTGCATATTTGGACTGTGGGAGGAAACCGGAGCACCCGGAGGAAACCCACGCACACACGTGGAGAACGTGCAGACTCCGCAGACAGTGACCCAAGCCGGGAATCAAACCTGGGATCCTAGGGCTGTGAATCCACTGTGCTAACCACTATGCTACCGTGCTGCACATGGTGGTGCTGGGAAAACAGATGTGAATTTGCACGTCTACCTTGCTCCATGCCGGCTCCCAACAGGACCGAGAAATTGAACTCAGCTTGTTGATTAGTAGGGTTAGAATTCAATGTGGTTTCACTGCTTAGAAACCATAATTAATTAACCTCAGGCATCAAAGACTTTCAAGGTATTATTCCATCTTTTTTAATGATTAATACAAATACTATCCATATCCAGATGGGGCTGTAAATTGCCTGCCTGGGGGTAGAATAATTTTGGTAAACCCTTTTAGAAGCATTTCAAACACTGATGCTTTTGGTGGCATTTGTACCATGTGAATGATGTAAATACTTAATCGGCAACATTTTCTTCATTGACAGCAATAGTAGTGCATGGGGTCGGGGGAGGGTAGGTGGTGGGATAGTTGTTAATTATAAATTCAGTAGCCAAATTTTTCTGTTATAGACTGCAAATAAATTGATTGCATTGCCGAAACTGGCAGAAGAAGCAAGGTGAGGATTGAAGTAAATTTACTTCTGCCTCTGCTGTTCTCCCACATGGGGAGACACCTCATGAGGAGCTTGAAGCAGTACTGGTGCCATTAGGATGGTGTCAGGGTGAGGGTTAGGGTGAGGGCAGACGTTCTGCATCCCATGTCTATTTTCTCAAAGCTTCTCTGGGAATCAGGAGCATAACATGAACCTAAAAGCCTCCATATATTATTTCCCCATAAGCCGTATCTTACTTATTGTTCATTATCTAAACCAGGGTTTCCCAAATTTTACTGGTCAAGAAGCCCCTTTGGCCTCCCAAGAGTACTGACGGAACCCCAAAAAAGCATTTTTATTACTTTGAAGAGTTAAACCACAAAAAACTGATTGTTTAACAATAGGCGATTGTTGGGCGGGTTTGACGATGAGTGGGAAATCTTGTAAGAGGCTCGAATCACGTTTCATGCTGATGTAAGAGCTTGACGCGATTCTCTTCCCCCCACCCGCCCACGCGATGTTTGATGTCAGGAACATCTTTACAACATAGTTACATATCTTAATGAAGCCTCTACTCCTGAATGCTTCCCCCACCATAAGAAAATCTATTCACATCAGCGTGAGGATCGACTGGCGCGAATCACAACTGGTCTCCCGTGCAGGCATGCCTCCCAGAGGAGCTCATGTGAGCACATCGCTCAGAGTGGAAGAAGGTCATGCTTGGGCATTGCCTGAGCACTGTCCCCTGGCAGCAGCACCAGGGTGCAGTGCCCGGGTAATTGCAGGGGGTTTGTGTGTGGGGGGAGGTTGCATACTGGGGGTTGGTCCTGGTGAACCTTTGTGCCCTGGAGTGGCCTTTAATAATGATGCCCGATCTTAAGAGAACTAAGTTGCTGGCTGTTGCCACTCATCCCTTTAAGGCCTTTCCCCCTGTCCCCAATGATATGGCAGAGAATGCCACCATTAGTACCAATGGCTTCAGTGCCGCATTTCCCACCCGCTGGCACACTTTGTCAAATGCAGGGAATATTCCGCCCGATGCTTCTGATTACCGAACCTCCTGCCACGTAATACATTTCCTCTTATTTGCTCTACCCAAGGAGCATCATTTTGAACACCTTTATCTTATTTTATCTTATCTTATGTTATCTAGTTTAATATTATCTCCCTTTAAGTGTTTCTTCTTTAAAGGGAACAAATTCAGTTTCTTTGATTCGCAAAGCTTCAACGTTTTTCCTAGTGGATGAAATCTTTTACCCACCAACATGGTGAGTTTGGTGGCGGGGACCTTTAATCAGGCAGGGGTATGGTGGATGGGGACCCCCGAGTCACTCCTGACTCCTTCAATACTGCTAAATTGGCAGTATTGTCTTCTCTGGTGAAGACAGATGCAAAATACTCATTTAGTGCCTCAGCAATGTCCACTGCCTCCCTAAAGTTATCTTTACTGTTCTGAGTGCTGCCCACCCTTCCTTTAACCACCAGTTTATAAAGGATTTTTGAGTTCTATTTTTTTCTGATCTATATTCATCGCCTTTCTTTGCTTTCTTATCTCCTTTTTCAATCATCCTCAGTGCTTGCTATATTCAGCTTGATTCTTACTGAAAAACATTTTCTGGGTCAGGTGCATGGGGTGGGGGAGCGGGTACTAGGTGGTGGTTGGAAGGATGTTGGGGGGGAAAGTGGAATGTTAGGAAATAATTGCCATTCAAAATATTCTGATGCAGTGTGAATATATTTTGATGTTGAATGAATACCTTTGTCTTCTTAATCAGTATGCATGATTTACAATGTTTTACAATGAGCAGACTGGCTAAGTTCTGGAGCAACATTTCCAGCCATTTTACACAGAGAAAGCTGGGATTGTTACTTCGATGTCTTTTCTGTGGCTATCAACTTCCATTTTGAAAGGTTCCAGAGGATATCAATTCACACCACGTGGGGGAAACACACCCAAATGTTAAGAAAGTTGTAAGCACTAGTTACCTTGGTAAACAACATTAACTATTTAAAAAAAATAAATTTAGAGTACCCAATTCATTTTTTCCAATTAAGGGGCAATTTAGCGTGGCCAATCCACCTACCCTGCACATATTTGGGTTGAGGGGGCAGAACCCACGCAAACACAGGGAGAATGTGCAAACTCCACACGGACAGTGACCCAGAGCCAGGATCGAACCTGGGTCCTCGGCGCTGTGAGGCAGCAGTGCTAACCACTGTGCTACTGTGCTGCCCAACGACATTAACTATTGCACTACTACAGCCCAGAAGCAATGTGAAAGCTGATCTTTCTATCACCATTGCAGGAAATGATAACGTAGATTCTCTTACTCTTCACTGGGCTATGGGACCAGGGCAGCCTGAGTTCTATGCTTGCACACAACTAGGAAAGGCCAATCTGACACACACATCCTGGATCAACCCTGATTACATATGCACTGTGAGTGAAATGAGCCTGGATTGGGCTTTGTCAGGAACCGAAAAATGGTGGTAGGATTGGGGATGGATGGAGAGGGCAGAAAATCCATTTGAAGAGAAGCATTTATCTTTTAAAAAGAATGGCATATTGAGCGTTCAGAGGAGGCACAGTTAAGAAATCGAACGTTAATTGTGCCCACATTGGAATTCACTACTTAAGCAGCATTCTGAAGTTTTAATTGATTGAGTTGATCTCTGACAGAGCTTTTTTCTTATTTATTCAAAACATAGATTTTCTTATTTAATCATTCATAAGATGTGGGGGTAGCTGGAAAGCCTTCATATGTTGTCTATCCCTTGCGAATGTGGCGATGAACAGTTTTCTAGAAACATTGCAACAATAACTTGTATTTACATGATGCTTTAAAAGAGGCATTATGTACCAAGATTTGACACTAAATACATTAGGACAGATGACCAAAAGATTGGTCGAAGAGATGGGTTTTAAAGAGCGCCACAAAAGGGAAAAGCGATGCAGAGAGATGGAGTTGTGTAGTGAAGGAATTCCAGAGTTTACAGGCGAGGTCGTAGAAAGTGTGGCCACCAATTGTGAAGCGTGAAAATTGGGATGTTAAGAGGCCAGGATTAGATGAGTGCAGAGGCAGGGAGGTGCAAGGCCATGGAGGGAATCAAAAACAAGGATGAGAAATTTAAAACTGAAGACTTGCTTAACTGGGAGCCAATGTGGACCAAAGGGTGCAGGAGTAATGGGTGAATGGGACTTGTGAATTGGGACATGGTCAGCAGGGTTCTGAATGACCTCAGGTTTACAGAGGGTAGAGTGTGGGAGTGTATTAGAATAGTCAAGGTGAGTTTGTACATTCTCCCCGTGTCTCCCCACAATCCAAAGATGTGCAGGTTAGGTGGATTGGCCGCGCTAAATTGCTCCTTAATTGTGAAGTCCGAGAAGTGCGACCGTGATGAAATGTAGGTTGAAATCACAAAGGATAAGAAGTCACTTGTTGCAGAGGCTAAGGGAGAAAGGTCCATGCGAAAATTGACATTGTACTTGGTGCTCTATTTCAAATAGGTGGTGAAGGATAGAATTGGAGCCTAATATCTACACATGTGTAAGCTTTCATTTACAGAGGCACATATTACAAACAAGTACCTCCCAATCCTACATGCACAGTTTCAGTTTGTTCCTATACATAGGAACACAAGTGAATTCCTAGTTATTTCCCACCACCTGAAAAGACTTAAAGATTCAGTTATTGTACAATTAAAACTTGAATAGGCAGTAGAAAACGAGTCAGAGGCTGCTGTCCATGTGGGGATGTACTCCCACAGTTAGTAGGGACCCAGTGACAATTGAACACTAATATATGTCCAAGGTGATTTGGAAGGGTGCTTGGAATCTGCAATGTTCCCATGTACCTGCTGCCCCCTCTCCTTCTAGGTCTTCCCAGAGGTGATTGTGATTCAGAAGCCAAAAGATTTAGTGATATGGCATGTATTAGAATGGCTGATGTTTTGAGAGTATCACTTGATTTGAGGGAGAGGGAGGTGACTGGTGTCAAAGGGAAAATAGGAACCTTCAGCAATGAGAGGTGCTGCAAAGTCTCACAGCAGTAACTGGTCCCCTTTGCTCCATCATTTAGTGCTGTTATTCTCCACAAGAGCGGTTATAGAACATAGAACATAAAGTGCAGAAGGAGGCCCATTCGGCTAATTGAGTCTGCAGCGACCTACTTAAGCCATCACTTCCACCCTATTCCCATAAGCCACTAACCCACCCTAACATTTTTGGTCACTAAGGGCAATTTATCATGGCCAATCCATCTAACCTGTACCTCTTTGGACTGTGGGAGGAAACCGGAGCACCCGGAGGAAACCCACGCAGACATGGGGAGAACGTGCAGACTCCGCACAGACAGTGACTTAGCAATCGAAACTGGGACCCTGGTGCTGTGAAGCCATAGTGCTATCCACTTGTGCTACCATGCTGTTTATATAAGGAAGTGTCATGGTCTGGATATCAGCCAGTCTGAATCTTGTAAGGAGCAAGTCCACGTGGGTATGCAAGGAAACATAAAACTTTAAAAACAACTTCCTAGCTGTAGAGTTTTGTGCTCAAAGTTTCCAGCCTCTTCCCCTCTGTCTAGGTCAGCTGATCCTGGCAGCTGCCTCACCAAAGAAAGCTCAGGCTTCCCAGTGGGAATCCTGGCCAGTTTGATTTGATTTGTTTTGATTTATTGTCACATGTACCTAAGTACAGTGAAAAATATTTTTCTATGGCCGAGGGACGTACACAGTGCATATATGAAAATTAATATCACTTATTGTCACGAGTAGGCTTCAATGAAGTTACTGTGAAAAGCCCCTGTTCGCCACATTCCGGTGCCTGTTTGGGGAGGCTGTTATGAGAATCGAACCGTGCTGCTCACCTGCCTTGGTCTGCTTTCAAAGCCAGTGATTTAGCCCAGTGTGCTAAACAGCCCCTAGACAAAGAGAATAATCAACAGAGAACATTGACAAATGGTACATCGACAAACAGTGATTGGTTACAGTGCGGAACAAGGGCCAAACAAAGCAAATACATGAGCAAGAGCAGCATATGGCGTTGTGAATAGTGTTCTTACAGGGGACAGATCAGTCCGAGAGGGAGTCGTTGAGGAGTCTTGTAGCTGTGGGGAAGAAGCTGTTCCTATGTCTGGGTGTGCGGGTCTTCAGACTTCTGAACATTCTGCTTGATGGAAGGGTCTGGAAGAAGTTGCAACTGGTATGCTGCTGGTTTTTAGCTCTGCCAGGTGTATAAGTGGGCACTTAAACAGAATGCAAGAAGGATTCACAAAGTGTGAGAAAAGTTAGGGTAAGAATTTAGAGGTGCACAAGTAATGAAAAGTACATTCAGCTGAATTTCCCCACAAGTAAAATGATCTACTCCCTTCAGGCATCAATAATGTTCAGCCAATGTTGACAAAATTCACACCAATATGTTTATAGGCCAATGTAAGAAGGCATACAGTACAATTTATGCCAAGTTAGTTTCAGAAAAAAATGGTTTCTGGCTGATGGGTTAATAAGCGAACGTGACATGTGGGACTGTCAGCAAAATCAGCCATCAGATTTGGTCATCTTATTTTGCCCGAAGGAAAATTATAACATAAAATTTGTCCTATGCATTCTGAAATTTGCATGATGCTGTTATTTGACTCTGAGAAAGAAGCTAGGTCAGATTGCAGTATCTGCATTCACTAAAACAAATGGCTATATGTACGAGACCCTGAAGAGCACGGGGACATTTCAAAGATCTTGCAGCATATCTGTGTGCTACTGCTATTTCGTTAAGCTGCTGCCATTGACAAAATATAATCTATCGTGATTATCGAACAGAATCACATACTAATGCTAAGGGCATTCTCCAAATGACCTACATTCTCAGGTCTGCGTTTGAAGCCAGTAATTAGACTGCAGGTGCCCAACCAGAATTGATGAGTCCCAGGGAACACTCCTGCAATTATACTTGGCTAAAGTTAGTTTCAAGGTCTTACGCTTGTTTGCAGAGCATGACTGGAGGGGAAAGTAACAATGTTGGGTTCGAAGGTTGAGCAAGGACAAATTGACCAAGCACAAATCTGTCCTGGCATACTTGTCAATGGAATTATTTTCTTCACTCCTATCCGATGTCCCACGGCATTGTTCCTGATGATACAGAGCCAAGATTGGCATTCATATTAAGAATCTATTGCCGCAGACAAGAGGGATGCTGGGCCATGGAAGGGAGGAAGGAGTGGAGGATTACATCTACATAGTAAATATTTGGAAGAAATAAGTACATAGAATTAGAATTCGTAGAATTCCGACAGTGCAGAAGGAGGCCATTCGGCCCATCGAGTCTGCATCCACCTTCAGAAAAAACACCCTATCGAAGTCCACTCTCCCGTCCTATCCCTTTAACCCCTAACCTGCCCATTTTTGGACACTAAAGGACAATTTAGCATGGCCAATCCACTAATCCGCACGTCTTTGGACTGTGGGCGGAAACCGGAGCTCCCGGGGTAAATCCACGCAGACACAGGGAGAATGTGCAAACTCCACACAGACAGTCACCCGAGGTTGGAATTGAACCCGGATCCCTGGCGCTGTGATACACAACATAAGAAATAGGAAAAAGAGTAGTCCATTTGGCCCATCAACACTGCTCCACCATTCAATAAGTTCATGGCTGATTTGATTGTGGCTTGAAATCCATTTTCCTGCCTATCCCCATCCTCCCTCACCCCTCAGTCTGTCCAGAATCCCTCTGGAATGACAAAAATTATCGCTTGTGACTGGTTCTCACAATATGTTCCTTATTTAATGCAGGGGACTATATTAATAAACAAACCCCATCTTCTATGATAAGCTCGGATTGTTTTCACCGGAACGATGGAGGTTGAGGGGCGACCTGATAGAAGTTTACAAAATTATGAATCCAGTAAGAACTGAACTAAGCACTGAATTCACCTGAGGAAGGAGCAGTGCTCCGAAAGCTCGTGTTTGAAACAAACCTGTTGGACTTTAACCTGGTGTTGTAAGACTTCTTACTGTGCTCGCCCCAGTCCAACGCCGGCATCTCCACGTCAAAATTATGAATGGCATGGACAGAGTGGATATCTGACACTTTTTCCCAGGGTAGAAGAGGCAATTACTTTTATTAGGGGACATAGGTTTAAGGTGTGAGGGGCAACGTTTAGAGGAGATGTGCAAGGCAAATATTTCATGGAGAGGGCGGTGAGTGCCTGGAACGCCCTGCCGGGGAAGGTGGTGGAAGCAGATACGATAGCGACCTTTAAGAGCATCTTGACTTGGGTTTTGATGTGGACATTTGGGGCCTGGGTGTAAAAAAGGGGAGAGGTGATGGTATGGGGGGCTAGGGATAATTGTGTATTGTTTACTGTTGCATGTTTCTTTTCTGTATATATTTGAAAATACAGTCAATAAAATATTTTTTTTTAAAAGGCATCTTGACGAATACATCATTAGGATGGGAATAGAGGGATATGGATCCCAGAGGTGCAGAAGGTTTTAGTTTAGATAGGCCAAAGGGCCGTTCCTGTGCTGTACTGTTCTTTGTTCTTTGCATGCCTCATGGCTGGGTGGTGGGCAAGAGGGGTGGGGGAGACGACATTTCAACATTTCACCTTGAAACTTTGCAGTTGACTTTCTAAATGGACTATCTGAATTCCGTTTCTGCGTGATACATCTTGTAATGAACACAAGGTAGATTTTGGAGTTGCCGACTGGTATCAAGCTGCTCTGAAAGGAAACTGGGAATTTTATTGTAATGGGCAGCTGACTCGCAATGTCAGTTTCACGCCCGGATGGCCCCATAGTTGGGCAAATGCATCAATCGTTCACAGCAAAGGAATTACATACACTCTGCACAGAATACACATATTCATTATGTCTGTGCTCTGACTGCATTAAAAATCCAACCAAAATGTTTAAGGTTGAGCCAGCTCGATTGTTACATAGACACATACATAGAACATACAGTGCAGTAGGAGGCCATTCGGCCCACCGAGTCTGCACCGACACACTCAAGCCCTCACTTCCACCCTATCCCTGTGATCTAATAACCCTTCCTAACCTTTTTGGACACTAAGGGCAATTTAGCATGGCCAATCCACCTAACCTGCACATCTTTGGACTGTGGGAGGAAGCCGGAGTACCCGGAGGAAACCCACGCAGACACGGGGAGAACGTGCAGACTCCGCACAGACAGTGACCCAGCGGGGAATCGAACCTGGGACCCTGGCGCTGTGAAGCCACAGTGCTATCCACTTGTACTACTGTGCTGCCCTACTGTGTTGATCAATAAGAGGGTGAAAGATAATCGGGGGTAGGAAGGAATGTGGGGTTGGGTTATAGGCAGATCAGCCATGGCCTTACTGAATGACGGACCAGGCTCGAGGGGCCGAGTGGCCTACTCCTGCTCCTAATTCCTTTGTTCATACGCAAAGGACTGGATTCTCTGGTCCCCAGCCTGTGCTTCTCGGTGGTGGGATTCTATACTCCTGCCGCTTGTCATGAGATTTCCCATTGAAGCTGTGCCATGGTGCCGGGAAACTCATGGGCGGGGGTGCGCTGCCGTCAGGAATAGTGAAGTGCAATGGCCAGATAATTCCAGACAAAGTATTCCTAGACACCTAAGAACCATACATTTGTTTTGAATGACTCAATGTTTGCTGTCTGTTTTCTCTTATATGCCAAGAACTATATTTGAATTCAGTACTCAAAAGCAACTGGTATAAAATTAATAGCTTACCATGAATGTCAATGAGAAATAATTGATTGTTTTGTGGATCCAATATTTATTTTTCTGTCTTTTGCATACTGTTTTGATGGCAGCTTTGTAGCAATATATTCCAAACAGCTCCAAAAACGCACATGAGACTCACTTGGAAATCTGAATATCACGTAAAGGTTTAATAGGTATACGATAATCATTCATGTTTTGAAAGCTATTTTGTTGGTTACTACGCAAAAATGTTTAATTTAAAATAATCAGTTCAAGTTAATTGGAAGTGGTTTGGGTAATGTGACTAACACGGAAACAGACCCAAAATACCAACTTTCTTTGGGCTGGACGATTAAAAACTGATGGGAAAATATATACTGTGGGATTCTCCATCGACGAGATCCTCCACCCCGCCGGCAGTGCACCCACGCCTGCGCGTTTCCCAAAGGTGTGAGGTGACCCACAGTGGGAAATCCCATTGGTGGCTGCGGGAACAGAGAATCCCACTGTTGGTGGGGGCGCATTGCGCCGGGAAACCGGGCTGGCTGGACAGAGAAACCCGCCCACGCTCTTTCATAATGGGTTTACAAATCTGACTTAGACCTCATTTCATTGAATATATATGAATCAGCAGAATTCAGACCAGTTGTTGTCAATGGAATTAAATTTGATAAAGGTCAGATTACTGATCCAGGTGGTGATGACAAAATCCTATGTTAATGGCGTACCTGTAAAGTTAGACAAAGGGCCAGACGCTGTTGTCAATGTGGGTCAAACCTATGCTTGAAAGAGACTGGAGGATGGGCTGAGCGGGGCGGGGGGGGGGGGGGGGGGGGGAGGGGGGGCGAGGGTACAGCAATTCTGAGGTTGCCACCTGATTCCCGCCAGCTGCCATTTTAACCAGTACGGGAAATGTATAAAGGTCGTGACCTGACATGCATGAAAACAAGTATCAGGATTCCCATGTAGTTTTTAAAAAACTATTTTATTCTCATCCTTGTTCACATTTTCAACAAATTTACACCCACTAACAAATAATTAACAGTAACAAATGCAATGGCAGTCACCTGGCCAACAATCCCTTTATCCCAGGGCAGCACGGTGGCGCAGTGGGTTAGCCCTGCTGCCTCACGGCGCCGAGGTCCAAGGTTCGATTCTGGGTCACTGTCTGTGTGGAGTTTGCACATTGTCCCCGTGTTTCCGTGGGGTTTCGCCCCCACAAGCCAAAAAGATGTGCAGGCTAGCCGGATTGGCCATGCCAAATTGCCCCTTAATTGGAAAAAATGAATTGGCCGCTCTAAATTTACAAAAAAAAGACAAAAAAGAAACAATCCCTTTATCCCAAACATCCCTCAACATTTTAAGTACAAAACACTAAAAAAAAAGAATCTGGAATCCACCATCAACCCATACATAATCACCAATAAATTATACATTCCAAACCCCCACTCCCCCACCTGCTACCGCCCACCCCCTCTAATATTCAATGTCATCAAATTCTTGAAAATGTATGATAGACAAAGCCCATGAGTTGTAGAAGCCTTCCATCCTTCCCGTCAACTTGGACCTCACTTTCCTGAGCATTAATAACCCCAGCAGGTCTCCCCGCCATGCCGAGGTACAGAGTGGAGAAACTGACCTCCACCCCACCAGGACCCGCCTTCGGGTGATCAGCAAGGCGAAGGCTCGGACATCTGCCTCTGCACCCGCTTCCAACCATGGCTGATCCAACACCCTGAATATGGTTTCCAGGGGACCTGTTTTGAGTCTCGCGAGCAGAACCTGCGAGCTATCCCTGAAGACCTCCCTCTAATACCCCTCCAGTTTTGTACAGGACCTAAACATATGAACGTGATTTGCGGGGCCTCCTCCACAGCATTCACAAACATCATCCATCCCTCAAAGAGTCGGCTCATCCTCATCCTTGTGAGATGCCCCCTATAAAACCATAAGACATAGGAGCAGAACTACGCCATTCGGCCCATCAAGTCTGCCCCGCCATTCAATCATGGCTAATATTTTCTCATCCCCAAGAACCTATCGATCTCTGTCTTAAAGACACTCAGTGGTTTGTCCTCCACAGCCTTCTGAGGCAGAGTTCCACAGATTCACCACCCTCTGGCTGAAGAAATTCCTCCTCCTTTCTGTTTTAAAGGATTGTCCCTTTAATCTGAGATTGTGGCCTCTGGTTCTAGTTTTTCCTACAAGAGGAAATATCCTCTCCATGTTTACTCTATCCAGGCCTCGCAGTATCCTGTAAGTTTCAATAAGATCCTCTCCTCATCCTTCTAATCTCCAAGGAGTACAGACCCAGAGTCCTCAACCATTCCTCATATGACAAGCTCTTCATTTCAGGTTCTTGTGAGCCTCCTTTGGACACTTTCCAATGCCAGCACATCCTTCCTTAGATATGGGGTCCAAAACTGCTCACAATACTCCTAATGGAGTCTGACCAGAGCCTTACACAGCCTCAGAGGTACATCCCTAGTCTTGTATTCTAACCCTCTCGGAATGAATGCTAACATTGCATTTGCCTTCCTAACAGCTGACTGAACCTGCACATTAACCTTAAGAGAATCGTGAACAAGGACTTTGTGCTTCTGATTTCCTCAGCACTTCCCCATTTAGAAAATAGTCTATGCTTTCATTCCTCCTTCCAAAGTGCATAACTTCACACTTTTTCACATTGTATTCAATCTGCCACTTCTTTGCCCACTCTCTTAGCCTGTCCAACTCCTCGTGCTTCCTCAATACTACCTGTCCCTCGACAGATCTTTGTGTCATCTGCAAACTTAGCAACAGTGCCTTCAGTTTCTTCTTCCAGATCATTAATGTATATTGTGAAAAGTTGTGGTCCCAGTGTGGTATTGTGCGAAGCAAATAATGACATGATGGGAAAACTAGTCAAGTTTCTTGGTACAATAAAATTTAAACTGACTTTGCATAACCTAAGGCACAAATACAAGCAGCCAAGGTCAACTTGACCCGAAAACTTGCTGATTCTAAACTCGGATAAAATTCAGTCGTCACACCCCAGAGCAGACTAAATACACAAGATAATGATTTGAAACCCCGAGTCCTCTAAAGGTCAGCAAGGTGACGCCAGTTTAATGATTATTACTTATGTTTTACTTTTGATCAAATTCCTGACCAAGCTGTATTCATGTTATCTTGATTCTATAATGTATAAATATTGTCCTATTTGTCTGTACTAGCGCAGACTTGGGACGGACCCAGCAGTTTGTATTTGACTGCTCTCCGACTTCAAGTTTCAGCCAATTCAGCATGCAATTGTAATTCGTAAATAAAGTCTTGTTTTGTTTTCTTAACGAGCGTTGTTGAATCTTCCTATCACAGTCCAGAAGCGGGAAAAATATTGATTACGACACCAGCACAGACCCCTGAGGCTCACCACTAGTCACCAGCTGCCATCCCGAAAAAGGTCGCTTTATCCCCACTCTCTGCCTTCTGCCAGTCAGCCAATCCTCTATCCATGCCAGGATCTTATTCTTATCACCATGGGCTCTTAACGTATTTAGCAGTCTCCTTGTCAAAGGCCTTCTGGAAATCTAAATAAATCACGTCCACTGGTTCCGCTTTGTCTAACTTCCTTGTTACCTCTTCAAAGAATGCTAACCGATTTGCCAGACATAACCTCCCTTTGACAAAGTTGTGCTGACTCAGTCCTATTTTATCATGCATTTCCAAGTACTCCGTGATCTCACCTTTAATAATGGACTCTAAAATCTTACCAATGACTGAAGTCAGACTAACCGGCCTATAATTTCCCATCTTCTCCTCCCTTCCTTAAACAGTGGTGCTACATTAGCCACTTTCCAGTCCTCTGGGACCCTTCTGTGGATAAAATGCTCTTCTGTGTTCAACAGTATTGAAGTTCAGATCTAAACATGCCATTTGTACGCAGTGTTTTAATCATTATATTGATTCACAGCCCAGCCATCTGTTCAGCCTTTGAAGCAACGCACAGATGGCCATCTGTTCAAACTACTTAGATAGACTTTAATATATTCAGTTCAACCATCTGTTCAGTATTTGAAGAAGTACCACAGTTGACCATCTGTTCAGGCTCCTTCAAAATGTTTTAATGTATGTGGTCCAACCATCCATTCAGCCTTCGAAGAAATGTAATAAATGACCTTCTGTTCAAGATACTTCAAAAACTTCAATATATTTTACTCCCTAGGCTTTGTTTATTCAGTTTTGCATAGGAACTTGCTTATCAATGCTTGGTTGTGCTTCAAAACCCATGAATAGATTCAGCTCAGCAGGGATTATTGACATTATTATCAAGGGAACGGTGAGTTTTATTTTTATTGACAGATTTATGAGTACTTAGGAGGCTGTGTTCTTTTCAAGAGGTTTTTGAATGACCGCTTGTTTATTTTTATTGTTTTAGATGCACTTAATGGGACTAAACTTTTTGAAATGTTATTTGAACGGTTGTGTATTTACTTGACAGTTTTATGAACTCATAGAGGATTAAAGTTTCTCAAAAATGTTTTTGAATGGATGTTTATTTTGACTGTTTCATGAGCATCTTAAAGATTTCCCACTTTTATTCTTAGGGCTCATTGATTTTGTTTACAGTTGATGCTGAGTGAGTCGATAGTGTGGACATAGTGGATATGAGAGGATATGAGAAGGCATGAGTGTATGGAGGAGACTCAGGGATCTGAATGGGACATGGGCAATATAGAGGTGGTATAGGTGATATGTTGGGGAGGGGGGATGGCTAGATGCCTAACACTCATGTGCAGAAGTAGGTTGAAGTCTTATTGAGTAAAAATGGGCCATCTCAGCATTCGCCCACCTGAATTCCCCCTTTGAAAGCATCCTATCTGGCTGCATCACAGCCTGGTATGTCAACTGCTCGGCCCAGGACAGTAAGAAACTCCAGAGAGCTCAATGAACACAGCCCAAATCCATCACGTGAACCTGCCTCTCATCCATTTGCTCTGTCTACACCTCCAACTGCCTTGGGAAAGTGGGCAGCACAATCAAAGACCCTTCCCACCCAGGATATTCTCTCTTCCAACCTCTTCCATCGGGCAGGAGATACAAAATCTGAAAACACACACTAACGGATTCAAAAACAGCTTCTTCCCCGCTGTTACCACACTCATGAATGGCCCTCTTATGGACTGAATTAATCTCTCTACGCATTTTCTCTACTGTTGTCGCACTGAACTCCATATGCTTCACGTGATGTCTGTGTCTACGTCATTACTTTGTGTATTTATGTATGTCCTGTGTTTTTTATGTATGGAATGATCTGTCTGGACTGTACGCAGAACAATACTGTTCTGGAAAATACAGAATGTGTCATTTGAAACATAGAGGTCTGCCAACATCTGATCGGGGAGAGTGCAGGGAAAGATCCCACAAGAGGTTGGTGGCAGCTGAAGGGCACAGAAACTGTGGGCAGCAATTTCAGTCTATCAGAATGGTTATTACAACCTGCAGCAGGAAAAAGGCAAAAGAAAAAAGTTTTAAAAAATCTCTTTGTGTTGTTGGAAAATTGTGATGGACTGCCCCTTTAAGACCCGAAGTCCGATCCTTATCAGAGGTCCCGATCAGAACAGCTGAAACAAAGAAACCAGCGTGGACTTCAGACTCCTCCCCTTTTTCTCCCCACGAGGCAAGAAGCAGAACAAAGACACCAGAAGCAGAACACCAGCGGCACCCGAAGAAGCAAGAAAGACAGCAAGAGCAGAGGCCCAGCAGAGGGAAGGCCCAAAAAGACCAGACCAGACCAGACCAGAAGGAAGACGGAGCAGCAGCAGGAGAGAAGCAGCCACAGAAGAAAGAAGAGGAGGAAAAGAGAAAACTGCACCGGGAGAGATGACCAGGAGGCTTGAAAGTGAAAGAGAGAGAGAGAGAGTCTGAAGGCCTCACCAACCAACCAGACAACATCAAAAAGTAAATAATGTTTTTAATTTAATGAGATAAAAAGAGTATGTTAATAATAAAATAATTTAACCTGAAAAAGTGGTTATTAGCTTACTTCACTTCCTTAAGAACGCAGGACCCGTGACATCGATGCCATTAAGGGGTAAGTAAGTAAAATTCTTCAGTGAAGGTAGGAGTTATACCGGGGGATAACTTGAAAGGAGAGTTTGACCCGAATAGCACTCTCAGAGGCCTGTACTGGAGTAAGGGAGGAAGTTCCCTGTTCGCGGTTTTTAGAATAGTGGCCCGTAAGGTTCGTTGGTATAAAGGGAATTCTAAAAACATATAGGTGAATTTAAAAAACAATACTTTTCACTGTATCACGGTACACGTGACAATAAATGTAAAAAAAATTTAAAGGGGAGATTCTCTGGTCTTCCTGTGGCGAGTTTCTCAGGGGCGAGATTTCCCTTTGAATTCACCTCACATCGTTGGTTAAACCCACAGTGGTGGAGCACCGTTGGCAGGACTGGAAGATCCCACTGATGTGAACAATCGGAAGATCTCGCCTAAAATATTATTGAATTGAATTATCAATTTAGTAAAGAATTTCTTGTTTTTAATTGTTCATAAAAATTACCCAGGTCACAAGCAATATTTTAATTCATTTTGAAGGAATATAATTACTGTTTTTATTCAATTTCAAATGTAACATCAAATTCCAAGATTGAAAGATTAAGGGCTGAATTCTCCAGTGCCCGACGCCGATATCGTAATTGGCGATTGGGCGAAGAATCGTCCAAATGGAGTACGCCGCCAGTTTGACGCCAGCTTTCTGTTCTCTGCCCCCTCCGAAATGGTGTCATCGCGTCTTGGGCCGCATGCCCTTGGAACGGCATTGGTGGGTTTTCGGAAGGCCCTCGCCCAATGCTTTCCCCACCGATGGGCCGAGTTCCTGACTGTGTGATGATGTGTGATCTGAGAGCTTGGGAACCTGGCATTACAGCTGCGGACTGTGTCCAGCAGCACCACAGTCGTTCAGGAGCCGTGCGGCTGGCTGGGGGGGGGGCCTCCAGGAGGGCTGAGGCGACTGATGGGGGGTGGCCGGGGTGGCCAGGGGGCAGTTTTTGGCAGGCTGGGTCCACGCATGGACGGCGCCATGTTGTACGGCACAACCACTGCGGTTCGTCGCCGTGCGCCGTCAGTATGTTATTGTTACAAGTATGAAGTTACTGTGAAAATCTGCTAGTTGCCACATTCTGGTGCCTGTTCGGGTGAGCTGGTACAGGAATTGAACCAACGCTGCTGGCCTTGTTCTGCATCAAAAGCCAGCTGTCTGGCCCACTGAGCTAAACCAGCCTTCCATATGGATAGATATAGATATATTCCTAATCAAAAACATTTTTCCAAATATTATCCAAACATTTTCAACTGGAAAGGTCAACCATCATTTGATGATACCCAAGCAGCGCCAACTATATTAAAAATACATAAGAAATATGGTACATTGACAGTTATTAGACAGAGCTAAAAGTCCTCCCCTAAAGGCTGTTAGAGAAGCAGTCAGGATTTCATGATAATTTGACAGTTTCATGGTCACTTTTACTGCTGCCAGCTTTTTTATTATCTGGAATTTTTCACTGCATCCAAATTCTCAAATTGCCATGGATCAATAAAAATAAAAGACACGATAAAGAACAAGCCTATCTTATACACCTTGGAGAGGAGGAATGTTGAATGGCCAGTAATTCATTAAAGTTTAATGGAAGGAGATGATAACTTCCGTCAGGGATCAAGAAAACTGGCACGAGCAAATCGCCTGTTTGTTACACTCCCAGGCTGATATAGTCAATGGGAGGAAAATTGAATGAGGTGTTTGGTCTGCTGTCATTCTCTCACTGCTCATGTTCAGTGAGAGCTAACGTTACCCCCGACGGGCCGGGATAATGGGCATTTTCAATTTTGGTCAACGTTGGATGCAAAGACAGTGCCATGCAGCCACTATCGAGAGGCCTGAACCATTTACAGCGGCAGCGTCATTTAAAATTTTATTGGCAAGTTGCAAACACTAAACAGCTGTCCAGTTTTAGATGGTGGAAACCTGGCCATTTTCTGCATGGAGCCAGGGACAGGTCGAGCATGTTGGGTGACCCAGATCTCCCGGGAAAGGTGGGGAGGGGCGGGGGAAAGATGTCATCAGTGGGAAGAACATTTTTGAAGAGGCACGAGGTGTAGTGATATGTATATTATGAAGATATATAAAATGTTAATGACTACATCATAGTGTAAGACAACCAATAGATGGCATCACCAGATCCATGTATAAATATGTGAACTCAGAGGATCTTGCTTTCTTCGAACCCGGAGTGATTAGACAGCAGGGTGTTAGGGAGATATAGCATAGTTAGCACATGTAGTTAAATATAGTTAATACGTATTCTGAATTACTTAATCACCAGTTATAGTTCTGTAAGAGTGAACAAACTCATCTCAATATTATTTAATTCACTATTCAATTAAACCTATTTGCTTTAAGTTGAATATTGGTAGTTTCTTTTGAATCAAACCATCAGACCAATCTGGAAGTGTAAAGCAAAGAGTAACAACATATTACAAACAAGTATGATAACAGGAGGTACCTGAATCTTCAAAAAAAAGTAAACGTTTTATCTGAAACAAAAATGTAGACCGGACGAGAGAGGAGATGTTCGGTGGATGATCAATAGCTTGGTCGAAAACATGGATTTTAATCAAAAGGTGGGGATTTTCTTGCCCTGAGATTGTCTGATCCTGTCTGAAGCCAATGGAAGCTGGCCCATTGCATCCTGTGGCACCACTACAGCAGAGTCAGAAAATTCAAGCCATTGTATTGAAGGAGGAGTGGATGGTCCAAAGACAGAGATGCTTAGAGAAAGAATATCAGAATATGAGCTAGATGATTGAATGAGCTAGACATCAATGGTGTGCAAAACAGCGAGAGTTGCAGGAGAGGACAGCGTCAAGGGAAACAGAGACTTACCAGATGTTGACCCTCCCATCTCCCGCCTCCAAATGTTTTGTAGTCCCAGTATCTGAACTGGAAGTTGCAAATGTCAAATCAATTGTCGGTACTCCTTCATCAATTATATTACGCCTTCCCTTTTCCTGATGTTGTTGCGGCTGGGCAGGCAGCAATTCTTTAATGTCTGTAACCAGGACATAAAAAGGGGAGGGTGTGTTGAGGGACGTTTGGTGGAATGGGAAGCAAGAGGTCATACCATCTCTGGCTTATTTGATGTAATGCTTGTTGGTCAATAATTGATGTTGTACTGTGTTTGGGTTATATGCCTGCCGTTACTGAATAGGTGAAGGTATGTGAAGGAAGCAAGATTTGGGCGTAAGACTCGTGCCATTGGAATGTGTGTGAGGGTGAGATGGCGCATCTGAATGTAAGACTTGATTACTGATTGCTGAGGATTCTTGTTGAGTGAGAAATGGGGATAGGATGCATTAAAAAGCATGAGTGGCTGGTGGTTTAGTGGTTAGGTGTCTTGTGAAGACACAACCATTGACCTTAAACACCTATGTGAGATCATTGAACTATTACCAATACTGCATGTTCCTTGGTGCCAGACAACATGGATTAACATCCATTGCCACCCATTCCCGTTCCCTTTGGAGCATGCTCCATGATGCACTGCTGCATCCTGCCCCATGGAAATGTGGGGTGGGATTCTCCCATGCCCGGCGGGGCGGGGGGTCCCGGTGGGACAGAGTGGCATGAACCACTCCAGCGTCGGCCCGCCCCAAAGGTGCAGAATCCTCCGCACTTTCAGGGGCGAGGTCGCGGCGGAGTGGATTGCGCCCCGCCGGCCGGCGTGTAAGGCATTTGACGCCAGGCCAGCCGGGGCCGAAGGGACTCCGCTGGCCGACGCGAGTCCGCACATGCGCGGGAGCGTCAGCAACTACTGACGTCATCCCCGTGCATGCGCGGGGGGGGGGGGGGGGTGGTTCTCCTACGCGTCAGCCATCACGGAGGCTGACATGGCCGACGTGTAGGAAAAGAGTGCCCCCCTGGCACAGGCCCGCCCGGGGATCAGTGGGCCCCGATCGCAGGCCAGGCCACCGTGGGGGTATGCCCCGGGGCCAGATCGCCCCACGCCCCCCCAGGACCCCGGAGCCCGCCTGTGCCGCCAGGTCCTGCCGGTAAGGGTCCTAGTCCAATGTACGCCGGTGGGACTGGCAAACAACCAGCGGGACTTTGGCCCATCGCGGGTTGGAGAATCGCAGGGGTGGGGGGGGGGGGGGTGGGCTGTTTCATATTGGTTAGCACTGCTGCCTCACAGCGCCAGGAACCCAGGTTCAATTCCGACCTCGGGTGACTATGCAGAGTTTGCACTTTCTCCCCGTGTCTGTGTGGGTTTCCTCCGGGTGCTCTGGTTTCCTCCCACAATCAAAATCTACAGGTTAGGTGGATTGGTCTTGAGAAATTGCACCTTATTGTCCAAAGATGTGCAGCTTAGGTGAGGTTACGGGGATTGGGCCTAGATAGGGTGGTCTTTCGAAGGGTCGGTGCAGACTCGATGGACAAATGGTCTCCTTCTGCACTATAGGAATTCTATGGTTCTATGATAAATCTCATGAAATGAGGAAGCAACAGAAAGACTGAAAATGGGTCAAATAAAATTTTAATCCAAATGATCTCCCATGGCTTTTTTTGTACTATAGTGGCAGATTCAATTAAAATAATTACAAAAGCTAAGATGTAAATCCTGGCTTGTATTGGTTCCATAAACACAGCCAAAACTTCAGAAACTTTGGTTTACTATATGGATTTTATTTTATGGCCCTTATTCTAAACTATCCACTCTCATAAAAGGAATCTGTGCATTTGAAAAGTCATTCGTAAGTGCGAGTTCACAGCCCAAACTACTACATGTTCCCCACACTGCTTTGACACATCAAAGAAAACAGTATTGGTCAAGGTCAATAGACTGGCGAGCCTTATCCAGCCACAACTGGGTGACTGATCAACAGTTTTTGTCACTATTTCCCAGAGGAGAAGTTTCAGAGTTTGAGAGAGGAGTGGGTGAAAAATCCCTTTGCGATTGAGACTCCAGAGTCAATTATTAACTTGCAGCCGGCTCCAAATGACGAAACTGAATTTTGATCAATGAGGCTGTCAGCATTCTGGAATAGCATCTCTGAGGACTAATAGCATTTTTTTTTTTTGCCCTTCACAATGACCTACATGTGCGAGGTGGATTTTCTGTCCTCACAAAAATGAAGACGGCACAAAGGAACCGGCTGAACTCTGCACCTGATGGGCTCATATTCCTCGCCTCCTGTGAACATGATTGTTGTGAGATCGTGAGGACCAAGCAGGCTCATCTGTCGCATCAAAGGTAAGAGAAAATCGTGGGTTGCGAAGGTCGGCAGGCATGGGTTACAAAGATCGGCTAGCGTGGGTCCCAAAGGTCAGCAGCGTGGGTCCCGAAGGATGGCCGGTTGGTAAAAATGGATCCCAGGCAAAAAAGTTTGAAAAACACCGGCGTACTGTATGTTGGAACCAACAATTCTATGGACACGTGCTTGTAGGATTAGAATAGTGGTTTTAATATACTTACAACAGAGCCAGCCTGTTAGCCGTTGAACTTTCGGTGAACTGGCCGGCTGAACCTGTGGCACTGATCTTTATACAGCAGCTCCCGGGGAGGAGTCCTGGGCGGAGCCAAAGGAGAAGCCCAGTACAACTCTCGAGTATTCCCAGAGCTACTCTGTGGTCAGGTAGTGCAACTGCACTTACAATATAGACACATATATATACAGATTATAATACCGTGTGAATCACATTCACCACACTGTATCACACCAAGTGGTGCCAGGAGCAATTTCCTCACCATGACTGAATTGGGTTTTTGAGGCCAGTACATTTTATGAAATGTGTAGTTTGATCCTGTCTGCTTCACAGTAATTCAAGTTCCCTTTAATGTGTAATTTGACCCAGTCATTGTCAGGCAGGCTACAGATTTCAGACAAGGTACAGTCCTAACACAACGCTGATTTCAGAGAACTGACAGTATTCACATTCCCAAGTTCAAAGAATGCACCTTGCCAACCCTATTAGGTTCAGAGGATACACAGTGCTAACATCACCCAGCTCAGAGCATGCACGGATTAACCCTTGTGACTTCAGTGATCGCAGATTGTTCACACTCCTGGTTTAATGCATTCTGCTAACACTCCTGAGTTCAGACAAGGGACATGCAGCAACTACTGAGGTGCATAGAATTCCTACAGTGCAGAAGGAGGCCATTCGGTCCATCGAGTCTGCATCAACCCTTCGAGGGAGCACTCCACCCAGGCAACAGCAGCCCACCCCACCCCCATAACATCCCAACAACCTCGCGCATTGGTCATGGCCAATCCACCTAACTCGCACATCTTTGGCCTGTGGAAGGAAACTGGAGCACCCAAAGGAAACCCACGCAAACACAGGGAGAATGGTTAGCAATGCTGCCCCACAGTGCCAGGAACTCAGGTTCAATTCTGCCCTTGGGTGACTGTGTGAAGTTTGCACTTTTGCCCCGTGGCTGCGTGGGGTTCTGCGGATGCTCCAGTTTCCTCCTACAGTCCAAAGATGCATAGGTTAGATGGGGTTACAGGGTTACAGGGATAATGCGTGGGGCTGGGCATAGGTAGAGTGCTCTTTCAGAGGGTCTATGCAGACTCGATGGGCCAAATGGCCTCCTTCTGCACTGCAGGGGTTCTATGGATTCTATAAAGCGTCATAAGAACAAGCAATCACAATCGACTTTTATGAGCAAGATTTATATTATTACTGATTTTAATTGATTGATAGACATAAAATAAGGATTAATTTCTGAGAAGTAGATTATTGTGATGATTTTAATAATCACATTGGTAAGGTAAATATATCTATACTTTTGTTTCTGGCATGAACTAATAATTTATTTGTGGTATTTAAGAGAAAAAATGCACTGTTGGAGAGGGTTTAAACTAATATGCCAGGGGGATGGGAACCTATGTAAGGAGTCGGAGAAAGAGGGAGCAAGGAGAAAAACAAAAGGTAGAAAAGGGAATAAGAAAAGGGATAGGTGGAACAGTCCCTGCAGATTGGAGGGTAGTTAATGTCACTGCAATATTCAAAAAGGGAGGTAGAGAGAAAAGAGGGAATTATAGACCAGTAAGCCTAACATCGGTCATTGGGAAAATTCTTGAATCCGTTATTGTGGGCCGGGATTCTCCGATAATGGGACTATGTTCCCACGCCCGTGAGAAAACGGCTGTGAATCACTCTGGACTCCTGAAGAAAGTCCAAAGCGATTCACTTCCCTGAAGGGGGCTGGCAGGGTTCTGGAGTACTCCACGCAGCTTCAGCTGCTGATACGGGTCCTGCACATCCGGCCGGGAGTCCATGCATGCACGCGGCAGCCCTGTGCAAGATGGCGAACCCACACCGCGGAGCGGCCCTTACAATATAGGCCCCCCCCCGAGATCGCATGCGCCCGCCGATCGGTGTCCTTTCGGCCAGCGCTGGCGCCGGGCGGCGGGCCTGAAAGGCCACTGGTGCCGGTTTTCGCGCCAGTCGACGTGGCGCCAACCGCTCCGGCACGGGCCTAGCCCCCAAAGGTGCGGAGAATTCCGCGCCTTTGGGGAGGCCCAACGCCGGAGTGGTTGGCGCCACTCCCCTACGCCGGGACCCCCCGCCCCGCCAGGTAGGGGAGAATGCCGCCCCTGATCTGTAGCGTTGCAGGTTAGAGCAATTCAGGTGGCTGTCCAGGTACCTTTAACATGAATTGAGGGTTTTAGCCTCAACCAGCCATCCGTGCAGTGAATTCCAGATACCCACCACCCTCCCAAATATCCCCTCTAATCCTTCTACCAATCACCTTAAAGCTGTTCCCCTTGATAATTGACCTCTCCTCTGGGAGAAACAAGTCTCCCCTATCATAATTTTGTACACTGTTCTAACTTTTCCTGGGTAACTATTGATGTAAGTACGTCTGAAGTTTGAGATTTAAATTGTATGTTCGGATGGTTAGAACATAGAACATAGAACATTACAGCGCAGTACGGGCCCTTCGGCCCTCGATGTTGCGCCGACCTGTGAAACCATCTGAAGCCTATCTGACCTACACTATTCCATTTTCATCCATATGTCTATCCAGTGACCACTTAAATGCCCTTAAAATTTGGCGAGTCTACTACTGTTGCAGGCAGGGCATTCCACACCCCTACTACTCTCTGAGTAAAGAAACTGCCATTGACATCTGTCCTATATCTACCACCCCTCAATTTAAAGCTATGTCCCCTCGTGTTGGTCATCACCATCCGAGGAAAGAGACTCTCACTGTCCACCCTATCTAGCCCTCTGACTATCTTATATGTCTCTATGAAGTCACCTCTCAGCCTTCTCCTCTCTAACGAAAACAACCTCAAGTCCCTGAGCCTTTCCTCATAAGACCATCCCTCCATACCAGGCAACTCCCTAGTAAATCTCCTCTGAACCCTTTCCAAAGCTTCCACGTCCTTCCTATAATGTGGTGACCAGAACTGCACGCAGTACTCCATGAGCGGCCGCACCAGAGTTATGTACAGCTGCAGCATGACCTTGTGGCTCTGAAACTCAATCCCCCTACTGATAAAGGCTAGCACACCATATGCCTTCTTAACAGCCCTATTAACCTGGGTGGCAACTTTCAGGGATTTATGTACCTGGATGCCGAGATCTCTCTGTTCATCTACACTACCAAGAATCTTGCAATTAGCCCAGTACTCTGCATTCCTGTTACTCCTTCCAATGTGAACCACCTCACACTTTTCCGCATTAAACTCCATCTGCCACCTCTCAGCCCAGCTCTGCAGCTTATCTATGTCCCTCTGTATCCTATAACATCCTTCAGCACTATCCACAACTCCACCGACCTTCGTGTCATCTGCAAATTTACTAACCCATCCTTTTACACCCTCTTCCAGGTCATTTATAAAAATGACAAACAGCAGTGGCCCCAAAACAGATCCTTGCGGTACACCACTAGTAACTGAACTCCAGGATGAACATTTGCCATCAACCACCACCCTCTGTCTTCTTTCAGCTAGCCAATTACTGATCCAAACCGCTAAATCACCTTCAATCCCATACTTCCTTATTTTCTGCAATAGCCTACCGTGGGGAACCTTATCAAACGCCTTACTGAAATCCATATACACCACATCAACCGCTTTACCCTCATCCACCTGTTTGGTCACCTTCTCAAAAAACTCAATAAGGTTTGTGAGGCATGACCTACCCTTCACAAAAACGTGTTGACTATCGCTAATCAACTTGTTCTTTTCAAGATGATTATAAACCCTATCTCTTATAACCTTTTCCAACATTTTACCCACAACCGAAGTAAGGCTCACAGGTCTATAATTACTAGGGTTGTCTCTACTCCCCTTCTTGAACAAGGGGACACATTTGCTATCCTCCAGTCTTCCGGCACTATTCCTGTCGACAAAGACGACATAAAGATCAAGGACAAAGGCTCTGCAATCTCCTCCCTGGCTTCCCAGAGAATCCTAGGATAAATCCCATCTGGCCCAGGGGCTTATCTATTTTTACACTTTCCAAAATTGCTAACACCTCCTCCTTTTGAACCTCAATGCCATCTAGCCTGGTCGACTGAACCTGAGTGTTCTCCTCGACAACATTGTCTTTCTCCAGTGTAAACACTGACGAAAAATACCCATTTAACACTTCCCCTATCTCCTTTGATTCCACACACAACTTTCCACTACTATCCTTGATTGGCCCTAATCTTACTCTAGTCATTCTTTTGTTCCTGATATACCTATAGAAAGTTTTAGGGTTTTCCTTGATCCTATCCGCCAACGACTTTTCGTGTCCTCTCCTCGCTCTTCTTAACTCTCCCTTTAGGTCCTTGCTGGCTAACTTGTAACTCTCAAGTGCCCTAACTGAGCCTTGATGTCTCATCCTAACATAAGCCTTCTTCTTCCTCTTGACAAGTGCTTCAACTTCCTTAGCAAACCACGGTTCCCTTGCTCGACAACTTCCTCCCTGCCTGACAGGTACATACTTATCAAGGACACGCAGTAGCTGTTCCTTGAAAAAGCTCCACATTTCGATTGTACCCATCCCCTGCAGTTTCCTTCCCCATCCTATACCTCCTAAATCTTGCCGAATAGCATCATAATTGCCTTTCCCCCAGCTATAATTCTTGCCTTGCGGTATATACCTATCCCTGCCCATTGCTAAAGTAAACATAACCAAATTGTGATCACTATCACCAAAGTGCTCACCTACATCTAAATCTAATACCTGGCCGGGTTCATTACCCAGTACCAAATCCAATGTGGCCTCGCCCCTTGTTGGCCTGTCTACATACTGTGTCAGAAAACCCTCCTGCACACACTGCACAAAAACTGACCCATCTATAGTACTCGAACTATAGTATTTCCAGTCAATATTTGGAAAGTTAAAGTCCCCCATAACAACTACCCTGTTACTCTCGCTCCTGTCGAGAATCATCTTTGCAATCCTTTCCTCTACATCTCTGGAACTATTCAGAGGCCTATAGACAACTCCCAACAGGGTGACCTCTCCTTTCCTGTTCCTAATCTCGGCTCATACTACCTCAGTAGACGAGTCCTCAAACGTCCTTTCTACCGCCGTAATACTTTCCTTGATTAACAATGCCACATCCCCCCCTCTTTTACCATCTTCTCTGTTCTTACAGAAACATCTAAATCCTGGAACCTGCAACAACCATTCCTGTCCCTGCTCTACGCATGTCTCTGAAATCGCCACAACATCGAGATCCCAGGTACCAACCCATGCTGCAAGCGCACCCACCTTATTCCGGATGCTCCTGGCGTTGAAGTGGACAGACTTCAAACCAGCGTCTTGCTTGCCGGTGCCCTCTTTCTAACTTTTAACCCTATCCCTGACCTCACTACTCTCAACATCCTGTACACTGGGACTACAATTTAGGTTCCCATCCCCCTGCTGAATTAGTTTAAACCCCCCCGAAGAGCACTAGTAAATCTCCCCCCCAGGATATTGGTACCCCTCTGGTTCAGGTGAAGACCATCCTGTTTGTAGAGGTCCCACCTACCCCAGAATGAGCCTCAATTATCCAGGAAACAAAACCCTCCCTCCTGCACCATCCCTGTAGCCACGTGTTCAACTCCTCTCTCTCCTTATTTCTCACTTCGCTAGCACGTGGCACAGGTAACAACCCAGAGATAACAACTCTGTTTGTTCTAGCTCTCAGCTTCCACCCTACCTCCCTGAATTTCTGTCTCAAATCCCCATCTCTCTTCCTACCTATGTCATTGGTACCTATGTGGACCATGACTTGGGGCTGCTCCCCCTCCCCCTTAAGGATCCCAAAAACACGATCAGAGACATTACGAACCCTGGGACCTGGGAGGCAACACACCAACCGTGAGTCTCTTTCGTTCCCACAGAACCTCCTGCCTGTTCCTCTAACTATGGAGTCCCCAATGACAAGTGCTCTGTTCCTCTTCTCCCTTCCCTTCTGAGCAACAGGGACAGACTCTGTGCCAGAGACCTGTGCCCCATTGCTTACCCCTGGTAAGTCATCCCCCGCAACAGTATCCAAAATGGTATACTTGTTATAGAGGGGAACAACCACAGGGGATCCCTGCACTGCCTGCCGGTTCCCTCTCCCTCCCCTGATGGTAACCCATCTACCTCCTTTTACCTGAGGTGTGATTACCTCCCTATAACTCCTCTCAATAACCCTCTCCGCCTCCCGAATGATCCGAAGTTCATCCAGCTCCAGCTCCAGATCCCTAATGGTTTTCGAGGAGCTGGAGTTGGGTGCACTTCCCGCAGATGTAGTCAGTAGGGACACTCGAGGTGACCCTTTCCTCCCACATTCTGCAGGAGGAACATTCAACTGCCCTAGCCTCCATTCCCACTGAACTAACTTCCCAACTACTGAAAACTAAAAACTAAAAAAAGCTAAAAAACAAACTTGTTAGTTTAGCAATCCGACGGACAGAACTTTTGTTTTGGTTAGAGGAGGAGGATGGGTGGGTTCTCAGTGCAGAGCAATTTCCCAAAGGTATTTGGACTTCCCAGGCGATTGTCCTGTCTCTTTTGCTGTGAATTTCTTGGGGGAGGGGGGTGGGGGAGGTAGCAGGGAGTCATGGTATTGCATGCAGGGGACCTGATTGAAAACATTGGTCCGAGGAATGATCACTTTGCTTCAGGGAAACTCAACACTGCTGTAACACTGATTAACTATGGCAGCCCATTGTTGTTATTCCTCAGGAAAGCTTGAAGTGTTGAATAAAGAATCAATCACTTGATATATGTGTGAATGACAAATTGTTTGATCGTGCTGATATGCATTTAATTGGCCTGGGAGGAACCATAGGCATCACAAATAAATGAAGGGCTGATTTTGAACACCCACACCAGTAAGGGTATCTTTAGGCACCCTTATAGCAATACAGTAACTCTCTCTGTGGGGGAGTCAATCAAGTCAGTTGTCATCAGCAGCTGGAAGAGCCAGGACCTGTACGTATGATTGACGGCATAATTGTGAATGGGGCAGCCTCAACTTCCTGGCGGACCTTGTAAGATATTCCATCATTAATGCATTACAACCTATGATTGGAGAACTTGAAAGCAAACACGGCTTTTACTGATGGATTTAAGGCGAGCTGGGTCTGGGGCCTCTGTTGAAGATGAGAAGATAAAAAGCTAATTATCAATGCTTATTTAAATATATCCAGCCCGCACAGTTATTGAGAGAACTGTCAATGTAGACAGGGGCCCTGAGTCATAACAAAGACGTGGAGGAGGAATTCCCCAGTGTTACTAAAGACAAGTTTTCCCATCTGCTTCCAAGGTTCATAATGGCAACATTATTCTCGCACTTTGGAATTTCTACTATTATGTTTCAAATATTTTCATTAATTTGGTATTTATTTACAAATGTCAGTTTTTTGCCAATAAAGTTTCAAAAAGCCATTTGATTCAGAAAAGTCATTTTGACACAAGCTAAGATGATTTCACATTTGCTTGTGCTGAATATAATAAATCAACAATATCTATAACTTGTCATTGAAGTATTAAAGTTCAGTAACTTTGGAGGGATTTCTATATGTTGTCTGGCTGAGACGCCTGTGCAGTTCATTGACCTGAGCACCTGCATAATGGAAGTAGGAATCTTTGCAAATGTGACAGAATATGTCAAGTGAGCGTTTTCTTTCCGATTTATCTGCTGTTATTATGTGAAATTATCTCATCAAACGGAATAACTATAACTTCAAGAAAAATCTCATAATTTGTGGGATGGGTAAATGCCCGCATGGACATGATTTACATGTCTGAATGACAGTGAGATGATTACTAAGACAAAGATTTCTTGTAACGCAACATTGGTTAATTGGATTCTGCAGTAGCTATGTTCCATCACATTTTCATATCAATCGTTTTGTCAAGGTGTGGTCACATCATATTACAAGCCATACACTGATGTAGTGACATTCCTTCATGGGCTTTATGTTCATTTTCCGTCTCTCCCTCTCTTTTTAATATGCGTGTGTGTACATGCATTCATTCAATGTCACACCTCCAAAACGGTTGCCATGGTGAAGTACAGGTTAAAGGTGTTTTGGGAAAAAAAATTATCCAATACCCTCCAATCCTGTCAAGGTTCCTAGTGGACAAGGTAGCTGAGCCGTGTAAATTTGAAAAAGATAAATAAATGAATTGGGATGATGGAGGTTTGGGCCTAGTGGTGGGTGGCAGTGGGGAGACGGTCTGCAATGTGTGCCTTTCTGGAAGCTTCCAATCATTCAAGAGTGGCGTATTGGCTGACATATCTGATTTTAAATATTAAAGTAAAACATTTATTAACAAAAGTAATGAAAACTTAAACACACAAGCTTGCATTTATACAGTGAAAATTAATCTTACAGAACATTCCCCAACAGATTCTTACTTGGTGACATTAAACTTGGTTAAACACTCCTTTGTGGTGACCTACCAAAGCTTAATTTTGAGCACGATTAAAATTGGACATCCTAAATTAAAGAATTGAACACTTTAAATTAAAGACAGTCCAACCTCAGGCGAGCTGTTGTAATTCACACAGACCAAAGTCAAATACGCAACCAACGGACAAGCTGCAAGACTGTGTCTGGACCTGCTCCATCAATCACCCATCAGGAGGTCATCGCTCCTATTGATATGTACCAATCTATTGTCAGTAGCCCAGACTCTCGGGCATCCAGAGTTTCACTGTTACCTTATATGGGAGCAGGTTAAGTGCAGCCCACACCACCGGAGATGGGACACCTGGGACGAGCTCAGGTGTCCTGTCAAATAGTCATTAACTGGACCATTCCCTCCTGAGGCATCATTGGCAGGAAGCCAGAGGAAATGACAAAAGGGCGGGAAGGAAGGGGGATAAAAACAGGCACCTGAGGCACATCAGCAGCACAGTCTCCAAGCAGAAGCAAGCAAAATGACTGACCAAAGAAGGAAGAATGGAAGAAATGGCATGTGAGACTCACCTTCATGACGATGGACCAGAGGGGCTCAAGAATCAGACCCATAGTTCAATCAAGCCATCTTTGCAGATAGTATAACCGAATCTTGGGTGTTTCTAATGTTATATATTTTGGATTAATTTATGGGTTAATAGTGTGTTTAATAAAGATTGTTGAACTTACACTTTTATTTTGTACATTGTTCATCTCGCAACTAAGGGCACCTGGGTAAAACTTTGATTAATATACTGGTTGAAGTATCTGAGAATTGAGCAGATACAACTTTAGGCAACAGTCCTTATGGATATTTAATTTATAAAATCCAGTAACATTGCCATGAGGCACAACCCGTTGTTGCTGTTGTGGAGATATTTCACAGAGGTTCTCGTTCTCCCTCTCAGCTGAGGAAATTAAAGACTATAAACAAAAACTTTATTTTCTGGGATCACCAGATGCTTCTCTGGGGTGGCTGAAGGCTGCTCACATTTGACTTTTTCACAGTTCTGCCCCTGCATTCTCTTCAGGAGATCTCACATGGCCACACCCCAACACAGCTCCTAATCCCCTTTTGAATATGTTTTCCCTCTTTCATCTTTTCCAATTGTCCTTATCCTTTACCATAAAATAAAAACTTTTTATGTCCTCCTAAGGCGACAACTTTTGGACAAAATAAAATTCAGTAACTTTGCCTTATTTATTTGCGACCTTTTCAAAGTTGTAATCTCCTTTTCACTGTGCTTTGAAATTTAACAACTGGAGATAACAAACCTTCTTTATCTCCAATGCAAAGTTTACCCATGTCTTATTTGCTCGTAGAACATCCAACTTGGCCATATTCATGTCAAGTGCCTGCCTTTCATACCTAGCCCTTTTGATGACATTCTGTCCCAGCTTAATTAAATTAGCCATACACACATGTACAGACACATAGCCCCTACAAGCCTGATTCACAGAATACTACAGTAGACCTCAAAAATATTAATAAATAACATTTCCTTCACAGTATAACTTTAAAATCTTCTTACTGCAATATCATCATTTGAACTTGTCATTGCTGATTTAAACAAAGCCAAACTTAAACACGACTCTCTCCAAGTCAATAACAGCTAGAATAAGTAACACAGAAATGAGGAATTAGATGCAGATGAAGGCAATTCAGCCCTTCGAGCCTGTTCCGCTAACTATGCTTATTTTCCTGAATTTGCATGCAGTGTGCATATAGGTTCTCAATGTATTATTTAAATAAATATATTTATTGTTGAGAACTCCTGGATTAAGTTCACAGTGCTTTGTAAATATTCAAATCTTTATTCCTAGTACACCAACTTCAACTTGGTAGACTAAGAGTGACAGCAACACATTTATATAAACTAGATTGGACAGCATCGTTTTTCATGACAGAAGTAGTGTGTATTATGGTGCACCATAATGTATTCTGTTTAATAAATCTTCTCTCTGAGGTACGTTCTTGTCATTGTGATAGATGCAGTCTGGGGATGTTTTGGAGTTACCCTCGAGTAGTGGTAAGGACAGAAAGTAATAGGAAGGCTATAATGAAGCTAAGTTTTAGTAAAAGTTACTTTGAGGGTTTAAGAGAATGGGTGAAGCAGTAACATGATAGGAATTATTTAGAAGAAAGGATATTGATGAACAATCCGAAGTTTCAAAATGAGACTTTTGAGGATACAAGCGTGATTCATGCCTGGAATATGTTACAGTGAAAGAAAGGTGAAATCAGTGGGGTGTGCTAAGTTCTGGAAACATTAGGAGGAACAATAATATTTTTAAATGCTCAAGAAGGAACAGGAAGCATTTATCTTTTTGCAGGAATTCACCAATGCTCTGTGACATTATACAAATGTACAGCATGTGAAGAGTTGACTTAGACTTAGAACAGTACAGCACAGAACAGGCCCTTCGGCCCTCGATGTTGTGCCGAGCAATGATCACCCTACTTAAACCCACGTAACCCGTATAACCCAACAATCCCCCCCATTAACCTTACACTACGGGCAATTTAGCATGGCCAATCCACCTAACCCGCACATCTTTGGACTGTGGGAGGAAACCGGAGCACCCGGAGAAAACCCACGCACACACAGGGAGGACGTGCAGACTCCACACAGACAGTGACCCAGCCGGGAATCGAACCTGGGACCCTGGAGCTGTGAAGCATTGATGCTAACCACCATGCTACCATGAGGCTACCATGAGTTGATGCTATGTTAAGTAGCTACTAGAGGGAGCTAAGGGACAGTACTATAAATTGCACTGGCTCTTGGGCTTGGGGGAGAAGATTAGATTGGAGCTGAAGAAGACAAGATTTATAGTGTATTGCAGAACTAGTTAAGATATAATAGTTATAGTTAGTAGATAGAGAAAGGGTGGGAAGGAAGGGGGAGAAAGTATTTGTGAGTGTAGTTTAATTCTTACATGTCGGTTTACTATTTAGAATAAGTGACAAACTCAAATTTAGTAGTGTTAATAAAATTTGTTTGGTTCTTCAAAAGAGCTTTGTGTGTCTTTGTGATCACTACGCCTCCCCTCCTAGAAACCCCTTAGAGAGTGCCTTCCAAACCCACGCCCAATAACATCTTAGAAGGACAAGGGCAACAGATGCATGGGAACATCACCACTTGGACGTTCCTCTCCAAACCACTCACCATCCTGAATGGAAATATATTGTTGTTCCTTCACTGTCACTGGATCTAAATACTGGAACTCCTTCTAACAGCACTGGACTGCAGCTGTTCAAAAAGGCAATTCACCACAACATTTTCAAGGGCATGAAATGAAAAATTAAAATCGCTTATTGTCACAAGTAGGCCTCAAATGAAGTTAAGCCCCTAGTCGCCACATTCCAGCACCTGTTCGGGGAGGCTGGTACGGGAATTGAACCGTGCTGCTGGCGTGCCTTGGTCTGCTTTCAAAGCCAGCGATTTAGCCCAGTGTGCTAAACCAGCCCCTAGGAGGAGATGGTTTAGGAGGGGCATTAATAACTGGCCTAACCACATCCCTTGAAGTAATAAGAAAATATGTACTAGCAAGTGTGAGGAGAGCTGTAGGGACTGATGGACAATGTAAAGAAATTAATGGGAATTACCCAGGGGCTGGCTTAGCACAGTGGGCTAAACAGCTGGCTTGTAATGGAAAACAAGGCAGCAGCACTGGTTCAATTCCCGACCAGCCTCCCTGAACAGGTGCTGGAATGTGGTGACTAAGGGCTTTTCGCAGTAACTTCATTGAAGCCTACTTGTGAGAATTAGTGATTATTATTATTAAACAAGAGCTCAATATATTTCATAACAGAAAAGGCAATTGTAAAGTCTTCAGGTCTGTCAAAAACATGAAAAGGGTATAGAAAGGTGCGGTGCTGCTAGAAACCAGTCGGGAGGTGAATGAGAACAGAGAAACACAACCATTATCTTTAAATAGTGTTTAGTAATGATGCAGTTTACAGGGAAGCGAAAGGAGTGGTAGTGGTAGTGTCCCGACATCTGGGTTCAAATCCCACTTCACTGACTTGATGGCCGTGGAAGATGTGTTTATAACGTAGCCAAACAGATCAAATGACAATCTGTAAATCCCTCCCATACACCTGATGGCAGATAGTAAAAGTAGGAGAGTCAGCCGTACTGCAGAAGGCAATGACAAATTACTACAGTACTTTGCCAAGCATAAGCATGGGACAATCCAATGGACGTCCGTGGTTGCCAATGCTCTTTTTAGGTATGGTACCTGAAGGAGGAGTAGACTGGAAGCCTCTAGCACCATAAAGGAAAACATCCTGGGAAAGATGCAGAGGCTCAAGAAAGTCAAAGTTATGTGTTTTGGAAACTTCATCCTCAGATCCTAAGAGATGATTTTGATTCCTCGCGCCATTACTTACCCGAGTTCAGAGGGGTTTGGTTAATGCACAGAGCATGGAATTAGCAACATTGAATCTTATTTTTCTGAAAGGGACTAAAGCCAATATGTCAAATTACAGACCTGTAAACCTTCCCTTAATTGTGGAGATATTACTTAAAACTATGATGAGGGATAGGAAAAGGGATCATATGGGATTAAAGGTATCTGTCGGACCTAGTGGACCTTGGGGCTTGAGGCATTGGATGTAGAATGTTGGGACCAGTATTGTTCCTAATTTATATAAATAATGTAGTGAATAGAATTATGTCCAGGTTATCTCTATAAGTGCAGATCCAAAATGACCATTTGGAACTAAGTCCATGGGGAGAGAAGTCTGTATATTTCTCCAGATTTTTATTTCCTGACAACAAGTATAATTCCAGTGAATCTGCTTTGCAAACTTTCTGAAGCCTGAAATTCTTCCTTTGCTGCGGAAGCCAATACTGCATACAGTTCTGCAACTAAACTCTTACTGTAGTTAAAAGGTTCAGGATTACCTTGGACTTTAATGTTCAATACTTCTTGTGGTAAAATGTAAAATTCCATTAGTACAAGCTTATCAATCTGGGGTAAACCCCTCTACTGTTCCAGGTCACCAGACTAACTGAATTATCACTGATCTTTTATAACCAAACAACAATTAAACACCAACAACAGCACCTTGTACTTATATAACAAGAAAATAAAGCTGTACTTATTTCTCAGGGCAGCTCACAGAAGCACTATCAAACAAAATTAGGCACCAGGTCACACAAAGAGATATTTGAGCAAATTAACAAAGGCTTTAGAGGTTGGTTTTCCAGATTGTGTCTTCAAGGAAGGACAAGAGGTGTAAATATTTTACGAGAGGATTCCTAACTTAGGACCTTGTTAATTAGACTGCTAACATAGCATCACCAATAATTTCTAACCACTCCATCCTGGCCTGTATCTAATTTATTACTACATTGACCAACACGATAAACAGAAAGAGTCCCAAATCTGAACTCTGTGTGGTTTCTCCGCCTATTTCAAAACCCTGTCCAAAAAGCTGCCCTGAAACCTTCGGGTGCGATCTACCCTGCATGGAACAGAGTCCCATAGTGTGTGTGGTGAATGTATAATATAAATTCACACTGTGTATCACTGTGTCCCTGTGGGCTCCAGCTGTGAGCCGTTGCGTGGCTCTGCCCACAGGGGGAGATGAGGAGCGTGTACATGGCTCCCCCCTTGGCTCCGCCCATGGCTCCACCCACAACAGGAAGTATAAAGTGTTGCGGTCTTGCGAGCCTGCCTTCAGTTCAGCTTGTTGCAGGCAGGCTCAGTTGTAAGTCGATTAAAGCCACAGTTTACTTCTACTCGTGTCCTTGAGTGAATTGATGGTCGCATCAGTGTGCGAGATTAGCTGGGTGTTTCCAGGCTCGGAGCACTGAGGAGCACCCCATTATCTATCACCCATCTGGGTAGATCGGGGAAGCCTCAGCGGGAAATTTCCCGATGAAGCTGCACTTAGCCCCATTTTATGCACTGAGGAGATCCGCTCTCAGGAACTTATCAGTGTAGTGAGAGAAATTGGGGCGGGAATCTGTGGGAATCGGCGGGGCGGGTAACTCCAGTGCGAAGGAGTAGCGTGAACCACTCCGGCGTCGGGCCGACCCAAAGGTGTGAAATCCTCCGCGCCTTCAGGGGCTAGGCTTGCTCCGGAGTGGTTTGCGCCGCGCCGGCTGGCAGGGAAGGGGCTTGGCACCACACCAACCAGCACCAAAGGGCCTCCGCCAGCCAGCGCGAGTTGGCACTTGCGCGGGAGCGCCAGCATGTGCTGGCGTCATCCTAGCACATGCGCAGGGAGCGGGTTCATCTCTGCGTCAGCCATTGTGGAGGATCACAGCGGCCGACACGGAAGGATAGAGTGCCCCCACGGCACAGGCCAGCCCGCGGATTGGTGGGCCCCGATTGAAGGCCAGGCCACCATGGGGGCACTTCCCGGGGTCAGATCCCCCAACGCCTCCCCCCCGAGGTCCTGCCGGCAAATACCTGGTGTAATATACACCTGCAGGACTGGCCGAAAACGGGCGGCCACTCGGCCCATCACGGGCCGCAGAATCGCTGGGGGTGCCGCTGCCAGTGGCTGCCGACTGGTGCGGCGCGATTCTCGGCCCTGCCAAATCGCCGGCGCCGGAGAATTCAGCAGATGGCGGGGGCGGGATTCCCGCCCATGGTGTCCAAGCTCTGACCTGACCCACGAACCATCCCCAAGCCCTAGCTCACTTTATCAGGAGATTCCCCCCCCCCCCTCCCGCAGCTCCATCTGCGTGAAAAATGCCTGCTTGGCGCTGGCAGCCTGGCACCCTGGCAGTGCCACTGCCAGCTGGCAGTGTCACCTAGGGGCCTCAGCAGTGCCAGGCTGTTGCCCATGTGACACACTGGGTGCCCAGGTGGCATCAGCAGTGCCAGGGTGCCACTTGCACCCTGTGAACTCCACATTGGTTGGACACTAGCTGTCTCACTCTAATATGCAGATTTGCCAGAAAGCGATACTGGCCACGTAATTTATATTGCGACGTCACGCGAGATTGCGTTAGATCTTGCGAGGCGTGGCGAGCCAGGTAGACCGCGGAAGTGGATTCTCCCGGCATCTATCGGTTGCAAAGTACCGCGTCATTTTTTGGGTGCAATGAACTGGTAAATCCCGCCCTCTATCTATGTTTAATTGTGTTTGCTATCCATCCTCAAAGTTCACATCCTTTAAAGTTCTTTAATAATCTCCCATGTGGTATCAAATACCTCCCTATAATCCAGGTACAATACATACATATCCCACATCTGCCTTGTCTCTTACCTCTTCAAAATATTTTGTGTGGATAGTTGTGAAGCATATCCATTACTTTTGAAGAATGTGCTAGCTATTTTTTAACTGACTGAGTCCTGATTAGAGACAGATGTTACACTTCCTGGCAGGAATAACTCAGCTCAGTCTTGTCTCCCTTTTTAAAATGTCCTCCCTCCAGTCCGCCAATTCACACAGATCTGTCGATGAGCTCACTGGGCTGGATGGCTGGTTTGTAATGCAGAGTAATGTCCCCGGCATGGGTTAAATTCCCATACTGGGTTAAGGTTATTCATGAAGGTCCTGCCTTCTCAACCTTGTTCCTCGCCTGAGGTGTGGTGACCCTCAGGCTCAATCACCACCAGTCAGCTCTCTGTGGAGGGGAGAGTGGATTGTGGTGACATTTACATTTTGCATACTCAATAAAGTTGTCAGGCATAAAGCCTCAATAGCCTCAAGGTATTGAATATATTGCACCGGTCCCCCTCCTGCAAAATAATTTGTTCTAGTTTGTTTTTCACGCTCTGCATATTGCAATTCAATCTACGCAATTCAAAAATTAAAGACTGACTTTTCCTCATGGGATCTTATATTTACTTTGATTGGCTAATTGGGTGAAGCTGTTTGACAAAAAGGCACATTCATCTCTTCTTATTGAGTCATTGCTTCGTCAAGAATCATAATGTCGGTATTAATCTTCAACCGTCCTGCTGTCAGGGCTGACACGACAAAAAAAATCAACTGCCACTGCATCTAGAAATCAAAGCTTTTTGAAGTCTCCACAAGAAGGTTGTTTTAACTCTGGCAATGCTTACTGTTGTTTAGCAACAGCTTTATAATCCTATATAAATTAGAGGACAGCAGTGAACACTGACTGAACTCTGTAGCACCCACGTTTAAGTGCCGTAATTTAGAAGTCTACCTCTGAATACCAATTGTGCCAATTGGGAAATAATCTCGAGTAGTTTGAAAGCCATTTCTATCTGGGGAGGATCCACCCCATTGAACTATCCATCATCGTGAAATACATATTCAACCAGAGAGATAACAAAGGTGGAATCCCACGCTTTTGCTTGTGGCGAACCGGGATGGGCATGTACTTAGGTGTACCAGAACCCCACAGCTTTTCCACGCCCACTGAAATTGAGTTCTGGGCAGGAAGGCCTCTGGTTGACCTTCCCACCCAGCCTCCAACTGACGTCCTAAAGTGGTCAATTGAAGGCACTCGGCACCTGATCGAGCTAGGGACTGAATATTGGGAAGGGGATGGGAAAAGGTGGTGCAGAGGGCCAGCCCCTGGTTCTTGTGGCCAATTCCCCAGCACACTTCCCCTCCTGACCCCACCCTGCAAAGTCCCATCCCACGTTACCGACCCATGGTCTGTGTTTCTCCACGATCCTACGACTTTGGTGCATGCCCATCCGGCAGTAGACATAGCTTTACCCGTGACACTGCAGAGCACAGGCGCTGCCCAACTCTGATTGGTAGGCAAGACTCCATCCCTGGGACCTTTATTCCAGACGAATGCCCGCCATTGGCCTCGCCAATGCCTGATTGGCATGTGGTTTGGCGGGACTTTCTGAGGTTAAGAACACGGCTGATGGTAAATACTGGGTTATTCCAAATCCCAGATGGGAATCTGGAACCAATTGCCATCAACTGTGTTTTGCAATTTAATATAATGCAAAAATCAGAGAATGATGTCCCAGACATTTTGTGATGATTTAAAATAATTAATAAATGTTTATTTAACAATAAAATAAGCAAGAATGAAGTCAACCAGAAGTACACTTAATTAAATTATTGACTATACACAGTATCACTAACTTTACCCAGTTCCAAATGTATTTATTTCATGAATAACTCTCTCCAAACCTCTACTTCTTACAGGTTTTAAAAACCTATGATCAAATTCCAGTAACCGTGACCACACTAGGCAGTTAGGTTATGCCCGAGGTGAAACAAAACAACTGGCTTTTCAAGGCAGGCTTTCTTCACAGACAGCTTGTTTGGTGTTGCAACATCTATTTCTGCTGTTGTGCTGAGGACTCAGTTACCCTTGCATAGACTGAATACGTCTGATATACCTTTTGATCTTCCCTTATCTGAAGTCAAAGTTAATTACCTTCATGTTGTGGATCTCCCTTTTAGAATGTAAATGCAAAGTTCATACCTTGTCTCCTCCTTTGAACCTCTCACACCTTATTCCAATTGGATGAGAGCAATCAAACCAAAGAAAATACAGAGTCCATCCTGGCCGTGATTGGCAGGGTTGTTCCCAGCAGGAACCCTGATGGCACTCGGTTTGTTTTTCCGGCCTCGACGAGGAACACCCCGCTGAGTCCGCACTTATCATATTTTGCTGCACTGAGGAAGTCCAAAGAATTGGCACCCCCATCTCCCAACACCCCAATGTGACCCCCGGACACCTCCAATGTCCCAACTCACCTGTTGGGGGGCTTCAAATGCCCCACACCCCACCTCACATGGTCCTGAACCCTGGCTTGGGCAAAATGTCACCCAGGGACCCTGGCACTGCCGGCCTGACACACTGACAGTTCCCCTGTCAGCCTGGCAGTGCCACCTGACACCCTGTCAATGCCAGGCTGGCACTCAGGCATCACTGGCCAAGGTATACAGGAAGCATTAGCAATGCCACAGTGCCACCTTCCCTAGATACCAGCCACCCAGGGGCCTCCAATCGCCGGGAGAACCCCCAAGTGCCGGTACACCTGGTACCCATTTCCAGGGATCAATATTAATCAGCACTGAGCAGGGGTTTCCTCCCCAAGGTCAAAGATTCCAAAGAGCCGGTTCAATCTGCCATTGGCAGATGGGAGTTTTTAAATTCACTTCACTCTGCGAGTCTGGGTCATTGTGAGGCATGATGACCATCGGAATTCCTGGGAGAGGCAGCCCGTAAATTGTGCCCAATATGTTCTATTCCCCATTTCTACCTCAGGGAAATACTTATTTGCAGTGTTGCTGGGCTCACTAGTTCGATTAACCTAACAAATTGTCCCTGCCTCTGAACAGCCTACATTTTCCAATAGTTTCAAATATATATATATGAAATGAAATGAAAATCGCTTATTGTCACGAGTAGGCTTCAATGAAGTCACTGTGAAAAGCCCCTAGTCGCCACATTCCGGCGCCTGTTCGGGGCGGCTGGTACGGGAATTGAACCGTGCTGCTGGCCTGCCTTAGTCTGCTTTAAAAGCCAGCGATTTAGCCCAAAGTGCTAAACCAGCCAGGAGAAACATTCCAATTTATTGGCTTTCCCTGATATTTTCATGTCATCATTATTTATGCTGAAATGGAAAAGAAGCTGTCCAGGTGGCAGGGGTGACTCCTAATGCCGCAATAAGATTGCACCCCATGTGCGGGAAGTGGGAAATTGATAAAGAAATACTTTCATGATTCATTTCTACACGTAAAGACTCAGGTGAAATCTCATTCAGCCCATTGCGCTTAGGCAGAGTCTCTGAAACAATTACCGATTAGTACCGCTCCCCTGTGTGTAGTGAAGTCAACTATGTTTTATTTATCCACAATATTTTTGAGTAACACATCATCACTTATGTTATTTCTTTTCAGTCAGTCAGTCCCTCTGATTTTTTAAATAGTGTGAAAAATTAACCACTTGAATGCCTGATTAGTGGGGGGGGGGGTTCACTATCAGCCGGCGGTGGGATCTTCTGGTCCCTCCGCAGGCAAGTTACATTCCTCGCCTGCGCTGCCGTTGGGGAAGCTACGGTGGACGCCATCTTCAGTGGTACCGCCAGCAGGAAGTCATTTCTGCCAAAAGGATGGGGAGCGGGACTCTCCGGTCACAGACGTCGAAATTGCTTTCGGCAATCGGCCGTAGAATTCGCAATTGTGCCGAAATTGGGGCGGCGCCGCTTTTGCGATGCTCTGCCCCCTCACAAACGTCATATGGACGGCCTCAGGACGTCACCTGAGGCCCTCCCCCGATGCTCTGCCCCCAATGAGCTGAGTTCCTGATGACGTGGGTCACTCGTGCTATTTTATTTTGTGGACCCTGCGTGGCAGCTGCGGACTGAGTCCAGCACCGCCACAGGCATGGGTGGGGTAAGGGGGGGGGGGGGGGGTGTGGAGTTGTTCTGTGGGCGGGGGGGGGGGGTTAGAGGGGGTTCCAGGCACTTGTGGGGGGTGGTCCGGGGATGGCGAGGGAGGTTAATGGGGGTCAGTATGCTGTGCGCATGTGCAGCCACGGACCTGGCAATTCTCTGGCCATATCTGCAGGTATAGCTGGGGGCTTTACACCGTGCAGCTGCTAGCCCCCCCCACAGGACTGAGGATCGGTGTCGCTTTTGCGCTTTTTTCCTGGCGTAAAACGACACCGTTCCTATGCCGGCGTCAGGACTTAGTCTGCAAATCGGAGAATCCAGCTCGGGATTTTCCAGCCCCTCCCAGCAACAGGATGGCCTGGTCCCACCGAAATCAACCCAACGAGGTGGGGCGGGCAAGCCACGCCAAAGCCCACAGGAAGATCCCGCCATTGGCCAATGACTCACCACACCTGCTGTGGGAAAACCAGCTGCCGGGGGAGCCGGAAAATCCTGGTCATGGAGTCAGTTACCGTGCGGAGGGAAAGCATTTGGCCCATCCAGTCTATGCCAACTCATCGCAGAGCAATCCAGTCAGTCAATTCCATTCCCTGCTCAATCTCCATTGCCCAGCAAATCTATCCCCAGAAAATGCCCATCCAATCTCTCTTTGACAGCATTAATTGATTCGCCATCCGCTGCCCTCATCGGTGGCAAGTTCCAGCTCATTACCACCTGTTGCATTGAACAAAATTGTCCTTCTTTGGTCTTGATCCTTTCGCCAGTGTACTGCTAAACTGATACTTTCTTATCTAATACACTGTCAATACGTAACTCGAGGGACTTTAGAAGGGTTTCACAGGACGGTGCAACATCGTGGGCCGAAGGGCCTGTACTGCGCTGTAATGTTCTATGTTCTATGTTCTATTACCTAAAACAAGCAAGGACTAGTTTGCACCATGTAGATACAAAGGAGATGCTAATGGAAGAAAGGTTGACATGTGTGGAAAGGTAGGATTCAGGCTTATTTTTATTTAACCTTTATTTAGCCAGTAAGACGTCTTACAACACCAGGTTAAAGTCCAATGGGTTTGTTTCAAACACTAGCGTTCGGAGAACTGCTCCTTCCTCAGGTGAGGTGTTTGAAACAAACATGTTGGACTTTAACCTGGTGTTGTAAGACTTCTTACTGTGCTCACCCCAGTCCAATGCCGGCATCTCCACATCATGGCTACCTTTATTTAGCCAGGTAAGTTAATTGAGCGGCGATTCGCAATTACAATATTGACCTGGCCAAGAGGCTAATACCACAGCGACAAAAATATCACGACAGAACTGTTCATTTCGACATTAAAAACAATAAAATCCAAGTTAGCAATGAAAAGGCGGAGTTTGTTTTTTAGTGGAGCTCCGTGATTTACAATTGTTACAAATGACAGGAGACAATGCTGTTTATTGGCCCTGTACAAAAGGGATATTATTTCAATGTACGTTTTGTTGTTTGGAAACTCAGGCCAAGTCGTGTCGGTCCCAGGACGAGAATTTCCCGCCCAAGGTCAACGGGATTTTTCCTCATGTGTCGAATTCTCCGTCCAGTCTGCCACACTTCCGTGGCTGGCGGGACCGGAATATTTTGGCCTAAAATCCAAACCATGCACTCTGCGCTTATATGTGCCTTTTGCAAAGTCACATAAGTGAGCAGAATATTGGTGCTGCACTTACTGTTACATTCGCTACTTACTGCGTCATCCATGTCAAGAAGTGATGTCCGGAAGAAGCAGCACATTGCACAGATTCAAACTCGTGTCAACCAAGTTGAGATCAGGTGTAAGGGAGTTTATCTTCACGGAGAGGACAATTAACAGCCGGAGTGAAGTAGATAGTGTGATAGAAAGAAGGTTAAGGTTGGTGTTCTGAAAAGATGAAATCATGTGGACTGAAGATTTCTTTATACAGACCTATCTTCTGAAAGAGGACAAGCAGACTCAGATTGATGCTTCATCTGGTATACAGAATAATTTAAAACACATTTTCCGAAATGGTTTATGTGGTGGTATAAATGTGAGCACTGCCATTGGTGCAGAGCATGGGTTTCCCATTGGCTCTGGCTGGTCATGTGCCTCTCGTCCGATTGGCTGGGACTAGTCATGTGACTGCTCACCAATTGGTCGAGAGGCAAGTAGACCCTGCCTCCGAGGCGGGGTATAAGTACCCGGAGTTCCCGGCGGTCGGCCTTACTCTGTAGTCGACCACCGGGCTAACAACTAGCTGATTAAAGCCACAGTTCGGATCCTAATCGTGTCTTGAGTCCAATTGATGGTACATCAGTTTAAAAGGGGAAGAATTAGATTACAAGTGAATATAATGATAGATATTTAAAAGGAACTAAAATTACAATTGAATAGAGTCATACGGGTCCTGTACCACACAAGGTGATCTGTTCACACACCACTGCAGTTATATTTGTACACATTCATTAAAACAGAGCTGGAATTACATTTATGCCTCACTAATTATAAGGATCAAATGTGGTTGCTTCAATTAATTCACTGTGCCATTATAGATTTCAAGTCAGCCTGTTTACTAATTGTTCTGACCTCCCACCTTGATTAATTTTAATCAGAAGTCTCCTGGATACTTCTCAGCTCTTTCTTTGTTAACAACCTTCCCCTTCCAGCTCGATCATCACCAGACTGTGACATTGATTCAGACATGCCATAAAAACATTGGCCCTGACGAACAATGCCTATTGTCCTTTCATTTACTGGCTGGCTATTTTAGGCTCGGTCTGACATTGTTACCCCTTCTTTCATCTGCTTATCAGTCACATTCAGGCGTCACTCAACATCATTTTTTCATGACGCAGTGTTGCACTATTTTACCTCACAAGAGCTTTTCTGTCAAGTTCATGATTGACGCCATTTGTGCGGTTACTTTTATCTTTATATAACAAGCAGTTCTTGCAGTTCCTTAAGACCGGGGCAATTTTCAGCTGCTTGTCACTTGTTTCTCACCGCAATAAAATGGGAGTCCATGCGATTTAGCACAAGGGCACCTAATGGAACTTTTTGGGCGCTCGCAAATTGGCAAGCAGCCAACTTAAACAAGTGGGGGACTGGTGATTAGATACGCAAGTGGAGATCTTAAGCCAGGGGCCCCACGAATGGCCAGAGCACACCATTGGAGGCGGCTGACCATATGATTCAGGACATTTAAAATCGTAATTTGGTAGTACAGAGTGTTGCTGAACAAAGAGGCATGACAAAGCTTTTCATCCTGTACCCATCAGGACACTTTGCAAGAATACCAGTAGAAGGGGAAAGCTACAGGGCGGCATGTGGCACAATGGTTAGCACTGCTGCCTACGGTGCTGAGGACCCAGGTTCGAATCCTAGCCCTGGGTCACTGTTCATGTGTAGTTTGCACATTCTCCCCGTGTCAGCGTGGGTTTCATCCCCACAACCCAAAAAGATGTTCAGGTTAGGTGGATTGGCCATGCTAAATTGCCCCATAATTTGTAAAAAAACGAATTGGGTACAAAAGACAAAAAAGGAAGGGGAAAACTACAATATTTACTGTCTGTACCCTATGAGAAGAGGGTGATGAATGATTGGTGTAACTACTCAGTACCTCGTGTTTATGGGGAGTGATGTATGCTTGTGGCCATGTAAGATGTGCCATCATTGTGTGGACTATTTCAAGTAAAGCAGACCCTCTTATTTGGCATATCATCTGCCTGTTAATTCATATTTAATTTATGTTGGTTCTGATTTGTGTTAAAGTAGAAGTTACAAAAAGTTAAATCTTTCTTGGTACTTTCTTCATTTGAGGCGCATTCAGTAAATTTCAGTAAAATTCAGAGACCCCTCCCACCCAGACATTTCCCTCTTCCAGACCCTTCCATCAGGCAGAAGGTACAGAGGTCTGAAGACTCGCCCATCCAGACATAGGAACAGTTTCTTCCCCACAGCTACAAGACTCCTCAACAACTCCCCCCTCGGATGCATCCGTTCCCTGTAAGAACTATTCATGATGCCCTATGCGGTTCTTGCTCATGTATTTGCTTTGTTTGGCCCCTTGTTCTGCATTGTAACCAATCACTGTTTTGCCGATGGACCATTTGTCAATGTAATCTGTTGATTATTCTTGTGTCCACTATGTACATACCGTGTACGTTCCTCGGCCGCAGAAAAATACTTTCCACTGTACTTCGGTACATGTGACAATAAATCAAATCAAATCAAAATCAAATTTGGTTATTTTTGGTTAGCTGTTTTCCCCACAGGGATTACAATAACACATCAGCTCACACCGATCTTTTAATAATAATCTTTATTAGTGTCACAAGTAGGCTTACATTAACACTACAATGAAGTTACTGTGAAAATCCCCTAGTTGCCACATCTGCCGCCTCTTGAGGTACATTGAGGGAGAATTCCGAATGTCCAATTCACCTAACAAGCACATCTTTCAGGACTTGTGGGAGGAAACCGGAGCACCCGGAGGAATCCCACGCAGACATGGGGAGAACGTGCAGACTTCACAGAGGCAGGCAGTGACCCAAGCCGGGAATCGAACCTGGGACCTTTGGCGCTGTACGAATGCCAGTAGTTAATTCCATTGCAGCATGAAAAACCAGCCTTGAACATGGTATTTGTTCAGCTGTTTGACTAGGGGAGTGTCTGTGATCAAAGGAGCAAAATTGATAACTGTAGGCGACATTTAGCACACAGTTAGCGCATGGGCTGGTTTAGCACACGGCTAAATTGCTGGCTTTGACCAAGGCAGGCCAACAGCGTGGTTCAATTCCCGTACCAGCCTTCCCGAACAGGCGCCGGAATGTGGCGACTAGGGGCTTTTCACAGTAACTTCATTTGAAGCCTACTGGTGACAATAAGTGATTTTCATTTCATTTCATTTTCATTTTCCCATTCCGCCAGCAACAATGCACACTGCTGGTGGGGGCCGAATATCCTGCTCAACGATTTGCTAAAAATGAAATAACTTTTCTGACATTTTAAAGAATTAGTTGTTAACAATAGGTTCTACCTCAGGAAACTCATCATTGAATAAAAGTAATTTTCTTTTTGTTATACTAAAACCAGCATTTTCCATGAGTTGAGGTAACTGTAGTTGGGCATATCTCCCCTATTGTCGTCTGACTCTCTTCCTAAGGCGACATGGTAAGAAGTCTTACAACACCAGGTTAAAGTCCAACAGGTTTGATTCAAACACGAGCTTTCGGAGCGCAGCTCCTTCGAGCTGCTGGACTTTAACCTGGTGTTGTAAGACTTCTTACTGTGCTCACCCCAGTCCAACTCCGGCATCTCCACATTAAGGCAACATGCACACAGGGATAAGTAAAGTAAACTCACAATTATGTCTATCATTGGAGCTCTATCTGATGGAGCATAGCTCAGCAGGGTTTATTGGACTGAAGATGTACTAACCCAAGATCAAGATGCTGGGGGTGATCATCAACCAGAAACTGAAATGGATTAAGCATATAAATGTTGTGGCTACAAGAGCAGGTCAGAAGATGGAAATTCTGCAGCAGTTAACATAACCTATGACTCCCGAAAGCCTGTTTATTATCTATTAGGTCTGCATTAGGTGTGTGTTGGAATACTCTCCACTTCCTGGATGAGTGCAGCTCCAACAATACTCAATGAGTGCGACACTATCCAGAATATGAGGTCCGTTTGATTGGCACCCCGTCCATTACCTTAAACATTCATTCCCTCCATCACCTGCACGCAGTAGCAGAAGTGTGCACCAACTGCAAGGTGCACTGTTGCAACTCACCAAGGCTCCTCTAAACCCACAACCTCTGTCACATGGAAGGGCAAGGCTGAGGATCCAGGGGAGCACCACCATCTGAAAGTTCCCCTCCAAGCCACACACCAGCCTGACTTGGAAATACATCTCCATTCCTTCACTGTCCCTGGGTTAAAATCCTGGAATTCCTTTTCTAACAGCACCGTGGGTGTACCTACATCACATGTACTGCAGCGGTCCAAGAAGTGGGCTCACCACTACCTTCTCAAGGGAAATTAGGGTTGGGCAGTAAATTTCAGCCGAGCCAGCGACATCCTTGTTCTGCGAAGGAATGAGAATTTAAAAATAATATCGGGTTTTGGCCTGTAGACAGACAGAGTTTCCTTAATTTGCATCTTATTCATTTTTGCACCACAGGATGTAAATACATTTAATTTTATCAGGATTGCACAAACTTATTTTACCATATTCTATTTATTTTTTAAAATTTCCAATTAAGGGTCAATTTAGTGTGGTCAATCCACCTATCATGCACATCTTTAGATTGTGGGGGGGGACTCATGCAGATCCGGGGAGAATATACAAACTCCCCACGGACAGTGACCCGGGGTTGGGATGGAACCTGGGACCTCTGCGCCGTGAGGCAGCAGTGCCAACCACTGCGCCACCGTGCCGGCCTTTTACCGAATTTTATAAAGCATTCTATTTAAACATTGCATGTGATTAGTGCAAACTTTTAATCAAAAGATTCTGGGAGTGTGCGAGCATCTGCAAACTTGAAATTAGATTTTTTTAACAGGGTTATTAAGTTGTATTATTTAAAGCATTACAATTAAGCAGCAAAGAAATTCCAGCAGTGAAAGACATTCCAGCGCTTTAGTGCACTTGTGCTCCTCAGGGAATGCAGTGACAAAAATATTCTGAAGCTATTAAAACTCCCTTCTTCTACTGTGGCGACTAATCAGAAAACAATTATTTGCAGTTGTGATGTCTCGGAATCCAGAGGGAAAAAGATCTCAACAGTAGCTCACTGTCAGTGGTGGTGGAGAAATTGAGCGTAACTGCAGCACTTAAGGGCTTGCAGACGTTACTTAAAGGGATTGTATTGTTTGCAGGCCAGTAAATAGGTCACCAGTTCACTCTTTAATTGAATCGCTACCACAGAAAACAGCTATTGAGGCATCTTAATTTGAATCAGTGTTTTTTGCTTTGCTGTAGCTCTCTCCTGCCTGAATTTTGCAGGGCTGGATTTTAGCTACCAATGTGAATACTTTGAGCGGGAAAGTTTCCCAATTCACCCACCGCCTGTGTAAAATGTTTCCTGAAATATGTGATTTCAGCTCCCAGGGAAAAGGTAGGATAGGGGCAGGCCTGTTGACCCTGGAATCAGAGTGTAAGCGGCCACAGGATTAGGTGAGTGCCGAGGTGGACGGGTTAGAAGGCCTCCATCGAATTTCTTCCTTATTAACTTCAAACCGGAGAAGAAAATTTGGCTCCCAATTTGCCACAATCAGTTTTGTGCAACTACCCAGGAGAAATTCACTCCCAAGTAACGACAACAATGATGGGCCAGGTCAGATCATTCACAACTTTCCAGGGATGAAATCCAACTTCATAGTTGGAGGAGGAGGGGGTGGGGAGGTTGGGGGGGGGGGGGGGTGGAGAGGGTGCGGAGGGGATGGCAAATGGGGCATGGGGCGTAATCTGGTCGAGCACATTGGAGTCCATCTGCTTTTCCGTCCATTTTGATTCACTGCACCAGCTCACCGGCCATCAGGCAAAGATGAAAATCCCATTTCCCCAATCCAGATTCGACTCGAAACGTGGTACAAAATTGAGATTAATGGCATTTTAAATATCCTCCTTCTTCTTGTTGGAGATGAGAGGAACAGTACTTAAGAAATCATGGCTGATCAGTAAGCAGAAAACATTTTATTCAACATACGCACATAAAGAAACTGTCAGGGTGCAGAAATATTCGCACCATCAACTGCTCTGTGAGCAACAGCAAGAACAAATAACCCATATACCCAGCCAAACATTCGGTCCCAATCCTTCTCCTCTTGAAGGAAATGACAAATAAAGTGAAAATCCCAGCACGAGAAGAACCATTCTCTTCGGCAATCACAATACCCTTGTGGTGGTATGATTTGCATAGCCATCTGCTATTGCTGCAGAACACCGGCTTACCATTGGCCCTGGTCGGTCATGTGCCTCTCGACTGATTGGTTGAGACCAGTCATGTGACGGCTCTCCGATTGGTCGAGAGGCTGAGTTAACCACGCCTCCATACCGAGGTATAAATGGTCAGAATGCCCGGCGGTTGTCCATTTTATTGTAGTCGACCGCAGGGCTAAGTTCTATCTTATTAAAGCCTAACTTTTGTATAGCAACTCGTCTCTCGTGCAATTGGTGGTTCATCAACCCTCGTGTATCAAATAAAGGTGTATAGCTATATTTGCAGCCTGTGCGCACTTCTTGTCAAGATGTTTCATTCTATATTTTAAAACCCCACATTTGTACAGAAAGTAGTCTGCCTAGAACCTGACAGATTAGAATTGCACCTTCCATTGGAAACATAGATTGTACTCCTGATTACTATTCAGAGAGTCTCATTGGAAAGGAAAGGCATGTGGACATTGAGTGGTACAGGATTGGGCTCATCATTCGTTCCCATTCAACACCGGAAACCCTTTCAATAGAAACACGTGAAAAATGGTTTGCTGAGCTTCCGTAACTCAACCAATGCCCATGGAATTATATATTGGGGTGATTAATTCAAAACATTGAGGAAAGAAGTGAAACGTTAAGAAAACCAGAGAAACGTACTTCACTGTGGGGTTGATTGTCCACTCCCCCCCCCGCCCCCTCCTTTGAGAAAATCAGGAATCCCAATAGGGAGGAGAATCCCCCATCGGCCCAAAAACGGGATTGGTGCTGGGCGGCAGACCCGTCCCGAGTCTCCGGTCCTGTCCTGTCAGATATAACGGGCTGACAGGATTTTCATATCAAGAGTCAGCTGATGGGGGTGGGGGTGTCGGGGGATGTTGTTAGCGGGGGGGGGCGGTTCTTCTGCTGACGTGGGAGGGACTTGAAATAGGCACTGGAAAGGAGGTCGAGGGTGGAAGCAGCCAATAGGCGGGCCAGGAATGGCACGACGCACGGGCCGGGGGCTGGCCCGAGAAAGGCTAGGCTGACCAGCGTGGGGGGGGAGGGGGGGGGGGGGGGTGACCAGGCTGATCACCTGGAACATCAGGGGACTGAATGGGCCGGTTAAGAGGGCGCGGGTGTTCACGCACTTGCGGGCTCTGAGGGCGGATGTAATTATGTTGCAGGCGACACATCTGAAAGTGTCTGACCAGACCAGGCTAAGGAAGGGCTGGATTAGCAAGGTCTTCCACTCGGACTTGGACTCAAAGTCCAGAGGGGTGGCAATCATGATCAACAAGTGGGTGCAATTTGAGGCAGAGGGCATATCCGCAGACAGGGGGGGGCAGATACCTGATGGTACGGGGCAGACTGGAGGGGAGAAGAGTGGTGCTGGTGAATATATATGCCCCAAACTGGGATGACGTGGGCTTCATTAAAAGAGTGCTGGGGAAGATCCCGGACCTGGACTCTCGCAGGCTAATAATGGGGGGGGACTTTAACATGGTCCTTGACCCGGCTTTGGATCGGTCGTGTCCCAGAACGGGTAGACTCCCAGCAATGGCAAGGGAACTTTCAGTTTATGGGTTTATGGAGCAAATGGGGGCAGTGGACCCCTGGAGAGCCAGACAGCCGACAGGAAGGGGCTACTCGTTTTACTCGCACGTCCATAAAGTATATTCTAGGATAGATTTCTTCATACCAAGCAGGGATTGTATAGGGGAGGTAAAGAACACGGAATATTCGGCAATTACTATCTCAGACCATGCCCCGCACTGGGTAGACCTGCAGATTGGGGGAGCGAGCTATCAACGCCCGCAATGGAGGCTAGACGTGGGACTGCTGTCGGAGGAGGGGATCTGCGAGAGGCTTCGGAGGTGTATGCAAAATTACCTGCAGGTGAATGACACGGGGGAGGTCTCAGTGGCGACCCTGTGGGAGGCGCTAAAGGCAGTAGTGCGGGGGGAGCTGATTTCAATTGGGGCCCACAGAGCCAAGGCAGACCGGGCAGAGATGGATAGATTGGTCAGGGAAATGGGTCGGATAGATGAAGAGCACGCGGAGTCCCCGGGGGAGGTTTTACTCAGGGAGAGGCAGAGACTACAGGCGGAACTGCGGGCACTATCCTCGAGTAGGGCCGTGGAACAGCTTAGGAAGGTGAGGGGCGTGGTGTACGAGCATGGGGAAAAGGCTAGCAGACTGTTAGCGCAGCAACTCAGGAGGAGGGAGGCGGCCAGGGAAATACGGAGAGTGATGGATGGGGAGGGGCGCAAAGTGGAGGACCCGGCAGGATTGAATAGGGTATTCCGGGACTTCTATTGCAAGCTGTATACTTCGGAGCCGCCGGAAGAACCGGAGGAGATGAAAAGGTTTCTGGACGGGTTAACATTCCCAACAGTAGGTGGGGTGCGAGTGGATGAGCTGGGGGCCCCGATTAGAGTAGAGGAGGTATTGGGGGGCCTAAAGGCCATGCAGTCGGAGAAGTCCCCGGGGCCGGATGGATACCCAGTAGAGTTCTATAGGAAGTTTTCTGAGCTGGTGGGCCCGGTCTTGGCGAGGGTTTTCAAAATGAGGCAAGTGACAGAGGGACCCTGCCGCCGACAATGTCGCAAGCCACTATATCACTGATATTGAAGCGGGGTAAAGACCCGGAGGCGTGCGGGTCCTGCAGGCCAATCTCCCTGATTAATGTTGACGCCAAGCTCCTGGCAAAGGTACTGGCGGTTAGAATGGAGGACTGCGTACCGGAGGTGATTGGGGAGGTCCAAACTGGGTTCGTGAAAGGTAGGCAGCTGGCGGCCAACCTGAGAAGATTACTTAATGTGATAATGATGCCCCCGGCAGGCAGGGAGTTGGAGGTAGTGGTGGCGATGGACGCCGAGAAGGCCTTTGACCGGGTGGAGTGGGACTATATATGGGAGGTGCTCGGACGGTTTGGGTTCGGGGAGGGACTGGTGGATTCGATCAAATTATTATATCATGCCCCGAAGGCCAGTGTCAGGACTAACAGAGAAGTGTCGGAGTACTTTAGGCTGTACCGAGGGACCAGACAGGGCTGCCCGCTCTCCCCGCTGCTGTTTGCGCTGGCCATAAAGCCGCTGATGATTGCGCTGAGAGCCGCAGAGGGATGGAAGGGGATGGTGAGGGGCGGGGTAGAACATAGGGTTTCTCTTTACGCAGATTACCTGCTCCTGTACGTGTCGGACCCAGCGGCCGGGATGGGAAGTATACTGCGAATGTTGAGGAAGTTCGGCCAGTTTTCAGGATACAAATTAAATATGGCCAAGAGTGAAATGTTTGTGGTACAGGCAAGGGGCCAGGAGAACAGATTGAGAGGGCTACTGTTTAGGCTGGTTGAGGAAAATTTCCAGTATTTGGGAATCCAGGTGGCACGAGACTGGGGCAGGCTGCATAAGCTAAATTTGGCCAGGGTGGTGGAGCAAATGAAGGGAGAGTTTCGGAGATGGGATGCACTCCCACTGTCGCTGGCAGGGAGGGTGCAGACTGTAAAGATGACAATCCTCCCTAGATTTCTGTTTATTTTTCAGTGCCTCCCGATCTTTGTCCCACAGTCCTTCTTCAAAAGAGTTAACAGGATGATCATGAGCTTTGTCTGGGCGGGAAAATCCCCGCAGGTGAAGAAGGCGATGCTGGAGAGGAACCGCAGCGAGGGAGGGCTGGCTTTGCCGAGTCTGATGAATTATTACTGGGCGGCCAACATCGCTATGATAAGGAAGTGGATGGTGGGTATGGGGGTCTATCTGTGAGCGGGTGGAGGCGGCTTCGTGCAGGGGCTCCAGCTTGGCAGCCCTGGTCACGGCTCCTCTACCGCTGCCGCCGGCCAGGTATTCCACCAGCCCAGTAGTGGTGGCGACCCTGCGGATATGGGGCCAGTGGAGGAGGCATGTAGGGGAGATGGGGGCGTCGGTTTGGGTGCCAATCTGCGACAACCATCGGTTTGCCCCCGGGAGTATGGATGGGGGGTTTTGAGCATGGCGGCGGGCGGGGGTGGGAAGGGTGGGCATTATGTTCCTGGAAGGGAGCTTTGCGTGTTTGAGGAGCTTGGAGGAGAAATTTGGGCTGGTAAGGGGAAATGATTTTAGGTACCTACAGTTGCGGGACTTTGTTCGTAGACGGGTCCCATCTTTCCCACGCCTCCCGCCAATGGGGATCCAAGACAGAATAGTCTCTAGGGGGGAAGAAGGGGAGGGTAGAATCTCTGATATTTATAAGGTGCTCATGAGGGAGGAAGGGTCCCAGACGGAGGAACTGAAACTTAAATGGGAGGAGGAGCTAGACAGGAAAATGGCGGACAGGCTGTGGGCAGAGGCCCTGAGTAGGGCCGCAACATGTGCCAGGCTCGGGCTGATTCAATTTAAGGTCGTTCACTGGGCCCACATGACAGTGGCTCGGATGAGCAAATTCTTTGGGATAGAGGACAAATGCGCTAGGTGCGCGGGAGGACCAGCAAACCACGTTCACATGTTTTGGGCATGCCCTGAGCTTAGGGGGTACTGGGAGGGATTTGCAGGCGTCATGTTCCGGGTGCTAAAAACAAGGGTGGCGATGGGTCCAGGGGTGGCAATTTTTGGGGTTTCAGAAGAGCCGATGTTTTGGCCTTTGCTTCCCTGATAGCCCGGCGACGAATACTATTGGCGTGGAGGGACTCAAAGCCCCCGAAGACTGAGTTGTGGCTTGCGGACATGTCGAGTTTCCTGTTTATGGAAAAAATTAAGTTCGCCTTGAGGGGATCTGTACAGGTGTTCGCCCGGAAGTGGCAACCATTTATTGACTTCTTTGCGGGGGAGTGAGCGTCAGCAGGGGGGGGGGGGGGGGGGGGGGGGCGGGGTGGGGGTGGGGGTGGGGGGGGGGGGGTAGAGTAGAGTAGAGTAGGAGGGATAAAATGGCGGGTAGTACCGGTGGGAGAGGAGCGGGCTTGTGCAATATGTTACGATTGAATTATTGAATGTACGTGGATGTTTGCACATTTTTGCCTTTTTTGCTAGCTTTCTGTTGATGTCTGTAACTGTTTACAAAGCCAAAAACTACCTCAATAAAATTGTTTATTAAAAAAAAAGAGTCAGCTGATGGGGACAGGGCTTCAGTGTCGCGTACACGGGCCGGGATTCTGCAATACGGTGGCTAAGTGTTGATGCCAGCGTAAACACCGGAGTGTTTCACGCCGGCGCCACCGGGCCTCCTGGCCCAGCGATTCCGTGGCCCAACAATGTTTGCTGTATACCTGGCGGCTGCTATCATCACGGGTGCATTGGTGGCGGGAGCGCCAGGGTCAGCCCAGGTAAGACCCTGCATGGTTGGGAACCTGCCCCACAACAGCAGGAGCCAGCCGGTGATGCATAAGTGGAGGCTGTACGTCAGGCCGAGGCGGGGGTACGAAGGCAGTGCCACGCCAGACCCTTGTCTATCGCCGGCGCAGGTCCTTCGACTAGCTGCTCGCCAACTTGTGCCAACGCTGACTCCACCTCACCAAAGAGACCGTGAGTCACCTGATCCAAGTGGTGATCCTGGTGACACCTGGCACCAGGAGGGGTAGCAGGACGACACACGCTCACGGTGGCCGTCAAGTTAACGAATGTCCTCAACTTCAATACGTCTTGGTCCTTCCAGAGCTCAAGTGGAGGACTGTGTGGGATATCACAAACATCCACACAGGTGCATCCGGGATGTCATGGGTGCCCTATGTGCCCAGGCATCAAACGGCATCATTTCTAGCCTGGACCAGGCTCAGTATGATGCCCAGGTTGCAGGATACACTGCAATCACTGACATACCCCAGGTCCAGGGGGTTACTGATGGCACGCATGTCACCATCTGAGCACCGGCTCAACAAGGGGTGCCCTTCATCAACAAGAAGGGGTTCCACTTCCTGAACGTGCTGTTCATGTGCATATCATGCACATATGAGCACGCTATCCAGGTAACATGCACAGTGCCTATGTCCTCACACACTCTGAGGTGCCCGGCACCTTTGAGGCGCTCCCTCGGGTGAGGAGTTGGCTAGTGGGTGACAAGGCCCACCTGCTTAGGTCCTGGATGATGATACCTGTGCAGAGACCCCAGACCGCGGCAGAGATCAGGTGTAATGAAATGCACCCAGCAACCAGGAATGTTGTTGAGCAGTGTATCAGGCTCCTGATGATGCATTTCTGCTGCCTGAATTGCTCTGGTGGGGCTTTCCAACACAGCTCTCAGAAGGTTTCGCGCATTTTGGAGGCCTGCTGCACAATCTGGCGCAGGAGCAGGACGACTTGATGGGGGAGGGGGAGGAATGTCAAGTCCCGCTGAATGAGGAAGACCAGGAGGGCATTTAGCAGGAGCCCAGCGAGGACCTGTAGCTGCTCCGCAGGCCGCAGAAAGGGTATGCAGGGCTATCAAACAAGGATAACCTCATCAACTCCCGCTTCGCCGACTAGGAGACCCAACGTCCAGCAGTTCCATCACCATCAACCCCCTAGTGTTCAAGTCCTTCTGTCCCATAGCACTTTCCATCCCCTCCCTCAATTGCCCTTCACCCCACCTTACCTTTAACCCCATCTTCCTGTGACCCTGCGACTCCCCCCCCCCCCCCCCCCCACCCCCCCATTCTGCCTAATCTTGTTATCTCCCCAACTGCTCTTCAACCTTTCCCCCCTCCATTGGTCATAGCATTACACCGGGGTGATGGGCCTGGGTTGGCAGTGTCAGTGGGTCTAGCCTGCAGGATAGAGGATGATGATGACTCGCTGTGACATGTGCTCTGGCACTCCTTCTTGTCTGAGAAAGTTTGACTCCTGTTTTTTAGATAACATACCACTGTCCACCCAGATGTTGGAGGCCTCCTCCTCATGAACCTCATTATTTTGGGGGAGGGCGTCTGGTGGGAGATGGAGCCTGGTTTGGGCTTATAGACTAGGGATGCTGTCTCACCAGGCTGTCATACCAGGCTGCGGCCCTCATGGCCTGTCAGTCCTGGATGAGGGTGGAGGGCTTGGGTCCAACGTGCACTAACTTCTGCCCCCACAACCCCATATCTACACCAGCACCACCCCAACATTCCCATCCATGGGCAGGCAGTGAAAGGCAGCTTGCACATTGCACAGTGTTCAATGGTGCGATTGGTGTCCCCTTTGCCCTGACTAACTATGTGAAACGACACCCATGCCAACTTATGTTTCATCTATCTTTCTAGTCTCCCATTGCCTCCTATGCGTTCTAGGTGTGTGTGTGTGTGTGTGTGTCCAGATTGCACATCGGGAGGCCTGCTGCCCATTTCGCTCTCTGGCCTGTGATGCCCTGGTGGGTGTCCTTTGGAGGGCCTGGACCTGGATGGGCCCAGCCAGCTTACGGGAGTCATAAGTGATGATGTGTCAGCCTGTTCTGCCTGCTGCCCATAGATGCACCAGTGTCAGGAGATAGGTGGATTCGGTACGGGTGGAGTATTCTAATGCTTCTGGGAGGTGCCGGAATGCGCCTCATCGCTTCCATCTACTTGGGGTGCTCGCTGACCCCTGGGCTACTCTATGGGGCGGAGGAGCAGCTGGAGTGAGCTCCAGAGGCCTCAATGTCATCTGGCATTCCTGGAGGCTTGCCATCATCTGAACCATGTGTTGATGCCCTCAGCCATAGTGCAATGTGACTGAAACATGTCCCTCAGTGAGTGAGCAATGTACCTCATTGCCTCAGTCATGTCCCTCTGCGTCTGGCTCTGGTGCATCAATGCCCGGCCACCGCTCTCAATGCCCTCAGCTATGACCCTTTGTGAGTGCGCCAAGCTCTGGAGCACTGCAGTAGTGTCTATCTGTGCCTGAGACTTGTCAGTCTGTACTGTCCTGCCCTGCCCTTCAGCCATGTACAGCACAGTGTGACCCAGTCCTTGGCCATTCTGACATATGGCTCTGACTTCTTCCCCAAGGCCTTCCACTGAGGGTGCCACCCTTTCAGTGGGTGCCAGGCAATGTTGGCACCATAACCTGTGTCTATACATGATTAGACTTGATGGCACGGTAGCACAGTGGTTAGCTCTGTGCTTCACAGCTCCAGGGTCGCAGGTTCGATTCCCAGCTTGGGTCACTGTCTGTGCGGAGTCTGCACGTTCTCCCCGTGTGTGCGTGGGTTTCCTCCGGGCGCTCCGGTTTCCTCCCACAGTCCAAAGATGTGCAGGTCAGGTGAATTGGCCATGCTAAATTGCCCTTAGTGTCCAAAAAGGTTAGTTGGGGTTACTGGGTTACGGGGATAGGGTGGAGATGTGGGCTTAAGTGGGGTGCTCTTTCCAAGGGCCGGTGCAGACTCGATGGGCCGAATGGCCTCCTTCTCTACTGTAAATTCTATGATTCTATGACTACTCCAGTTGGACTTGTGGGTGCTGGAATGTTGCTGACACTCCCTTTTGTAAATTCAAGTTCTGAATTTGCATCCGGACCAGTGATGGGATCATCTTTTCCAGAGGCGCAACATCTGTCTTGGGGTCAGCAGTTTCCTGGTATTGGGCAGCCTTACGACTGCCCATACCCTTGGGAGTTCGTCCCTCCACCTGATGTGCTGCACCAATTGTTGGGTGCTCACCAGAGGGTGGCCCAGGTGTCCGACAGCTGACATGTCCCACCGAGGTGATTGTTTCTGCACTGGTGGATGGTGCAGGTGAATGCAGTGGCACCCCGGAGCTCTGTGCCGGGGTGTTCTGAGGGCCTGGACGAGGGGCAGCGATTCCGGATGGCCTTTCCTTATCTGATGGGGTTCCTGCAATACAAAGGACATGGAGTCAATTCTTCTGAAGGACAAGGCTGGGGGAGATGAAAGATTTGCATGCAGGGGATCTCGACACTCCAGCGCTCCTTGCTCCAGCGGGAACCACTCTGGTTTTCCTGCTGGCAGGAATTCTTAGTCTGAAAATGCCAGATTTGCACCCCGAGCATCTGCAATTAAGCAAAGCAGCGTGGGATTTGTGGTTCAAAATAACAGTAGGCGAGTTCATGTGGTGTCACTCAGTGGTTCATTGTCCCAGTGCAGCCAACCATGTGGCTTGCAGAACACTATTACATTTCTTTGTGGAAAATAAAATCCACTGAAGCCATGAATCACAGCTTGAACCCAAAGCCTGCGTCGCCCAAGACTCTCATGCAGAATACCAAATAGATGGCGCAGGAATTCTCCAAGTTCGAAGAAACATGGACACAGTAGCCAGCCATCAGATCACTTTCTACGCTCTAGTGAACTGCATAATCCAAACTGAGAGGTAGTGAACCTGAGTGCGACATGGGAAGTTGGCACAAACATCAGTGATGATATTGCAGGCATTCCAAACCAACTGCGCATTTAGTGAGTGGAAACCTCTCCAATTAAAGAAGATGTATCAATTCAAAACAGGTGCCGTGAAAAGTTGTCAAGATGTGCCCAGAGTGTTGGGGATGCCAAGGGAGAAATAAATTCTGTTTGGATGGAGGGCGATTGTTAACCCCTCCATGTGAAGCCGATATTTTCTGAAGAGACTTATATAATCGTCATCTTCTCGTTTAAATGCTCGGTCTGAAATGTATTGATGGCATGGCGCTCCGTGGTATTTTTACTTCGGTAGTCATTGACAGATGGTACTCTGTCAGTACTTAACACTTCAGATTCTTTTAATTCTTTGCAATTAGTAACATGATAGTCAAATCCGATGCTGTCAAACGAATCTATAAAACAAATCCAGATTCAGCAGATACTTTGGGGAAAAGCCTTGTTTATGTTGTGCCTGAATAAGAAAAGATCTGTGACATCTGTGGCTGCTTTAATTCTACTCAAAGCAGTTGTGTTTAATATTCTGTGTCATAATTAAAATTTTCAGGGACGTAATTGAGGCAGAATAGCCAGACATAATTTTATGCCCACATTACCCCATTCACCCAGCTAATCCCTCAAAAAGCAGGAAATGGGCTGCGTCCAAAGGCTTAGTAACAGCGTCAATTGGTGTAACTCTGGCCTCAGTATCAAGATGTTGTGGCTTCAAACTCCATTCCATTTCTCCCAGCATCCCTATTCACAGACAGTGTGGTTCAGCGATGTGGTTCAGCGATGAGCTGTTTTGCTGAGTGTCTTTAAGACAGAGATAGATAGGTTCTTGATTAATAAGGGGATCAGGGGTTATGGGGAGAAGGCAGGAGAATAGGGATGAGAAAATATCAGCCATGGTTGAATGGCGGAGCAGACTCGATGGGCCAAGTGGCCTAATTCTGCTCCTATGTCTTATGGTCTAATGGAGAGTATTCCATCACCCTGCTGACATGTGGGGTTAATGTGGTGGACAGGCTTTGCGGAGTCAGAAGGTGAGTTACGCTCTGTAGAATTCCCAGCCTCCAACCTGCTCTTGTAGCCACAATATTTACATGGCTAGTCCAGTTCAGTTTCTATTTAGTGATAAACCTCAGGATGTTGATAGTCGAGTAGTCAGTGATGGTAATACTATTGAATGTCAGGGGCCGTTGGTTAGATTATCTTTTGTTGGAGATGGTCATGAATGTTACTTGGTACTTGTCAGCCCAAGCCTGGATATTGTCCAGGTCTTGCTGCATTTGGACATGGACGGATTCAGTTTCAGAGGAGTTGTGAATGATACTGAACATTGTGTAATCATCAGAAATCATCCCCACTTCTGACCTTATGGTGGAGGGAAGGTCATTGATGAAGCAGCTGGAGATGGTTGGGCCTAGGACACTACCCTGAGGAACTCCTGCAGTGATGTCCCAGAATTGATGTGGTCGACCTCCAACAACCACAACCATCTTCCTTTGTGCCAGGTATGATTCCATCCAGCGGGGGTTCCCCCTGATTCACATTTGACTCTCGCTTTGTTATGGCTCTCTGCTGCACACTTGGCCAAATTCAGCCTTCATCTCAAGTGTAGTCACTCTCACCTCACCTTTGGAATTTAGCTCCTTTGTCCATGTTTGAATCAAGGCTGAGCGGTCAGGAGCTGAGTGACCCTGGCAGATCCTGAACTGAGCCTCAGTGAACAGGTTGTTCAGGTCTAAGATCTGAGCGCTGCTGCTTGATAGCACTGTCGACTACACTTCCCATAACCTTGCTGATGACCGAGAGTAGACTGATGGGGACAGTAATTGGACGGGTTGGATTTGTTCTGTTTTTTGTGTGCAGGACATACCTGGGCACTGCTACACTTTGCCGGGTAGATGCTAGTGTTCTAGCTGTTCTGGAACAGCATTTTCATTTGTACTTGACAAAGTTAGAGTATGCAACTGAGTGTTTAGATAATAGTAAGGAGAGTTTTCTTTTCTGTTAGTCCCCAAGACACTAACAGAAATGGAAAGACTTAGCAACTCACCTGCCCTGTCAGATCTTGAAGGCAAGACATTGTGTGACAAGCTGTGGGAATTTCAGAATCCATAAGAACATAGGGCAGACTTTTACAGCCACATCGGGGGTGTGCAGCCGTTGGGGAGGGAGGGGAGATGGGCAGATGGTATGGTGAGCCATTGAAAAGTCCATTGACCTCGACAGGATGGGAAAATCCTGCCAGTGGGAGGGGGCCGTAGAACTCAGTCCGTAGAAAATACTGGAGCAGAAAAACTGTAGTTGATCTGACTAGTTCAAAAGTAAATGCTCCTCAGTTCAGAACTTATATCCCATTAATTTTCAAACTGGTCACAGGGACCTTGGCCAAAATTTTATGCTCCTCCGGTGGGTGGGGAGGTGGGGGTGGGGGAAGAAATGTGGGAGCATAAAATTGCATGGACGAGATTCCCTTTGGGATCCCACTTCCCTGACCCAGCCATAATTTTATGGCGAGGCGGGCAGGGCCTCGGATGGGAAGCCCACCCATGCCCCTATTAAGGCCCTGTGGTCATTTAACAGCCAGTTAATGATCTTTTCCAACCCAGCCTCAATTTCTAGGCTGGCAGATGCTGGTTGTATCAGGCTGCCAAACAGAAAAAGTCTTCACTCTTGATTTCAGGCAGTAAGAGAGGGGGATGCCTCAATCTAATGTCCCCTTCATACGTGGGGTGACCTCCCCTCAGGGGCTTGGGAGTTCAGGCCCTCCCTGACCCTCCACCCTGGCATGAATGAATAATAAGAAGAATAATAATTGCTTGTTGTCACAAGTAGACTTCAATGAAGGTGTATGATGTGGGAGCTGGCTGTTCCCCTTGTGAATGGCAATAACCACATCTGCAGCAAGTGTTGGTTGCTGGAAGAACTCCGGCTCAGAGTTGATGATCTGGAATCTGAGCTTCAAACACTGCGGCACATCCGGGAGGGGGAGAGTTACCTGGACACTTTGTTTCAGGAGGCAGTCACACCTGGGAGATTAAGTAATTCACATTCAGTAAGTGATCAGGGATTTCAGAGTGTGACTGTTAGTGAGGCAGGCAGGGGGAACCTGAGTTCAGGAGTGCAGGAGCCTCAGCCCTTGACCTTGTCCAACAGGTATGAGACTCTTGCTCCCTGTATGGATGAGGAAAAGGGCTCTGGACAGGATGAGCCAGCTGACCACGGTACCATGGTGCAGAAGGCCATTCAAGAGGGGGGAGTAAAAAGACAAGTAGTTGTTATAGGGGATTCTATAATTAGGGGGACAGATAGTATCCTATGCAAGCCGGATCGGGAGTCTCGCATGGTGTGTTGCCTGCCCGGTGCCAGGGTGCGGGACATCTCTGGCCGGCTTGAAAGGATATTGGAGCGGGAGGGGGAGGATCCAGTTGTTGTGGTCCACATTGGGACTAACAACATAGGTAAAGCTAGGGTGGAGGACCTGTTCGGGGACTATCAAGCACTAGGAAGAAAATTGAAATACAGGTCCTCAAGGGTCATAATCTCCGGATTACTGCCCGAGCCACGTGCCAATTGGCATAGGGACAAGAAAATTAGGGAAGTAAACACGTGGCTAAGGGATTGGTGTGGGAAAGAGGGATTCCACTTCATGGGACATTGGCATCAGTTTTGGAACCGGGGGGATCTGTACCGTTGGGACGGTCTCCACCTGAACCGATCTGGAACCAGTGTTCTAGCGAGGAGGATAAATAGGGTGGTCAGTATGACTTTAAACTTCTGAGTTGGGGGGAAGGGAAAGTGAAAGCGACAGGGAGCATGGAGTTAAATGGCAAGATACGCAGGAGGATAACATGGAGGCAGGTGGATTTAAGCTTGATGCAGACTAGGAATTCAACAAAAAGGAAGGATAACTTTGGACATCTTAGGACTTCCAATATCTGTAATGATAAGAAAGTTAGCATTAAGGTACTTTACCTGAATGCTCGTAGCATTTGTAACAAAGTAGACGAACTAATGGCACAGATCATCGTGAATGATTATGATGTGGTAGGCATCACAGAGACATGGCTGCAGGGGGTTCAGGACTGGCAGTTAAACATCCAAGGATATACAACCTATCGAAAAGACAGGGAGGTGGGCCGAGGGGGTGGGGTTGCCTTGTTAGTTAAGAACAAAATTAAATCTATGGCACTAAACGACATAGGGTCGGATGATGTGGAGTCTGTGTGGGTAGAATTGAGGAACCACAAAGGCAAAAAAACCATAATGGGAGTTATGTACAGACCTCCTAACAGTGGTCAGGACCAGGGGCGCAACATGTACCGGGAAATAGAAAAGGCATGTCAGAAAGGCAAGGTCACGGTGATCATGGGGGACTTCAATATGCAGGTGGATTGGGTAAATAACGTAGCCAGTGGATCCAAAGAAAAGGAATTCATGGAATGCTTACAAGATGGCTTTTTGGAACAGCTTGTCATGGAGCCCACAAGGGAGCAGGCTATTCTGGACCTAGTGCTATGTAATGAACCAGACTTTATAAAAGATCTTAACGTAAGGGAACACTTAGGAAGCAGCGATCATAATATGGTTGAGTTCAGTCTGCAGTTTGAAAGAGAGAAGGCAAAATCGGATGTAATGGTGTTACAGTTAAATAAAGGTAATTACGAGGGCATGAGAGAGGAACTGGCGAAAATCGACTGGAAGCAGACCCTAGTGGGGAAGACAGCAGAGCAAAAATGGCAGGAGTTTGTATGCATAATTGAGGACACTGTACAGATGTTCATCCCCAAGAAAAGAAAGATTATCCGGGGAGGGATTAGACAGCCATGGCTGACAAAGGAGGTCAGGAAATGTATCAAAGAAAAAGAGAGATCCTATAAAGTGGCCAAAAGCACTGGGAAATCAGAAGATTGGGAAGGCTACAAAAACAAACAGAGGTTAACAAAGAGACAAATAAGGAAGGAGAGGATCAAATATTAAGGCAGGCTAGCCAGTAATATAAGAAATGATAGTAAAAGTTTCTTTCAATACATAAGAAACAAACGACAGGCCAAAGTAGACATTGGGCCAATTCAAACTGATTCCGGAAGGCTAGTGATGGGAGACGAGGAAATGGCTGGAGAACTTAATAAGTACTTTGCGTCTGTCTTCACAGTGGAAGACATGAGTAATATCCCAAAAATTATAGAGGGTCAGGGGGCTGAGTTGAGTATGGTTGCCATTACAAAAGAGATGGTGCTAAAAAAGCTAAAAGGTCTTAAAATTGACAAATCTCCTGGCCCCGATGGGCTACACCCTAGAGTTCTGAGAGAGGTGGCTGAAGAAATAGCGGAAGCGTTGGTTGAGATCTTTCAAAAATCACTGGAGTCAGGGAAAGTCCCGGACGATTGGAAGATCGCTGTTGCAACCCCCTTGTTCAAGAAAGGATCAAGACAAAGATGGAAAATTATAGGCCAATTAGCCTAACCTCGGTTGTTGGTAAAATTCTAGAATCGATCGTTAAGGATGAGATTTCTAAATTCTTGGAAGAGCAGGGTCGGATTAGAACAAGTCAACATGGATTTAGTAAGGGGAGGTCGTGCCTGACGAACCTGTTAGAATTCTTTGAGGAGGTGACAAGTAGGTTAGACCAGGGAAACCCAGTGGATGTGGTCTATCTGGATTTCCAAAAGGCCTTTGATAAGGTGCCACACAGGAGGCTGCTGAGTAAGGTGAGGGCCCATGGTGTTCGAGGTGAGCTACTGGCATGGGTTGAGGATTGGCTGTCTGACAGAAGGCAGAGAGTTGGGATAAAAGGTTATTTTTCGGAATGGCAGCCGGTGACCAGCGGTGTCCCACAGGGTTCAGTGTTGGGGCCGCAGCTGTTCACCATATATATTAATGATCTGGATGAAGGGACTGGGGGCATTCTAGCGAAGTTTGCCGATGATACAAAGTTAGGTGGTCAGGCAGGTAGTGCTGAGGAAGTGGGGAGGCTGCAGAAGGATCTAGACAGTTTGGGAGAGTGATGCAGGAAATGGCTGATGCAATTCAACGTGAGAAAATGTGAGGTCTTGCACTTTGGAAAAAAGAATCCAAGCATAGACTACTTTCTAAACGGTGAGAAAATTCATAATGCCAAAGTACAAAGGGATCTGGGAGTGCTAGTCGAGGATTCCCTAAAGGTAAACATGCAGGTTGAATCTGTCATTAAGAAAGCGAATGCAATGTTGTCATTTATCTCAAGAGGGTTGGAATATAAAAGCAGCGGTGTGCTACTGAGCCTTTATAAGGCTCTGGTTAGGCCCCATTTGGAGTACTGTGTCCAGTTTTGGGCCCCACATCTCAGGAAGGGCATACTGGCACTGGAGCGTGTCCAGCGGAGATTCACACGGATGATCCCTGGAATGGCGGGTCTAACATATGATGAACGGCTGAGGATCCTGGGATTGTATTCATTGGAGTTTAGAAGGTTAAGGGGAGATCTAATAGAAACTTACAAGATAATACATGGCTTAGAAAGGGTGGACGCAAAGAAACTGTTTCCGTTAGGCGAGGAGACGAGGACCCGTGGGCACAGCCTTAGAATTAGAGGGGGTAAATTCAGAACAGAAATGCGGAGACATTTCTTCAGCCAGAGAGTGGTGGGCCTGTGGAATTCATTGCCGTGGAGTGCAGTGGAGGCCGGGACGCTAAATGGCTTCAAGGCAGAGATAGATAAATTCTTGATGTCGCGAGGAATTAAGGGCTACGGGGAGAATGCTGGTAGGTGGAGTTGAAATGCCCATCAGCCATGATTGAATGGCGGAGTGGACTCGATGGGCCGAATGGCCTTACTTCCACTCCTATGTCTTATGGTCTTAAGTTACCTAGTTACAAAGCCCCTAGTCGCCACATTCCGACGCCTGTTCGGGGAAGCCGGTACGGGAATTGAACCCGCGCTGCTGGCATTGTTCTGCATTACAAGCCAGCTGTTTATTCCACTGTGCTAAACCAGCCCCTAGTTGTGTGAGCTGCTGCAAAGGGCACTTGAAATCCATGTAATTGTACTCCAACAAGGTATTCATTTCTTCACGAGGGTAAGAAAATCATGTGAAACATAAACAAAAAATACAGACTGCCACTTCACACTGCGTCTCAATGGCAAAAATAAATTGTTGTTTCTTTTGGTGCAAGCTGGTGTGTATACTGTTGTGTCAACTTCCAACAGAAAAATATTCACTGGACCCAAAATTCACCAACAATCACAATAGATACTGTTGAATTTTCAGCTGTAAAGCATATAATATTGGTGACTGCCTTTCTGAGCATAGGCCTCAGTCCATGTAAACTTAGGTAAACAGAGATTCACTGAATTACATTGACGGTGCACCCTCATCCCCACCGCCCATCACTCCAGGGCATCCTCTACCCTCCTGCTCCCAGGACCTCTGCTTCTTCCCTAAAGTGCAGTCCTGGGACTTGGGCTCAGGTACGGTGCTGCAGTACCTCTTCCAGCCTCTGCAATGCTGGTGCTTGGAGGGCTGGAGAAATGTTGGCCAAACAGATTGTCCGACAGCTCTCCAGGGCAGGACCTGCATCCAAAGGCAGATGGAATTCCCTCTGACTGCCAATCAATGCTCAATTAAGCATAAAATGGCCTGTCAGAGTCAGAGGAGAGGTGGTCCCTGAAAATTCAGGCCCTGGAAATCCATACGGTCTTCAGATCTCCACCCATTAGCCAACATATTTCTCTACTTTTCTGATTTGAAGAGTTAGCAGTATGTAATTTCTGTTGCCATCTCGGCCTGCATTTTCATCCTTGAGGTGGGTTGTGGGAGTGGGAAAAAGTCCCGGCTTAGCCTGCCCAACCATGGGAGAAAGCACCAGCCAAGGTGGGTCTTTCATTGCAGGGGTTGTGCGTGTAATTTAACTCAGGCCAGCCACCATGGAAAAGAGTTCAGAAGCATCCACAGGTGCCAGGTGTCAAGGGAGCACCGCCAAGTGTCTTGGGACTTTGTCGCTGTTATGATGAAAAAGGTAAGATTCTCTTACCCTCACCCCTCACCCACATCACCCTCCATACACTCACTATGCCCATCCATGCCAACCCATCTCCCCACCCATCTCCAATGCCCACTCATGTCCCGCATTCCAAGGTATGTCCCCCATACAGCCATATGCCCACTCATGTCCCCATTCCCAGGAATGCCCACACCCACCTCCATGAAAATTGTGGAGGATTAGGACATGTCTATCCCCATGATGCAGCCAAATAGGTTGGAAGTCAGGGTGAAGCTCACAACCCGACTTAGCCCGATCCTTTAAAAGCTTCTACTGAAAATCAAAAACCAGGGAAGGGGTTGGGAGTCTCGCAATCGGGTCCTGGCTGCCATTTTCATCCTTGGGCGGGTCTCCCTGAGACTCCATGGATATCCAGCTCACAATAATTTTCTACAATCGTTAAATTGCTTTCCAAGGTAGTTATACCTTTTGAAAATTAAGACAGAAAATTCCTGTGACAGTATCAACGCTGGTGCTAGGTAGGGGGTGGGGCAGGGAGAAGTGGCAGTGGAATGATAGGTCTGGGAGGAAGCAGGAGGTGGGAGCGTATCACTGCTTCCAAACCCAGCACAGTGGGCTAAATAGCTGGCTTGCAATGCTGAACAATGTCAGCAGCGCGGGTTCAATTCCCGTACCCGAACAGGTGCCGGAATGTGGCGACTAGAGGCTTTTCACAGTAACTTCATTGAAGTCTATTTGTGACAATAAGTGATTATTACTATTAAACCCATACAGAAAGTTCGAAAACCGTAGGTTTGTAGCTCGACGTACATGGGTAAATTGTTTAATTTGTCTTGGGCATAAATATTTGAGTACAGTCAAAAGTGAATCCTATTTTTTGTCTGAGTCACAATAAAATCAATGAAGATCCAGCTTGACCTGCCACATAAAACCACCCACCAGTGTTGGGCTTTGACCAAGAAAATTTCTGCAGACCAAAACCAACAAAGCGAAGGAAGATATTTGGTTGCAGACATTTGTGATCAGCTCTAAAATTATCAGGCCACAAAACTAGAATTGATGAACAAGGATGGATCAATTAATTTTCTTCAACAGAATCTTAAACCGCCAGCTCCCCCACCTGAACCAAATCATTAACACAGTGCTAATTAGAAACTTTCAATGCAAACAGTCCTAAGAGAGACATAGTAATCTATAGACAAATTAAGTACAACAGAGGAAACAGGATTGTAATATTCCTCTTTTAGAGCTGATACAAAATAAGATTGCTTGCTGGAAGGGAACTACTACTGATGGTTTAACACTTTGGAGACTCTTAAAGTTAGTCTCTGGTAAAACTAAAATCAGCCTGACTTTCTCTGGAGCCGCAAAGAAATGAACAGGCGACTAATATGCAGGACACAAATCATCTCCATGGAAACAATGCTGTGACCTGGGGGTTGTGTTGAAAACTATGAAGTGTAGAATAGAGTTTTAAGGAGTCAAAAACCTGCTTTAGCACTAATACCACTTACTGAATTGTCCTGGGAGGTACAGGAGATTTGACTCTCAATCAAGATAAAATCATTCTCAAAATAATTGCATAAATACATAAAATAATTACATTTATGCGAATGTAAATAATTATTGTACCGAATCTACAAATAGTCAATTTGAACGCTTAGGAAATCACACATCCACCAGCAAACAAAATAATATTCTTCATTTAGCTCCAAGATTCTTGTTTTGCACGCCTTTTCCATCACTTAGGCTCGTGCTGTGAGAAATTCATTCCGAACAATTGGTTAATTTACAGTACTTCCGAATCAAAACATTAACAAGTTGAAACAAATGCTACTCAGACTAAAATACACCACAGAAGTGTAGATGCATATACATGGTCGGCACGATAGCACAGTGGTTACCACTGTTGCTTCGCAGCTCCAGGGTCCCAGGTTCGATTCCCCACTGGGTCACTGTCTGTGCGGAGTCAGCATGTTCTCCCCGTGTCTGCGTAGGTTTCCTCCGGGTGCGCCAGTTTCTTCCCACAAGTCCCGAAAGACGTGCTTGTTCGGTAATTTGGACATTCTGAATTCTCCCTCTGTGTACCTGAACATGCGCTGGAATGCGGCGACTAGGGGATTTTCACAGTAACGTCATTGCAGTGTTAATGTAAGCCTACTTGTGACAGTAAAGATTATTATTACCAAACAAAGCCATTCTGTAAAAATGCTTTCGAGGGCTTAAAATTCAATTTGTGAGGTGGATTTATCTTGGCAACATGTTACTTGTCACTGCTAAAAATTAAGAGACCGGGGAGACCAAAGTGTGGGGTCAGAGTGGAGGGGGTGTGGATGTAGATGTACAGTCATTGAGTATGTTCAAGGCTAAAATCAATAGACCTTTGAGCTGTAGAGGAATCAAGGGTTATGGAAATCAGATGCGAAAGGAGATGTAGAAGATGAACGATGAGCCATGAATGGTGAAGCAGGCTGCATGGTCTGTTCATGATCGAATTTCAGAAAACAAAAATGGCATTGCCATCACAGCATCTTTTAGATTAATATTGCTCTTTATTTCGAAGCTATTTCTTCAAACTTACATTGGAACACCTAACAATGAATTGCGAACCTTTTGCAGTTACCTGAAGGTGTCTCTGGAAATGTATTGCCCTGGATCATCAGCATAAAACACAGCAAGATAATTCCCCACCACAGATGAGGTAAAATCAAAGAGAATTTTTCCTGTACCGCAACTCTGTGCCCTGTTCAGAGTAATGCAGCTGGATTCTATCAAGTGTGAATGAATTATACATTGCAATCGGCCAATGCAAGTCCAAAAATGTTTGGGTTGGGGCGTGGTAATAGGTAGGAGCTAGAACCGCCATTAAAGTAATTTTGAAAAGGAAGCTTAAAAGAAAGGGTGACATAAAAATGCAAACTAATGACCTTAAAATTGTGTGGATCATCATGCCAGCTATTTCACATTTCCCGTGCCTATTGGTCCACATAGTCTGGGAACTCCAATTCTTGCTGCCCTCTGAGGGGATAGGCGTCTCCTCCACCCCAGAAAAATGATTTTGTATTCCTGAAAATCCCCTTTGTAAAGCTGTAATAATTGTTTTAGATTACATATTCGCTAGTTCTTTGAGGTCTGTGATATTAAAGAAGAGAAAGATAGATTAGATGAGAGTAAACTTGCTCAGAATATAAAAACAGATAGTAAAAGTTTCTATAAATATATAAAACAAAAAAGAGTGGCTAAGGTAAATATTGGTCCTTTAGAGGATGAGAAGGGAGTTTTAATAATGGGAGATGAGGAAATGGCTGAGGAACTGAACAGGTTTTTTGGGTCGGTCTTCACAGTGGAAGACACAAATAAAATGGCAGCGACTGATAGAAATGAGGCTATGACAGGTGAGGACCTTGAGAGGATTGTTATTACTAAGGAGGTAGTGGTGGGCAAGCTAATGGGGCTAAAGATAGATAAGTCTCCTGGCCCTGATGGAATGCATCCCAGAGTGCGAAAAGAAATGGCTAGGGAAATTGCAGATGCACTAATGATGATTTACCAAAATTCACTAGACTCTGGGGTGGTCCTGGTGGGTTGGAAATTAGCAAACGTGACACCACTGTTTAAAAAAGGAGGTAGGCAGAGAGCAGGAAATTATAGGCCAGTGAGCTTAACGTCGGTAGTAGGGAAGATGCTGGAATCCATCATCAAGGAAGAAATAGCGAGGCATCTGGATAGAAATTGTCCCATTGGGCAGACGCAGCATGGGTTCATAAAGGGCAGGTCATGCCTAACTAATTTAGTGGAACTTTTTGAGGACATTACCAGTGCAGTAGATAACGGGGAGCCAATGGATGTGGTATATCTGGATTTCCAGAAAGCCTTTGACAAGGTGCCACACAAAAGGTTGCTGCATAAGATAAAGATGCATGGCATTAAGGGTAAAGTAGTAGCATGGATAGAGGATTGGTTAATTAATAGAAAGCAAAGAGTGGGGATTAATGGGTGTTTCTCTGGTTGGTAATCAGTAGCGAGTGGTGTCCCTCAGGGATACGTGTTGGGCCCACAATTGTTCACAATTTACATAGATGATTTAGAGTTGGGGACCAAGGGCAATGTGTCCAAGTTTGCAGACAACACTAAGATGAGTGGTAAAGCGAAAAGTGCAGAGGATACTGGAAGTCTGCAGAGGGATTTGGATAGGTTAAGTGAATGGGCTAGGGTCTGGCAGATGGAATACAATGTTGACAAATGTGAGGTTATCCATTTTGGTAGGAATAACAGCAAACGGGATTATTATTTAAACGATAAAATATTAAAGCATGCCGCTGTGCAGAGAGACCTGGGTGTGCTAGTGCATGAGTCACAGAAAGTTGGTTTACAGGTGCAACAGGTGATTAAGAAGGCAAATTGAATTTTGTCCTTCATTGCTAGAGGGATGGAGTTTAAGACTAGGGAAGTTATGTTGCAATTGTATAAGGTGTTAGTGAGGCCACACCTGGAGTATTGTGTTCAGTTTTGGTCTCCTTACTTGAGAAAGGACATACTGGCACTGGAGGGTGTGCAGAGGAGATTCACTAGGTTAATCCCAGAGCTGAAGGGGTTGGATTATGAGGAGAGGTTGAGTAGACTGGGACTGTACTCGTTGGAATTTAGAAGGATGAGGGGGGATCTTATAGAAACATTTAAAATTATGAAGGGAATAGATAGGATAGATGCGGGCAGGTTGTTTCCACTGGTGGGTGAAAGCAGAACTAGGGGACATAGCCTCAAAATAAGGGGAAGTAGATTTAGGACTGAGTTTAGGAGGAACCTCATCACCCAAATGGTTGCGAATCTATGGAATCTAAGGGATTAAGGGTTATGGTGTTCGGGCCGGAAAGTGGAGCTGAGTCCACAAAAGATCAGCCATGATCTCATTGAATGGCGGAGCAGGCTCGAGGGGCCAGATGGCCGACTCCTGCTCCTAGCTCTTATGTTCTTATGTTCTCATGGACTATATGTCGAATCCCAGTTAGTAACTAAAATAAAATCCTGGCTTTGTTTCAGTTAAAGCTATTTTGTGGTCTTTGTTACCATTACTCCAACCATCCTGAAATAAGCAATACAAAGAGCACCATAAGGTCCAGACTGTTCCCTTACCAGTGGTCAGGCCCACTGTGCAATTGCAAAATGCCTGTAAGCCTAATTTAGTGGGTAAATGGGCCTTCACATTTATGCTGCATCCCACTAAGATTGGGGAAAGGAACACCCAGCAGAGGGTGACCCCAGCAGCCATCCCTGAACCCCTATGACAAGGACGGCCGTGTTTGGTGTGGACAGAGGTTCCATCCTAGATCAAGCTTACCAGAAATGGTCTATCCATTCACCCATTACTTATCTATAGTTAAAACTGGTCCTAGCAATGGATTTAATCTCAGAGTACATTACAGCTCCAAGAAAGCATTTCGACTGCAGGCAAATACTGAAGGATAGGTTTGTTGAATTCTCGCATGAAGTAAGTGTGAATCGGAAAGCTACAGGTGGTATTCAATTGCTTCAGTGTTTGAGGATTGCTTGCAAAAGTTTTTAATTACAGGCTGCTGGTTATTAGAATTCAGAAATTATTCTCTGATGTGAACGTACCTAACAGAGCAGGAATAAAGGACTCTATAGACAATGTGGCTTTGTACGATGTCTAAAGACTTTGGTATTCTTGGGGGGGGGTTTCCTGGGTTTGCAATTGAGATGAGGAATTTGACAGACTCTTTCTTCAGATGATTAAACTGGATTAGATTTATGATGGAGAGGAGTGTGCACAGAGTTGGAAATTTACAGCTGTGATGTGTCAAACGCCTTCTTTTTGTTTCACATTTTCAGATGTTCCAAATCATCATTTTACTAATGTTCAATAATGGCGCACAAGGTGGCAAGACCCATTACAATGTAAATTATTGAACAGTTTAATCTTCTATTGCACTCAATTGCAGAAGGTAATTTCATTGAAAATAAAGCTGACACAAAGTTAATTTAAGTTAATTTAATTTATCTGCAAGTTAATGAATATTTAATTGAAACTCAGGTACTAGAGCAATTTAAGTTTTACATTGGATCATCTTTGTTAAACTGAGTTATCTCTGCGCATGTTAATTTTTTCTTTATTTATTCGTTCACATGATGTGGGCGTCACAGGAAAGGCTAGATTTATTGGCCATTCCAAATTGCCCTTGTGAAGGTCGTGATACAACAAAGCATCTTGCTAAGCTATTACAGACGGCAGTTAAGGTGCACAGAACTAAAAACCCAGGGAATGGTTAGAGTACAGAAGGAGGTCCTTTAGCCTGTTGTGTGTCTGTCAGCTCTCAGCAAAAGCAACTCAGCTAGTCCAACTTGCCGCCCTTTCCTCATAGCCCTGCAAATATTTTCACTTCAGGGGTTTATCCAATTTCCTTTGGAAAGCCATGGTTGAATCTGCATCCACCAAATTCTCAGGCAGTACATCTCAGATCCTCACCCATTTGCCACTCACCTGAGTTAGAATCTTCTGCTTTACGAGCCTTTCACCAATGAGAACAGTTTTTTCCATCTGCTCATTTAGATCCCTCATGATTTTGATTAAATCTCTTATCAACCTTCTCTATTCTAAGAGAGGAAGCCCAGCTTCTCCAGTCTAGCTACGTAACTGAAGTCACTTAGCTTTGAAACTATTCTCATGAATCTTTTCTACATCCTCTCTAAATCCTTCACATCCTTCCTGATGTATGATGACCAAAATTGGATGTAATATTCCAGTTGGGGCCAAACCATTGTTTAAAAAAGGTTTATCATAACTTTCTTGATTTTGCACGTGAAGCCTGTATTCTTAAAGCTCAGAATGCCATATGTCTTTTGAACCACTTACTCAACCCGCCCGCCCACCTTCAATGATTTGTGCACATATATAAGGAGACGAGGGTATAGTAGTAATGCCACTGAACTAGTAATCCAGAGGCCTGGACTAATGCTCCATGGCCATGGTTCAAACCCCAACAGAACAGCTGGTGGAATTTAAATTCAATTAATAAAATATGGAATTCAAAGTTTGTCTCAGTAATGGTGACCATTTTCGCAAAGACCCCTCTGGTTCACTAATGTCCTTGAGGGAAGTGATGAGATCTACCATGTAGAATTAGTGAGGTCTTGCAACATTAAAACTTAGTAGAAATTTGAGTTCAACTTCTCGGATGCAAACAAGAATCTTTATTGCCTCTATTTGATTACAATTGAGAGAAACTTAAATCTATTTTCAATAAAGTCCGGCTAGCAAAAGGACTTAAAGAGAAGTAACTTGTACACAATTTAACTTTCAAAATAATACCAAAATTGTTTCTTGCTTCCGGCAAAACAGCTTGCATTTACTTCAAGAGTTAGAGTGGAAAAGTGAAAATGTGAAAAATAGAGATAGCGAATAGTTTAGATCCAAGAATAGGATGATCCCGGATAAAGATGGCCGTGCGGACCATTATGTTTATAGGAAATCTTATCTATCTTGAGCCATCTATCTACACCTCTTTGTCATCCTAATTGGTTTGGGTTAGAATCAAATGTATTTGATTCGATGGTTAGCTGTCAATCCTTAATGTGCAACATAAGTTCTGACTGTTTCATGTTTGAATATTTATGTATGTTATGGAATGTGATTCTATGCTATTTTCAAGACTAGTTTCTACTGGATTTCTGCTGACTTCGCTTTATCCACATTATGAACAATGATGCCTTCATGTTGCTACGGTGCCTGCATTGTCCTTGATCAGATTACTGGTACAGCTCATGTCTTAATGTCAAACTGTCTTTGAAAAAATGTTTGTTAGAACAATAGCTTTTCATCTTTGCTTAGTAAAAATGTTATTTTAATCTCCAATGAGTTTATGCATGTGTCAGGCTTTTTGTGTCTCTGTTGAAGCTGTGTGTTTTATCATGACCTGAGGTTCTGAGTGCTGAAATCCTCAATTTAAAATGGGTATTAAAACTGGGGCTTAATATTTATACTAAATGGCCGCCTTTTACCTATCAGACCTATCAGGAAATAGTCGATTTCTATCAGGAAGGAAATCTGCCATTTCGAACCTAGATACGACTCCAGACCCATAGCAATGTGATTAACTTTTAACCTCACCCTGAAATGGCAGTCAGCCACTCAGTTGTAACACCAACTGGGGGGGCTGGTTTAGCTCTGGTGGCTAGACAGCTGGTTCATGATGCAGAGCAAGGGAAGCAGCACGGGTTTGTTCAATTCCCGCATGTCATGAAGGCCCCGCCTTCTCAACCTTGCCCCTTGCTTGGGGTGTGGTGATCCTCAGGTTAAATCACCACTAGTAAGCAAAGGGAAAAGCAGCCTGTTGTTCTCTGGGATCATTGCGACTTTACCCTTACCTGTAACACCACAATGTCTTCCCTTAATTCTTTCAACATCCTTGGATGCATTTTACTTTACACTGGCATCTTATCAACTTGAAGTACAGCCAGTCTAACTCTTCAGCCGTGATCTTGCGGCCTCGCGAGATTTAACGGACTCGTTATGCCTCGCGAGATCTAGCAAGATCTTGCAAGGCATCACGATCTGGACCCCGCCCCTAATGGCCGGGGTTCAGATTTGCATATTCAAGTGTGCAGCCAGGCTCACTTGAATATATTCGCATGGGAATTACCCAAGGCGCGGGTATTAATGCCTGTGTCAGGGAACCTGGTTGGCAGTGCCAAGGTGCCCCCATGGCATCTTGCTTACGCTGGGGATCAGGCTGGAGGGTGCACTGCACTTATGAGGTGGGGTACGGGGTGTTTCAGGACTCCCTTATAGGTAAGTTGGGGGCTCCAAAGGCCGTGGTTGTGTGGGGGGAGGGTTCAGAGATTGGAACACCAAGCAGGACTGGTTAGGTCAGTAAATGGGAAGTGTGGCCTTGGCCGGACATTCCTTGCCGAGGCCCAGAAATGAAGCAGAGTCCCATTTAATAGTGGGGTCGTGCAGCACCAAGAAACACCCGGCTAAACGCGCCCGATAAGGGACTCTGGTTCATTGCCATTAAATCATGCCCCTCATCTGTATCAATTTTCAACCCATCCAGTATCTCAACGATCTTCTGTTTTACTGTGACTTTGGCAACATCTTTTTCCTTGATTTAAAAAAAAATACATTTGGAGTACCCAATTGATTTTTTCCAATGAAGAGGCCAATTTAGTGTGGTCAAACCACCTACCCTGCACATCTTTGGGTTGTGGGGCAAAACCCACGTAAACCCGGGGAGAATGTGCAAACTGCACACGGACAGTCACCCAGGGTCGGGATTGAACCTGGGACCTCGGCACCGTGAGGCAGCAGTGCTAACCACTGCGCCACTCTGCTGCCATCTTTTTCCTGAATAAAGATAGTTGCAAATATTCATTTGAGAACTTAGTCATGCCTTCTGCCTCCAAGTGCAAATCCCCTTTTATGGACCATTATCAGTCCTACCCATCCTCTTACTATTTGTGTGCGCTACCCTTCTAAACCAATGATAAAAGGGGTTTATCAAACTGACAGGCTATAATTAGTGGAGTGCTGAAAGGGTCAGGCTGGAGCCTCGGCTTTTACTAATCTTTATTAATATCCTTATAACTTAGATATCTAACGTATCAAGTTTGCTGATGATATAAAGCTAGATGGGAATGGTCTACATGTAAGACTTCATTGAAGAAGCTGGCCACTTTCACTTGAGCTGCCTTTGGAAGCTTCTGAAGATCAGAAGATCAGAATACCAGACTCTGTGGTTTTCATCCAAGTTGGCATCCAGGCATCATATTGAGGTAGTCAAAACTCAGTTGGTCTGGTTATGTAATCAGAATGCCTTATACTCACTCACCAATGTGAATCCTCTATGGAAAGCTTGCGTTTGGGATGCATACTCATGGCAGTTGAAGGAAGCGTGACATGGACACTCTGAAAGCTTCACGTATGGGGTCTTGATATAAGCATGAGCCCTTGGAGAAGCTCCCCCAGAATCACTGCAACTGGCACAGCCAAATAAAAAATGGTGCAGCCTTCTCCGAAAGCAAGAACTTAGCAGATGCCGAGAGAAAATGCAAGAGAGGAAATCCTGAGCCAGCAACTCGTCCAGAAGTCAATTGTCTGTGGTATCCTGTCCTATTTGCAACAGAGCCTTCTGGGCAATTATGGGCCTTTGTAGACACCTACGTATCCCCTGGAATCCTATTGAACACCCCAGATGATGAATATGATCACCTTCACCTCAATGAACAAACAAGAAGGAAGAATAGGCAAAAGTGTGAGCTGTGAAGAGAGTACACAGAGGCTGCAAAGAGATTTAGACAAGATGAGTGAATGGGAAACACGCTGGCGATGGAATATAACATGGGGAAGTGTAAGCTACTACACGAGTAAAGATGTCTTGCTTTAATATTACAGGGCTATGGTGAGACCACACCTGGAGGATGGTTCACAATTTTGGACTCCTTATCTAAGGAAGGATCTGCTTGCCTGGAGGTGGTCCAGTGATGGTTAACTGAACTAGTTCTTGGGGGTGAGAGGTGTGATGATTTGTGTCTTTACTTCCTGGAGTTTAGAAGATCTTTCGAGGATCTTCTGGTCCCTCTGCGATCAATAGGATTTCCCATTGAATCCACCCCATGCTTCCGGGAAACCCATGGTGGGGATGTGCCAGCAGCAGGACCGAAAGATCCCGCCAGTGTAAGCGTTCGGAAGATCTCGCCACTTCTCTCAGACCGTTGTGAACATTTCGAATTCTGCACCACAGAGAGTTGTGGATGTTCCATTGTTCAGTGAATTCAAGGTCGAAAAGCACAGATTTTTGATCTCTTGGGACTTGAGAGATATGGGGTGCAGGCAGAAAATTAATTTAAGATCAGCCACAGTTGTATTGACTATTGGAATAGGGCTCAACATCCATTTTGGTTAATTTCAGCTCGTATTTCTTCCAGTCTTCTATTCTTATTGAGTGGGCTGAAGACTGAATTCAATTTCCCCAATTGCTGTGGTGGGATTTGAACTCATGTCTCTGGATTATTAGTCCAATTAAATAACCACTATGCTGCCATACCCATAAATAACGTGCTGTAAAATGGCTTTAACTCAGATTGCTTTTGATAAATTACCTTGCATGTACTGGAAATAAATCACCCTAGAAAAAAGGCTTTACAAAACTAAAATAAATCAACAAATGAAACTTGGATAAAGTAACCGGGATTTAACAGCTGTGAGCGCAAATACAGTAATGGCCATGAAATCTCAGGAGAGGCCAAAAAGGCATTTACGCCAGCGAGATTCAGTTTCCGATCTACCTGAACCCTCCTCTGATGACATGATCAGGTTCATGCCCAGGAGAGGTGCCAGCCTGATTTACGTACATGATAATATCATTCGTTGGGTTGGCTCCATCACTTCTGCCCGTAAAGCAGGTGAGTATAAATGGCCCAGTGAAATTGAAAGGCCAGTGAGTAGGTTAGTGTCCTAGTTAAGGTTTGGGTGGTCAGGAGCATCAGAGGTCGAGGTGCGAGATGGTTTAGAGGTTGGGGATGGTGGATGGGAACTGAGGTTGGCAGGAGTGAGGGGGAGGAAGTCGGGGGTTGGGGGGCTTGGAGGTCAGGGGATGGGATGGCGTGGGGCATCAGAGGACAGAAGGGGTGGGGGGGTCGGAGGTCAGATGTTGGGGGATCAGAAGTCGGGTACGTGGGTTTGGGGGGGTGGTTGGATGCGGAGTGGATGGGGTCAGACATTAGAGAGGAGGGATGTTGTGTCATGGAGGTAGGGTCAGGTCAGGGGTGTTGGGTCAGGTTAGACCGGTTGTGTTGGGGTGGGGGAAGGAGCCCTTTGCAGGTGGGTATCAGGGGTGGGGCGAAACTCCTGGGGGGTCAGATTAGGGAATACCATTGGGAGGGGTTATTATTCTAACCATCAAGGAGTTGATTATGTGATATTCTTAAGGCTTACATTAAGGTATAAAACAAACAAGAGCTTTATTGGAAAGGTGTTTTCTCACAGGCTGCTAGAATAGACTGACAGTTAGCCTGCCCAAACTGCTGATGATGTCATCAGTACATCACAGGATCACAACTCTTAAAGTGACCTTGTTCCAGCTGGGAACGTACGTGAATACACTACACTTTTCACCCCTTTTATATCAGAGGTTCCTGCAATGAATGCCAATGGCCGAGATTCTCCGCTGGGGAGACTTCTTCCGCTGGAGGAGAATTGTAACTGATTTACATTTCCCCTGGGAGTGCAAATTGGAAAGCCACTCCGTACACCTTGCCCTCCAAATTTATGATCCAAGTGGCGAGAAATACGAGGCATTCCATAGGGAATCCTACTATCAGGCCGCCATTTTGAGCAGACAGCTCAATAGCAATGTCCAGTGGCTGGCCACCCCCCCACCTCTCCTCCCCGCACTGCACCCCCCCCAACCCCCGGATCTCCTTCTATATAAGTATTAATAAAAACAGTTGGTTCTGAAAATGATGCCTTGAGCTTTTTTTCTCAGCTGTCTTCTCCATCTGTGCATCGTTCATTTCTGCTTTGATCAAGGATGTTGATGCAAACACTATTGGCTTCTTTTTACCAGTGGGCAATATGTGTGAAACCACTGCTTCCACTGAATACGGTGATGCGTCACAAGCCACTGACAAGGGCAGCCTCGGATCAAAGCGTGTCAGGAATTTTAACTTCAGTATTGGTTTGCACGGAGGACTTTTCGCACTGATTCACCAATCCCTGCTTTGACATAATAAGTTGTGTGAAGGATTGAGAATAGTTGCTAGATTAGGGACAAACCTTCCATTGTAGTTTAATAAGCCTAAAAACGGTGATTTACTTTTTGAGGTGCAGGTGCCTCAGTTTTTACTTTTACTTTTGCAGGTGATTTGTATCTGTTACGTGCCAAGGTTTTCAATAGAAGATTTGAAGAGTTCACATCTATCCTTCCGTACTCATAGTCCATAATCTTCCACTCTCAGAAGTGTAGTATCTAAATTTTCAAGATGCTCTTCTTCATTCTTTCCTGTAACTATGATATTGTCTAAGTAGCACTTCTATACCCCTTCTAGTCCACTCAGAATTTGATCCATGGCACACTGGAGTAACACACGTGCGAACATGATGCCAAATAGAAGTCTTTTATATCTGAATAGCCCTTTGTCTGTCAAGATTGTCAAATATTGTTATGAATTTGAATCCATATTTATCTGGAGATAAGCCTGACTAAGGTCAACTTTACTGAAAGTGTTGACCTTCAGCCAACCCAACAAATAAATCATCAATTAAAGGACGAGGGTATGCTCTGTACACAGTACGGGACTGATAGTGACTTAAAAATCACCAGATATTCGTACCGAACCATTTTTCTTCATCACAGGTACTATTGGCATGGCCCAATGAATCACTTTAATGGGTTTGAGGACCACTGTCTTGACCAGCCTTTCTAATTCTGCCTCTGACTCAGTCCTGATGGCGAACTAGCTTTTAAGTATCTTCCATGGCTTTCATCCTTAATCTTTAGCTTGACTGAGGTCTGTTTCGCGCTTCCCAGCTCTCCATTAAAGACTATGGCATGTTTCATTAGAATGTTCGGCAGACCTGTTCCGGACTCCGACATGAGATTCACCACAGCCCAGTTTAACTTGATCCTCTCCAGCCTGGTTCTCGACACTGGAGCTGGATAATTACCTTTAACAACCAGCAGCTACAAGTCTGCGGTCTGTCTGTTCGACTATACATTTACCTCATTAGAGCCCCTCAGCCTCACTACTTCTCCAGTATATGTTTTGGGTATTATCTTTGAGGGTCTCAAGGTGACATGTCGTAGTTTGTCTTGGTAAGCAGTTTCTAAGACCAACGAAACGCATGCCCCAGAGTCCACCTCCATTTTCACCAGGAGTCCATCCATAAAAGGGTGACCCAGTAATGGTTGGTTGCACCAGCAATGGCCAGTACGTTCAACAACAGTTCATCATTCGACTGTGACTCTGGTACTTTATCGCGCCCTTTTTGTATCACATGGATATTTTTCCTTGTGTTCGATTTTTCACTTGATTTGGTTCTTGCTTTTTATCATTCTTGTTTGAAACTTGTTTCTTTTTCCAGCGCATACATTTGATGTGCCCCCTTTTACCACAATTCTTGCATTTTGCATCTTTACCCCAGCAATCAGTTGCTGTTTGCCCAGTGTTTGCACATTGATGCCATTTTGAACCTGTGTCAGTGTTTGCGTCTCAGCTGATACCTTATAGACTTTAATGCTCAAGCTAAATTGTTGCGCTTTCTTAACTGCTAGTTCCATAAAGATTGCGACTTCTAAAGCCTTCTTTATGCTTTATTATATAAATTTTGATTACCTAATTATGTTTTTCCCAATTAAGGGGCAATTTAGCGTGGCCAATCCACGTAACCTGCACATCTTTGATTGTGGAGGTGAAACCCACTCAGGCGGGGGGGGGGGGGGGGGGGGGGGGGGGGGGAGAGAGAGAGAATGTGCAAACTACACACGGAGAGTGACCCAGGGCTGGGATTCGAACCCGGGTCCTCAGCGCCGTAGTCCCCATGCTAACCACTGTGCCATGTGCCACCCTGAAGTCTTCTTTATGCTTAAGTTGCTTTCTGTTAGCAACTTTATTTTAGATAGCTTTGTTTCTTAACCCACATACAAGTCTGTCTCTAATGGTGTCTTTCAATAAACCTCCAAATTCACAGAATTCAGCTCATTTTGTTTGAAGTAACCACGAATTGTGTGACTAATTCACCTTCTTGCTGGTTATGTTTGTGGAACCTAAACCTGTCGGCGATGACCAAGGGTTTAGTTGAGGTGACCTTGACATATTTCCACTATTTCACCGTAAGTTTGAGCCTGTTTTTTCTGGTTGCAGCAGACTTCAAGTATTTGAATCTTTGGGTGTATGAGCTCAGTGATTTCAGCATACAGTCTCACACAGTGCCAAAAACACACGCCATTTATACATTGGGAAGCTTTGCCTCAGCACAATGTGCAGTGAAGGTTTTAAGTTTGCTTTTTTTTTGCTCAGATTTGCTCAGTCTGTTCCTTTTCTGAGTTTTGCAAGGGGTGTTGCAAAACCTCCCTGGCTCGCAGTTAATTGTTGCAGGATATTTGGTACTTTACTTGCTACTCACTGTGGAGAGAGCACTGTTCCAGAACCTTCTGGGCAGAACATGTGGCAAGCTTCCTTGATGCTGTTTTCACCAAAGTCTTGGTTACTTTGATGGCTGATGCTATTATTCGGCACCCATCCATTGCCAGCTTTGGTGGAGCGATATTTTTCCATTTTCTGAATCCATTTTGGATGGTTGCAGTGAGGATCGATGATTTTCCTTTCACCACCGGATTTCTGCAGTTCTTTTCAGGCATTTGCAGTGTGGATCAACCCACCTTGCCGCCAGTTTTCTTATAATGTTTTTAATAGTACAGGCTCGCAGACCACAAAGAGCTTTATTGGAAAGGTGTTTTCTCACAGGCTGCTGGAATAGAGTGACTGCTAGCCTGTCCCAACTGCCGATGACATCATCAGTACTACATGTGATCAAATTCTTAAAGTGGCTTTGCTGCAACTAGGATCGAACATGAGTACATAACAAGGTAGTCCCCTGGGTGAGTTGGGGTGTGGGGAAGGGGTGTCACATGAAGGGATCGATCTGGGTATTTAGAACAGTTAAGCCAAAGTTAGAGGTGGTTTTATTTTTTCTAACTTTTCATTGTAACCATTAGAATAATCTTGAAAGAACCTTTTGAAGTTAACAATGTAAGTTGCTTTGTCGGATGTTTCCCAATGCAACATAATTGTCCAGGAGAAGTTACTACTTCTAGACAATTACTGCGTAAAGCCTTACCTGGGAACTTGCAGAGAGGAATTCCTTAGAAAAACGTTGGGTTACCCCCCCCCCCCCCCCCCCCCACTCCCCCTCCCCCCAAATCCGACACTGCGGAGCCAGTAACTTGCTGTCTGGGCCATAACTTCTTCGGAGTGGCAATCTTTGTCGTACTGTAATCCCGTGTCTAATTGTCAATGTGATTTTCTTCCATGCCTGTCTCACCCAATTTTCTGACTCAGGTCTGGTGGGATCCAGGCCGCGCAGCTGTCTTCATGGCTTAACATTGCGGGTGGTTGGGGGGAGGGGAGCGGGTCAGAGGTTGGGGGGACGGCGGTCACGGGAGTCGGAGATTGGGGTTGTCAGGTTGGGTGTGGGGGTTGGGTCAGGTCTAGTGCAGCGGAGTGGGTTGGACTAGGCAGGGGTGCTGAATCTGTGCTGGTGGGAGAATTTCCATGGGGTGTCGGTGGTTGGGAAATACAAAGGGGGGATATTTAGTGGGGGGGGGGGGGTGAGGGAAGTCCCCTGGAGGAAGGTATGCTAAAGTCGTCATAGTCCCAGATGACCAGAGGCTGCTTACCCCTTCGAGGGGGAAAGCTGTGTAGTGGTGATTTAGCCTGAGGATCACCTCAGGATTAACCTGAGTAAGGTTAAGAAGGCAGGCCTTCATGAGGTTATTGAAGTTCAAGAGGAATATCCTAGTGAAACTTTGGGGTACCCCCCCCCTCCCCGCCCCCCCCCCCCCTCCCCGCCCACCCCCCCCCCCCCCCCCCCCCCCCCCCCCCCCCACCCCCCCCCTCCCCCGCCCACCCCACCCGCACAGTCCGATACTGAGACATTCGGAAGTTATGGCTTGTAATCTTAGACCGCATGACAGGTGGAGGTGTTTATGAGATGGTATAATCACAAGCGGGGTTCTCCACCCAGACGCACCAGAAAACTGCTGCGGCGCACCATCACCGGCAGCAGGATTCTCTGTCCTACCAGCCAGCCAGATGGGGTTTCCCATTGTGGGCAGCCCACGCCGTCGGGAAATCCGCGGCTGGAGCAACGGATAATCCTGTCAGCGGAGAATTCAGTCCCACATCTTTCTAGGCATGATATAATGCATGCCACCATGCAGGACTGATATACTTCAACTGCTATCTGTTCTACTACTGAAGTCTAATTATGGAAGTTTTATAAACTCAGTCCTTAATCACGTTAGGCAATTTAAGATGCTGAGTATCAAATTATCAGAATATGGAGTATTTGAGCTTGAGCTACAACAGATTACACTTGTCATGTTTAAATGAGAATCCAAATATAGACCTTGCCACATTTGACCTGAAGACATGGTATTGGAGTAAATGTTTTAGTGATATTATTACCAGTTAAACTTAATTTGCCTGATCAAAATTGAAGGCCTTTTTAGAATAGAGTTCCTACAGTGCAGAAGGAGGCTATTTAACCCATCGAGCCTGCACCGATCCTCTGAAAGAGCACCTTACCTAGGCCACTCTCCCGCCTTAACCCTGTAACTCCACCTAATGTGCACATCTTTGGACACTAAGGGGCAATTTGACATGGCCAATCCACCTAACCTGCGCATTTTTGGACTGTGGGAGGAAACCGGAGCACCCGGAGGAAACTCACACCGACTAGGGGGAAACTCCACACAGACCCAAGGCCTGAATCAAACCCGGGTCCCTGGCACTGTGAGGCAGCAGTGCTTGCCACCGAAGAATTCATCTTGACATCAGTTTCTGCGTTAAATAGAGTCCCTAATCAAAGCTGTGATGGGATCTAACAATATAATTAATGCTGTATTGGTTCTGCAGCAGCATTCCGTTTAAGAATATATTTACTTCTTTGGAAATCCATTTGAAATTATTGGAAAAGCCTAGCCTGCGATCTTGGAAGCAAGGATTTCTTCACCAGCAGAAATGATGTAATAATTTATTTATAACGGCACATATTAAATGGCAGAGGACTCAGGGGCCTATGCATTTCCTTGGATCCTAGCTGAAGTGTATCTCAAAGCTCTATCCATGTTAGTTTAAATCATATTCTTTGTTACCCTTATCTAACAGAATATCTATTGATAGTGTTGCTATTTTCCTAATATCCCTAACCTGTTAGGATAGAGCATTCCACTTTTCATCTATCTGTTGTACGTCCTGATATTTCTCGTCAGTAGTTTAATCATTCTATTTGTTTTATTCATTCATTAGATATAGTCACTGCTAGCAAAGGCAAAGTTTATTGTCCATTCCTAATTGTGAAGAAGACCTTCTTGAATCTAACTGAGTGGATTGCTTGTCTATTTCAGAAGGCATTTAAGAGTCAACCATTTTGCTGTTGAATCGGCGTCAGATATAGGCCAGATAAAGATGGCAGATGACCTTCTCTGAAGAACATTAACAAACGAGGTGAATTTTTATAGAGTCCCTACAGTGCAGAAGGAGGCCATTCAGCCAACCATGTCTGCACTGCCACTGCAAAAGAGCACCCCACATAGGCCCATCCCCCTGCCCTATCCCCATAACCCCAGCTAACCTGCATATCTTTGGACACTAATGGGCAATATAACATGGCCAATTCACCTAACCTGTGCACCTTTAGACTGTGGGCGGAAACCGGAGCATCCGAAGCAAACCCTGGGACACTGGGAGAACGTGCAAACTTCACACAGACACTTTTATGTATTTTAATTTTAATGAATATTCAGTAGTTTCACGGTTCAGCATTTTATTCCAGGCTGTATGGGCTCCAGCTCTGCCCGGGTGGAACCTATCAGGTTCCACATTCCCCAGAAACGGTCCCAATGCCTCAAGAATCCAAATCCCTCTCTGGTACACCATTTCTCGAGCCATGCATTCATCTGATCTATCCTCTTATTCCTGCTCTCTCTATCGCGTGGCACTGGGAGTAATCTTGAGATTATTACATTTGAGGACCTGCATTTTAATTTATCTCCTAACTTCCTATATTCAGTGAGCAGATCCTCACCTCTTTGTTTACCTATGTGGTTGGTATCTATGTGTACCACGACCACTGGCTGTTCACCCATCCTCTCCAGAATGCCCTGCAGCTGCTCAGTGACATTCTTGGCCTTGGCACCCTCCTGGATTCACGTCCGCAGCCACAGAAGCGACGGTCTGTACCCCTTACTGTCGAATCCCCTATCACAATAGCCCTGCTTCTCATCTTCACCCTCTTCCATGCAGCACAGCCACTTGCAGCGTCATGAACTTGGCTGTTGCTGCTTTTCCCTGAGAGACTATCCCCCCCAACAATATCCAAAGCAGTATATCTATTTGAAAGGGGGATGGCCACAGGGGACTCCTGCACTTCCTTCCTGAGCCTTTTACTTTGTCTGATGGTCACCCATCCCTTTCTACCTGGATAACTTTCACCTGCAGTGTGACCACCTCGCTAAATGTGCTATTCACAACGTTCTCAGCATTGCGCATGCTCCACAGTGAGTCCACCCTGCTCCAGCTCCGAAGTGTGGTTGTCTAGCAGTTGTAGCTGGGGACATATCCTGCACACGTTATCATCAGGGATACTGGATGCATCCCTTATTTCCCACATTGTGCAGGATGAGCACACCACTGGTCTGAAATCTCATGCCATGACCTCTCCCTGGATTAAGCTAGTTACTCCCTTATATTAATCTAAAGTCCCTACCTTTATTTAACCTAATATATTACACTTTAAAAATAGTAAGTACATTTTCTGCAGATGTCATTTACTAATCCGCTGTTTCCGGAACTTTCTGAACTGTGATGCTATCTCCAAAAGCCCCTGTTGATGCCCCTGATGGTCCCCGCTACAAGGCTGCCACCCGCCTTTCTGGGGAGAGATAGAAAATGAAAGGAGCATTGACAACCCTCTTCACCAAGTTCCCTTAGTCACCTAACCTCAATGTAATCACTCTACTGCAGCCCAAAGTACCACTCCAGTGCAAACAATGTCCGTACGGTAAGATAGCCAGCCTCTGAAAACCTGTTTAAGCCAATTATCTAATTAACTAGTTGCAGCTGCAAGCAGAGCCTGAATGAACCCTGTTTTAAAACTGGCCTAAAACTCACCTTATTCCAACCAAAACAGCAACTTTTAGTTCATTACCAAATTAAAGGAAGACTAGATTTCAGATCGACATTAACCCTTAACTCCCTTAGTCCCCAAAGTCCAATTTAAGCACTCTATTGTAACCCAAAGTAGCACTGCAGTGCAAAACCTTTGTTCTTGATTCTCTCATGAGAGATTCTCTGCATCTCCTTCTGAAATCCTTCTAATATTGCAAATGCCTTGATCAGATGACCCCTCAATCTTACCTACACAAACAAATTTCCCAATCTGCAATTAGCATGGCAATGTGAGAATTTGCAGGTAACTTTGGACTGGAAACAAGCACAGGGTGCGTCATAGCAGTGATGATAGGGAACTAATACCAATGAAGGGATCACTTGATGCAAGGCAGGGATGCAGCATGATGCAAGCCACTTTTATAACATTAACAAAATGGACCTTACTGGGTCTGCGTGAAGGCTACATCAAGGTCACACATGTCTCCTTAGCATTCTATAGATGACGTCTTTACAGCCTCTCTGTTTAGCAATCATTAAAATCAATAGCTGCAAAATAAAAATGTGACATTAATACTCCAGCATTAAACACTAATGTTCAGCGAAATGATTTTTAGCAAATTTATTCTTATAACAGGAATGAATCTTTTGAGGAAGGAAAAGATAAAGAACAAGGTGATGTTACAGTTGGAAAATACTCTGCTCTTCATCTTCACTTTTATGTTGCTTAGAATTTCCACTGGATATGATAAATTGGGAGTCGGTATAGATACAACTTATGTGAAAAAAATCCATTTTACTTTTCCCTGGAGTTGTGAAGATGCATCTTCAAGGATTGACTCATTCCACCAAAATTATGAAAAATGAATCAGGTCAGGCAGGACATAGTGCCTTTCTGATGACAATTTTTGATTAAGGATTAATGAAAGAAATCACTCAAGTTCTGCAAATTAATGCACTTATTTTAAAAAAATCTCAACTGCAACCTGTATAAAGCTTACTTGAATTTTTCATCATAATTTTCTTTCCCTCTCAACCAAAAAAAAGTAGGTCTTATATTTTATATATTTTAATATTGACAACTTTCCACATCTCGTTATCATTTGATAGGGTTTTATGGCTGTGTGATGAATATAGAAAGTTTATATGTTACATTTTATATTCTGTTGCAGCGATATTATTAACAACACTGATTTAAAATAGATACAGGCAGTATCTATGAAAGCTAGAATTAAGAAATCATAAAAAGTGAGGTAATTATTGATCAACCGCTTACTTGGTTACAGATAAAGGGTAATGGAATAGTATTTTGATTGCTGGAGATTCCTTGGGAGTGTAGATAATTTATGAGGGATTGTATTTAGTCCTAACGAAACAGGTCGTGGAACCTAGTGGGATACAGATGATGTAATCTTTGGGAGGAGCCAAGTCTGTCTGTAGTTTAGCAGGATCTTAGTCGAACAGCAATTTTGTCAAATGCTGTTAGGTTGAGAAGATGTGTATTGCAACTGCTCATAAAAGGAACTCGCTCCAAAGGTCTGCAAGCTAAGCAAGTAACGGTTTTGAAAAACTTTATTTATAATTTGAACTACATTGTGTTGCTTAATTAGAATTAGTGGCCGGTATAGATAGTATATTTAGGTTTTCGGTTTTATGTAAGAACTGTTTAACTGTTAGTTATAAAGCTTTGATATTAATGTAGTTAATTCTGTTTTTAAATTAAGGTTTGTTTTAGCATAAAAGATATCTATTTGTCAGAGTCATCACTCCTAGTGTGAATTGTCCTTTCCTCACAGCTTCACAAATTGAATGGTTGTTTGGGGGTTGTTCTACAGTATTGTAGCAAAAGTTGGGGTCTGGTCTGATATCCTATCAGCTGGTACAGTCGCTTGCAAGATATATCAATTTATCAGAGATGCATATGATAAAGGAACATCTATGACTATGGGTGACTTTAATCTGCATGTAGATTGGATGAGTCAAATTAGTAATGATGCAATAGTGGAGCAAATGCTGGAGTGTATACGGGATAGTTTTCTGGACTAATATGTTGAGGAACCAAGAAGGGAACAGTTTGGCCATCTTGGACTGGGTTTTATGCAATGAGAAAGGATTAGTAGCCAATCTAATTGTGAGAGAACCCTTGGGGATGAGTGACCATAATATGATAGAATTCTTTATCAAGGCACATAGTGAGGTACTTGATTCTGAGACCAGGGTCCTGAAGCTCAATGAAGGTAACTATGATTGTATGTGGCATAGCTGGCTCTGATGGGCTGGGAAACATTACTGAAAGAAAGGATGGTGGATTTGCAATGACAGGCATTCAAGGAACAAATAGGTGAACTCCAAGAGTTGTTTATTCCTATTTGGCAGAAAAGCAGATGGGGAACCATGGCCAAACCATGGTTTACAAGAGAAATTACAGATAGTATTAGATTCAAAGAAGAGGATTACAAATTAGCAAGAAAAAAAAAACAATACACCTGAGGATTGGAAACAGTTTAAAATTCAGCAAAGGTGGACCAAGTGTTTGATTAAGAAGGGGAAAATACAATATGAAGGTAAGCAAGCGGGGAACATGTGAATTGACTGTAAAGGTTTCTATAGGTGGATAAAGAGAAAAAGATTGACAAAACGAACGTAGGGCGCTACGTCAGAAATAGGGGTATTCATAACAGGGAACAAAGAAATACCTGAGGAATAAATTCATACTTCTCGAAGGAAGACATGAATAATGTACCAGACGTTCTGAGTGACAAACGTTTTAATGAGGAGCTGAAGGAAATTAGTATTAGTAGAGAAATTATTTTCGGGAAATTAATGGGATTCAAGGCATATAAATCTCCAGGGTTTGATAATCTTCATCCCAGAGTCCTTCAGGAAGTGGCCTTAGAAATAATAGAGCCATTGCTGGTCATTTTTCAAAATTCTTTGGACTCTGGAATGGTTTCTACAGATAGGAGGGTAGCAAATATAACCCCGCTATTCATATATGGAGGTAGAAAGAAAGCAGGGAACTATAGACAAGTGAGCCTAATGTTGGTAGTAGGGAAGTTGCTGGTCCATTGTCAAGGATTTCATAGAACAGCATTTGGAGAGCAGTGGTGTAATCAGACAAACTCAGCATGGATTTACAAAAGGAAAGTTATGCTTGACAAACCAACTAGAATTCTTTGAAGATGTAACGAGTAGAGTTGACCAGCGAAAACCAGAGGATGTAGTTTATTTAGACTTTCAAAAGGCTTTTGACAAAAAAGCAGTTTAATATGTAATGTTAAAGTGCATGGGATTACGGGTAGGTTCTTGAGATGTATAGAAAGCTGGTTAGCAAACAGGAAGCAAAAAGTTGGAATAAATGGGTCATTTTCTGGTTGGCAGGCAGTGACTAGTGGGGTACCATAGGGATCTGTGCTCAGAACCCAAACATTCACATTAATGATTTGGACAAGGGAACTAAATGTATTATCTCCAGAAATGCAGATGATATGAAGATTGGTGGGAGGTTGAGCTGTGAAGAGGATGCAGAGATGCATCAGCAGGATTTGGACACTGCCTTAAAGCGATTAACAAAAGAACGAGAGCTAACATGCGGAAAAATCTATTTACATAGCGTTTTAGATTTAGAATACGCTCCTGAGAGTGTGTTGGAAGCACATTCAGTGGTGACTTTAAAGGTAATTTGATAATTAATTGAACAGAAAAGATTTGCAGAGCTGTGGGGTAAAGGGAGGAATGGGACTAGCTGAGTTGTTCTCGCAGAGAGTTGGCATGAATGTGATGGGCCAAATGGCCTCCTTCTGCATTGGGGCCATTCTATGATTTTATGATGTCTCTCTTTGCAGACCCATTTCTGGGTCCCGCCTTCATGTCTGCTGGTAACATGCCGACTGTCATGATCCTCTGGGGGGGGGGGGGGGGGGGGGGGGGGGGGGGTTCACTGGCCAATTCCCATCCATTGTCCAAACGAAGGGACAGTGAATGAGTTCCAGAGGATGCAGGCCCAGTCAGAGAGCTTGCAGCCTCGGAAGGACAGAAGCCACTCACCATGGTGAGTATTCTTGCTTAATTACATTCAGGTACCTTATTGGTTTTGGATAAATCACAACAGATATTCAGCTCTGAAAGTCGAGACAAACTTTGTTTTCTACTGATAGCTTTTGAACCGTGCTTCTTTGATGAGGATAACTTATTCTCTTGTAAATCATACGGATTCATAGTCACGGACAAAGACCTGTCCTCCTAGTAAGTTAAATAATGATGTGATTCTTCATTCCAGCTGACTGTAAGTAATGAGATAGTTCAGTCAACGAATTATTAAAAAAGGATGGCCAATCTGTCAACCACAGCAAGAGAACTGTTAATTGCACCTAATTAGCAAAGTAATTATTAAAAGTGGGATGGAAAACTTGATATTCTTCAGTAATCTGCACAGCGTGATGCCATGTCTTGGGTCCGCCAGCTGTGGCTCCGTCTCAGTCTCACCTCTGAGACAGACGGTTGTCTATTCAAGAGATTTGAGAACAAAAATCAAGACAGGCGCTCCATGGCAGTACTGGATTGCCGGAGTGAGGGAGTGCTGGAGCTCTTGGAGGTGTTGTCTCTTCTATGAATCATTAAAACAAGGCCCTGTTGCCCTTTCAGGTGGGGATGAAACCTGACAATATTTTGAAGCAGAGATGGAAATTGCCACCAGCCCCGCCTCCCCACTCCACCCCATCCTGGCAATAGGTGGACCCCCTCCCCCCACAAGTATCCCGGTAATCGAGACACCTCCCAAGGACCCCTGTAATATAGTGACCGCCCCCAGGGACCCGTGCAGTAGCGAGAGAGAGAGACCCCAAAGGGATCCCTGCAATAGGGGGACCCCCCATATGCACTCCTGTAATAAGGGGATCCCCAACAAGGACCTCCTGCCTAAAGGAACCCCCACCACAGACTCACCCCCCCCCCCCCCCCCCCAGGAAAGGGATCCCTGTCTGGAGGTTAGAGAGCTGTCCAGTCAGTGACAGTGGGAAGCATTAGAGTTGTAATACTTACCTTGCAGCCAGCGCTACGTTTATTTGTCAAAGGAAAGCTGCTGTGCCTGCATCTGCTTCATCCAGTTGCATTCGTTGTAAGCCATTCATAGCTTTCGAGTAGTGGTCTGCAATTAGCAGCTTCTGAAAAACATATGCATCTTTGATCCATTCATATCCCTTCGTGGTTCAGTGGCCTAAATAATGAAATCCCAATGTTTGTAAACATTGACCACAACAAAGAGAGGTAAGTGCAGTGAAATCACATGCTTGAGTGATTGGAATGCACTTAGTGCTCGGAACGCACTTTCTTCTCTGATTCTCTATTTTGGGGACAAATAATATAACAGTGAAAGATTGCACAATTCTGAGATTCAGAAGGATCTGGATATCAAGGTATAGCAAGGAGTTAAGAAAGCTATTAGAATGTGACCGTTTACTGAGAGGGAAATTGAATGTAAATGTAGGGAAATTATTTTTCAGTTATACAGGGCATTGGTGAGACGACATCTGGAGTACTGTGTACAATTTTTGTCTCCTTATTTAAGGAAAGATATAAATAGATTAGAAGCATCTCAGAGAATGTTCACTGGACTGATACCAGGAATGGATGGGTTGTCTTATGAAGAAAGATTGAACAGGTTAGTCTTGTATTCCCTGGAGTTCAGAAGAGTAAGCCACAACCTAATTGAACCATTTAAGATCCTGAGGGGTCTTCACAGGATGGATATGGAGATTTAGCGGCCTCGTCGCGCCCGACTTGGTATCGGTACGAGGCCATTGAATCTCGCAAAAGGCCTCTCGTGGCTTTTGTGATGCTCGAAATGCCACGTGAGATTTAATGGAGTCTTGCGAGACGTCGTGATCTGGATCTCACCCTCACTGGGCATGATCCAGATCTATTTATTTAAATTAGCCATTAGGTTCATTCAAATATGCATTCGCGGGTTTTTCCCGGCACTGGGACCTAAAAGCTCGTCTGGGAGACCTCCCCGGGATGCCGTTTAGTACTCGTGTCTACAAACATGGACCAATCATAATGAGACCTGAGGAGGTTTGTCAGGCCATTAGAGACCCCAAGGTGGTCGAGGACAGGACCCGGACAGGGCGGCATCCTGGCACTCCCTCTGGCACCTGGGCATTGCCAGTCTGGCACCATGGCACTGCCACCCATGGCACCTCAGCAGTGCCATCCTTTGCGCTTCCAATACGCCAGGGTGGCACTGCCAGGCTGGCAAAGGCACTGCCAGGGTACCGCAATGGCAGTGCTAGGATGCCTGGGTGGCAGAGCACTGAAGCCGCCGAAAAACAGTTCGGTAAATGTGCCCAAAATCGGACATCGATTTTGTTTCCAATTAAATTGCGCCCGATGTTACACCTTGTGGGAGAATCTAGAACTGGGGGTCACTGTTTGAAAATAAGTGGTTGCACTTATCAGACGGAGGCGAAGAGCAAATCTTTCTCCCAGAGGATTGAAAGCCTTCGGAACCCATCCCCAAAGTGCGAGAGGTGAGGCTAACTCTGGGGCACAAGCTGGCACTGTTGAAGTTCAATATTTTGTCCAGCTGACTCAGTGGGCAGGATTCTCCCTATGTGGCAGGATGGGATGGAGTGGCGTGAACCTCCGCACCTTCAGGAGCTAGGCCCGCCCAGGAGTTGTTTGCGCCCTGCCGACTGGTGGGAAAGGGGCTTGGCATCATGTCAACTGGTGCCGAAGGGCCTCCGCCAGCCGGCGCGAGTCGGCGCATGCGCGGGAGCGGCAGCACGTGCTGGCGTCATCCCCACGCATGCGCAGAGGGATTCGCTTCCGCACCGGGAATGGCGGAGGACCACAGCCTCCGGTGCGGAAGGATAGAGTGCCCCCACGGCACAGGCACGCCCGCGGATCAGTGGGCCCTGATCGCAGGCAGGGAGCCATGGGGGCACCTCCCGGGGCCAGATCCCTCCGCGCCCCCCCAAGAACCCCAGAGCCCGGCCACGCCGCCAGGTCCCGCCGGTAAGGGACCTACTCAAATTTACGCTGGCGGGACTGGCAACAACAAACGGGCGGGACTTCGGCCCATCGCGGGCCTGAGAATTCGTGGAGCTCCGGGGTCCATTGAGCCGCGCCGGTCCCCGCCATTCTCTGAGGCGGGCGGCGCGACTCACGCCGGGGCAATTTTTGGGGCAGGGGGCGGAAGAATTTGGAGGACGGCGGGAGTGGGATTCACGCTGACCCCCGGTGATTCTCTGACCCGGCGGGGAGCCGGAGAATCCCGCCCAGTATCTTTCTAGCTGTCAGTCACCTCTCAGTTTGGCAACATTCACAATTTAATAAATTCACATTGAACTGTTGAATCCTGACTGTTGATAGAAATTGAAACTGAACAAGCCACACATCCTGAATTGGAACCCAATGCTGTTCCTTCACTGTCTCTGGGTCAAAAACCGAGAAATCCTTCCTCAACAACACTGTGGCATACCTACACCAAGTTAACTGAATTCAGTCTTTGATGATCAACATCTCCATCCAGCCCACTCCAGTGAAGAAGCATCTTGCCACAATCCTGCCCTTTCAAGAAGAACAGGATAATGATGTATGTGCTGTTGTGAGAACAAACCTTCCTTCACCAGTCTCCTGTGCAGCATTTTAGTGAAAGTCTGATATTTATTTGTTTTAAATTAAAGTTTGCCAGAAGAGACTAAACATTGGTTCAACATATTGCTCATTGTTTATCTGAAATCCTTCAGAAATGCCCTCAAAATGACTCAAAAATGAAATTGTAGAGGCATTCACGCTGAATGGAATCACATCCAAATACCAGACATTGTAGATGAATTTTAGATTGTAAATTGAAGTTCAGAAAATGCCATGATATGAGAATGTTGAGAGGACAATACAATGCAGCTTATCTAGTTTATTTGTAATGTGATCGAGACATACTGCTGGATGATGATAATAGTAGACCAGGTGGTTACATGAACCCTGGGATGACACGAATACATAAGCGGTTGCGTGTCGGTAGTGCAGGAGATCTCCCCAGAACATAGACAGAAAAATAGTATGCAGGAGCTGCTCAGATACTTCACAGACTGTTCTTGTTCTAAGTCCTTGGTTATCAGCCTTTGGAAGCCAACACGTCTACCATAATATTTTGTCATAGCCATATGAGAAGGTATATATATAACTTACATAGGGGCGGCATGGTGGCACAGCGGATAGGACTGTTGCCTCACAGCACCAGGGACCCGGGTTCAATTCTGACCTTGGGTGACTGTCTGTGTGGAGTTTACATGTTCTCCCCATGTCTGCGTGGGTTTCCTCCGGGTGCTCCGGTTTCCTCCCACAATCCAAAGATGTGCAGGTTGGGTGGATTGGGTGAAGAAATGGGCCTAGGTTAGGGTGCTCTTCCAGAGGGTTGGTACAGAATCGATGGGACAAATGGCCTCCTTCTGCACTGTAGGAGCTCTATGATCTCCACAGATGTATGGTGAAGAATTTAAATCGTTTCTAGACTTTTCTGTTCAATACACCCTTCTGATTCACCCATTTTCGCATCACTATAGATTACATAGGTGACAAAGGTGACTAGTGATGTTCCACAGGGATCCGTGCTCGGACCACTGTTGTTTGTGATGTACATAAATGATCTGGACGAAGGTATAAGTGGTCTGATGAGCAAGATTGCAGATGATACTAAGATTGGTGGGGTTGCAGATAGCGAGGCGGACTGTCAGAGAATACAGCAAAATATAGATAGATTGGAGAGTTGGGCAGAGAAATGGCAGATGGAGTTCAATCCAGGCAAATGCGAGGTGATGCATTTTGGAAGATCTAATTCAAGAGCGGACTATATGGTCAATGGAAGCATCGTGGGGAAAATTGATGATCAGAGAGATCTGGGAGTTCAGGTCCATTGTACCCTGAAGGGGGCAACGCAGGTCGATAGAGTGGTCAAGAAGGCATACAGCATGCTTGCCTTCATCGGACGGGGTATTGAGTACAAGAGTTGGCAGGTCATGTTACAGTTGTATCGGACTTTGGTTAGGCCACATTTGGAATACTGCGTGCAGTTCTGGTTGCCACATTACCAGAAGGATGTGGATGCTTTAGAGAGGGTTCAGAGGAGGTTCACCAGGATGGTGCCTGGTATGGAGGGTGCTAGCTATGAAGAAAGGTTGAGTAGATTAGGATTGTTTTCATTGGAAAGACGGAGGTTGAGGGGAGACCTGATTGAGGTCTACAAAATTATGAGAGGTATGGACAGGGTGGATAGCAACAAGCTTTTTCCAAGAGTGGGGGTGTCAATTACAAGGGGTCACGATTTCAAGTTGAGAGGGGAAAAGTTTAAGGGAGATGTGTGTGGAAAGTTTTTTACGCAGAGGGTGGTGGGTGCCTGGAATGTTTTGCCAGCGGAGGTGGTAGAGGCGGATATGATAGCACCATTTAAGATGCATCTGGACAGATATATGAGCGGGTGGGGAACAGAGAGAAGTAGACCTTGGAAAATAGGCAACAGGTTTAGATAAAGGATCTGGATTGGCGCAGGCTGGGAGGGCCGAAGGGCCTGTTTCTGTGCTGTAATTTTCTTTGTTCTTTGTTCTTTGTACATACAAATCTATAATTGAGGGCTCTTTGAGAGCACTGACAAAACCAGATAAATCATAAACATTCACAGTTCATCTTCCATCTATTGCCTTTTATAGATACCTAAAAGAGTCCACCTATTTAGACATATTCATGCAAGAACAGTGGGGAAGATACTGTACCAGCAATGTTTCATAATCAATCACTGTTGTTTGCAAGGTGAATGATCAGAGTATGGCATATTCAGAATACAATTGTGACTGCACATTGTATTTTTAGGTTGCTTTGAAATGAAAATATGCAGAATAGATTTATTTTTCCTCCTTTTCCGAATAGCACGTCTGAATAAAATTTGTTTCAATATGATAGTTAGCTTATCAATTCAAAAACCTAGAATTGTGGCTTGTATATTTATTGTCCTGTGCATTCTATATTGGTTATTCATGGGCATCAATCAAGTTGATGCAACCTAAGCTTCCAACATTTCTCTAACTTGACTCAATTCTGTACTCAAGATGTGGCAGCATTGACGTTAGTGCAACTTGGAGTGTCAAACCGACCCGACTTTACCCCTGGCTCAGCTCTTAAGCTGTGGAAGCCCCCATCATGCCTCTATTACTTCCAGACTTGAGTAATCTAATCCAATCCTGGCCATTTTCCAATATTCCTACCGTCCATGAACCTGACGTCATCCAAAACCCTACTACCCCTGTACTAACTCGCACCAAATCCTCTTCACTCACCGGCCCCTCGAGCCTGCCCATCATTCAATAAGATCATAGCTGATCTGATTGTAATTTCAACCCCACATTCCTGCCTACCCCTGATAACCATTCACCTCCCCCCCTTGTTAATCAAGAATCTATTTCGCCCTGCCTTAAAAATATTCAAAGACTGTGCTTCCCTTGCCTTTTGAGGAAGAGAGTTCCAGAGACTCATGACCCTCTGAGGGAAAAGGTTTGTCCTCATCACTGTCTGAAATGAACAACCCCTTATTTTTAAACAGTGACCCCTAGTTCTAGATTCTCTGACACGAAGAAACATCCTCTCCACATCCATCTGGTCAATACCCCTCAGGGTCTTAAAAGTTGAGAGCAAGTCACCTCTTACAATTCTAAACTAATTGGATACAAACTTAATCCAGTTTGCAACAAAAGGCAGGCACCATCCAGTTTCACCCATTTGATCATTAGAAAGGATATTGATTCACTTTCAAAATTGTAAGCACAAATACATTCTGCTCAAAAATAATTACTGATCATGCCTTCTGAACCACACATTCCTAACTTAAGTATGCATTGTTATTTTAATGTATATTTAGACTCTGGGTTTATCACAATGTTTACTTCCTTTCTATATACTGATAATTCAACTTGCAAGGCAGCATTCCACAGTCATTTCAAATCACAGGTAATTTTAATGTCTTGTGCAAACCTTTGAAAGCTCTGAGAGAATCAGGCTAAATCGTGGATTTTATCCAGGTTGTGTATTCAAAGGCCCATCTAAGAGTAGGTAAGAGACTCACTGAATTTATCTCTCTTGAAAGAGAAGTGAGAGGAAATTTTCAATTGTCCGTCCCACTTGATGTCTTCATCAATGATGTGCTGTATGTAACCCTGAGGCATGCACTTTGCAGTGACTGAAAGTATTTCATCGCTGTCTTTCACAGATGATATTTTGTTGCTGGTGGATTCAACCTTTGAAAACTAGTCTTAACAGCGAGAGATTGTGATGCCTGTAAATGAGATAATGTGATTCAAGAGAGGATTGCAAAGGTATTGATTAGAAGATAGAAGGAGTATCTGTCCCAATTGTTGGTTTATTCGTTTAAATATAGAAACATAGAAAATAGGAGCAGGAGGCGGCGATTTCGACCTTTGAGCAATTCCATATGATCATGGCTCATCATCCAACTCAGTATCCTGTTCCTGCTTTATCCCCATGTCCTTTGATCCCTTAAGCCCTGAGTGATATATCTAACTCCTTCTTGAAAACATACAATGTTTTGGCCTCAACTGCTTTTTGTGGTAGTAAATTCCACAAGCTCACTACTCTCTGGGTGAAGAGAGTTCTCCTGATCTCAGTCCTAAATGATTTACCCTGTATCTTTAGGCTGTGATCACTGATTCTGGACTCTCCTGCCATTGAACATCCTTCTTTCATCTGCCCTGTCCTGTTAGAAATTTATAGGTTTCTATGAGATCACCCCTTATTCTTCTCAACTCTAGTGAATATAATCCTAACCAACTCAATCTCTCCTCATACGTCAGTCCTGCCATCTCAGGAATCAGTGTGGTAAACCATCTCTGCAATCCCATTATAGCGGGAATATCCTTCCTCAGATAAGCAGGCTAAAACTGCACAAGGACTCCAGATGTGGCCTCACTAAAGACCTGCATAATTGCAGCAAGATATCCTTGCTCTTGTGTCCTCTCACGATGAAGGCCTCCTTTCCAGCCTGCTACACCTGCGTGCTTACTTTCAGCGACTTGTGTACAAGCACACCCAGATCTCATTGCACAGTTCTGTCTCTCAATCTGTAGCCGTTCAGATAATAAACTACCTTCCTGTTTTTTCTGCCAAAGTGGATAACCTCACATTTAGCCGCATTATATTGCATCTGTCATGCATTTGGCCACTCACTCAACTTGTTCAAATCACTCAGAAGCAGCTCTGCATCCTCCTCATAGCTCACCCTCCCACCCAGCTTTGTGTCATATGCAAATATGGAATATTACATTTAGTTCTATCATGTAAATCATTAATTCATATTGTGAATAGCTGGGGTCCTAGCACTGATCCTGTTAGTACTCCACTAGTTATTGCCTGCCATTTGGAAAAAGACACGTTTATTCCTACTCTTTGTTTCCTGTCTGCCAACAGTTTTCTATCCATTTTGTCACATTACCCCCAAACCCATGCTCTTGAATTTTACATGCTAATCTCTTATGTGGGACTTTGCCTTCTGAAAGTCCAAATCAGCCACATATACTGGTTCCCCCTCGTCAACGCTACTCATTATATCCTCGAAGAAAGGGCAGCACGGTGGCCTAGTGGTTAGCACAACCGCCTCACGGCCCCGAGGTCCCAGGTTCGATCCCGGCTCTGGGTCACTGTCCGTGTGGAGTTTGCACATTCTCCCCGTGTCTGCGTGGGTTTCGCCCCCACAACCCAAAAATGTGCAGAGTAGGTGGATTGGCCACGCTAAATTGCCCCTTAATTGGAAAAAATAATTGGGTAATCTAAATTTATAAAAAAAAAATATCCTCGAAGAATTCCAGCAGATTTGTCAAGCATGATTTTCCTTTGGTAAATCCATTCTGATTCTGTCCAACTCTGCCTGGTGACACTGGCATTTTTCAACCTCTGCCTGGACTCAATCCTCCATATACAATTAAGAGAAAATTAAAGAGAAAATTAAATAATATATTCAAACAGGTCTCCTCCATGGTTATAAACATGGAGCCATATAACAGAAGAGCTTCTTTCAGCCCACGTACCAGATCCAGGGCCAAACTATCTTATCTTGCAGATAAGAATAACTGTGGCAGATATGAATAGTTCCAGCCAATATTGACCTGATATTAAGTCCCCTGCAGTCAGTCTTCTGAGGATGTTCCTGAAGATCTTCACATAAGGATCTGGATGAAGCAATCGGGGATAATTTGGTATACTACATTAGATTTGGATCTCTGGAATATTAAGTTGTCCTGTGTAGATCCTTCCACTATATTGAAGGTGTTGACGATGGCTTGGAGCTCACCCTCTGAGTGTGTGCATTGCCTGCACATTGTAGTTCAATGACGGATGACCTTGGATCTCGCCTGCAAATGGCAAAGGTTGAACAGATTCCCATGTTCTGTCATTTAGCTCCATTTGAATAGAGAGCTTGCTGAGAGTGAGATGGAGAATTGCAGCAAGGAAGATGGAGAAGAGTGCCAGTGTGATGAAATAGCCTTGCTTGATGCCAGTCTGAATGTGAATTGGGTCCGAGGTGGATTTATCCAGGACCACGGCTTGCATGTTATTGTGAAGTAGGCAGAGGATGCTAATAAACTTTTGGAGGCAGCCATGACAGAGGAGGATGCTCCATAATCCCTCATGGTTGACAGTGATGAAGGTCTTTGCCCTTCACCGAGGCATGCGACAGCATGGGCCTCACACTAAACATCCATAAGACAAAGGTCCTGTACCAACCTGCCTCCATCACACAACCCTGCCACCAATCCATGATAAGACCTTCGACAATGTTAACTACTTTCCATATCTTGGGGACCTACTATCAATAAGGACATCGGCGATGAAGTTCAACACAACCTTCGGTGTGCCAGCGGAGCCTTTGATCACCTGAGGAAGAGAGTGTTTGAAGACCAGGGCCTCAGACACAGGACCAAGCTATGGTCTACAGGGCAATAGTGATACCTCCCCTCTTATATGGCTCAGAGACGTGGAGTATGTACAGCAGGCTCCTCAAAAACCTGGAGGAGTACCACCAGCACTACCTCCACAAGATCCTGCAAATCCACTGGCAGGATAGGTGCACCCAATGTCACCCCTTGCTCAGGCCAATATCCCCAGCATGAAACCATTGTCCACATTCGATCAGCAGGCCACATCGTCTGCACGCTTGACATAAAACTCCCAAGACAGACGCTCTACTCAGAGCTTCAACATAAACCCAAGGAGGTCGGAGAAAATGGTTCAAGGACACATTCGAAGCCTCCTTGCAACGTCCGTGAAATATCCCCGCTGACACCTGCAAATTCCTGGCCCAAGACTGCCCGAACTGAAGGAGAAGTATCTGGGAAGGAGCTGAACATCACCTTTTCTTCGGCGAGAGCAAGCTGAAGCCAAGCTTTGACAGAAAAAGGAATGCACTGCAACCTGGGCGCTCCACCCACCTGTCCTCCAACTACCGTCTGTCCCACCTGTGACAAACTGTGAGTCGTGCCTTGGATTCCTCATTGACCTGAGAATTTATTTTTAGTGTGGAAGCAAGATATCCCCCAAACCCAAGGGACTGCCTAAGAGAAGAAGAAATAGATTGAAGGCAAATGTCCAGCTTCGAATATCCAATCTCTTGGGGCTGTGAAGTAATACTTGTCCCAAACAAGTAAGTGGGTCTGATAATTACTCAGAAATATGAGGCTGACAGAAGTGAAAAAGCTTGCTGGCATGAAAATTCAAACCCCATATACAAATAAAAGGGGAAAGAAAATGGAGTCCACCCTGCCCGCCCTACCTGATGTCGGATATTACCGAATTCTAGGATGATTCCACACCTCACGCTGGATTCTCCGACCCCCCACTGGGTCGGAGAATCGCCGGGGGCGGCATGAATCCGCCCCCGCTGAATTCTCCAGCACCGGATATTCGGCGGGGGTGGGAATCGCGCCGCCCGTGTCGGCGGCCCCCCCCCTCCCCAGCGATTCTCCGGCAGGCGATGGGCCGAAGTCCCACTGCTGTAATGCCTCTCTCGCCGGCGTGAATCAAACCACCTCCCTTACCGGCGGGACTGGCGGCGTGGGCGGACTCCAGGGTCCTGGAGGTGGGACGCGGGGCGAACTGGTCCCGGGGGGTGCCCCCATGGTGGCCTGGCCCGCGATCGGGGCCCACCGATCCACGGGTGGGCCTGTGCCTGGGGGCACTCTTTTCCTTCCGCGTTGGCCATAGCCTCCGCGGCCGCTGACGCTCCGGCACATGCGCGGACTTCCGCAAGCCGGCGAAGTCCCTTCGGCCCCGGCTGGCGTGGCGCCAAAGGCCTTCCAAGCCAGCCGGCGGGACGGGAACAACTCCGGCGTGGGCCTAGCCCCTCAAGGTGAGGGCTTGGCCCCTTAAGGTGCGGAGAAATCCGCACCTTTGGGGCGCACCGCGCCGGAGTGGTTCACGCCACTCCATCCCGCCAGGACCCCCGCCCCACCGGGTAGGGGAGAATCCAGCCCCTCATCTTTAATATTCATTTAATCATCACTTAACTCTTTAGGAACTGCATCTAATATTTGATTTGTTTTTGCTATCAGGATAAATTACCATCTTAAATCCTGAATTGCAAGCTGCAAGAGTTATTCTCTTCCAATCAGCTTGCTGGGTGTCCCAGCTTGAAATACTGATACTGTGTGTAGAATAACAAAGTAGACGAACTAATGGCACAGATCATCGTGAATGATTATGATGTGGTAGGCATCACAGAGACATGGCTGCAGGGGGTTCAGGACTGGCAGTTAAACATCCAAGGATATTACAACCTATCGAAAAGACAGGGAGGTGGGCCGAGGGGGTGGGGTTGCCTTGTTAGTTAAGAACAAAATTAAATCTATGGCACTAAACGACATAGGGTCGATGATGTGGAGTCTGTGTGGGTAGAATTGAGGAACCACAAAGGCAAAAAAACCATAATGGAAGTTATGTACAGACCTCCTAACAGTGGTCAGGACCAGGGGCGCAACATGTACCGGGAAATAGAAAAGGCATGTCAGAAAGGCAAGGTCACGGTGATCATGGGGGACTTCAATATGCAGGTGGATTGGGTAAATAACGTAGCCAGTGGATCCAAAGAAAAAGAATTAATGGAATGCTTACAAGATGGCTTTTTGGAACAGCTTGTCATGGAGCCCACAAGGGAGCAGGCTATTCTGGACCCAGTGCTCTGTAATGAACCAGACTTTATAAAAGATCTTAAAGTAAGGGAACACTTAGGAAGCAGTGATCATAATATGGTTGAGTTCAGTCTGCAGTTTGAAAGAGAGAAGGCAAAATCGGATGTAATGGTGTTACAGTTAAATAAAGGTAATTACGAGGGCATGAGAGAGGAACTGGCGAAAATCGACTGGAAGCAGACCCTAGTGGGGAAGACAGCAGAGCAAAAATGGCAGGAGTTTGTATGCATAATTGAGGACACTGTACAGATGTTCATCCCCAAGAAAAGAAAGATTATCCGGGGAGGGATTAGACAGCCATGGCTGACAAAGGAGGTCAGGAAATGTATCAAAGAAAAAGAGAGATCCTATAAAGTGGCCAAAAGCACTGGGAAATCAGAAGATTGGGAAGGCTACAAAAACAAACAGAGGTTAACAAAGAGACAAATAAGGAAGGAGAGGAACAAATATGAAGGCAGGCTAGCCAGTAATATAAGAAATGATAGTAAAAGTTTCTTTCAATACATAAGAAACAAACGACAGGCCAAAGTAGACATTGGGCCAATTCAAACTGATTCCGGAAGGCTAGTGATGGGAGACGAGGAAATGGCTGGAGAACTTAATAAGTACTTTGCGTCTGTCTTCACAGTGGAAGACATGAGTAATATCCCAAAAATTATAGAGGGTCAGGGGGCTGAGTTGAGTATGGTTGCCATTACAAAAGAGATGGTGCTAAAAAAGCTAAAAGGTCTTAAAATTGACAAATCTCCTGGCCCCGATGGGCTACACCCTAGAGTTCTGAGGGAGGTGGCTGAAGAAATAGTGGAAGCATTGGTTGAGATCTTTCAAAAATCACTGGAGTTAGGGAAAGTCCCGAACGATTGGAAGATCGCTGTTGTAACCCCCTTGTTCACGAAAGGATCAAGACAAAAGATGGAAAATTATAGGCCAATTAGCCTAACCTCGGTTGTTGGTAAAATTCTAGAATCGATCGTTAAGGATGAGATTTCTAAATTCTTGGAAGAGCAGGGTCGGATTAGAACAAGTCAACATGGATTTAGTAAGGGGAGGTCGTGCCTGACGAACCTGTTAGAATTCTTTGAGGAGGTGACAAGTAGGTTAGACCAGGGAAACCCAGTGGATGTGGTCTATCTGGATTTCCAAATGGCCTTTGATAAGGTGCCACACAGGAGGCTGCTGAGTAAGGTGAGGGCCCATGGTGTTCGAGGTGAGCTACTGGCATGGGTTGAGGATTGGCTGTCTGACAGAAGGCAGAGAGTTGGGATAAAAGGTTCTTTTTCGGAATGGCAGCCGGTGACCAGCGGTGTCCCACAGGGTTCAGTGTTGGGGCCGCAGCTGTTCACCATATATATTAAGGATCTGGATGAAGGGACTGGGGGCATTCTAGCGAAGTTTGCCGATGATACAAAGTTAGGTGGTCAGGCAGGTAGTGCTGAGGAAGTGGGGAGGCTGCAGAAGGATCTAGACAGTTTGGGAGAGTGGTGCAGGAAATGGCTGATGCAATTCAACGTGAGAAAATGTGAGGTCTTGCACTTTGGAAAAAAGAATCCAAACATAGACTACTTTCTAAACGGTGAGAAAATTCATAATGCCAAAGTACAAAGGGATCTGGGAGTGCTAGTCGAGGATTCCCTAAAGGTAAACATGCAGGTTGAATCTGTGATTAAGAAAGCAAATGCAATGTTGTCATTTATCTCAAGAGGGTTGGAATATAAAAGCAGCAATGTGCTACTGAGCCTTTATAAGGCTCTGGTTAGGCCCCATTTGGAGTACTGTGTCCAGTTTTGGGCCCCACATCTCAGGAAGGACATACTGGCACTGGAGCGTGTCCAGCGGAGATTCACACGGATGATCCCTGGAATGGCGGGTCTAACATATGATGAACGGCTGAGGATCCTGGGATTGTATACATTGGAGTTTAGAAGGTTAAGGGGAGATCTAATAGAAACTTACAAGATAATACATGGCTTAGAAAGGGTGGACGCAAAGAAACTGTTTCCATTAGGCGAGGAGACGAGGACCCGTGGGCACAGCCTTAGCATTAGAGGGGGTAAATTCAGAACAGAAATGCGGAGACATTTCTTCAGCCAGAGAGTGGTGGGCCTGTGGAATTCATTGCCGCGGAGTGCAGTGGAGGCCGGGACGCTAAATGGCTTCAAGGCAGAGATAGATAAATTCTTGATGTCGCGAGGAACTAAGGGCTACGGGGAGAATGCTGGTAGGTGGAGTTGAAATGCTCATCAGCCATGATTGAATGGCGGAGTGGACTCGATGGGCCGAATGGCCTTACTTCCACTCCTATGTCTTATGGTCTTATGGTCTCAATACTTTTGGGCAAGACCTTGACTAAATAATCCCTAGCTTCTGAACATAGTCCTTCCGGCAGGCTTCCGACAGAGGAGATGGTCCAACGCTGTTTTATTGAACCTGTTGATTGCTGTACATAATCTGCTGTGGGTTGACACTCTGACTGATAACCTCCTACTGGCTTGACCAGACTAGCTCTCTATCACATGGTGATGATGTTCATTGGCCTGTGCACTGCGACTATCTCCCTGGCCGTGTCCTGTGAGAGAGGAAGAGCCTTAATGCCCTGTGGGCTTTATAGTGGTGGTGTCCTGTGTGGTGACTGGTTGTTCTGTGTCGCATGTGTTCATTGGTTATCCTGTGTGTCAATCACTGCCTGTCTGCATCTCATGATATACATGAGTGGATATTATGACATTTTCCCCATTTAAAATAAATTTTGGAACGTGGCTGTATATGCATGCATAACTATGTACAAGTGGTAAATGAATGAACATATGGACATGGGAAGGTGTCTATCGTGCATCTACAGAGCAAACTGAACAAAATTTACAAGATTTAAGTCTCTAGATTCAGTCTTTGTGGTGACCGAAGAAGTATTGTCGATCGCCGCAGAGCTGGGGGGGGGGGGGGGGGGGGGGGGGGGGACGCCGGCACCTGGACGGGCGGGATGGCTGCCATCTCGGTGGCCTTGTGGATAGGTGGGATCGCTGCCAGATCGGTGGCCTCGTGGTGCAAGACATCCGGAGGAGGCATGATGACATGCGGAGAAGTGTGGTCGGGTGATGGGCAGGGAACTTTATGCAGCGCCTTCCTGGTGCGCCGTAAAATGGAGCCATCAGCCATTTGAACAACGAAAGACCTTGGGGCAGCCTGTCTGACGACAACAGCTGGGGCTGACCAACCTCCCTCAGGCAGCTGAACGCGAACAACGTCATCTGGAGCCAGCACAGGCAGATCCGTGGCATGAGCATCATACGTGATCTTCTGCTGGTCCCTGGATCGCTGCACTTTCTGCAGCACCGTGAGGTGGTCACGGTCTGGAACATGGATGGCTGGAACAGTCGTCCCCAGGTTGCGGTTCATGAGCAGCTGCGCTGGAGACAAACCAGGCGACAGAGGGGTTGCCCTGTATGGCAACAACACCAGGTTGAAATCCGAGGCTGAGTCTGCAACCGCTTGACAATATGGACCCCTTTCTCGGCCTTCCCATTTGATTGCGGGTAAAGAGGACTCGATGTGATGTGACTAAAGTGGGAGGATCGTGCAAAGTCGGACCACTCTTGGCTGTAGAAACATGGACCGTTGTCACTCATTACTGTTAGTGGTATCCCATGCCTGGCAAAGGTCTCTTTGCAGGCTTTGATGACGGACTTGGATGTGAGGTCTGACAGTTTCACCACTTCCGGGTAGCTGGAGAAGTAGTCGACCAGGAGCACGTAATCACGCCCATTGGCGTGAAAGAGGTCTATCCCCACCTTGGACCACGGAGAGGTCACAATCTCGTTGCAGCGTTTCCTTGAGCTGAGCTGGTTGAAATTTCTGGCATGTTGTGCAGTTGAGGACCATGTTGGCAATGTCCTGGCTGATGCCAGGCCAGTAAACTGCCTGCCGAGCTCGGCGTCGACATTTCCCGACCCCCAGTTGACCCTCATGTATCTGTCTGAGCACCATGTTTTGCATGCTTTGGGGAATGACGATTCTATCTAGTATAAGAAGGATCCCCTCAACAACCGTCAACTCGTCCTTAACATTGAAGAACTGGGGCACTGCCCCTTTTGTCAGCCATGGGCAAGGTGCTTCATCACGTGCTGCAGTAGGGCATCTTTGTCGGTTTCTTCGCGTATTTGTAGAACTCGTTCATCAGTGGCTGGGAGGTTGCTGGCACACAGCTGCACCTGTGCGTCAATGTGGCGAATGAAGTCGCCCTGTTCACACGGCGTGGTGACGGATCGGGATAGGGCATCCGCAATGATCAGCTCCTTACCCAGTGTCTGGATGAATTTAAAGTCATATCGGTGGAGACGAAAAAGAATTCACTGTAGCAGAGGTGCCATGTCATTTAAATCCTTTTGGATTATGTGGACTAAAGGCCTGTGGTCTGTTTCCACCGTGAACTTCGGCAGGCCGTATATTAGTCATGAAACTTGACTATTCCTGTCAGGAGACCCAATAACTCCTTTTCAATCTGGGCATACCGTTGTTCGGTCGGAGTCATGGCCCTGGAGGGGTATGCCACTGGAGCCCAGGATGAGGAGTTGTCTCGCTGGAGGAGCACCGCCCCAATGCCGCCCTGGCTTGCGTCTGTGGATATCTTGGTGTCCTTGGTTGGGTCGAAGAATGCCAGTACTGGGGCTGTGGTGAGCTTCGCCTTTAGCTCAAGCCACTCCGCTTGATGTGTGGGAAGCCACTGGAACAGTCGACTTTTTAACGAGATGCCGGAGGGCTGTGATGTGGGATGCCAGGTTGGGAATGAATTTCCCGAGAAAATTCACCATCCCGAGGAAACGGAGGACCGCCTTTTTTGTCCTCTGGGGTCTTCATGGCATTGATTGCCAGCAACTTGTCAGCGTCAGGTTGCACAACCTGCTGTGAAATGTGGTCACCCAGAAACTTGATAGCGAACCTACCAAATGAGCATTTGGCCCTGTTGAGCTGGAGGCCGTTTTCATGTATCCTCTGGAAAACTTGTTTGAGGCGAGCGATGTGATCCTCGGGCATCGTGGACCAGATGATCACGTCGTCCACATAGACTCACACCCTCTTGATGCCCTCCATCATTTGCTCCATTATGCAATGAAATACTTGCGGAAGCCGATATGACACCAAAAGGCATGCGGTAGTAGCAATACCTGCCGAACGGAATGTTAAATGTGCACAGCTTCCGACTGGACTCATCCAGCTGTATCTGCCAGAACTCACAGGAGGCATCCAGCTTGGTAAAGAATTTAGCATGAGCCATCTCACAGGTTAACTCTTCACGCTTTGGGATCGAGTAGTGCTCGCGCATGATGTTGCGATTCAGGTCTTTGGGATCGATGCAAATGTAGAGTTCACCAGAGGGCTTCTTGACGCAGACCATGGAGCTGACCCAGTCTGTTGGTTCCGTGACCTTTGAGATGATAGCCTGGTCTTGGAGCTCTTGTAGCTGTGTTTTCAGATGATCCTTGAGAGGGGCCAGCACCCGGCGCGGTGCATGGATGCTGGGATGGCATTCGGTTTGAGCAATATCTTGTAACGATATGGGAGCGTGTCCATTCCAGCAAACATGTTGTGGTATTGCGTGAGAATGTCGTCTATCTTAGCCTGGAGATTTGCATTGGGAGAGGCAGTCGCTGGTGTCGAGGACATAGCATGGACACGCTGGACCAGATTTAGGAGTTTGCATGCGTGAGCACCGATGCCTTGTCAGGCCGGACGATCTCGAATCGTAGCATCACTTTGATTGCCTTGTGAGATACACCTAGCTGACACGATCCTCTGGCAGCTATGGCATTGCCATTGTAGTCAAGGAGCTGGCAGGCTGGTGGAAGAATGGTAGGTTGGTCTCGGAAGCTGTCGAGGTCTGACTGTGATATGAGGTTTGCAGATACGCCAGTGTCCAATTTAAATCGGATGCGAGACAGGTTAACCGTGATGACAGCACACCACTCGTCGCCAGGATCCACAGTGAGGATTGAAAGGCGGTTTGCAGGCACGGTGGAGGCCAGCTCACGCGTGGTGATTATGCCCACCCGGTATGGAGACTCGAGGCAGTCAGCATCGGGGTCGGTTGGGCTGTCGGGATCCGAATCCTGCATGCCTTGTTGTAAGCAGCGGACACGTCTGCGCTGCAACTGGGATCGCTGGCTGTTGGTCGCTGGAGCGGACCTGCATAAGTCCACGTAATGGCGAGTCTTTCCACACTACAGACATCGCCTTCCTTTGGCTGGACATTGCCGCTTTTAATGGGCGGAGCCACAATTTAGACACGTCATGACGCTGATATCAGCGCGTTCCGCGCGCCATCGCGCATGCGCAGTGCGGTCGGTCGATGTTCGCACATGCGCATCGGGGTCTTTGGCCTCATCGTCCACCTGGTCGTGGCGCGTATGCATAGCGACCCAGGAAAAGCACGCAAAACGGCCACTTTCCTCGATGCTCAGGCCTTGCATTTTTGCAATGGCCTGCACCCTTTCTGCCTCGTGGGAGACTAGTTTTGCATTTTCTGCCACCCTGATGCGGGAGTAACGATTTCTGGCACGCTCATGGACAACGCACGTTTCGATGTGGACGGAGAGGGTCAACTGTTTGATTTTGAGGAGCTGCTCCAGCAGGGAGTCGGATGGACCCCGAAAATGATGTGATCCACGATCATGGAATCAGCCGTCAAGTCATAATTACATGAATGCGCTAGGATGCGGAGATGGGTCAAGAAGGACTGAAAAGGTTCATCCTTACCCTGAAGCCTCTGTTGGAAGATGTACCATTCAAAGCTCTCATTCACCTCAATGGCGCAGTGGTTGTCGAATTTCAGCAGAACCGTCTTGAACTTCGTCTTGTCTTCATCTTCGGCAAACGTGAGCGAGTTATAGATGTGGATGGCCTGGACCCCTGCAGTCAACAGGAACAGCGCGATCGTTTGGTCATCCGATGCTGCTGGAGATCGGAGGCCTCGATATACAGGAGGAACTCCTGTTTGAAGACTTTCCAGTTGGCGCCGAGGTTGCCGGAGATCCGGAGTTGCGGAGGAGGTTGGATCTTTTCCATGCCGCTGGATGGCTGCGTGCTGGTCATTGCAGATTCATTCGAGGTAGGTTTGTTAGAGTTAATAGCTCTCTGGTACCATGATGTGTTATCTGTGTTGGTCTAACATCGACTGCAACTGGATGCAGTAAAACGAGAAAAAGGGTTCTGACACAAATGGTCCAACACTGTTTTATTGAACCTGTTGATTGCTGCACATAATCTGCTCTAGGCTGACACTCTATTAACCTAACTGATAACCTCCTACTGGCTTGACTAGACTAGCTCTCTATCACATGGTGATAATGTTCATTGGCCTGTGCACTGCGACTATCTCCCTGGCTGTGTCCTGTGAGAGAGGGAGAGCCTTAATGCCCTGTGGGCTTTATAGTGGTGGTGTCCTGTCTGGTGATTGGTTGTTCTGTGTCATGTGTGTTCATTGGTTATCCTGTGTGTCAATCACTGCCTGTCTGCATCTCATTATATACATGAGTGGATATTATGATATCCTGGACTGCATCAAGTGCCAAACTGTTGAAGTCTTCTTGTATCTCACCATTCCTCTGTGAGGACTCATGTCATGCTATGACTGCCACTACTACTGGGCCTGAAGCCATTGAAGGAGAAGAACTCTCAAGCTCCATGCTAACTTTACTATCTTGATACTCACAATTGCCTGTTTCATCTACTGACCACTGGGACCAACACAGCTGAAACTATCGCCTGCTACCTCCATGGCGCCTTTTTCAACTGCTTAACTTATTTTACAGGGGCTATGTTTGGTCTCCCTTAATTGATTCCCAGAGTGGAATCATACCATAGAATCTCTACAGTGTAGAAGGAGGCCATTCAGCCCATCAATATGCACTGACCCTCTGAAAGAGCACCCTCCCTAGGCCCACTCTCCTGTCCTATCCCCGTAACCCCACCTAGCCTATACATCCCTGGGTGCTCAGAGGTAATTCTATCGTGGCAAATCCACCTAATCTGCACATTTTTGGACTGCGTTGCATGTTCTCCGCATGCATTCTCGAATTCCTATCCGATACCAATGTTTTCCTTCTCACACAGTCTCAACGATTGCCTTACTTCCTGCATCTAAGACACAACATTCCCTGTTTGTATTATAGAATAGAAAAATAGAATCAACAGTGCATAAGGAGGCCATTCGGCCCATCGAGTCTGCACAGGCTCTTGGAAAGATCGCCCTACTTAAGCCCACATCTCCACCCTATCCCCGTAACCCAGTAACCCCACCCAATGCAAGGGCAATTTAGCATGGCCAATCAACAGTCTTTGGACTTTGTGAGGAAACCGGAGCACCCGGAGGAAACCCATGCAGACACGGGATAACGTGCAGACTCTGCACAGACAGCGACCCAAGCCGGCAATCAAACCAGGGACCCTAGAGCTGTGAAGCAACTGTGCTAACCACTGTGCTACTCTGCCGCCCACATAATCATCATGTTCTGATGGTGTAACATGGCGGATTATTGCATTATATTCCTTGCCAAATTCAGTATCGGCTTTCTTTAAGCTTTTGGTTCTCTGCTTCCACCTCATCCCTTCCTGCACAATAAGGAGACGCCTATAGAACATAGAACATAGAACGATACAGCGCAGTACAGGCCCTTCAGCCCTCGATGTTGCACCGACATGGAAAAAATCTAAAGGCCATCTAACCTACACTATGCCCTTATCATCCATATGCTTATCCAATAAATTTTTAAATGCCCTCAATGTTGGCGTGTTCACTACTGTTGCAGGTAGGGCATTCCACGGCCTCACCACTCTTTGCGTAAAAAACCCACCTCTGACCTCTGTCCTATATCTATTACCCCTCAATTTAAGGCTATGTCCCCTCGTGCTAGCCACCTCCATCCGCGGGAGAAGGCTCTCGCTGTCCACCCTATCTAACCCTCTGATCATTTTGTATGCCTCTATTAAGTCACCTCTTAACCTTCTTCTCTCTAACGAAAACAACCTCAAGTCCATCAGCCTTTCCTCATAAGATTTTCCCTCCATACCAGGCAACATCCTGGTAAATCTCCTCTGCACCCGTTCCAAAGCTTCCACGTCCTTCCTATAATGAGGCGACCAGAACTGTACGCAATACTCCAAATGCGGCCGTACTAGAGTTTTGTACAACTGCAACATGACCTCATGGCTCCGGAACTCAATCCCTCTACCAATAAAGGCCAACACACCATAGGCCTTCTTCACAACCCTATCAACCTGGGTGGCATCTTTCAGGGATCTATGTACATGGACACCGAGATCCCTCTGCTCATCCACACTACCAAGAATTTTACCATTAGCCAAATATTCCGCATTTCTGTTATTCTTTCCAAAGTGAATCACCTCACACTTCTCCACATTAAACTCCATTTGCCACCTCTCAGCCCAGCTCTGCAGCTTATCTATGTCCCTCTGTAACCTGCAACATCCTTCCGCACTGTCTACAACTCCACCGACTTTAGTGTCGTCTGCAAATTTACTCACCCATCCTTCTGCGCCCTCCTCTAGGTCATTTATAAAAATGACAAACAGCAACGGCCCCAGAACAGATCCTTGTGGTACGCCACTCGTAACTGAACTCCATTCTGAACATTTCCCATCAACTACCACTCTCTGTCTTCTTTCAACTAGCCAATTTCTGATCCACATCTCTAAATCACCCTCAATCCCCAGCCTCCGTATTTTCTGCAATAGCCGACCGTGGGGAACCTTATCAAACGCTTTACTGAAATCCATATACACCACGTCAACTGCTCTACCCTCGTCTACCTGTTCAGTCACCTTCTCAAAGAACTCGATAAGGTTTGTGAGGCATGACCTACCCTTCACAAAACCATGCTGACTGTCCCTAATCATATTATTCCTATCTAGATGATTATAAATCGTATCTTTTATAATCCTCTCCAAGACTTTACCCACCACAGACGTTAGGCTCACCGGCCTATAGTTACCGGGGTTATCTCTACTCCCCTTCTTGAACAAAGGGACCACATTTGCTATCCTCCAGTCCTCTGGCACTATTCCTGTAGCCAATGATGACCTAAAAATCAAAGCCAAAGGCTCAGCAATCTCTTCCCTGGCTTCCCAGAGAATCCTAGGATAAATCCCATCCGGCCCCGGGGACTTATCTATTTTCACCTTGTCCAGAATTGCCAACACTTCTTCCCTGCGCACCTCAATGCCATCTATTCTAATAGCCTGGGTCTCAGCATTCTCCTCCACAATATTATCTTTTTATTGAGTGAATACTGACGAAAAGTATTCATTTAGTATCTCGCTTATCTCCTCAGCCTCCACACACAACTTCCCACCACTGTCCTTGACTGGCCCTACTCTTACCCTAGTCATTCTTTTATTCCTGACATACCTATAGAAAGCTTTTGGGTTTTCCTTGATCCTACCTGCCAAAGACTTCTCATGTCCCCTCCTTGCTCGTCTCAGCTCTCTCTTTAGATCCTTCCTCGCTTCCTTGTAACTATCAAGCGCCCCAACTGAAACTTCACGCCTCATCTTCACATAGGCCTCCTTCTTCCTCTTAACAAGAGATTCCACTTCTTTGGTAAACCACGGTTCCCTCGCTCGACCCCTTCCTCCCTGCCTGACTGGTACGTACTTATCAAGAACATGCAATAGCTGTTCCTTGAACAAGCTCCACATATCCAGTGTGCCCAACCCTTGCAGCCTACTTCTCCAACCAACACATCCTAAGTCATGTCTAATGGCATCATAATTGCCCTTCCCCCAGCTATAACTCTTGCCCTGCGGGGTATACTTATCCCTTTCCATCACTAATGTAAAGGTCACCGAATTGTGGTCACTGTTTCCAAAGTGCTCACCTACCTCCAGATCTGACACCTGGCCTGGTTAATTACCCAAAACCAAATCCAATGTGGCCTCGCCTCTTGTTGGCCTGTCAACATATTGTGTCAGGAAACCCTCCTGCACACATTGTACAAAGAATGACCCATCTAATGTACTCAAACTATATCTTTTCCAGTCAATATTTGGAAAGTTAAAGTCTCCCATAACAACTACCCTGTTACTTTCGCTCTTTTCCAGAATCATCTTCGCCATCCTTTCCTCTACATCCCTAGAACTATTAGGTGGCCTATAGAAAACTCCCAAAAGGGTGACCTCTCCTTTCCTGTTTCTAACCTCAGCCCATACTACCTCAGAAGAAGAGTTCCCATCTAGCATCCTTTCCGCCACCGTAATACTATCCTTGACTAGCAGCGCCACACCTCCCCCTCTTTTGCCCCCTTCTCTGAGCTTACTAAAACACCTAAACCCCGGAACCTGCAACAACCATTCCTGTCCCTGCTCTATCCATGTCTCTGAAATGGCCACAACATCGAAGTCCCAGGTACCAACCCATGCTGCCAGTTCCCCTACCTTATTTCGTATACTCCTGGCATTGAAGTAGACACACTTCAAACCACCTACCTGAACACTGGCACCCTCCTGCGAAGTCAAATCTGTGCTCCTGACCTCTATAATCTCAATCTCCCGTACCCCAAAACTACAATCCAGGTTCCCATGCCCCTGCTGAATTAGTTTAAACCCCCCCAAAGAGCACTAACAAATCTCCCCCCCAGGATATTGGTGCCCCTCAGGTTCAGATGTAGACCATCCTGTCTGTAGAGGTCCCACCTTCCCCAGAAAGAGCCCCAGTTATCCAGAAATCTGAATCCCTCCCGCCTGCACCATCCCTGTAGCCACGTGTTTAATTGCTCTCTCTCCCTATTCCTCATCTCACTATCACGTGGCATGGGCAACAACCCAGAGATAACAACTCTGTTTGTTCTCGCTCTGAGCTTCCATCCTAGCTCCCTAAAGGCCTGCCTGACATCCTTGTCCCCTTTCCTACCTATGTCGTTAGTGCCAATGTGGACTACGACTTGGGGCTGCTCCCCCTCCCCCTTAAGGACCCGGAAAACACGATCCAAGACATCACGTACCCCTGAAGTTATGAAGCCTATGTTATGAACCTCAGAGTCTTATCTGCTGTAAACATTTCCGCAGTCCATCTGTTCTTGAATGAGCTTTATCACTTCCTCTCAGGCTAATCCAGAGGCAGATTTACAACAAAACACACAGCGCTGCAGGGCAGGGCCCCGCCAATGGTGGGGGGGGGGGGGGGGGGGCATACTGAGAGGTGGCTGAGGTGTGGGAGTGCCAATCAGAGCCTGGTAGCTCCGAATTTGATGGTAGGCTCGAATAAGAGGTTGTGAAGACTTGAGAGCATTTCAGACAAATCTCCTGATTGTCTGGTATGAAGTTCCTGAACTTTCCTTCAGTGACATTTGGGCCCGGCAGCCTGAAGCAATAGAGAAGTCACTGACCTAACATCAGGGTGCAAGCCTGCAAGACCTTCAGTGAGGACAGAGATGGAGGCGCTGGCCAACAGCCGTCAAGGGGAGCAGTGAGGTGACTCTCGACCGTCAGGCCTGGTCTGAAGAGGACAGGTGGCAGGCAACCAAAAAACGATGAGAGGCCAGGCCAGGGAAGGCCAGATAAAGCCAGCAAGCAGCTACAGCGGCCAGACAGCCAGCCAGGAGCACCAGTGGTCATCGAGGTTGGAGGCCCAGCCACCCGAGTGCGAGGTGAGCAGTCAGGAGGTGCGAGGGTCAGGCAAGTGCAGCAAAGCAACTTGACCAGAGGCCATCGCTGAGAATGAGGAGGGTGGGAGAAGAGGCCAGCCCGATAGCATTATGTGAGCTGGGGGTGGGCGAGATCAGGAGGGCATTGATGTCACTGGGGGTGGGGTTTGATGTCATTGGGGGCGGGGTGTGATGTCATTTGGGATGTGTCGCCAAATCATCAGAGGATGGGGCTTGATGTGGGGGAACCCCGCAGAGAGGGATAGCGCGGGGCCTCCAAAAATGTAAGCCTGCCTCTTGGCTAATCTACTCCCCTTACTTAAAAATTCCATCGTCCAGCATTCCGTCGAACCTGCTCCATTAATTCTTCGATCTCTATTCTGCAAGAGATTTGCTATCACTGCTCCCATTACTGCCACAATAGCTCCAACAGCCATGTAGAAGCAAGTATCTTGACATCTAGTTCCATGAATAAGCTTCTGAATTATTATTGTGACAAAATTGTTAAACTCTCGCTTTCTTTGTCTCGTCCCTTAAAGAAGGCTGATGATCAGGCAACCAACTCAAGGTCTGAAAACACGGAAAAAGCTGCCCCTAAATCTTTTTCCAAGGGCAACTTGAGAAATAAAGAGAAAGATTTACGCAGTAAGTGTTTATCTACAATATGCTGCCTGAAAGTCTGGTGATGATATGTACAATTGGGGCTTTCTAAAGTACCATGAGAGGGAGATATTAGGAACTTGGGTCCAGAAATGGGGTCCAAGATGTAGCAGGCAATTTGGAGCTGAAACAGACTGAGGGAAAAGACTGCTGATAGCATAGTGAGAGGGATACACCCACAGCCTGAGTTACCTCGTCCCATTCATACTTAACCTCGTTAGTGGGAATACACAGGCTGCCGCGATTCAGCCAAAATGATCCACTCAAGATCCACTGTCATTCAGGACAACCTTGTTTGACTAGCCATTAACCGATCACAGAGTCTGATGACCTATTTGTCCATCAACGGAATGTTAATTGCATGAGAATAGCATAGCTCTGTTGTTTTGTAGAAACAGGAGTGGGAAATCAGACAGCCAAGATAACGATAATGGATGGATTCAAGTCTGGCCACCTTAAGGCGGAACCTTGGTTTGAAGGTTGGGCAGAGCTTAGAGAGAGAGAGAAAGAATGCTGTTCTGAACAGTTACAAAGAAGCCTATGGAAATTGACCAGAAAAGTCATGAAGGTTGCCACCGAGGCAGGCTTTGGAAAAGGATTCTAAACAAATGTCCCTACCAGAAGAAAGATTTCTTTGTAAATGCAAGTATTGCCTTGGCCTGTCTGTGTAAGCGACATAAGAGCAACATGGTAAATTGAAGTGATGTTTAATCGGAGCGTGTGTTAAGGTTGAGAAACTACATGTACTCTGTTAGTGTTGAAATGAAATGAAAATTGCTTATTGTCACAAGAAGGCTTCAAATGAAGTTTGTATGAAAAGCCCCTAGTCGCCACATTCCAGTGCCTGTTCGGGGAGGCTGGTACGAGAAATGAACCATGCTGCTGGCCTGCCTTGGTCTGCTTTAAAAGCCAACTCTTTAGCCCTGTGCTAAACCAGCCCCAGTATTATAGCTGAAGTAAAAGTTTAAATACTGTTTTCTACTCTTTTTTTTAGAATAAAGTTTGTTTATAAAATAGCCAAGTCCTATTTCTTATATTATCACTCCTGGAATGATCGATCTTTCCACAGCCGCATTAAAACTTAAAAGAATTATGGCATCTGGTCCAGTCTCTTGGCCACTGTTTTGTTTTATAAATTTAGTGTACCCAATTCATTTTTTTCCAATTAAGGGGAAATTTAGCTTGGCTAATCCACCTACCTTGTGCATCTTTGGGTTGTGGGGCCGAAACCCACGCAAACACGGGGAGAACGTGCAAACTCCACACGGACAGTGACCCAGAGCCAGGATCGAACCTGGGACCTCGGCGCCGTGAGGCAGCAGTGCTAACCCACTGCGCCACCGTGCTGCCCCTCTTAGCCACTGTTGAGAGCTGAACAGGTGTCCATAACAAAAGGGAATTGGACAAGTAACTGCAGAGAAATAAATATGGCAGGGCTCTCGGGAGTGGGACCAGCTGGCTTGCCATTACAGAGAGCCAGTAAAGAAACAATGGGCTGAATAGTCACGTTATGAGCTGTAAACATTCTATGATTCCATTCTATGAATGATGTCACTTAGGTCACTTGGTGTTCAGATTGGTCACTGGTTTTATTGATTTACATCTCAGTTAATAGAATTTTTAATGAACTCATGTAGCAGCTGAATGTTAATGAAATTCTGTTTCATTGGTCGGATTTCTATACATGTTTTTTCTTCACCAATTTACCTTTCTTATTTCTCCTTAAGGCGTTAACTCCTTGCTGGGTTATTATCTCGACTTAATGGCAGTCAGTAACTCCCCCATTGCTGATGCACGAGCCTTCGCAAGGAGTGTCGGGAAGATTATTTAATTTAAGGACGGACTGCAGCTGTGTTTAACCTGTCCCCATTCAACAACCTGAATAGCTATCAGGAGTGGGAAACAATTCCATTTTCCCCATCACAATCCAGGTGGACTATGGCCAATCATAATGTCTAGATAGTCCCCAAATGGGATTAGCACAGACTGGTGATTGAAGCTGGAACTATAAATGTGTCTCCTGTCAATCAATCCCTCAAAGCTAATTCGGTTGAGTGGAATTTGTGCTTGTACCGCACTTTTTTACACTTCTGTGAAGTCTGTGCACCTGGAGGTTTAGAAAGAAGAGTTTTTGCTTCACATCCTAATTCAATCGTCTAAATTAGATCATCAAGATATCAATCCCACACCTTGGAATAGATGCAAATTGTGGCTTTAAATATTATGTCGGCACGCGGATTGATGATACACATTTCTATGGGCCGTGAATAAAATCCCGGTCTTTAATGATTTAAAAATGATATTTGAAATGATCGGCAAGGCAATCAAAATAGATGAGTCAATGTTTGTATGGGAATCATGTCTGTGTAGGGCCGATGGGCATAATTCTGAGAATGTTAATCTTTGATTAGTTATATTGCAGCGACATAAATGAGATTTTGATTACTGGATTGACAAACATTGGCTGCTGATTTTGGAGATGCTGAGGTTTGCAGTTGCTTCACATTGTGACTGTTGATTTTTGATCCCCTCCTCTCTGCTGCTGCCCAAGGTCTGACAACAGTAGAGACTACTGTTGCTTCAGATAGCACGGCAGGTACCATTTGCCCTTTCAAGTCGTGTTTTATATTAGAGCTGTGCGCAGATCCCGCACCCTCGACTTTCCTTACAAATTTCAGAATGGCAACACAGCAACGGTGCCTTTTGGAGGATTAAACCGGCAGCAAATACATCTGAAAACCTTATGAATAGTGCATGACGCTGGACACAGAGCTTCACTATCCGCAGTGCCTGCATTCATGCACAAAATTATAAAGGGCCTTTTTATAGCTTTGACTTGCCACTGTTTCTATGGAAACCTGCCGAAACAATCCAAAAGGCTCCTCAAGTCATGTCAGTTGCCATCTAGATCTGGAGGAGCGACACCAATAACTTGCAACTCTCCAACATCATGTGTTTTTAGAGCAACGTTACATATACCCACGCAGATCCAGTCGCTTGAACAAATGTTTGAATGAATATCTGGGTGAATCACAAAAAGAAACAAATGTCTCCCTCAACTACTCTCACAATCTACATATGACAAGCAATTCAGGTCAAAGAATTTTCAACGCATATATCATACTTTCCTTTAAACGGTATAGAATCACGACAGTGCAGAAGGAGGCCATTCGGCCCATCGAGTCTGCACCAACCATCCGAAAGAGCCCCCGCCCTATCCCCGTAACCCGGTAACTCCACCTAACCTTTTGGATACTAGGGGAAATTTTGCATTGGCCTATCAACCTACCATGCATCATCTTTGGACTGTGGGAGGAAACCCACGCAGGCACGGGGAGAACATGCAAACTCCACACAGACAGTGACCCAAGGCTGGAATTGAAGCCGGGTCCCAGCCACTGTGAGGCAGAAGTACTAACCACTGTGCCTCCCATTACTGAGCCATCAACCTGGCTCTGAATATTGCATGCAGCTGATCAACAGCAATTTATGAATCTTAATTCCTTCTAATTGATATGGAATATGGTTGGTGGTTCCTCTCAAGTACACTGGGCCAAGTGGTGCCGGTCACAAAATCCCAGGTACAGGCCTGGTGTCTGCTGCATTAGCCATGGCAACAGTAGGCACTCCATTATCAGCTTGAATGTCCCCAGATTACAGGATGAAAGCATTGTTAAACTTCATGTTTATGTTATGTTCCTTGAACGTGCGGCCTTTTGGGTAAGTGCAGTGACAGGCTCAGATGTGAAGTCATTGCAGTTGAATAGACACCTGGGTCTTATTTCTACCCTTCACGGTCTAGATTCAGTGATCAATTGATTATTTAGTTGAGGAGGGGAAAATAAATGGCTGGACCTTTGTGCAAAAGTTGGCACATTCATTAAGTTACTATTTTTACTCATATTTTTCTTCAGGTATTATGGATTTGCTATGATTTCATTGTAACTATTTAGATATTTTATCGCGTAATAGATTGACACTCACATTAGACCTGATCATGTTATAAAGTCAATATATCAAAAATGTTTGCTCATGATTTATGTTCTGACAGATAGGTTACAAGTGAAGGACATACTGCAAAATATATTGCAAAAAATAATGCTGAATGTTCTAATTTGTTTAGCCTAAGGTTATGAATATCGAAAGAATATCTCTTGTTCTGCACTGGAAATAAAGACAGGGAAATGTATTATCTGCATCAAAATTAAACCAGACAATTTCATCACACACTCTAGTCATTAGCATTCTGCAACAGTCTTTCTGCAGTAAAGCTGATACTTCAGAGCATATTAAGGTAAAATAAAGATGTATTCTATCCATTTCTTATCGATGGTAATAGCTTCTGAACTAAAGCCACTGTGAAGTAAACAGCCTTTTGCTGTGATGAGTTTAATAAACCTATGATCCTTGTTAAATGAAAATAAAAAATGCAAGAGACACTTCACTAAAGAAGAAGCTTCTGGAACCTTGGTGTCAATGCTGGTTTTGCCAGCACTTATTCCAGAGTCATTTGTGAAAACATATTCAAGTTTGGAGTGTACATTTAAAGTGGGAACAATTATTCTATGAAGAATTGATGAGGAAAACAAAGTGAAAAATTGTTCATTGCAATTCTGAATTTGTGGGGGAATAAAATAGAAATCTGCATTTCTTAATTTGGACTTTCAATGAAGTTTATGGGATTAATTTAGTACAATTTACAGTTGGATATAACATGGAAATCTTTTTTTCCTTTTTTAAAATATAAATGTAGATCAACCACTTCTTTTTTTCCCAATTAAGGGGCAATTTAGCATGGCCAATCCACCTACCCTGCACATCCTTTGGGTTGTGGGGGTGAGACCCACACAGACATGGGGAGAATGTGCAAATTCCACACGGACAGTTTTTTTAAATAAATGTTTTTTATTGAGTTTTTGAATGAAGTATATTTACTGTTATGTACACAAAATAGAATATACATTGAGAAGGGAACACGCACAAAAATCAAAACAAACAACAAAAAAGTTAGAATAAAATAACTGGTAGGGTTTAATGTGCCAGCTCAACAACAGCAGCTCTGTACAATTGGCAATATTGTTTTTAGCAAATAAGTAGACATCTGTTTGTTGTGGTGGTGGTGGGGGGGGAGGGGGGGGGGGTGGTGGTGGTGGTGGGGGGGGGGAACTGGAGAGGTACATATACATTTGGACACCGGGGAAACAATTACAAGGGCAATACGCGAATAGATCTGGTGTTGGTTTTGTCACTTGCTTCTCCCGGATGGTTTTCACTGCCGCTTTCGTCTCGCAATCACCTCTGCTTCAGCCGTTCATCCCGACTTTCGCCCGGATTTTCTTTGTTCTCTGCTCCTGTAGATACCAAGTTTGTTATTGTTTCCCGTGTCCTCCTTCCGGCTGTCATTCCCTTGCCTCCCCCCCCACCCCCCCACCCCCGGCCTCACTGGTTCCCCTCTATTGTTCCCTGACTCCTCCCTCTTCCTCTCCCTCCCCCACTTTCTGCCCCCTTCCTCCCCTCCCTTTCTCCTTTCTTTTCACTTAGGTTTAGCTGCTATCTCCCCCCCCCCCCCCCCCCACCCCGGTCTTTCCCTCCCCCGCCTCAGCTACTTTCACCTGATTCTTGGCTACCTGGCTATTCTTCTGCTTGTTCGTTGGTCACAAACAGGTCCTGGAACAATTGCGTGAATGGCTCCGATGTTCTGTGGAAGCCGTCGTCTGACCCTCGGATAGTGAATTTGATTTTCTCCATTTGGAGAGATTCCGAGAGGTCGGACAGTCAGTCTGTAGCTTTGGGTGGTGCTGCTGACCGTCAGCCGAGCAGGATTCTACGGTGGGCGATCAGGGAGGCAAAGGGTGTCCACCCTCCTCCCCAGGAATAGATCTGGTTGGTCTGATACCCCGAAGACCGCCACTCCCAGGCATGGCTCCACCCTCATCCCCACCACTTTGGATATTGCCTCGAAGAAGGCTGTCCAGTACCCCGCAAGTCTGGGGCAAGACCAGAACATGTGGGCGTGGTTGGCACAAAATATATTTTGAAATACATCTTATATGGAAATTTAGGATGTGGGGTACTATTAATCTATGCCTCGTGTTGTGCATAGATTTTACTCTTGCTGATATGTCAAGAACACCCTTTTGACTTTATTATTAAAGTTAAAATCTAAGTTTGAAGAATTACTAAAAACCTAATGATGTCCATGTATTTTGTTTATCTCATTACTGCTCCGTTTCCTTTGGGCCTATGTGGAAGTTAATCAATCGACTGTCCCATGGCTATCTAAACCTTCAGGTTTAACTAATTAGTTCCCAGAAAAGAAGCAGTTACTCAGTTATAAATCGATTATGAGTTGGGATTAATTGAGTACAGATCATTCATCTTCATGTATTGATTGATTATTTCAGTAAAACAAGTGTCAAGTCTACTTGCTTAATGCTCTTAGTAATGCTTCAAATTGTGCTGTATTGATTGAAGACATCCGATTGCTATGTGCAACTCCAATTTTTCTCATCCTTGCCTGAAAAAGAAGGCACCTTGCTTAAGTTTAGGTTCAGTTGCGAAGTGAGTTAAATTGTTCACCATGAATAATGCCTCGGCATGACTGACACTCAATCAGAATGTGGAATTGCACAGTTGAATTCGTTTCCATTAACTGGTGTGTAAAACAAGAAAACTGCAACAAAACTAATTTCAAAAGGCTGCAGACAATTAAAGTGTGCCACAATAGGTGGATTAGATTAAGATGGTGTCAAGTCTTTTCTGAACATGTTCTTGCAAAGTGCCTTGGTTTGGTTTACTCCATTACCAGCAAGTGAGTTCATGCTGATGTAGGAACTAGTTCAATGGGTGAATTTTCCCATTCTGTGATGGTGACGTGGAATCTCAGTTTCTCAATGCTGGTGCAATTGAGGTTCCCTCCCACTTTGCTCACTTGTAAAATTGGCCTGATATGCCTTTGCCCAATGACAAAATCAGCCCATTGCAGTACTGGATAGTGAAAGGAGATGTATAATTCCTCCATGTTAGCAAAGTTGTACATGCATTTGGAAAACAAATCCTCGGTTCGATTATACCAGTAAAGTAATGAATATTCTGAAGAATAGAGTTATGATTTTGCAGGAAGTATTAGAGAAAATTTCACAAGGCAATTTTAAAATTCAAACTTTGCATACAACGCAAGATTTTTGTTTTAAATTGTTGGGACAAATATATGGGGCTTGATTCAACTGAATGGGAACGAAGTCCCATAGCGAGCGCGTCTAGCTGCGTATTTCCCGGTGCTCTCCTCAGCGGTGGAATGCGCGGCCGAGGCCACACCACAGCCCTGTTTTGTACACTCGGGAGCTCCGCTTGTCGGGAGCTCCCCAGTGTAGCGAGAGATCGGGACGCCATTTTCAAATGGCGCGGCCGAGGCCCCCAAAAGCAATTCCTGACACCCTCCTCCCACCCCAGCCCGAAAGCACTTTGGCTGCCACAAATCAGTTTTGAGATGCTGGTATAGACGTATTTTAACTTAATTTGAGTTCAAATCCCAACATGACAAATTGGCAAATTGAAAGTAATAAGCCTGGCAACCAAGTGGGCCTCACCAGACGATAACTGAAGAATCCACCTGATTATGGTAAACACCCAGTAACTTCATTACTTGTTCTACAAGGAAAGATCCTTTGCTCTGCTCCGGCCTAGTCACTGTGTAACTGTAATCTCAATGTGCTTAGTCCATCTGGGGGTGTGGGGCAATAAATACTGCCCACCTAGAGTTTGCCTAGTTTTACTTCCGAATGTTGATTGAACTCTGCAAGAACGTACAATCTGCTGGTGAATCCGGGGATGTTAGAGGGATACATGAAGAAATCAAGAAAATGACAGGTCCATTGCAACATCCCCATCAAAAGACAAAGTTAGGATGATCATCACTGAAACTATCAAGCAGAGGGTGCACTATCTTGAACTCTATGCAATGGAGAATATTCTCACTGAATAAGCTCTGTGGTTTTCCAAATTTTCCTTTCATGGAGCAATTGGATAGTGAGCCCACCTTTATAGAACTCAACAAAGCCTTGACCATCTTGCCAGTGGTAAAGCCCAGGAAATGATGGCATTCCACCTTAAATCATTAAAAGTGGAAAAATGTCACTGCTGCAGCATCTCCATGAACTTTCGGGACTCAGTTGGAAGAAAAGATTTGGGTCTCAAATAACCACCTCTTGCAGAAACAATGTGGATAACAGTGACTGCCACAATAGGAATTTCCTTGATGGATTTGTGGGGAAGGTCTTTGCTCCTGTTGCTCCGATCAGATGGTAGATGCTGGCGTCACACATCCACCCTGAGCCTCAATGCTGCTAGGGGGCTGCAGATCGACAGTTGACATGATTTTCTTGGTTCATTCGTTCTGGGGAAGTGCCATTAAAAGCACAGACTTTGCGACATTTCCTTCATCGAACTCACCAAGGCCTTCGACAGGTTAGCAGGGTTGGACTCTTTAAAGTGCTGTGTAAAATAGATTTCGAAGAGTAAGAGGCGGCTTTCATAGAATCCATATCAATGGAATCCCAACAGAGTAGAAAGTGACTGTTCAGCCCATTGAGTCTGCTTTGAAAGAGTACTCTACCTCGATTCATTCCGTTCCCTATCCCCATAACCCTGCGCGTTGATCAATTCACCTACCAGCATATCTTTCGACTGTGGGAAGTAACTGGAGCACCCGGAGGAAACCCTCTCAGACATGGAGTGTCACCCAAGGCCAGAATCAAACCCAACTTGATCTACGCCTTTCAGATCCGGAGCGGTATTGACAGGGTGGATGACGAGGAGAAACCTTTTCTCTCGGAGGGTTGTGAGTCTCTGGAACTCTTTCTTAAAAGGGAATGGAAGCTAAGCCTGTAAGTAGAATATTTTAAGGCAGAGGTAGATAGATACTCAATTAACAAGGGGGTGAAAGGTTATCGTGTGTAGGCAGGAATGTAGGGTTGAAGTTACAGCCATGATCGTATTGAATGGTGAAGCAGGATCGAGGGGCCGAGTGGCCTCCTCCTGTTCTTGATTCATTTGTTGGTATGACTCCTGGATATCAGTTTTTGAACAGAAACAGGAACAGTTTGATCAGTTACAATGGAGCATCATTGGAGGCTTTCATGGTCAGCAACAGGACAAAGCAGGGCTGCACTTCTGACACAAACTCTGTCTATTTGCTGAACATGCTGTATTGGTATCTTCTACTCAAGTTCACTTGAGTAGATTCTATGAAAGCCGCCTCTTACTCTTCGAAATCTATTTTACACAGCACTTTAAAGAGTCCAACCATGCTAACCTGTCGAAGGCCTTGGTGAGTTGCAATAGCTTGTAGGTCTGTTCTCCTGGGTATGCAAGGAGTTTGGACTGACAATCAGCTTCAGGAAGATCAATGCTATTGGTCAGGATGAAGGGACTGCACCTTTCAACAACATTGACAACCTCACTCTGGAGGCCGTCAACTGCTTCACATTTCTTAGAACAACAATTACCAGCGACATGTCCCTTGTGTCGCCTCAGTCAAACATTGTGCATCAACAGCAAGACAATGTGCCCACCATGGAAGTACATCAGCACGTGGGATTCCTGAGCATGTCGCGCCTAATGAGTCTGCATTGACTCCTTTCGCTGGATCATGTGAGCCGAACGTATAAAGGTGAGACATCCCGAAAGGTGAGCTTGCTATTGACATGAGACCAACAGTTTGCCCATGTGGGATGTCCGTAAGCAAGAATTCAAGTTGACTGGCATCAGAGTCGATGCATGGGAGGTCCTTACCGCTGACTGGAATGCCTGGAGACAAGTGGTCAGGATGGCCATGGTAAAGGTAATAATAATAATCTTTATTATTGTCACAAGTAGGCTTCCATGGTGACTGCAATGAAGTTACTGTAAAAATCCCCTAATAAAGGTGGCAGAAAAGAAAGCTCTTTGAAAGGAAAAAAATAAGTCGATCTGCGGACAATGTACCTGTGCAAGCTTCGGAATGGATTGTCTTTCCAGCAACAACTGATGATCTTCAATCCAGAAGGGACATACACCCTGGATACAGTTCACCGTCTCCCGAGTTGGACACATGCCTAATTAAGTGTTGCCTGTATGCCAAGAAGACATACTGGTATTTATCATTTCTGACATGTTTTAACGAAAGAATATAGGGCGCGATTGTCCGGCATCGCTGCGCTCTCGCTCGAGCGAAAGGAGCCCGGTGAGGAGCGGGAGAGGCTCCAAACAAGAACCGCGCCAGGCGTCCAACAGTTTGCGATGCAGCTGGCCAGCTCCCGTAGGCAGAATCTGGATCTCACTGTCACGTGAGGAGAAACCAATTATCACCACTGAAGCCCTATGTCCATACGATTAACGGGAGCCACCCCGTATCCAGCGGCCTCCCGTGATTCAGCGGCCTCCACAGCAAGTGGTCTCGCTGGAGCTGATAGTACTCCTTTTGAAAAACATGAACCTGGTGGAGGGGCTTCTGTGGGGAGCCAAGGAGGTGAGTAGCCATCTTTGCTCGCAGGTAATGAGCTGTGGGGCGCTGAGCTTGCCTCCCCTGTGCATGGCGGGGAGGGGGGGGGGGGGGGGGTCCCTCTACAGGGGTGGACTGCCATGGGAAGGTGGGAGGGAGGCGCTGAGGGAAATCGGGGAGAGGGGGGGCAACCACTCGCGGCATCACTGTGCCAATCCCGGGATCATGTGTATCTGTCCCGGGGCAACTCTAGCCCCTGCCCGTCTGCCCCACCAACCAGCAATAACACCCACAAACTGGCGAAGCCTCTGGCTGTCCGTTGAAGGTTATTGCTTATAGGGAATTACGAAGCGTGGTTAAGTGAGCACTTTGCACAACCCAAGTCGATTCCTGTGGAGGGACGGGCCAGAGCCCAGGTGCATATGACAGGTCACAGATGCCCTATTTGCCTGGGAGGAAAACTATATCAACTTTGACATGGACCAAGGCCAACAGGATGCCCAGGATTAGCTGCCATCGTCGGGATGCTGCAGGTCCAGGGGTAGTGGATGGTACGGATGTTGCCCTGCGCTCGCCGGGCCACTTGGGAGTGTCCAATGTTAACAGAAAGGGGTTCCACTCCCTGAAAATACAGCTTGCGTGTGACCACCGCATGAATATCATGCACGTGTGTGCACGCTTTCCATGGAATGCGTCTGATAATTACTTCCTGGGGCTTGGAGAGATGGACCAGGGGATCGGAGGTCGGCCTGCATTGTGGAAGAAAGTGACAGAGGCATCATACTGATGTGCTCAAGGGTGTTTAATGTATTATGCAATTCCCGCTCTCCCAATTGTGTCACCCCCCCCCCCCCCAACCCGTCCCCGTCCCCCCACCCCACTCCCTCAGTGCTCGCAGTGATTCTCAACTTGCTTGACCTTCCTTGCTCTACCGCTACATCTAGGTATGTCCCCAGGATGTATATCTGAGGTGGAGGCAGGCAGCTTCTTTCCTCATCCCTTGGTCTATGATGCCCCCAGCGGGTATCCTCTGGGCCCGGAGGGCCCCGGCGCACTTGTCGGCAACTCATGCACAGCTGTGCTGCCCTCTCCTGGGTGCTGACTGTGAGACGCAGCCTCCGGAGGGGTGGAACTTGGGGAAGCTGGTGGCCACCATCCCCACTCCATGGGACGGGTCGGGGTTGGCACCCAGCGTCGTCTCCTCCCGCCTGGTGTCCACAGGGCCCCAGGGTTCACCTCGGTATGGAAGAGCAGCGCCTCGGCAATGCCCACCTGCGACTTGGACAAGCTGGACAGCGCCTTGGCCATTGCCATTTCAGAGCGAGACATGTCCCACAGAACCTCATCAAGGTCAGCCTGGTACTGGGTCACGTCTCCCAGCGAGATGGAGAGTCTACCAAGACCCTCAGCCATGGCCGTCACTGACAGCGCGACACCTTGGACACCTCCGCGAATGTTGCTGACGTCGTGTACCAGGCTCTCCATTGTGGTCGCCATCCTCGCAGTGTTGGCCTCGGTTGCCGGCGACATCTTCTGCGCCTCTGGGACTCCTCCAAGTGGCTTTGGAGCTGCTGGAGGGAGTGTTGCTGACATCTCCCTCTGAATGTCCTGGCCACACCCCAACATCTCCATCAGCTCCAGCTACTCCTGTACCAGAGGCTCATCATCAGGATGGGTCCCAGCTGGGTCCTGGGATCCAGCAGACCTCTGACTGCTGTCTCCCCTGGGGGGTTACTGCCTCCACCTGTTGTACATCAGCGACTGTGTGATGCTCACCAGATTGTGTCCCTGAAGCCCGACCACTAACCTTTCCCACTGAGCTGTGTGTCTCTGCAATGGTGGAGGGTGGGGATGACAGCTGTGATGCCTTGATCATGGCATCCACGGAGCTCTCCTCGGTGGTCTCCTTGGAGACTGGAGTGGGAGCCAACCGGATGGGCTGGCGCCTTCGCCTATAGGACCTGTGTGAGAATGGACATGTGGTCAGTAGAAGGGATGGGTCAGTCAGTAAGGCAATAACTACTCATGTGTGACAGGTACTCTGGGTGGGACCAAGTGGTTCCTCACCTCTGCGGCTTATGCCAACCTCCGCTTTTGTGCCCCCCTATCATCAGCCACCCCATCACCTCCAGGGCCCGTTCCTCAAAGGTGGTCAGGATTCTTAAGCCTGGCACCCTGTCACCAGTCTGGACCCTCTCCCAGTGGTTGTGCGAGAGCTTTTCCTGAGGAGACACAGAGAGGGCACCATTAGCCACACGTGTGGCTCACAGTGGGAGGGGGCGATGTGAAGGAGGAGTTGGGGGCTGAGGGGGTGAAGGGAGGGTTGGGTGCCACATAGAGAGTTGGGGGGGGGGGAATGCTGACATGGGGGCAGAAAGTTCTCTTGGAGTTGGGGGGTGGGTGTGGGGGTTGTTATCACTCGTGCAGGGGCAGCATGGTAGCATTGTGGATAGCACAATCGCTTCACAGCTCCAGGGTCCCAGGTTCGATTCTGGCTTGGGTCGCTATCTGTGCGGAGTCTGCACATCCTCCCCGTCTGTGCGTGGGTTTCCTCCGGGTGCTCCGGTTTCCTCCCACAGTCCAAAGATGTGCGGGTTAGGTGGATTGGCCATGATAAATTGCCCTTAGTGTTGGGTGGGGTTACTGAGTTATGGGGATAGGGTGGAGGTGTTGACCTTGGGTAGGGTGCTCTTTCCAAGAGCCGGTGCAGGCACGATGGGCCGAATGGCCTCCTTCTGCACTGTAAATTCTATGTAAACCTATGTGCTGCCCGGTGTAAGTCGTTGACCTTTTTTCGTGACTGAAGGCCAGTCACATTCTCGGAGCTTACAGCCACCTCATCACAGGCAGCACTGGCAGCCACGTGGCTCACCCTCCAGGACCTTCGGGGGAACAGGGCATCCCTCCTGGCCTCCACTGCACCTCGGAGCCTACCCAGGTCTGCATCCCCGAATCTTGGTGTCTGGTCTTCTCAGCTCCATAGTTGCGAGCTGGCTGGGGTTGGCTGAGCGAGTGCAGCTTAAGTGCTGCTCGACCTTGTTAGCGGGGGGGCTGGCGAGCTGGCATTCGGGGCGAGAAGCCCGTGAAGCCTCATTAAGTGGGCCAATTAACGTTGAATAGCGTTCCCGGCATCGCTGGCCGTTCCAGCTCGTTACCACACTCCGAAATCTTTCCGGTGAGTCACACCCACAGTCTCAGTCCAATTTAAAATAATGAGAGTGTAGCATTAAAGCAGTGGGAACACGAGGTCACACAATCACACCTCACAAAACAGAGAGCTCGGCCGGGATTCTCCGACCCTGCGCCAGGTCGGAGAATCCCCGGGGGGAGGTGCGAATCCCGACCTGCCGCCCCGATGTCGGCTTCCCAATTCTCCGGTGCCGTTTTTCGGGGGCCGGCGGGATTCTCGCCACGCCGGTTGGGGGCCATTGACAGCGGCCCCTCCAGCGATTCTCCGGGCACTGATGGGCCGAGTGGCCGTCAAGTTTTGCCCAGTCCCGCCGGTGTGAATTACTCACCTCACACATGGCGGGACCTGGTAGGTAAGTGTGTGGGGGCGGTCCTGGGGGGGGGATCCGACCCCCCACGGTGGCCTGGCCCATGATCGGGGCCTACCGATCAGCGGGCGGGCTGGTTCCGTGGGGCCTTCTTTCCTCCGCTCCTGGCCCCTTTAGGGATCTGCCATATTGCCCGGGCAACGGCGCGGAAAAAAGAATGTGCGGAAACGTTTCTGGAGTAAGTGAATATACGTTTCTGAGCTGACCTATGTGGCAATAAATCATGTACCCTGCCCATGAACAAGTGAATGATGATGGGACAAGTATCTGTCAACTCAATGTCACTAACGTGAGGTGATTGAGAATATTTTATAAACAGTTCTCTCTTCCAATGTCCCATCACACTTCCTGTAAGGAGGCTCCCTGTATCTGTGGAAGCGAAGCTGGTACCCCGCCCGTAATCGGGTATTCTACCCTTATAGGAATATTGAAACCTTCAGAACATCATTGTCCATGAATGGCCCAGCTTTACTCTTTAGCTCTCTAATACTGCTGTGGCAAACAAAATTGTCAACACTTCGCACTTGGGAGCTGCGCTCAGATTCTAAATGAACCAACACGGTTTATTTATGGAAGGCAAACAGGTGGAACACACACACAGAACAACATTCAACAATAGAAATGAGCCTGACTGTTTAAAAGGTGACATTCTGCTCAAGACAGTAATGAACGAGGGGAGTCTTTCTTTACCAGCGATCAGCAATGCATTCCAACAGCCTCGTGAGTTTCGCTTCACCCTGGGTCACCTTGATTCTCCTCTTTCTGTTTGGCTTGAGTCTCATATGTACCAGTTGCCCGTTGAAAATCACAGACTCAGGGAGGCACGGTGGCACAATGTTTAGCATTGCTGCCTCATTGCGCCAGGGACCCTGGTTCTATCCCGTCCCCGGGTCACTGTCCGTGTGGAGTTTGCCCGTGTCTGCAAAGTGTCACCCCCCATAACGCAAAGATGTTCAGGGTAGGTGGATTGGCTACGCTAAATTGCCCCTTAATTGGAAAAATTAAAAAATAGATAAATTAAAATTGAAATTCACAGACTCCAGAAATTCACGGTATGTGTTTAACAATACATAAGGATGATGAAACCATTTTCAGTTGAATGATCTGCACATCCTAAATAAAATCTTTCTGACTTAGTGAGTACTCTTCGAAAGCTGGAATGAAAAGCTGTCTCCCAAAATCTAATCATGCTGAAGCTAGATTCGTCCTACTTTCGATTTATCCCCAGCCTCCCCTTTAGACTGGTGCAGTACACGTTAAATTCACATACACATTGATGCACAAAGCACTTTTCCATGAGTAACGTATAATAAGGGTGTACTTACTGCCTGCTGTAATTTGATCATGAAGTCAAAATGAATTATTTTGTTCAAAATTATTAGTGCAAAATTAAATCGGGTGGCACAGTGGTGAGCACTGTTGCCTCACAGCACAATGGACCTGGGCTCGATCCCAGGTGACTGTGTGGAGTTTGTATGTTCTGCCCATGTTTGCGTGGGTTTCCTCCGGGTGCTCTGTTTTCCTCGCACAGTGAAAAGATGTGCAGGTGAGGTGGGGTTACGGGGTTAAGGGGATAGGTCGAGGGAGTAGGCCTAGGTTGGGTCGGTGGAAATTCGATGGGCTGAGTGGCCTATTTCAGCACTGTAGGCATTCTATTAAAATCAACCATCTGAAATGTGGCTGGGTAATTGTCTACAGAGTTTTGAGTTGATTTCAGATTTCTACAAAATTAATCTCATGAGGAATTCTTTTGGCCTTCTTTCCTTCCCATCATGCCATGTCTGTAATCCATTGTAAACAAAGGGCGCAATTTACTGACCTCGGCACACCCGTGATGAGACTTGAATTTCATGAGAGGCGTCGTCTCTCGCGACGTCGCATGAGATTCAACCGGACCTTGAGAGGCGTTGCGATCCGGAACTGGCCCAGCGAGAGCGATCCGGATCTGGCTCAGCGAGCGCGGTCCGGATCTGGCCCAGCGAGAGCGGTGCGGATCTGGCCCAGCGAGAGCGGTCCGGATCTGGCCCAGCGAGAGCGGTCCGGATCTGGCCCAGCGAGAGCGGTCCGGATCTGGCCCAGCGAGAGCGGTCCGGATCTGGCCCAGCGAGAGTTTCCGGGTCTGGTCCAGCGAGAATGGTCCGGATCTGGCCCAGCGAGAGTTTCCGGATCTGGCCCAGCAAGAATGGTCCGGATCTTGCCCATCAAGAGCGATCTGTATCTTGCTCTCGTTGGGCGAGATTCAAATCAGCATATTAAAATAAACCATTCGGCTCATTTAAATAAGCATGCTCAGGATTCTCTGGGCTCCCGGGAACTAACGACCTCCCCAGCGAGGTCACAACAGGGTGCCATTTAGAATTAGACCACACAGACATGGACCAGGCGTAACAATACCGGGTGTCTCCCAGGCTATTAGCGACCCCTGGCTGGCCAAGGACAGGGAAGGCTGGCACCCTGACTCTACTTCTGGCACCATGGCACCTTTGCACTGCCATCCTAACACATTGGCACTGCCACCCTGGCACTACCAGGATGCAGGGGTGGCACTGATGGGGTGCTCAGGTGGTCAGGGCCCAGCGCCATGCCCATGAAAGAGGGGATGTAGGTGGGTATGATGGTGGGGTAGGGAGTGAAGGCTGCGTATGAAGGAACCTTATAAAGGTTAAGGGGGTGAAGGATGGGGGAATCCTGAATCCTCGCCCTCAGCGACCCCATAGTAGGATGTCCTCATTGGGGGGTGTGGATTGATCTTTGCGGGAGGTGGCATTGTATATGGGTGGGGAGTTTGGGGGACCCTCAAGCTCGCTGAGAGATCGGTGTACCCTTTCAAAGTGGTACCCCGTTTTGGTACCATCTGAGAGCCAGTCTCTCTGACGGGTTCAGCTGACCATTGCGTTAGATCTTGCGAGGTGTTGGGAGCCGGGTAGATCCGGGGAGTGGAGTCTTCCGGCTCACATTCGCCACGCCTCGACGAGCTGCTTTTCGGCTGCAGGTTGGCTGTTGGATCGCGCCCTCAAAAATATTTGCTTGAATTCCGTCCAAAGGCTTTCCCATATACAAGCAAGTTGTTGTTGTTCCACAAAGTGGCACTTCTTGCTGGAAAGAAAAAAAAAATCCCTTCATCTGAATCTGAAGAGGTAAGAATTCAGCTTCAGGGAACGTTGCCCAAGTTGATGTCTTTACAAACAGGATTGCACAACAGCTTTTCATAGAATCATGTGATGAAAGGCAGCTGTTTGGCCAATTGTGTCCATATGCTGGCTGTCTGCAAGTCCCACTTTTCCCTTTACAGCCCTGCAAATATTCTCTTCAGCTTTTTTATTTTGAAGGTCTTGATTGAATCTGGCTTCTCCAAACTGGCAGGCTCTGGACCTTTGATCACAAACATTCCCTGCATATAAATGTTTCTCTTCATGTTAATTTCTCTTCTTTTGCAAATCACCTTCAATCAGTGTCCTCTTGTTGCCAATCAGTCTAATCATGAGATCAGTTCCTCCCTATCTATTTTGTCCAGTCCCCTGATGATTTGAGCGAAAGATAGGTGATCAAGGGTCCAATGGGGAATTGAGGGTGCACGCACCCAATTTGTGTCAGAGCTTCTGCCTGAAAGTGGCCCGAGGCCTATATTGCTTATGTAAATAACAGCCCTAAAAACAACGCCAGGCCCTCTTTGCATAACAGGATCCCAATTGACAGCAGCATGTGCTGCGTAATTTGCTGAGGTGTGATGGACAAGTACTTGAAGGGCCCCGCTGAAAGCTATTTGTAATTTCCTGAATGTGGAACAAATAGGAGCAGCAGCAGGAACATAGAATGTGATTTAACAGGAAAAAACAGAGACCTGTTTTGGGCGCGTTTAGTGGATGTTTCTGGCGCCTGTAGCGCTAAGGAAAACCCCGCTATCAGACAGGACTCTTTTTGTTTTGGCCCAGGCGAGGAACACCTTGCCAAGGCCGCACTCACAAAGAGATCTCTCAACCCCCCCCCCACCACGGCCCCTGGACTCCCCTATTAATCTTTATTATTAGTGTCACAAGTGGGATTACATTAACACTGTGTACCTGACCAGGCAGCGGAATGTGGTGACCTGGGGATTTTCACAGTGACTTCACACAGTGAAAATCCCCTGGTCAGCACATTCTGCCGCCTGTTCGGGTACACGGCGAGGTCTGCCAGGCATGGGCGTTCATTCCTGGGCCTTGGGGGAATGCGACGCCAACATATTTGAATTTACCCACTAGAGGTGAGAATTCAGCCTTCGGGAAGGAAATGTTTCTCAGCTATTCTAGCCGCAGTAGTAATAAAGGGGAAGATTGAAATTACAGATTTCTTGCTTCTCCCTGGATTAAGGTGTGACCTTTATGTTTCAGACAGAAGAAGCAAAATCAATATCTGGAGTTTGACTTGCCTGATTGTAGAAATCTGAAGCTATTACAGGCCTTTTCTCAAATAAAAAGTATGCTCTGTGACTTCACTGCCAATAGCAAAGGAAGTAGAGGAAAACAAAGTCACCTGAGCTGGAAATGTTTTTTTAAGAAGTTGGTCACAAGCAGACTGAACGTCTCTGATGTTTCCTCGAGTTCAACTGAAACTATTTTGTGCATTCAACAACATTTAAAACTGAGTGTAACATAAAAATGCAAGGAATAAAAATTTGTCCTTAGATGTCACATATCGCATGGGATGTCACATACTTACATGAGTAAGCTCGCTTCCTCAACTGTTCCCACAGTACAGAAGGAGACCATTCAGCCCATTGCCGGTTCTCCGGCCCTCTGAAACAGCACTCTATCTAAGCCCTCTCCCATGCCCTATCCCTGTAAACCCACACATTGATCAGGGCCAATCCACCTAACCTGCAATTTTTGGACTGTGGGAGGAAACCGGAGCACCCAGAGGAAACCCACGCAGACACGGAGAATGTGCAAACTCCACACAGACAGTATCCAGTGCCAGAATTGAACCTGGGTCCCTGGCGCTGTGAGGTAACATTGCTAACCACTGTGCCACCATGCCGAGGAGTAACTCTAATATCCTCTCGATGAATCATTTGTGGTGCGAGAAGGCCACCTAACCGTGAGGTCAAGAAGGAGTCGCCAATAACACTGGGGTCTTTCCTCTGTAACCGACATCTAGAAATAATTTAAAATATATTTTATTCTCAATTGAAAGTAGTACCACTGTGCACTGATGTGATGGGGGAACCCAGTCCATAAATGCAAAAATTTGCAACAATCTTCAGCCAGAAGTGCTGAGTGGGTTATCCATCTTGCCCACTCCGGAGGACCCCAGCGTCACAGATGTAAATGTTCAGCCAATTTCACTCCATGTGATATCAAGGTAACGTGGAAGGCACTGGGTACAGCAAAGGCTATGGGCCCTGACAATATTCCAACAATAGTCTTGTTAAAGAAGACCTGCGCTCCAGAAATGACCATGCCCCGAGCCAAGCTGTTCTAATACAGCTACTGGCATCTGCCCGGCAATGTGGAAAATTGCCCAGGTATGTGCTGCACACAAAAAGCATGACAAATCCAACTCAGCCAATTACTGCCTCATTCGGCCTATTCTCAATCATCACTAAAGTGATGCAAGGGATTATCAAGAGTGCTATCAAGCGGCACTTGCTCAGCAATAATCAACTCACCTCAGCCCAGTTTGGGTTCCACCAGGTCCACTTTTAATCTCATTACAGTCTTGGTTCAAACAGGGAGAACCAGCTGTGTTTCAGAGCTGAGGTGAGAGTGACTGCCCTTGACACTAGGGCAGCATTTGACTGAGTGTGGCATTGAGGAGCCCCAGCAATACTGGAGTCAATTGGAATCAAGGGGTAAATTCATTGCTGGTTGGAACCTCCTGTCAACATTCTGGGGCTAACCATTGGCAAAAATGGAACTGGACTAACCGTATAAATATAATGGTTACCTGAGCAGGTCAGAAGCTAGGTATCCTGTGGGGGATAACCCACCAACTGACTCCCCTGAGTCTGCCCACAATCTACCAGGCACAAGTCAAGAGTGTAATGGAATACTTTCCACTTGCCTGGATGAGTGCAACTCCAGCAACACTCAAGAAGCTTGACATCGACCAGGGTAAAGCATTCGGTTTGATTGGTGGCCAGTCCACAAACATTCACTTCCTCCACCATCGAGACACAGTGGTAGCCGTGTACCATCTACAAGATGGAAGCAGGAATTCCCCAAGCCTCCTTGGACAGCAACTTCCAAATCTCCGACCACTACCATCTAGAAGGACAAGAGCAGCAGGTACCTGGGAACATCACCACCTGAACGTTCTTCTCCAAGACGCCTGCCACCATGACTTAGAAATATATCACCATTCCTTCACTGTTCCTGGGTCAAAGTCCTGCCATTCATTCCCTAACAGAACTATAGGTGCACCTACACCACATGGACTGCAGTGGTTCAAAAAGGCAGCTCACTAGAGACGGGTTTACAATGAAACACAGCCCCGACCAATGAGGTGCCCCGTGCCTGCCAGTGTCTGTGGACACCAATCAGAGTTGATAACTCTGCATTTGCTGATAGCTCATTAGTATCAGCAGGCAATGCCGAGAGATATCAGGGGCGGGATTCTCCCACCAACTGACTCCCCTGAGTCTGCCCACAATCTACCAGGCATCTCCTGAATCCTCGCGATGGCCCGACGCCGGCGTAAAAAACAGCGGGAACCACTCCGGCATCGGGCCGACCAGAGGTTCCAGGGACTAGGCCGGTGTCGGAGGGTTTGCCGCCGCGCCAGCCGGTGCTGAAGGGCCGGCGCAATTTAGCGCATGCGCAGAACCGCCGGTGTGGTTCCGCCCATGCGCAGACCGGCCGGCGTCTTCTAGCGCATGCGCAAGAGGGGTGTCTACTCTGCGCCGTCCATGGTGGAGCCCTACTGGGGCCGGCGTAGAAGGAAGAAGTGCCCCCACAGCACAGGTTTGCCCGCAGATAGGTGGGACCCGATCACGGGGAAGGAAGGCCACCAGGGCAGGGGCCAGATCCCCCCGCGGCCCCCCAGGGGCCAGATCCCCCTGCGGCCCCCCAGGGGCCAGATCCCCCCGCGGCTCCCCGAGGACCACACCAGCCGGACTACCAGCCAGGTCCCGCCGTGTGGGGCCACGTCCAATTCACGCAGACAGGACTGGCCAGAAGCCCATGGCTGCTCGGCCAATTGGGGCCCGGAGAATTGCCGGGGGAGCCACTGCCAGTGGCCCCCGTCCCCACCCATTAACCGGCGCCAGAGAATACGGCAGCCGACATGAGAGCAGCGGGGCGGGATTCACGCCCCCCCCCCCCTCCCCCGTGGATTCTCCAACCCGCCGGGGTTCGGAGAATCCCACCCCAGATTCTGATTGGATGAGTCCGCTAACAGCGGGAAAATAGACAGGTCCAAACATTGAGGCATGCGCGTTCGAGGAATGAGGGCACCAAGGAGAGGAGGGAGAGAATCAGAGGCAGAAGATCCTGTTTTACTTTTGTGAAAAAATGCTCAGGCAGCACGTTTTTGGACACAGGGCTGAGTGTATACCAGCCAACAACAGTGAGGCGAGATGCAAAGCACCATGCTAAAGCCACGATCCAAGATGAGCCATCCAGTCAGTCGCTATAAAGCAGCAAAGGGAGCTGGTGATGGGGGAGTTGACCTCCAGGGCTTAGGAGGGCAGGCTGGCCAGCAACAGTGAGGCAAGGCCTGAGGCACTGGCTCCAGGCGAAAGCCTGGAGGTGGCGAGCAAGACGGTCGGGGTCAACAGTTCTCAAGCAGGGCTGAGGGCAGCACAGTGCAAGCCTTACCAACACAAGGAGACCACGAGTGAATCAGGAGGCTGCCTTGAAGACCCCAGGCAACCAAACGTAGTGAGATTGTGAGAATGGGAGAGTGGGATAGAGTATGTGAGGCAGTGGGGGCGGGCGGAAGGGGGGAGAAGCGTGATGGTGTGGGGCGACTGGTGGTGGAGAGTGTGTGAGTGCAGTTTAGCCAGGGTTGCAGACTTGCACAAAAGCAGTGTTATGGGCCAGGGTTCAGAGAACACCAAAGTGTATCATGGAGTTTGCCTGACCCACAACTTTAAATAGATTTTGGTTATGGGGAGCACAAGAGCCCACTCTACATGTATGCTGCAACAGAGATCTAAAGTACTATTAAAACAAAACAATGTTTATTCTATGAATCCAGTTAATATTTTATAAACACACAGTAAACATCTGAGCAACTATCAACTCAAATACTCCCCCCGAAAGAACACAGTACTCTATAAGTAACCCTTAATCTTTCCTTTCAACATCCATGAGACAAATACCCTCTTTAACAAAGACATCAGGTTTTAAATTCTCTATTGAGAGCAGTTATCACTTTTAAATTAGCAAGTGATCCAAATACTTTCTTTGCATGCAGAGAGATCAAAATTATGCCTTGTTTGGCTGGATGCAGCTCCAACTCTGAAAACAAAACTAAACACACACTGTAGCTGCCAGCTCAAAAACGAAAGTAAAACAGACAGACAGCCCAGCTCCACCCACATTGACATCACTGCAGCTATTTGATAAACACCCATTTCTTAAAGGAAATCCACTACAGCTATTTGCTAAACACCCATTTCTTAAAGGTGCTCTCACATGGCAGCAGTGATCAATTTGTGCATTTTCGTGACGTGCAGCCTTTGCGTTCTGTGGGGCATGGATGGGCGGAGTCAGGAAGGGCACGATGTAATGGGGAGGTGTAAAAATCAAAGTGAGCGAGGGGCTCCACAAAGTCTAAACCTGCCTCTGCAGCTCACCACCATCTTCTCAAGGGAAATTAGGAATGGCCAATTAAAGGTGGCCCAACCAGTCATTCCCACATCCCAAGAATAAATTTTAAAACAATGTGATATTCTTCCTCGGCTAGCATCCACTAACAAGCATAACTGTCCACCTAAGAAACTTGATGTTACTGGTCATAGGTTCAATGGGTCCTTGCTTGGCTGATGAACTCAGTCCTAGAGCTGCATCTTCAATTGTACACCTGGCAGGTGTTACCATGTGGTAGTATCAGTCCTTGGACACTGGATCACTGATATACCTTTCTCAGGTTCCTTTTCTGGGCCTCCTCATACTGTCAGGTGTCGTTGAAGAATTGTCTCCTTTCAGAAAATCCTCAAAGTTGTTCTCTTATGAGAAAGGATGTCCCAGGAGTCGAGGTCTATGTTGCATTTCTTGCGGTAAGCCTTCAGTGCTTCCTTTGTCCTCCTCTTGTTCGGGATCCTTCCTTGAGCTGGGTGTAGAAGATTTTATTTGGCGGTTGTGACTGACATCTTAAGCGCCTGGCTGGCCCAGCAGTTTCAGATGATCATGGCCTCGATGCTGATGTTCTTGGCTCCTTCAAGGATGATAATGTTAGTATACCGGTCCTCCCGGAGAATCCGTCTCAGGCAAAGTCGATTGTACCTCTATGGGGCCTTGAGGTGGCTTCTGTACAAAGTCCATGGCCAGGATTCTCTGACCCGGTGCTGGGTCAGAGAATCCCCGGGGAGGGGAGGGGGGGCGGGCGCAAGAATCGCCCCAACACCAGTTTCCCCATTCTCCGGCGCCGTTTTTCAGGCACCTGCGGGATTGCCACCACGCCGGTTGGGGGCCGTTGACAGCGGGGCCCCCCTGCCGATTCTCCAGGCCCCGATGGGCCGAGTGGCTGATGAGTTTGGCTGAGTCCCGCTGGTGTGGATTACTCACCTCCCACAAGGGGGGACCTGGATGGTGAGTGTGCGGGGGCCGTACTGGAAGGGGGTTGTGGGGGGATCTGACCCCGGGGGGAGGCCTCCATGTTGGCCTGGCCCGCGATCGGGATCTACTGATCAGAAGGCGGGCTGGTTCCGTGGGGGCCTCCTTTACTCCGCGCCGGGTGTCTGCTGTAGGGCTCCGCCATATTGCCCAGGGCCGGCGCGGAGGAATCCACTTGCATGCACGGAAATACGCCGGCTGTTCCGCGCATGTGCAGAGGTACGCCAGCCATTCCGCGCATGTGCGGACTCGCGCGGGCCGTTCCATGCCGGCTGGAGCTGCGGCGACGACTCCGGTGGAAACCTAGCCGCCTAGAAAGGGGAGAGTTCCTCACTTTTGAGGGCCGTTGATGCCGGTGCCATTGTTACCGGTTTTCACGCCGGCTTGGGGATATTGCCCCGTTATTAGAGAATCCCGCCAACATGTTTCTGATCTATACTGATGAGTTGGGAGGCCTTGTACACGAGGGTCTTAGTGTCAGCACGGCTGTTTGGATCATCAAAGATTCTCATCTTTCGGGGTCTAAAGGAGGTGCTCCCAGGTTGGATACAATGTTGGATCTCTGCATCACTGTCAGTCTTAGAAGAGAGATGGCTCCCCAGGTACGGGAAATGCTCCATGTGTGCGGAGGTTTTCTCCACTGATCTTGATGGAGGGTGAGAACGGACCTTGCCCTGGGATGGATTGGTAAAGGACTTGAATCATCCTGAGGTTCAGGCTGAGACCGATGTCTTTGGTATGCTTATGCGAGGGTGTCAACCGTGACTTGGAGATTCTCTTCTGAGAGAGTGGAGATGACGTTGTCATTGCCTACTTAAGTTCCACGCGCGATGTCAGTATCGCTTACTTCATAGGTTTCAACCATGGGTTTGAAAGGTTTACTATCCATCCTGAAGACGATGTCTACCTCACTCAATTGGGAAGCCTTTTCTTGACAAGGTGAAAGGTGGAGGCGATGACATACCCCTACTTGACTCCAGTCTTGACCTTAAAGATTTCTGTCTTATTTCGGTCAGTGAGGACAGTCACTGATACCTTGTTGTGGAGGAGTTGGAGGATGTTGATTAATTTCTCTCGGCAGCCAGCCTTTGACAGGGTCTTCTATAGTACTTCCTGATTGATTGAGTCAAAAACTTTGGTTAGATCAATGAAGGCCATATAGACTGGTTAATGTGGTTCCTGGTATTTATCTTGAAGTGTAGAGCAGAGAAAACTCTGTCCATTATCCATGGTTTGATTAGAAGCCACACTGGCTTTCTGGAAGAATTTCGCTAGAGACTGGGAGAAGGCAGCTAACAAGATTTTGGGCAATGACCTTCCCAGCGATGGAGAGTAGGGAGATTCCTTGATAGTTCCCACAGTCCACTTTATCTCCTTTCTTGAAGATGGTGGTGATGATGGAATCCTTGAGGTTGGCAGGGGTTTCTTCTCTGTCCCAGACTTTCAGGAACAGTTGATGGAAAAAACAGGTGATCTCTTTTCAAAGTTTGAAAATGGCTGCTGGAATTCCATCCACTCCTGGGACATTTCCATTTTTCATGTGTTTAATGGTGGCTTCTTCTTTATCCACGCTTTGTGGCAGTCCAACTTCACCTTTGCTGGGGAGTTGGCTATGTTTATATCACAATTCTCTCCATCGAAGGCTGATGTTTTCTCGGTCTCTTAAAAGGGTTCATCTTTACTCTGCACTGGTGTGAGGCCTAAGGTGTTGGCTCCATGTTTTGCCTTGAAAAAGCCCCGGGTGTCGTACTTGCCGGCGAGAAGTTGCAGCTCTTTAGCTTTCTCAGTCTGCTATTGGTTCTTGATTTCCCTAGTTCTAGTATCTGTAGAGCTGATATGAGAGGGAGAAAGGTTGCGTGGCAACCACTCTGCTACTTTTAGAGAATTGGACGAGTTGACAATATTGATCTTTAGGACGAAGGTCGTTCTGATTTGCTTTTTTTGTTTGCTTTTTGAAATTTCCATTTTATCTTGAACACAGGCACTGACAACAGCGTTAACCATGGTACAAATCAATAATAATTTCCATTGTTTACAGATGTTTTTGAACTGTTAGTCAACACATGGTGTACATTTTAGATCTTGATTTTGAGAAATATTTGGGAAACATTCTGCTCCTTCTGATAAAAAAATATGTACTGGGAACAAATTAATTCTGCCCCTGAGACAGGTTAAGAAGCCTGGGGCTCATATAATCAGTCGGGAAGATGACAAGGGGTGTAGACCCCATCACATTCCGGACTTCCCTGATTAAATCCAGGGTAAAAAGGATCAAAAAACGTCTTCCCACCCAGATGCCAATTGAAGTGCTTAGGTGCCCACCTAAGGTACTCAAGTCTGAAGTCTCCCGTCTGCTCTAAATACTAATCACCCATCACTGGTGGTTCTCTAACTGGCCGAAGTGATGCTGCCTTACCTCCTTTCACTCAAGGTTCCAGCGACAATCTTGTAGCCTGAGCCTATTGCAGTACCTTCAGTGGCCACCAATCCCAGTGGCGCTGCCTGTACTCGAGAGCTGATAGCCTCTGATCGGCGAACTGCTCTCAAAGGGAACATCTCCAACCTGAAGAAAATGAGAACCCCCAATGCCATCCAGGTAAATATCTGATTGGGCTGGAGTGGCTCGGAATGACTGTGGTGGGGTTGCCACCGGTTCTCCAGCCAGTGGTGGACTCACTGCCATAAATTCCGCCCACCATTTGTTTGTCATGTGAAAAATGTGAGCCTCTAATCCATGTTGCAAAATTCCCTTGGCCCTCCACTTGACTCGCACCTCAAATCCAACTGGAGTCCAGGAGGGGTTTTGGGCCTCGAGGTTTATTACTTGATGATGGAAGGAATGCAATGGCTGAACTGGAGAGATGAGGCAACAGGCTGGAGTTCCCTCGATCAGGAGTTCCGACTATCCTGGTCCCGATGGAAACAGTGTATATCTGGAGGCTGGAATTTCCAGTAATATGAGGAGGACCCAAAAGCAGATTGCCCTTTGAAGGAGTTCTACATTCATTCAGCAACTCATTTTTTTAATAGCCTTGTTGGTAAAAAAGGCCAAGAGAACCAGAGAGATGAGTGTGGCCCTCTCCAGCTGCTGGTCATGCTGGGATCAGAGTTTGGGCAATGTGAGGCAGGTTTGTGTCCTTGTACCTGTCCCTTGCAAATGAGGTGCCCTCTCATCCCAGTGGGGCAGTCTGTAACTGTCAGGATCATAGCCTGCAGGCTTTTGTGTCGAATGTGTCTAACTTCACTAACATTCAAGGGCAGTAATGAGGGAGTGCTTCTAAATTTCCATCTTCCTGATGTGACGTTAAACTGAGGCCCTATCAGTTGAACATAAAACATCCCATGACGTCAGTCTGAAGAACCGCAGGGCTCCTTGATGTCCAGGTTAATATTTATCCATCAATCCCCTTCAGTGAAAAAGATTATCAGGCCGTCTTTTGTGACCTTCAGAGTAGAAATGAGCTCTATTACAACAGTGACTACACTTCAAAAAGTACTTCATTGATTGTAAATTGCTTTGGGATGTCCTGAGGTCATGAAAGGTATTATTTATCTCCTTAATTATGCGTGTTCCCCAGAATAGTAAATGGAAATGACTGCTATTTCTGGAGCCAACTGGCTCGATGTCTGTGATATAGGCTTACCTGTGGATACATGAGCAACTATCCCCGATGTTCCTTCATCAGTGCCAAGATTAGTCCTTGCCTGAGTCACTGGTGCTTCTGTGCTGTCTGGGGTGTTGTGAAAGTTATTAATGGAAGCCCTAATAATTGCCGGAACTGCCAATCAATTCAGCATCATTTGGCTCCTACCTTTGCTCTGCAACCTGTTGTGCTGCTGCAGGTTTTTCCCTTTGTCCACCCATTTATCATTGCATGCAGTCTGGCTCTGTGACAGCTTGACTCCCCTTCGCGATGGCTATTTCCAACCATTCCCCAAAGAGCTTCATCCCGCATTGCTGAAGTGGCCACTGCGGTTGTCAAGTGATCAGCTCCATCATTGAAAACAGCCTATCAACCGACCTCTGAATTACCACAGGCTAGGAATCAAGAAACCGATCCACACAATTGGAGTTGATAAATTCTTATTTAGGGAAGTTGGAGCACTGTAAACTGCGTCAATCGCTAAATCGTTCTTTAAGCTGTGAATCAACTCTGCACCTATTAATGTTGTGAGATGTTTTCTTCTGCCTTGGATTCTGCGCCTGGCTCTTTTGTCTTAAACAGACTTTAGACATACTCAGGTATCTTTTTAACACCTGTTTGTTAGTACTACATTGAAGCAGGTTGCAGAGTAGGCACACAGTTCTTAGGCTTGATTCCAACCTCTCTCAAGACTCTAACACATGACTAATTAGTGTCAGTGGTATATCATCATCCGCATTGTATAGTAACATATCCTATCTGTTAACCCTTTATATCACATAATAATAATCTTTATTGTCACAAGTAGGCTTACATTAACACGGCAATGAAGTTACTGTGAAAAGCCCCTAGTCGCCACATTCCGGCGCCTGTTCGGGTACATGGAGGGAGAATTCAGAATGTCCAATTCACCTAACAAGCACGTCTTTCGGGACTTGTGGGAGGAAACTGGAGCACTGGAGGAAACCCACGCAGACATGGGGAGAACGTGCAGACTGCGCACAGACAGTGACCCAAGCTGGGAATCGAACCTGTGACCCTGGCGCTGTGGAGGAACAGTGCTAGCCACTGTGCTACCGTGCCGCCCAATGTCAATGTTGAGCAGAAGGGAGGACCCGGGTTCGATCACGGCCCTGGGTCACTGTCCATGTGGAGTTTGCACATTATTCCCGTGTCTGTGTGCGTCTCAACTCCACAACCCAAAAGATGTGCCGGGGAGGCGGATTGGCCACGCTAAATTGCCCCTTAATTGGAATTTTCTTTTCAAAAGAATATGGCAGCAGGCTTCCAATTTCACCGCCTGCCCACCTGCCCATATTATGTAGGTGCTCTAGGATGGGTGGGAAGGCGGTGTGATTGGCACCCACCCTATTTTATGCACCATCCGGGTGATAATATGTTGCTATTAAAAAGTAAAATAGTATACTTGGGGGAGATGTATAAAGTGTAAGACGTCATTCTTCATTAAGAACAGGAGATAAAGTGGGCAATACATTATATTCAGCAGAATTAATTTTGCTCAGCCACTAAAAACATGGCTGATTCTTCTAAAAAAATGCCAATGACGGAATATGGTGCATCTAACAATGGGAAAGATTAATCATTCTCTAGATCAATCTCCAAGAGATCACTCGATACTGCAAGAGATTCTCTCTCATCACGCTCAAGGTCCAGCAGGTCTTTGTTAGGATGGTCACCATCTGGTGCAGTGTCTTCTGTATCCACCACCTCTCGCATTATTTCATGATCAACGTATGTATCAACCTCGGGTCTCGTGGATGGTGTCTCTGTGGAAGAAAGGATCTTACTCTTGAATGTAAAACCTCTTCAACTTATGAAGGCTGAATTTCCAGTATTTCTGAACAATAAGATGAAGCTTGTTGCAGGAAAGGCAATGAGTTGCCCAAATGGTCGACACCAGCTGCTTTGTCTAGGATTCTTAAAGTCTGCCAACACCAGTCAACGGGTTATGATTATGAAGAACATAGAGAGAATCAATGATCTGTCACCTCTGATCATTAAGTGGAGAAAACATCCTGCCTTATATTGGAACATCAATGGCACCTGAAACTTGTAACTTGACGTCTGATGGCTAAAGGTCATCGGCTGAAGCCAGTTGTAGGTCATCTGCTAATATGTTAACAGCCGCTACAGTATCAATTTTAAAGGCAATATTGAAGTCTTGAACTTGGACTGTGACTGACTAGTAGGCTGGATGAAGACTATCTACTTCCCCACAAAATTCTGTAGATCTCTCTTGTTATTGAATTCAATTTCTCGCAAGGAATTTGTTTAACAAATACTTACTGATCTTTGACGTTGATGAAATTGCTGGATTTTCAGAAACACTTGAAATGTCCAGTTTTGCCACACTGGAAGCACTTTGCATCCAACCCCCCCCCCCCCCCCCCCCCCCCCCCTTCCGCCACCAGGCAATCTTGGTGCCTATTTGGGGCGGCACGTTAGCACAGTGGTTAGCACTTGTTTCACAGCTCCAGGGTCCCAGGTTCAATTCCCGGCTTGGGTCACTGTCTATGCGGAATCTACATGTTCTCCCCACTCCTCCGGGTGACCCGGTTTCCTCCCACAGTCCAAAGATGTGCAGGTTAGGTGGATTGGCCATGCAAAATCACCCTTAGTGTCCAAAAAAGGTTCGCTGTGGTTACAGGAATACGGTGCTCTTTCCAAAAGCCGGTGCAGGCTCGATGGGCCGAATGGCCTCCTTCTGCACTGTAAATTCTATGATTCTACGATTCTGAGGTTTTTGTAGCACCATGGAAACATCTAAAAACGTTTACCAGCATGAAGTTTCCTGCCCTTTTGGTTGGTTTGCCAGACTTTCATACGTGTGTAGGCACTGCCCTTGACGGCCAACCCAATCCACGGAGTCATGTGAAACCTTGGAGTTGCCCAACTAAATGTTTGAAGCTCAGTATGCCTCACCTACTGGGCAGCTTGGTCAAATGTAATCTCAATGGCCTGCTGAATGTCAGAGAGTTTTCATCTTAGAGACTCACAACTCTGCAATCAGCTCGTTCGTCAGCGCCCCCTTCAAGAACTAGCTAGGTGATATAGGTGTGATAGGAATAATTTAATCGATTCCCAGGTCATTGCAAGTGTTGGTTAAAGCTTGCACGTTCAATTGCTAAATTGTCCTTTGAGTTAAAATAGGTGCCCAAGGCTTCAATAATAGAATGAAATGCCACAATGGACTCCTGCACCCCTTGCCTTAGGAGAATGTTGTCTGCTACTGCACCTACTGCATCAACAAAGGAACTGACTTGAAGCTTTGGATCTTTCTCGTGACGATATGATGTTGCTAGGTACCGGAAAAAAATGACGTTTTCCATAACTCCCATTGCTGGCCCTCGAGTCAAATGGGCATGGCAAAGGTGGGGTCAGTTCACTCATACAGACATTGTTAACTCTCTCCAGTGTGTCTCTTTCTTCTGGTGACATTTTTTGAGCTGCTTTCAAAGGCTCACTGAGGTTCCTTTGATAGCACCAATGTTTTTTTTATATCCATGTCTCCGCTGCTGCCACCATTTTATGAGTTGTGTTCTTCTGATTTATCGCACCGGCAGGATATTTCGGTCCCACCGCCGGCGCACTGGCTTCCTGGCGATGAGGGGTGCGGTCAACAGGAAATCCCATTGACAATGGCGGCACCAGAAAATCCTGCTGGCAGGCCGCCACCGCCGCTGAAAAACATGCAGCGGGTTTGTCGGTTAGTCACGCCCTGCGTGTGGCATTTGGTTCTTCGACAGGCTTTCGACATACTCTGGTAACTGCTCAAAACTTGTTTTATTAGTCCTGCGTCTAAATCAGTTACAGAGTACGCAAGTAACTCCTAGGCATGATTCTGACCTATCTCTCCTGACAGCCCAACCCATGACACCCTGGTGTCAGTGGTACATCATCACCTATATCATAGATGAGTATATCCCATCTGTTAACCCTTTAAACAACATTAGACTTTATATTGCTGCACTGTTATGACCCACAGGACCAGTAGTGCACATCACCAAGTTCCTCTTAACAACCTAGAGATACCAGTTTGCAGGAGCGCAGGGGCAGCGTGTTTGAATCATAGAATCCCTACAGTGCAGAAGGAGGCCATTCAGCCCATCACGTCTGCACCAACCCTCTGCAAGAGCACCCTACTGTGGCCCAATCCCCCGCCCTATCCCCGTAACCCCTCTTGGGGAAATTTAGCATAGCCAATCCAACTAACCTGCACATCTTTGCACTGTGGGAGGAAACCAGAGCACCTGGAGGAAACCCATGCAGACACGGGAAGAATGTGCAAACTCCACACAAACAGTCAGAATCGAACCTGGGTCTCTGGCGCTGTGAGGCAGCAGTGTGAACCACTGTGCCACCCTGCTGCCTCTTGTTCTGATAGTACAAGAACAGTTATCAATTCATCATCAGAGTTTCTTCAACTGCGAGTAAAATTATAGCAAACCAGCTTGGTGAATGGAGAGTGGCGAATTTTAGTGAAATGCCTTTTTCCGTCCATAAAAGTAGGCAACACGACTGGGCATGTCACAGCAATAATAGCAGTGGAATTAGCACAAATGGTTTAAGCCACATGAATTAATCTATATACCAGATATTAAAATGAACTTTGATGTATGCAACAATTCTTCTCACTTTAAGGACCTGGATTATGTTCGTTTCAAAGTTACCTCTGTGGTGATGTGCATCACTGTAAATACACAAGGGGTTAATGCAAATACACGTCGACTAGCTAGACACTAGAGGGAGCACCAGAGACATGACACACAGACACTCAACCAATAGATCAGTTAGATAGGACACGACCAATGGGCATTCACGATACACACAGAGGTGACACGCCCACAGGAGGGCATTACACCAACCCATATATAAAGTACACCACACACATGATCTGTCTCTTTCCAGTGGAGACAGTCAGTGAGTACAGACACAGGGTTGATTCAATATCACTCCTACCACATGGATTGTAGCAGACTGGTTAGTCAGTCTGAGTAGCTATAGAAGGATTAACAGCAGTGGCGAACTCGAGTAGGAGAAGTGTATATAGTTTAATAAACATGTTGAAGTTATCTCCAAGTCTGAACCTTCCTTTGTCAAGTGCACCACAAGGAAGCCGCTTATGCTACACTTAGAGCATAACAAGACAACCTCCAATGAAAGAAAATTCAGTTCCTTGAGCTAGATTTACATGGAAGTGTTAGAAGTTATGAGGTCTGTTGTTAGAGTAGGTATGGAGCCATAGGCTCCACTGGCAAATGGATTGATAACCAGACGACATAGATTTAAAATAATTGGGAAAGAAATCCAGCAGCTGGGTTTTTTTTTGCTTTAACTCACCAAATTATTATAATTCGGAGGTTGGCGGAGGGGGGAACCAATGATGCCTCCGTGGTGGGGGCTCGTGGCCATTAGGTTTCGGTGCTAATTGGGGTGCCCTTTATAATTTGTCCCCCGATCTCTGTGGAGCTCAATCAGGACCCGCCCCGCTAGAGTGATGGCAGAAAGAACGCTCACTCATTTTTCTTTCTTTCTTTTAAAGAGGCTCACGATCTGGAGAGAAAAATGGTCTGTGCAACTGGAGGTCTACATGCCTAACACTCTGCCAAATTCTGGTAAGATTCCGCTGATAGAGCTTGACAGCACAGAGAACCTTCGGGCCATCGTATCTGTGGAGGTTTGATTCATATATGATCATGCATTCTATGAATCTCAAAAGGCAGGTCATCTTTATTCAAGTCAGAGTGCTTTCATGTTGGTCCTCCACCTGTATGTAACCAGTCTGCTCAGTGAATTCTACCTTCTCCTTAATAGTCTGCTTGACATCTTAATCTTCCAATCAGAATTCTCTTATTGTGGGAGATTCTTGCAACGCTGGAAAACCTCATTCAAGCTTTTCTATGAACACACTCGTTCAGGGAATTCACAGCCCCCTCTTCAACACTTCTATTTTCTCCTCTATCAAAGCAAACGCCTACACGTGGGATGATGGCTTTCTACGGGGATGTCTTTTCCTGCAGCATTGTGCTGTTCACATTATCACAAGGGGCACTTCAAGTGTAACAATTCTTGTCTTAACATCAGCAACCTTTGAACCCATCCAATCTTTCCTCCTGTCCAAACGGTAGTGGTTAATGTCAAAATCAATTTTGGAAATTTATTGATTTCAGACAGACTTAGTCCATTTAGTTAACGCTCCTCCACATGTCTTTGAAGGACTTTTCCTTCAAAGTAAGAAACTTAAATTAATGTTGAGGAGAAGAGAGATCTGAGAACAGAGCTGCATAAATAATTAGAAGTAGCAAGATATGTGCAAGAAGATTGCGAGCATTCATTTCTAGAACACATAAGCGGGGAGATAGTGGTAAATTCATGGAGAACCGAGGCCAAATCATACATAGGGTACTGCTGTAGTTCTGCCCTTACTGCAAAAGTAACATTACAGCGTTCAAGTAGAACATAGAACATACAGTGCAGAAGGAGGCCATTCGGCCCATCGAGCCACTTTAAGCCCACCATGTCCCCATAACCCCATCTAACCCTTTTGGGCACTAAGGGCAATTTAGCATGGCCAATCCACCAAACCTGTACATCTGTAGATGTAGAGCCGGTATTCTCCAGTGGTCGTCATTTGCTTTTCCCGCTGGCAGCGCACTGCCGTCCATGGCTTTCCCGGCAGCGTGAGGTGACTTCAATCAAAATCCCATTGACAAGCGGCAAGAAGAGAGAATCCCGCCACCAGCGATGGGTTGAATTTTCCAATGAACCAAAGTATTTGTATTGTTGTATCTGTCCAATTCAGGTACTTCAACCAACTCTTTAATTAAAGTTTACCAAGGTGTCTTTATTTATGTGGAGAACAAAGTAGGACATAGATATAATGCAACACACTTTATTAAATAGGGTTAACCCATAAATTACCCACTATACATATAACAAACACCCAGGATTCGACTATACTTCCTGTAAAGGTGATTTGGTAAGATGCAGATCCGATCCCTGACTTCCTCTGTTTCCTCTTTGTAAAGGTGATTCTCGCTGGCTGTTCCTTGCTTGCTTGCCTCCTTACTTCTCATCTGGTCAAGGTCACCTTACACACCAAGCTTCGAGTCTTTGCTTTGAGTCTTTTACTTTGAGTCTTTTGCTTCCAGTCTTTTGCTTCCAGTCTTAGCTTCCTGTCCTTTCTCTCCAGATGTCTGGAAAATGCCTATCTTTTTATCCCCCTCTTGCCACCCACCTCCTTTCTCCACCTGCCCTTGGCCTTCGCCTAATGGAGCTTCAGGAGGCAGGGTCTCAGTGCCCAATGGTCCGGTCGAAGGAAAAGACCAGATCAGAAGGAAGGAGGCAAGCAAGCAAGGAACAGCCAGCGTGAATTCACCTGAGGAAGGAGCAGTGCTCCGAAAGCTAGTGTTTGAAACAAACATGTTGGCCTTTAACCTGGTGCTGTAAGACTTCTTACTGTGCTCACACTAGTCCAACGCTGGCATCTCCACATCGTGGATAATAGGCCAGTGAATCTCAAGTAGAAATGATTACTTGATGAATTATTCAGGGTCTGCTTCAGACAGACTCTGGCAGCTTGTCTGGAGTTCTGTATATTCGGATTCTGCAGGCTTCTGCAGACTGTGGGCGAAATTCTCCCCCCCCCACGACGGGTGGGAGAATAGCGGGAGGGCCTTCCCGACTTTTTTGACGCCCTCCCGCTATTCTCCCCCCCCCCCCCGCCGAAATCCCGACACGAATCGCTGCCGCCGTTTTTTTACGGCCGGCAGCGATTCACAGCTGTTAGAAGGGCCGAAGTCCCAGCCCTTTACGACCTTTTTACGAACGGCAAACACACCTGGTCCTGCCGTTCGTAAAAACGTCGTGACCACCTGGAAAAAAATAACCATGGCACCGATTGGCACGGCAGTACCACGGCCGTGCCAAGGGTGCCATGGGCCCGCGATCGGTGCCCACCGATCGCGGGCAGCGGGCCCGATGCCCGCGCACTATTTGTCCTTCCGCCGCCCCGCAGTATCAATACGCGGGGCGGCTGAGGGGCAACCCGGACCGCGCATGCGCGGGTTTCGCGCAAAAACGCGATGACGTCACCCGCGCATGCGCAGGTGGAGTCTTCCCACCTGCGCATGCGCGGCTGACGTCATATGACGCGTCAGCCGGCGCTAAGTCCGACAAGCGGGCTTAACGATTTTCGTTAAGCCCGACTTGTCGGAGCCTCCGACGTCGGGCTGCTAGCCCCGACGGGGGACCAGAATCGGTCCCCCGTCGGGAAGGGGCGCGATGCCGTAAAACCCGCCCGGGTTTTACGGCAGTTTGACGATTTCTCCCGTTTTGGGAGAATTTCGCCCTGTGGTTTTCAAAGTGCCCAATTCTTTAATTTAAGATATCCAATTTAATCGGCCTTAAAACTACTTGATTATTACTACAGTACGAATATATATAATAGCAGAATAGAGTGTGTTTATATTGTGGTGGAGAAATTTCTCATCGGAAAAAATGGAGAGGTAAACATTTAGCTTTTAATGGACTGAAAATTAAGTGGTCAAACTTCCTGGAGCACAGATCTCTGCAAAATTGTTTTTTGGAACAAAAGACTTTGACAGAATAATGAATTGATCATCTCATTTTCGTTGTTGCTTTAAATTGGTTCTTTTCGGATGAATACTTTGTTTTGTTCTCAAGGTGCGGTTTTATAATTCATTTTTCTGGTTAGAATTTCAGCTGGCCAGAGCTCTTCAAGCCAGGAATCGCTGCTATTTTAAACCTGAAAGTCTTTTTACCAGCTGACACTGAACCTTCTTGTGAGCTGGTTAAAACGAGCAGGTGGAAGCTAATGGTCCAGTTCATTCCATCTAAAACATAATAAGGTTCCAAATCCTCCAGGTTTTATGCACTCATCTAAAACATGACGTTCCCTGGGTTTATTTGCTCCTGATATGTGATAGTGCCTTTTAGCTGCCAAAGCCTTCAGATAATAACAATATAATAATAATCTTTATTATTGTCACAAGTAGGCTTACGTTAACGCTGCAATGAAGTTACTGTGAAAATCCCCTGGTCGCCACACTCTGGCACCTGTTTGGGTACACGGAGGGAGAATTCAGAATGTCCAATTTACCTAACAAGCAAGTCTTTCGGGACCTTTGGGTTGAAACCGGAGCACCCGGGGGAAACCCAAGTTGACACAGGGAGAATGTGCACACTCCACACAGACAGTGACCCAAGCGGGAATTGAACCTGGGACCCTGGCGCTGTGAAGCAATAGTGCTAACCACTGTGTGACACTTTAAGCCTCTGCCTCTTTATTTCTCTTCCCTTCTTTAATACCCTTCTTAAAACCTACCTCTACGATAAGCTTATGGCCACCTACCTTAACTTTCTTATGGTCAAACAGCAGACAGGGCACAAACATGTGAAATGGATGGGGAGGGGCAGAGAGGGGGAGAGAGTGAGCAAGAGTGGACGGGAAGTGTAGTGCCATTCTGCTGATGGCGGGATTCTCTGCTCCCACCATTATCAATGGGAATTCCCAGGTAAGCATGGTTAATCCCACAGGAGCGAGGGGACAGAAGCCCCCCCACCAGGATAGTCACCAGGAATGTAAGGGGACTCAACGGCGCAGTGAAGAGAGTCCTCACCCGCCTAAGAAATATGAGGGCCGACATAGTCTTTCTCCAAGAGACACACCTGAGAGAGCAGGACCGACTGCGGGTAAGAAAGGGCTGGGTGGGACAAACCTACCATTCCTGCTGTGGGACGAGTGCCGGGGGGTTTCCAATACTGATCAGCAATACTGACAATGTTTAGGGCGACAAAGACGGTTACGGACCCAGGGGGACGGTACGTCATGGTCAGCGGGGCCCTGGATGGGGCACCGGTAGTACTAGTTAACGTAAATGCACCCAAATGGGACGACACGAGCTTCATCAAAAAGACCATGGCAGAAATCCCTGACAGCGACGCACCGACTAATTATAGGAGGGAGGACGACTTCAACTGTATATAGGATCCAACGACAGACAGATCAAGCCCCAAAACAGGGAAAACCTCAAGGCAAGGGAACTCAGTCACTTTATGGAACAGATGGGAGCGGTGAACCCCTGGAGGTTCACCCACCCAGGGGAGAAGGAATTCTCCTTCTTCTCCCCAGTACACAACGTGTACACCAGAATTGACTTCTTTGTGATGGGGAAAATGGTGCTTCCGGGAATAGACAAAGTGGAATACTCCGCAATTGTGATATCCGACCATGCTCCACACTACATGGACGTGAGGCTGGAGACGGGCAGGACCCAACCCCCCACATGGAGGTTGGACATTACCCTACTAGTTGACAAGGCCAACGAAAAGATATGGCAGGCCATAGCAGAATACACAGAGAACAACCAGAACGGGGAGGTCTCACCCTCCACATTCTGGGAAGCGCTAAAGGCCGTACTAAGAGGGGAAATCATTGCTTTCAAAGCGCAAAGAGATAGGGAGGAAAGGGCAGCGAGGTAGCAGTGGTCGACTCCATACTGGAGGTAGACCGTAAATACTCCGAGGCTGCGACCATAGAGCTCCTAGCGGAGAGGAAAAGGCTACAAAGGAACATTGACCTCCACCAAGAAAGCAGTGCACCAACTCTGCCAGGCGCTTGGGATCCTATACGAACACGAAGACAAAGTCAGCCGCCTGTTGGCACACCAGCTGGGAAAGTAGGCAGCCACCAGAGAAATTGTACAAATCAGGGATACCAGAGGCACATTAGAAACAGAATCAGAAAAGATCAACAAAACTTTCAAGGCCTTCTACCAAGGGCTGTACAGCTCAGGGCCCCCAATGGGGGAGTCCGGGATGAAATTGTTCCTTGATGGACTGGACATACCAGTGGTGGGGGAGGGAATAAAAAGGGACCTGGAAGCACTACTAGCACAGACTCGCTAGCTAGGGGCACACTGCCACCCACGCTAGCACATGCCTCAATCTCGCTTATACCTAAGAAAGATAAAGACCCAACGGAATGTGGGTCATACAGACCCATCTCACTGCTGATAGCAGATGCCAAAATACTGGCCAAAATCCCAGCCAAAAGGCTAGAAGACTTCGTACGAGGTGGTTGCAGAGGACCAGACGGGCTTTGTCAAAGGTAGATAGCTTTTCTCGAACACCGGGCACTTGCTGTACGTGATAATGACCCCCTCCAGGGAGAGAAAACCTGAGGTGATCATATCCCCAGACACAGAAAAGGTTTTCAACAGGGTTGAATGGAAATACCTCATAGAGGTACTGAAGCGGTTTGGGCTTGGAACAGGGTTCACCTCCTGGGTAAAACTTCTATACAACACTCCCATGGCGAGTGTACGGACCAACAACACCAACTCCCAATACTTCCAGCTGCACAGGGGCACCAGACAAGGATGCCCACTGTCCCCGCTGCTGTTCGCTGTAGCGATCGAACCACTAGGAATCGCACTCAGAGCAGCAAAAAGCTGGAGGGGGATCCGAAGGGGCGGCAGAGAGCACAGAGTCTCACTCTATGCAGATGACCTGCTCCTCTACATTTTGGACCCACAAAGCAGCATGAACGGAATCATTGCGCTCCTGAAAGAGTTTGGCGACGTCTTGGGCTACAACCTTAACATGAGCAAAAGTGAGATCTTCCCGGTACACCCACGAGTAGGGAGGGGGGGGGGGGGCAGCACTAATGGGGCTGCAGTTTAAACAAGCCCGACGCAAATTCCGCTACCTGGGGATCCAAATAGCCCATGACTGGAAAGAGATCCACAAATGGAACCTCACCAGTCTGACGGAGGAAGCAATAAAGGACTTGCAAAGATGGAACACACTCCCACTCTCCCTTGCGGGGAGAGTCCAGATGATCAAAATGAATGTACTGCCCAAGTACCTCTTCCTACTTAGATCCATTCCGATCTACATCCACAACGCCTTTTTCAAAGCGCTGGACAAACTAAACATGGCGTTCGTATGGGAGGGGGGCAGAATGCTTGGATCCCAAAGAAGGTCCTACAAAAAACAAAATCCAGGGGTGGGGGGGGGGGGGGGGGGGCGAGCCCTCCCAAACCTACAATTCTACCACTGGGCAGCGACGGCCGAGTGAATAAGAACATAAGAACTAGGAGCAGGAGTAGGCCATCTGGCCCCTCGAACCTGCTCCACCATTCAATGAGATCATGGCTGATCTTTTGTGGACTCAGCTCCACTTTCCGGCCTGAACACCATAACCCTTAATCCCTTTATTCTTCAAAAAACTATCTATCTTTATCTTAAAAACATTTACCGAAGGAACCTCAATTGCTTCACTGGGTAAGGAATTCCATAGATTCACAACCCTTTGGGTGAAGAAGTTCCTCCTAAGGTGATGGATCAAGGAGCCAGAAGCAGAGTGGGTGCGTGCGGAAGAGGCCTCCTGCATGGGGACCTCCCCCCGGGCCCTTGCCACGGCGGCACTCCCATCCCACCCAAAAAACACTCCAGCAGCCCGGTAGTGATAGCCACCCTCCAATCGTGGAACCAACTACGGCAGCAATTTGGCCTGACCAAAATGGCAGACAAAGCTCCCGTCTGCAACAATCATCGGTTCACACCAGCACTGACTGATGCCACCTTCAAAAGATGGGGGCAGGACGTAGGGACACTGACAGTCAGGGAACTATACACAGACGGCAGGATCGCAACACTGGACGAACTGGCAGAAATTCCAGCTAGCCAGGGGAAATGAGCTAAGGTATCTGCAACTCAAAAACTTCCTACGAAAGGAGACAAGGACGTACCCACAACCACCATGATAGACATTACTGGAAGAGTTACTGGACGCAAGCATACTAGACAAAGGAAACTGCAGCGACATGTATGACCGACTGGCAGAAAGGACCGACATCGTACTGGACGCAACAAGAAAGAAATGGGAGGAGGAGCTGGGGATTGAATAGGATGGGGACTCTGGAGCGAAGCACTGCATAAGGTCACGTCCACATCCACGTGCGCAAGGCTCAGCCTGACTCAGCAACTAAAAGTGGTACATAGAGCTCTCTTAACAAGAACCCGTATGTGTAGGTTCTTCCTGGAGGTGGAGGATAGATGTGAACCATGCCAAGTAGGCCTGGCCACCCATGCCCACATGTTCTGGTCTTGCCCCAGACTTGCGGGGTACTGGACAGCCTTCTTCGAGGCAATGTCCAATGTGGTGGGGTTGAGGGTGGAGCTATGCCCGAAAGTGGCGGTCTTCGGGGTATCAGACCAGCCAGATCTATTCCTGGGGAGGAGGGCGGACGCCCTTGCCTTTGCCTCCCTGATCGCCCGCCATAGAATCCTGTTTGGCTGGCGGTCAGCAGCACCACCCAAAGCTGCAGACTGGCTGTCCGACCTCTCAGAATCTCTCCAAATGGAGAAAATCAAATTCGCCATCCGAGGGTCAGGCAACGGCTTCCACAGAACGTGGGAGCCATTCACCCAATTGTTCCGGGACCTGTTTGTGGCCAACAAATAAGCAGAAAAATAGCCAAGAATCAGGGGAAAGTAGCCAAGGCATGAGAGGGTGAGATAGACCGGGAGAGGGAGTGGGGGAACAGCTAAACCTAAGAGGAAAGAAAGGTGATCCACTGGAGAGGGGGAGGGGGCAGAAGAGGGGGGTAAAGAGTGAAGAGACAGGGAACAATAGAGGAGAACCAGGGAGGTGGGGGGCGGCAGGGAAATGATAGCTGGAAGGAGGGCACGGGAAGCGATAACAAATTTGGCATCTACAGAAACAGAGAGCAAGGATAATCCAGGCGAAAGACGGGACGAACGGTTGAAGTGGAGGTGAGCGCGAGACGATAATGGCAGCGAAATCCATCCAGGTGAAGCAAGTGACAATACCAACACCAGACCCATTCGTATTGCCCTCTGTACTTGTGTCTCCGGCACCCAAATGTATATCTACCTCCCCAGTCTCAGCACCCCCCCAAAACAGATGTGTTGTATATAATATTGCCAATTATACAGAGTTGCTGCTATTGAGTTGGTGCATAATACCTTACCAGTTACTTTATTTCATTTTTTATTTCTTTTTTGTTATTACTTTTTTTTGCTATGTTTGCGTGTGCCCTTCTCTTCTATATATATTTTATATATATATATATATATATATATATAAATATATATATATTATATATATATATTATTCTGTGTACATAATGGTAAATATACTTTGTTCAAAAACCCAATAAAAAACATTTATAAAAAAAAAATCATGCTTCCCATTGAAGCATTCCCGACACTCGGAAACTCATGTGTGGGGGTGCGCTGCCAGCTGAACCAGGGAATCCAGAGAATTCCAGCCAGTGTCTCACAGGGGTTGCCACTTCAGTGTAATTTCTGCTTTTCTTATTGCCTCTTCAAAACAAAAGAGTGTTAACTGGTTTGTCACATGATCCCCTCTCTCCATATGACCAGTGACCCAAATATGGTCGTGGTGGGTGGATTCCAGATGTATGGTTTCAACCGCTGTAGTTTATAGCTGGGTGAATTCCTTTCTCAGCTGGAGTCACTTGTCTGATTATGTTTGATGGTTAGTTCCCCACCCAGGTGTCTGGATGTCCTGCAAATTTCTCAGGATATGTGACTCATTCACGTTCTTCTCAGAGTTTAGAAGGATTATAGGGGATCTGATCGAGGTATATGAAATACTAAAAGTGATTGATAAAGTAAACGTAGACAAAATGTTCCCCCTTGTAGGAAAATCTAGAACGAAAGGTCACAAATATAGGTTGAGATGTTTTTGAACTGAGATGAGGAGGAACTGCCTCTTGCAGAGGGCGATAATTTGTGGAACTTGCTGCCCTATAGTGCAGTGGAGTTTGAATCATTATGCTTTCAAGAAGGAGATAGATGTATTATTGATTTTAAAAATGGGTGAAAAGGGATATGGGGAACAGGTAGGGAGGTGGATTTGTGGTCAGGAAGAGATCAGCCATGATCTGATTGAATGATGGATCAGGCTTGAAGTGTTGACGTGCTTACTTCTGATCCTAATTCCCATGTTCCTATATTCCTATGTTTAGGTGATTATCTTTGATGGTTCCTGCAGGGAGACTGACTCCATCTTATGACTTGGAATATGTAGGGTACTGCCATGCAAATTTTCTGCCACCTTAGAAACTGCTATTTCAGTTAGTCATTTCCAGCCAGTAAATATATGAAATAATTCTTGATATAACACATGACTTAGCTCAGTTGACTGGACAGCTGCTATATGATGTAGAGTGAGACCAACAGTGTGGTCAATTCCCATATCGGCTGAGGTTATGCATAATAATAATATAATAATCGCTTATTGCCTTTATTTTAGGCTTCAATGAAGTTACTGTGAAAAGTCCCTAGTCATCACATTCCGACGCCTGTTCGGGGAGGCCGGTACGGGAATTAAACCTGCACTGCTGGCATTGTACTGCTTTGCAAGCCAGCAATTTAGCCCTGTATGCTAAACCAGCCCCTAGATGCTGAACCAGCCAGAGCGTTCTCAACCTTACCCCTTGCCTGATGTGTGATGACCCTCAGGCTAAATCACCACCAGTCAGCTTTCCCCCCCTCAAACAGGAAAGCAGCCTCTGGTCATCTGGGACTATGATGACTGTTATTTCACCTTTTGTGGTAATATGTTGTGTTCTTTGTCTTTTCTTCCAGAATGATCTGATGTGTTGTTGACAAAGAATCCACCAATCAAATGATTAGAACAAAACTAATGTATTATAAGACTATTATTTAAATGAAGTTTGCACACTTTACTGAGCTACAGTTATTAATTAAGTAATATTGAATCTGTCTAGCAATGCTCAATAATCTAAATAGTCGTTAACTACACTATGATCTAACCTCATGTTAACTCTGTGTAATTTAATCTTCTCCTACTTGCTATCATCATGCTTTCTCCTTACACTATTACCCAGAATTCCCTCAGAGTCTGATTTATATACAGTGAAGTGGTGGTTCCCTCTAGTGTTTGAATTACACAGAAATGTAATAATTAACCTTTCATTAATCTGACGATATACATATCATTACAATGACTTTATAACAGTATAATATATTTCACTTCGACTAACACAAGTTTTGTACATTTTTAGTTAATATATCACAACTACCCTTCAGGGGATGTAAAATGGTTTTCATGCTGGATCTATTGAGTGACATTTTGCATCATTTTATAGTTCAATAATCTGAACAGCTGTGGACTGACACATCCCTTTGTAATCACCTTTGAAAATGTATGTAAATATCCTTTTCAGTCTTGTAATTCTAATGCTCTGTTTTGTAACTCTCAATACAGTTAATGGTGATTAAGTTGAAGTTAGAACAACCTATTGATGAATTTGGTCACTTTGTACATTTTCCTGAGAGAGTTCTGATAGATATCAAGAACCGGAGAGTAACATGTTCCTGGATGGCACGTTATTGTAGAAATCATTCATAAATCATACTGATATCTCTATTTTTCCAATTTACTCAGTAAGCATCAATTTTCATACATAGACGGGAATTTGAGTAAAATAATTAGGAGAGATTGGTAGTCTGTCACAAATTCATGTGGACAGTGACACACAAAATGCAGTAACATAATGGGCGAATGAATTCCAAACCCATCATGAAGATTTGCAAATTTGAATTGAAATACCTGGAAATAAAAATTGTATCTGAAAATGTGCAAGATTAATCCAAAATTCAACAAGTTTGTTATGTCCATTTAAAGAAGCAAACCTACATATTTACCACATCTCACCTGTATTGTGACTCCAGCTCCAGATCAACTTGATGGGGGCAACTTTCCTGGTCCCGCCCACCGCAGGAATCATCATGGGCGGGACTGGAAGATTTGGTGGATCATTTGAAGGTCCCTTGACCTCGGGCGGAAATTTCCGGACTTATGGTCAGGCACGACCAGGAAATCCAGCCCAATGATTCCTAAATGCCTTCTGAATTGGCCTAACTTGCAACTCTGTTTTATCAAACTACTCAGGGAGAAGAATCAGTCACACCTGCTCAGGGAAATTGGGGACAGGCAATAAATGTTGGTCTTTCCAGTGATTCCTACATCCTATATCCCAAGAATAAATGAGAAGTATACATATTTGCTTTGATTTACATTTAAATTTTCATTCACTTTTTCCACGATGAAAGTGTTAACGAAAATTGTATGTGATTTTTTTTTTCATAGAGCATTGCTGGTCTCTGAAGTTGGTTTGAATTCCTTCTTTAATGTTGTTCACATTCGCCTTGACAAAGCAAGTGCCAGGCTGACTCCTACGGGCTTGCTGGTAGGTGGTACTGACCTACAAAACTGGAAAAGGTCAAATCTTTGACACTTTATTGCAAGTCGTTTTCTTTACTTGCTGAAGCTTAACATGCAACCCTGTATTCAATTTGAATCGATTTACTCTGTTCCATTCTTCAGATTTCTTTTTGGATCGAGTTTTACAAAAGTGAATTGTTTTCTAAGCCAGTTTAAACTCATTAATAATTTTCTCATGTTTTTATTCCCTGCAGTCCCATGTATTCATTGTGTGTAATGCATCATTTCTGTGACAGCGTCTTGAACTGGCTAGTATGATGTGACATTGGAATAGGGATTCGCATTGTAATGAAAGCTTTATGGCCTTTGGGAAGTTCAAACAAGAAGTCATACTTTGTAGTTAATAAATGTCTCATCTGATCGGGTGTCAAGGTTACAGTCATTTACAGAATGATCTTATGTTTAGTTGTAGATGGGCAGGCTCATTTGTTCTTGGCTTCATATTTTCTGATTTCCCCCTAGCCTGCTGGCCATTTTCCTGTTTTAATTGGCAGTGTTTAGTCTTTTGAACATTTTAACTCCACAGAACTCTCCTGTGGAAAGCATCCTTTCCCTGACTGTCCTATGAAGCAGTGCTGAGAGCAGACTTGTGTACGAAAAGGTAATAGGACACAAGCAAGAAAACCCTTGAGAGTTGCAATTTCTCAAGTATATGACTGTACTATTACTTACCCATAGACCGCAGCAGAAATCAGCGACAATTTTTGAAGGGTGATATGCTTAATAGATACAATCTTTTCTTCAAGGAAAACAATTTCACAGGAGACTGAAGTTGACTTCTCATAGGCATTGAATTTTTCTCTTTTAAGCCCGAGTCCAATAGACATTTTTCAGTTTATATAATTATGGCCCACCAGCAATACTTATGGGACAATTACAGGATAGAAATATTTACAGTACTGGGGTAGGGGAGGGATTAGAAAGTGTTTACATCAGGATTTCCAATTAATGCACTGTGCGTAGGCATTCCTGCTGGAACTTGTCTAGCTCCAATTCACCACAGCAAGCTGCCTCTGAGAGGTTGCGTGCTAGGACACAAAGTGCAGAAACTAAAAGAGGACCAGGGGTCTCAAGTTACATAAGGATGTACACTAGGTTACACAATAACACAACAGAGTATTTTTCCCTTGCTTTCAAATCCCCCGAAGCCTCATCCTTCGCTGGCTTTGCAATAACCTTCAGCCATGCAACTCTCTGAGATATCTGTGCCCTTCCAGTACTGACCTCTTCAACAGCCCCAATTTTAATCGTTCCACCCCATTGGTAACTACAACTTCAGTTGCCAACGTTCTTAGCTCTGGAATTCTGCAGCTAAACTTCTTGGGATTGGTTTTTTTTTTAGTTTGAGAACCGTGAGTTGGGCCATTACACAATGATGTGATCCAGATTTCTAAAATGTCAGCACACACACCTAAGGCAGTGGGAGGTGGGTCTAAGGCAGTGGGAGGTGGGCAGGTGTTGAGCCTCAAAGGTTTATTTACTGGGCCACCGGCCCAATTCAATATATCATTGTTAGGCCCTCCAGCCCTGAACCCCCAAATACTCACATGCCACATCCGTGACCCTGATGCATCCCCAAAGCACCTACTCACTGTAAGCATTAGGTACAGAACTTATGAACTATATGATAATATTGTCAAGCTGTTTAAATGCTCATTAAATTAAAAAACTATCAGCATTAATATTTCCATTGATTAAAATTCCTCCTCTTACGTTCTCATAAAATTGTTATTCAAATGCAACCAGCAACAGTTCCATTAAAGAAAGTTTTCACCCTCTTAACAATTTTTAATCTTATCTAAGTTTACATTCGGACTCAGAAAACCCACTTCAAAGAATTCAAAGAAAGACATGTTATTTCAAATCAATAAAACTATTAATCAAACAAAGCTAGCTGTCCTTTTTGTAATTGTCAGGTCTGAGCCCATTGATCAGTCTTGGAGATCAGCCAAGAATTCATTATGAGTGGATCTGTCAACTGTATCAACAAAAGGAGACTGCAAAGATATCCAGACGTCTATTTTGCTGGATGGCCTCATTATGAATGCTTGGCTGAGCTCCAAGATTGACTACCGGACTTAGCTGGTAGGAGGGTGTTTACACAGTTGCAAAGGGCACTGCCAACTTTGTTTGATTGACAGTCTTATGGGCTTGAAACAACTAGAATTTTTTGCATTGCATTTTCAATACCTCTGTATTTATCTGGACAATCTTAAGATGTATTAAGAGGGTTAAATGTTTTTCAATTGAACTCTCACTAGCTGTGGTTGTTTGAACGGAATTATGAGAATGTAAGAGGGAGAATTCTTTTAAAGGGAATGTTGAATGCCTATGTTATTAAATGGTTCATTGGTACTGTACCTAGTGGATACTGGAAGACTGCTTAAAAGGTTCAGTCGGTGTTAGAATATTAAACCAATGTAAAAATAAGACCACAGGCTCCCCTACATACATTCATATCTGATCCTCCATATAGTAGGATGCAGAAGAGGTCTTTATCCACTGGAGAAATTCTAATCCTTATATAGAGCTGGTCAATTGAATGGCCACATACCTTTAAAGAAAGAACCCTATGATCAATCACTACATTGAAAAGATACTTGGGTCATCGAAAACCTTTGTATTATGATAGTTGAAGTTGGCAGAAGTTTTTGAATTTACCTCCCGACTCTTCAGCAGGCTTTCTCATGGTTCACAAACCAACATAGCTCAGGAACCTACCTGCCTCAACAATAATAGCAGTGACACGCCATATTGAATTTGCAGTAGGTATTTAAATAACAAATCTGAAATCATATTACATGTCCATGACCAATCACATTTCCTACCTTGCAAAAATGGTAGGCAGCAGGAATCGGAGGACAAGTTTAAAAATGCGGCTTTACGCCCCTCCCATTTCATCCTTCCGATATGGCTCTGCTCAGCAATGGGTGACAAAAGGTTAACTCTTTAACTCTGTAACTCTCTTTCCTTCTTTAAAATCCTCCTTTAAAACCATTGGCGAAGCATTTGACCTAATATCTCCTTATGCGTATTTGTATCAAATTTTGTTTTTGCGAAGCACCTTGATATATCTTATTACATTGATGTATCTTATTACATCCAAATGAAAGATGTTGTTGGGAACAACGCAACATGTTGCCGAATAACGAGGGAAATGCAGATTTGCTGAGGGCTTATAAGCGAGAGCTGGACCTGTTTCTGGTTGGTAAGTCAATCACCTTGTACAAAAAGTAATGGTAACCAGGTAATGTTAATCAGGATCAGAATGGTCTCCTGGGGGTTGGAGAGTAGTGCCCCATTTTTTTGGTTCCTAGTTTGCTCTGGGATATTGAATTAAGGTTTAAAATCAGTCAACTGCAGATTTGTTGCTCTCGGTCGTCAAAGTTTTCTAAGATGGGTGACGTGCAGGTTAGGTGGATTGGCCATGCTAAATTGCCTTTAGTGTCCAAAAAGGTTAGGAGGGGTTATTGGGTTAAGGGAATAGAGTTGAAGTAGGGCTTAAGTGGGTCAGTGCAGACCCGATGGGCCGAATGGCCTCCTTTTGCACTGTAGCATTGTGGATAGCACAATCGCTTCACAGCTCCAGGGTCCCAGGTTCGATTACGGCTTGGGTCACTGTCTGTGCGGAGTCTGCACATCCTCCCCGTGAGTGCGTGGGTTTCCTCCGGGTGCTCCGGTTTCCTACCACTGTCCAAAGATGTGCAGGTTAGGTAGATTGGCCAGGCTAAATTGCCCTTAGTATTGGGTGGGGTTACTGGGTTATGGGGATAGGGTGGAGGTGTTAACCTTGGGTAGGGTTCTCTTTCCAGGAGCCGGTGCAGACTCGATGGGCCGAATGGCCTCCTTCTGCACTGTAAATTCTATGTTCTATGTTCTACATGCAACCTGAAAGCAGCAATGTGATTTTCTAGTCAGGTGCTTTGGTGGTCTGGACAATCACTCATTGCAATATCCCTGACTACTAGCTGACTGTAGCTGGTATTAGAATGGTAAGGGCAAAAAACTCATGTGAATTGAGGTTGGTGCTGCAATCAATGCACTCTGAAAATTTCAAGACACTGTGGCCCAAATGATTTGTTATGACCATAAACTGTTTCCCTCCAGCATGCTGGGGGTTTCACCCAATGTGAGATGTCTTGCTCTGGCTCCCCACACAATCATCCCGCTTTGTCCAACTTTTAGAGTTCTTTTGGACAGGTGCCATGCTGGCAAAGTCTCTCCTGGACAGGTAGATAGATGCAATAATATTTGCTGCTTCTTACTGTAGCTGAACCTTGACTGCTACACATTCCAGTCCCTGGTGCTACCTGCCGATATCCATTTCACTGCACTGCACTGCAAAGAGCTTCTGTTCATGATTGATCTGGCAATTTCCTGGCGCGGTTGGCTAAATTAGCCTTTGCTGGAGTGGTAGGTCTGATTTACTGAAGCTACTGGGAACATTGTTTTTCTGTGGAGTCTCCCTTGTTGTTCAGGATGCCTCTGACATTCACATAACAAGATTATTTCCTTCACAGTGGAATCTGGCATGAGCTTGTTTTGAATTGGTTGATTCATTGCAAGCATTGATCGTCTTTACATTGGCTCATATAGTGACCCATGGCATTTATTGATATTTATAACAAGCCCTTTCTTATTGTCATCACACTGCCTGAGCGAACCATGAAGATAAGGGAGCAAGTGAAAGGCTGGGTTGTCAATGAGCGATTTTGAGGCTTAGTAAAAAAGAAAATGAAATAAATACTTGCATTTATATCACACCTTTCATGGCAACCAGGTTTCTCAAACCACTTTGCAGTCAATTAAGTACTTTTAAAAATGTGGAGTCTGCACGTTCGCCCCATGTCTGTGTGGGTTTCCTCCGGGTGCTCCAGTTTCCTTCCACAAATGCCTGCAAGACGTGCTTGTTAGGTGAATTGGACATTCTGAATTCTTCCTCTGTGTACCCGAACAGATGCCGGAATGTGGTGACTCGGGGCTTTTCACAGTAACTTCATTGCAGTGTTAATGTAAGCCTACTTGTGACAATAATAAAGTTTATTAAAAAAGGGCGGGAACCTTGTTGCATCACTGGCGAGGGGCAGGGAAAATCACAGAATGAGATCTCGTTACCGAGCTCCCCATTTCACCAGTCTCGCAAGATTTCCCGCTGGCATCGCCATTTTCATCCACGACAAACGCTAGCAGAAAATCCTGGCCAGCATTGTACACAGTGAATTACCACAAGCAACAATGCAATAATGACCAAATAACTGAACCTACAGTTCTTGGATGTCTTTGAGAGATGACTATCCACCAGAACACTAGGGATAGCTCCTCTTTGAGCAAGTGTCACAGGATCTTTCAGATCCACCCAAGTAGGCATTTGGGATTTCAGTCTAACATTTCATCTGAAAGGCAACATCTCGGAGAGTGTACTGCATTGGAATGCTATAGTAAGTGGCTCCGTTAAGGGGCATACATCGGGAGGGTGACCCCATCACCCAATCAGAATCTTGGTGCAGGCCGTGGGCTTTTGCAGCCAGAGTAGGTCCCAGAGTGAGTAGTGATAACGTTGCGAAAGACCTTATAATTAAATAAACCATTATAATTCATTACACATACTGATTGGTAGTCGCCAATCCTTCCTTTACTACATTTACTACATACTACGACAACGAATAAACGGGCATCGTGCGACTATCAACAGGCAGGACTGTTCCCTTCCAGTTGGGGAACACTTCAGCAGTCAAGGACATTCAGCCTCTGATCTCCGGGTCAGCATTCTACAAGGAGGCCTTCAGGAGACGCGACAACGCAAAATTGCTGAGCAAAAACTTATAGCTAAGTTCCGCACGCATGAATGCGGACTCAACCGGGATCTGGGATTCATGTCGCATTACATTCGGCCCCCACCAACAAGCCTGGACTTGCAGAGGCCTACCGACTGAACTGGCTTGGGACAATTCACACCTCTTTAACCTGGAGTTACCTCTCTCTCTGCATCTTTGATGATTTGATTGCCTGCAGGTGCTCGCATTCCGGGGCATCTCTGACTGTGTCTATATAAACATTTCTGGAACAAGCCTTTCCATTCACCTGAAGAAGGAGCCGTGCTCCGAAAGCTCGTGTTTGAAACAAACCTGTTGGACTTTAACCTGGTGTTGTAAGACTTCTTACTGTGCTCACCCCAGTCCAACGCCGGCATCTCCACATCATTACTACATTGGCAACAAGGTAAATCAGAATAACTTCATTAGCAGCAAGGAATTTGACAAGATCATTGTTATAAAACGACAAAGTGAGGCACATTGTTCGAGACCTGTATAAGAGAGAAAAAACATGCCTCTCTTTGGGAAACTAAAAGCCTTTGACCCGACTACTGAGAATTGGGTGCAGTATATCAAACGGCTGGAGCATTTTTTCAGGGATAATGGAATAAATGTGTAGGATAGAAATAAAGTCTTTTTAATAGTAAAAATAATAAACTTTATTGTCACAAGTCGGCTTACATTAGCACTGCAATGAAGTTACTGTGAAAAGTCCAGAGACGCCACATTCCGGCCCCTTTTCGGGTACACTGAGGGAGAATTCAGAATGTCCAATTCACCTAACAAGCACATCTTTTGGGAATTAGGGGCAGTAACCGGAGCAAACCCATGCAGACATGGGAAGAACATGCAAACTCCACACAGACAGTAACCCAAGCTGGGAATAGAACCTGGGACTCTGGCGCTGTGAAGCTACAGTGCTAACCTCTGTGCTACTCTGCTGCCCATGTGCTTTATCTATATTGGGTATGGGGTACGTGTGCAACTTTGAAGCTTGATTCACTGTTAGCTTATAATCTCTACACATTCTGATAGTCTGATCGGGTTTAACTAGTGGCACGATGGGTGCAGCCCACTCAACAAATTTACTTACCATGTACATGGCCCAGACTTATAATGTGATTTGCAGTTTAACATCTGTGGAGGCTTCTCATCCTAAGTCATTTGCAGAGCTAGTGGAAATAGTGAAGGAGCATTATTTATTTATTTTCTATTTTATTTTGGGATGTGGTGTCACTGGCTTGGCCAGCATTTGTTGCCCATCCCTAATTTCCTTTGAGTAGGCGGTGGTGAGTTGCTTCCTTGGACCGCTGCAGTCTATGTAGTGTAGGTGCACGTGTGCTATTGGGGAGGGAGTTCCAGGATTTGACCCAGCGACAGTGAAGGACGCCGATATAGTTACAAGTCAGGATGTTGAGTGGCTTGGAGGGGAACCTCCAGGTGGTGGTGTTCCAATGTATCTGCTGCCCTTATCCTGGATGGTGGTGGCCATGTCACCCTAATACCTCGGTGACACTGCAAAGTTTTCAATTTAACTCGATGCGGAGGGTATCCGGGGGAGACCGTCACAGCATTTATAGCCAGGCTAAAGCAGAGTGCAGAATGCAGCACCTTTAGATCAGCTTTAAATGATCTGCTAAAAGATTGGCTAGTATGCGGTGCGAATATCGTAGCCATACAAAATAAACTGTTGGCCGAGTCTGAGTTGACTTTCAGGGTGGCGTTAAAAATAGCGACAGCACTTGAGAGTGCAGGAAAGGGCACCTAAGAGTTAAAAGACAAACAGAGCCTTGAATTCCACCAGTTAAGGCGGGAAACCACGTGTAGTAATGACCCCAGAAATGAGCACGCAGGATCAGGTTCAGGAAGTCACTCGAGTACAGAAGTGGGAAGGATTACTAAGTACCAAAGATTTAAGCAGCTGAGGAGTAAGATAAGGTGCTTTTGATCTCAATGTGGGTGAAACCACTCTCCAGCAGTGTGTAAATTCAAAGGAACCAAGCTCTTGAGTAAGGAGGCCATCTAAGGCACAAATGCAGAAGCAAGCAGGGCCAGCCATTAAATATGGAGGTGGACACAGAGGCATCAGCTATTGAAATATACTAATGTACCCAGCGGTATCTGAAAGAAGGGATTCAATCTCTAAAGTTGCTGAACAGGACAGCAAAATTAGCCATGTTTACCTGAGAGGCTTTAAAGATAATAGGAAAAACTACAAACACTGTGAGTTACGGACAACAGTCATCACAGCTGCCACTGATTGTGGTGTCAGGCCGGGGACCAAGATTGATGGGATGTGATTGGCTCCGCGAGATAAAAGTAAACTGAATGGAGATCGTTAAGATTGAAAGAAAGGGCCTGAATGAGATCTTAATAAAGTATCAAGAAGTATTCCAAGAAGAATTTGGAAAGATTAAAGGATTAAAGGATTACAAGGATTACAAGCTAGGATCCACTTAGATCTGCAAGCTACACCAAGGTTTATTCGGGCCTTATGTGTTAGTGGAATAAGTTGACACAGAATTGCGATGAGTGAAAGATCTGGTCATCATCAAACCCGCACAATTTGCTGAGTGGGCTGTACCCATTGTGCCACTAGTTAAACCCGAGCAGACTATCAGAATTTGTGGGGACTATAAATTAATGGTTAATCAAGCTCCAAAGTTGGACAGGTACCCAATACCCAAAATAGACGACCTGAATGCAAAGCTGGCTGGGGGCCTGAAATATACTAAGTTGGACGTGAACCACGCCTGTTAACAATTGGAATTAAAAAACCAAAAGACTGTATCAATATATACATTTACACTTTGGGGCTTGTACCATCTTCCAGTGGTAGTGCAAGTGTTTACCAAAGTTATCATTTACTTACATGATGTTCTGATTATAGGATTCACTGAGGAGGAACATCTGACAAATCTGGATGACATTTTAAAGAGTTCCAGGAGTGCACCCAAAGAGAGAAAACTGCACCTTTCAGGCGAATGAGGTGGCTTATTGTGGAATCAAGGTGGATGTTCAAGGGCTACATCCAATGGAAATAAATTGAAAGCTATTAAAGAGGCACCAGCCCCTGGACTTCCAGTGGCAGTTATGCAGCAGTAAGCCACACATGTGGGAGCTCCCGTTTTAAAGAGATTTTTCGGCTCTTTTGAGAGCCCAAAACGGAAATTTTTCGACGTCTCCCGGTGGGGGAAGGTGTGCTGAACGACTTTCCCTGCAGTCCATGACTCGAACTCGGAGTGGAAAGGTGGAAAAAACAGCAGCAGCTCCTCAGAAAAAACGGGGGAAGGGATCCAAGATGGCCACCGACAAAGCTCCAGGGGAGTGGAGACTCTGGGCCCAGAAACAACAAACTGATCTCCTGAGCTGCTTTAAAGAATTCAAGGATGAAGTACTGAGCTCTCTGCAGGAAACAAACAGAAGGCTGTCAGAGATTCAGTCCACCCAGGGTGCTGCCATCAAGAAGTTGCAGACGCAGGCCATTGAACGAGAGGAGGAGGCCGTGGTCCTCGTGAGTAAGGTGGAGGGGCACGAAGCACTCCACAAGAAGTGGCAGGAACGCTTCGAGGAGCTGGATCACCGCATGAGGCGGAAAAACCTGCGGATCTTGGGCCTTGCGGAGGGGCTAGAGGGATCGGACCTGACAGCCTATGTGGCTGTAATGCTGAATTCGCTAGTGGGGGCCAGGTCTCTCCATCTGCCCCTGGAGCTGGAGGATAAATGAACCCCTAAGGAGAATGAACCCCCGCGTGCGGTGCTGGTGAGGTTCCACCGGTTCAGTGATCGGGACTGCGTGCTGCGCTGGGCCAAGAAGGTGAAGAGCAGCAATTGGGAGAATGGGGTAGTACGGATCTACCAGGACTGGAGTGCGGAGGTGGCTAAGCGGCGGTCCGGATTTAATCGGACGAAAGAGGTGCTGTATAGAAAAAAGATAAAGTTCGGAATGTTGCAGCCCGCGCGCCTGTGGGTAACTTATTCGGATCGGCACCATTATTTCGATTCCCCGGAGGAGGCGTGGGCCTTCGTGCGGACGGAGAAACTGGACTTGAACTAGGGGTTGGCGGTTGCGAGGTCGGCTGTAAGATATTAGTGCTGGATTCGGCTGTTGCTGTGTTCTCTTTTTCTTCGGTTTTTTTCGTCTTGTTTTAGTACTTTTGCAATTTTGATATGGTTATTTACGGAGGGGTTGTTCTGCTATGTTTTTGTTTTTGTGCTTGGGGCATTGTTTGGGCTGTGTATCTTGTGGGGAGGGTCGGGGGGGTATGTTGTATTCTATGTTGGAGTGGGGGTATGGAGGGGGGCTGATATTTGGGAGGTGCGTCAGAAGGGTGTGGTGGGGCAGGGCGAAAGCGCGGGCTTTCCTCTGGTTTCCCGCACTGCGGGGCTGGGGGGCGGAGACGGTGACGGGGGAGGTGGGGCCTTAACTGGTTCTTCCCCGCGCTGGAGCGGTGCCAGGAGGAGGGATAGGATGGGAGATGATCCCACTTCGGGAGGGGTCGGGCTATTGGCGGGAGTTTCTGGGGTCAGCAGAAGTTAGCTGACCCACGGAAGTACAATGGAGGATGGTTCGCGGCTGGGAGGGTTCCTAGCCTGGGGGGGAAGGGAGGGGGGGAAAGGGGAATACCGGGTTGCTGCTGGTAGGGGCAAGAAGGAGCTGGTGGGGGTTGGGGGGACAGAGGTGAGGGGTTGTCGCTATGGGGACGGGGTCGAGCAGGGGATGCTGGCCTGGGGCGGGCAGTCGACGGGCTATTGCTAGCCGACGGGGGAGGGGGGCGGGACACCCTCTGATCCGGTTGGTCACCTGGAATGTGAGAGGGTTGAATGGGCCGGTGAAGCGGTCAAGGGTACTGGCTCACCTGAAGGGGCTAAAGGCGGATGTGGCAATGCTGCAGGAGACCCACCTGAGGGTGGCGGACCAGGTCCGCCTGAGGAAGGGATGGGTGGGGCAGGTTTTCCACTCGGGGTTGGATGTGAGGAACCGGGGAGTGGCGATTCTGGTGGGGAAAAATGTGTTGTTTGAGGCATCGGAGGTGGTGGCGGATAAGGGGGGTAGGTATGTGATGGTTAGGGGCAGGCTGCAAGGAGAGAAGGTGGTACTGGCTAGTGTGTATGCCCCAAATTGGGACGATGCGGGCTTTATGAGGCGTATGTTGGGACGGATCCCGGATCTGGAGGCGGGAGGTCTGATCATAGGGGGGGACTTTAATACGGTGTTGGATCCTTCACTGGATCGGTCCAGCTCTAGGACGGGTAGGAGGCCGGCGGCGGCCAAGGTACTGAGAGGGTTTATGGATCAGATGGGTGGAGTGGATCCATGGAGGTTTGTGAGGCCGAGGGCACGTGAGTACTCTTTCTTCTCCCACGTACATAGGGTCTACTCTCGGATAGATTTCTTCGTGGTGAGTAGGGGACTGATTCCGAGAGTGGAGGAGGCCGAGTATTCGGCCATTGCAATCTCTGACCACGCTCCGCATTGGATAGAGTTGGAGATGGGGGAGGTGCGAGACCAACGTCCATTGTGGCGGTTGGATGTGGGGTTGTTGGCGGAGGAGGAGGTGTATAGGAGGGTCCGGGCAAGTATTGAGGGGTACCTTGAGGTGAATGATCCGGGGGAGGTTCAGGTGGGGGTGGTCTGGGAAGCCCTGAAGGCAGTGATTCGTGGGGAGCTGATATCCATTCGGGCGCACAGGGAGAGGAGCGAGAGGAGTGAGAGGGATAGACTGGTGGGAAAGATGCTGGAGGTGGAGAGGAGGTATGCAGAGGCACCAGAGGAGGGACTGTTGGGGGAGAGGCGCAGCCTGCAGGCTAAATTTGATTTGCTGACCACTAGAAAGGCGGAGGCACAGTGGAGGAAGGCACAAGGGGCAGTGTACGAACATGGTGAAAAGGCGAGTAGGATGCTGGCTCATCAGCTCCGTAAGCGGGATGCGGCTAAGGAGATTGCTGGAGTGAGAGACAAGAGTGGGAATGTGGTGCGGAAGGGGGTAGAGGTGAATGAGGTCTTCAAGGACTTTTACGGGGAACTGTACCGGTCGGAGCCAACGGGGGAGAGGAGGGGAATGAAGAGGTTTCTCGACGGGCTTTCTTTCTCGAAGGTGCAGGAGGAGAAGGTGGAGGGGCTGGGTGCGCCGATTGAGCTGGAGGAGCTAGTTAAGGGGATCGGGCAGATGCAGTCAGGGAAGGCACCGGGGCCGGATGGGTTCCCGGTGGAATTTTATAAAAAGTTCGTGGACCTAGTGGGCCCCTTGCTGGTGCGGACACTCAACGAAGCGTGGGAAGGGGGGACTTTGCCCCCGACGATGTCACGGGCACTGATCTCGTTAATTTTAAAGAAGGACAAGGACCCCCAGCAGTGTGGTTCATACAGGCCCATATCTCTCCTCAACGTGGATGCTAAGGTGCTGGCAAAAATCCTGGCCACCAGGATAGAGGACTGTGTGCCAGGGGTTGTGCATGAGGACCAGACAGGTTTTGTGAAGGGAAGGCAGCTGAACACGAATGTGCGGAGATTGCTGAATGTCATTATGATGCCGGCGATTGAGGGGGAGGCAGAGATAGTGGTGGCGCTGGATGCGGAGAAGGCCTTCGATAGAGTGGAGTGGGGGTACCTATGGGAGGTGTTGGGGAGGTTTGGATTTGGTGAAGGGTTCATTAGATGGGTAAGGCTGCTATATGAGGCTCCGATGGCGTGCGTGGCCACGAATAGGAGGAGGTCGGAGTACTTCCGGCTTTACCGAGGGACCAGGCAGGGTTGCCCCTTGTCCCCCTTGTTGTTTGCACTGGCAATCGAGCCGCTGGCAATGGCATTGAGAGATTCAGAGAGGTGGAGAGGCTTGGTGCGAGGTGGAGAGGAACATAGGGTGTCGTTGTATGCCGACGACCTGTTACTGTATGTGGCGGACCCGGTGGGAGGGATGCCGGGAGTGATGGAGTTACTAGCCGAGTTTGGGACCTTCTCAGGTTATAAATTAAACTTAGGCAAGAGCGAGGTGTTTGTGGTGCACCCTGGAGACCAGGAGGAAGGAATTGGTAGGCTCCCGCTTAGGAGGGCAGGGGAGAGCTTTAGGTACCTGGGGGTGCAAGTGGCCAGGGACTGGGGGACTCTCCACAAGCATAACTTTACCAGACTGGTAGATCAGATGGAGGAGGAGTTCAGGAGGTGGGACATGCTGCCATTGTCGTTGGCGGGGAGGGTGCAGTCCATCAAAATGACAGTGCTTCCGAGGTTCTTGTTCCTTTTTCAGTGCCTGCCCATATTTATTCCCAGGGCCTTCTTTAGGAGAGTGACCGGCAGTGTTCTGAGCTTTGTGTGGGCACATGGGACTCCGAGAGTGAGGAGGGTGTTCCTGGAGCGAGGAAGGGATAGAGGCGGGCTGGCGCTGCCCAACCTTCTGGGGTACTATTGGGCAGCCAATGTGTCAATGGTGCGTAAATGGGTGATGGAGGGGGGAGGGGCGGCGTGGAAAAGAATGGAGATGGCGTCATGTAGAGGTACGAGCCTGGGTGCCATGGTAACGGCACCGTTGCCGCTCTCCCCCAAGAGGGTTACCACGAGCCCGGTGGTGGCGGCGACCCTAAGAATCTGGGGACAGTGGAGACGGCATCGGGGGGAAACAGGGGGCTCGATGGAGGCTCCACTGGGTGGCAACCATCGGTTCATCCCGGGGAACACGGATGGGGGATTCAGGGGATGGCAAAGGGCGGGCATCAGCAAATTGAGGGACCTGTTTATTGGCGGGAGGTTTGCGGGCCTGGGGGAACTGGAAGATAAATTTGGCCTTCCCCAGGGGAACATGTTCAGATACCTGCAGGTAAAGGCGTTTGCTAGGCGACAGGTAGAAGGATTCCCTTTGCTGCCCTCGCAGGGGACGATGGACAGAGTGCTTTCGGGGGTGTGGGTAGGAGAGGGGAAGGTGTCTGACATCTATAAGGTAATGCAGGAGGTGGAGGAGTTGTCAGTGGAGGAGCTGAAGGCTAAATGGGAGGAGGAACTCGGGGAGCAGATAGAGGACGGGACTTGGGTGGAGGCCTTGGAGAGAGTCAACTCTTCCTCCTCATGTGCGAGGCTTAGTCTCATCCAATTTAAGGTGCTGCACCGGGCCCACATGTCCGGGACTAGGATGAGTAGGTTCTTCGGGGGTGAGGACAGGTGCACCAGATGTTCGGGGAGTCCTGCGAACCACGCCCATATGTTCTGGGCATGCCCAGCACTGGAAGAATTCTGGAAGGGGGTGGCGGGGACGGTGTCGAGGGTGGTTGGATCCAGGGTCAAGCCAGGGTGGGGACACGCGATTTTTGGGGTTGGGGTGGAGCCGGGAGTGCAGGAGGCGAAAGAGGCCGGGGTCCTGGCCTTTGCGTCCCTAGTAGCCCGTCGAAGGATTCTGCTGCAGTGAAAGGATGCGAGGCCCCCAAGCGTGGAGACCTGGATCAGTGACATGGCGGGATTTATAAAATTGGAAAAGGTCAAATTTGCCCTGAGAGGATCAACACAAGGGTCCTATAAACGGTGGCAGCCTTTTCTGGACTTCCTGGCTCAGAGATAGGTAACTGGGTCAATAGCAGCAGCAACCCGGGGGGGGGGGGGGGGGGGGGGGGGTGCATTATTGTAGTGTTTATTCTGTAACTTTATAGTGTGTTAATTTGCGGTGTTGTTAAAATGCTGGGTTGTTCATGGGGATGGGGCGAATGTATATGATTGTTAATATTATTGTTATTTTCGGTATTTTACTAAGGTGCGTTATTGCTGTATAAAATCAAAATTTCTCAATAAAAATTATTTTTTAAAAAAAGAGGCACCAGCCCCTAAGAACATCTCAGAGCTCAGGTCTTTCCTGGGACTTGTTAACTATTAAGGACGGTTCCTCCCTCACTTATCGACGTTGCTAACAAGTGTTGTTGAAGAAGTGCCAAAAATGGTACTGGAACAATCCACAAAAAGAGGAACCATGGTTCTTTGAAAATAGAGAGGGCATTTGAGATGGATGACCCAGTCTTCCAGAAAAACTTTGGAAGTGTTCCAAGTTGTGGGGTTCCTGCAGTTGCAGTGGCCAGACGGGGCCATTATTGTATCAGGTGTAAGTACAAGATAAGTTAGTGAAAAAGAACGTGGACTATTTTGAGAAGGCGGGAGCCATCCTGGGAACCGGTGCTGCTGCCAAATCCAGTTGTGCACAGAAGTAGTGTGGCGAACGGGTTGTACATGAGCAAGGTCATGCGACCCCATCACCCAATGAGAATCAAGCATGGGGATCTTGATGCAGAGCACGGCCTTTGCAGCTGGAATGTCAGCTGTTGCTCAGTTGGCAATGCTCTTAATTCTCAGACACAAGGTTGTGAGTTCAAATACCACTCCAGGTATTGAGCTCAAAAATCTAGGTAACAATTTGTAATAAAGGAAGGATTGGCGACCACCAGTCAGTAGGTATAACAAATTAAAATGGTTTACTTACAAATGATATTTACGCCGAGCCTTTCATGTGTCTTATTGCTGCACTTGTTGCTGCTCACAGTGCTGGTCTTTGCAATTTCACACAATTCTGCAATTAGTCTTTTGATGAAATCTTTGTATGAATCTGCTTTTCAGGTTTTATTACTGCTACATTTTCCTTCTGAATCATTGCATCCATGCAGTTATGAAGTAAAGTTTCTCAGACCTATTGTCCAGCTCAGAAGGCTTGGAAACTCCAAAAGTGGTAAATTCAGTTGCTCCTGCTGCGCCAAAGCATTGGTGTTATCGCCCCCCATGAGACCCACGGGGACAACCCGATTGATCTCCCTGTAGGGCCCATGGAGTACGAGCTCCTCGCTGAGAAGTGGTGGTCCAACATCAGGCTCATTAACTCCCCATGATTAAAAACCGGCCCAGGAAAGAGCCAGCACCTTGGGATGGCCTCGGCTGGCACTTGGACTGTTGCTTTGTTGTTGTATTTCCTGACTGTGAGTAGGAAATAAACTACTTTTGACGACGATAATTGGAAACTCTGTTTACCTGTGCAAGTGCTGATTCTGTTCCTCTTCTGACAAATTTCAGTAGGGGATTGAGAGAAACCGCAAGAAAATTCTCACCTGAGAGAATCTGCAGTGGATCTCTTGGTGCACATCTCCTCAGCACAATCAAACAGCGTAATCTATCCGTAAGGTAAGGGAACCGAGTCCAATTGCGAGCGATTTTAGCCGGGCGTTACCCATCATTCGGAGCGCCAAGAAACACCACGTTATTGAACACCCATTCAGGTAGATACGGAGCCTCAGTGGGGAACGCACAGCCTAGGCCGCACTTCGTCCACATCCCAGAGAGTGGTGAATCTGTGGAATTCACTATCACAGAAAGTAGTTGAGGCCAAAACATTGCGTGATTTCAAGAAGGAATTAGATATGGCTCTTGGGGCCAAAGGGATCAAGGGATTTTTGGGGGAAGGCGGGATCAGGGTATTGAATTTGCTGATTATAATGAATGGCGAATCAGGCTCAAAGAGCCGAATGCTTCAATTTTCCACGTGTTTCTATGTATGAAAGAATAAAGACCAAAAAGTCATCTGTTTTATATATTTCTCACTGCAAACTGTCTCTTATGCTAGGGGCTAGAGGCATTAAAGTTGAGGAGCGCAGTGGTTAGCACGGCTGCCTCACAGTGCCGAGGACCCGGGTTTGATTCCAGCCTCAGGTCACTGTCCATGTGGAGTTTGCACATTCTCCCCGTGACTGCGTGGGTTTCATCCCCACAACCTAAAGACGTACAGGGTAAGTGGATTGGCCACGCGAAATTGCCCCTTAATTGGAAAAAGTAAAAATGATTTAAAAAAAGTTGAGGAGGTGTCCTTGATTGCCATTAACATTGTTACGCTGAAGTGCAACACGTCTAGTTATTTTTATGGACGATCACTTAGTTATGGGTATGGGCAGCTCAGCTCTGACACCATTTTGCCCTTCTGGCATTTCTTGTTCTCATCTACTTCCTCTTTTAGCATTTCAGGCTAGAAGTAGAATCAATTTGAAAGTAAAGCCCATATTTGATGTAAAATAGCAGCTGTGATAAATACCTGTATAAGGCTTCTGTGCTGGATTCTCCAATTCTGGGGTGATGTTCCCACGGCAGCGTGGCAATGGTGAGGAAAACTGGCACAAAAGGGCCATCGATTCCCCATTTTGCTGGGGGTTAGCAGTACGGTAGTGTAGAGCACCAGGCTCTAGCTACCGATACGCCCCGGAGAATTTCCGGGTCCATGGCCGGGCATGTGCACGGCGGCGGCCTGCAGCGGCCGCCGTGTGCTTCATGGCGACGGCCGCTCGCGTGTCTCGGACCACCCCACCAGAGTGCTCCCAGCCTCAAATAATGTCACTGCTGCTCGCGGATCGGCCCTCCCCTGATTGTGGCGGCACTGGACTGAGTCCGCAGTTGCCACAGCAAGTTTCTGACGGATGAGGCCACACGTATCCCACGCCGTGGGGAACTCGGCCGGTCGGGGCGGAGCATCGGGCGGTGGGCCTCAGACAATGTCCTGAGGCCGTGGATACGTAGCATGGCGTACTCTCCGAGTACAACACTATGGAGGGGGCGGAGCATCGCGAAAGCGTCGCTGCCCCCGATTTTGTCGGGAATTTGAATTCTCCGGTCGTTGGCCGATTTCGCCGCGCCGACTGGAGAATACAGCCCTTTATCTCCAAACGGAATAATCTCCTTTAATGGCTATCATGAATGGACAGGGTTAACACTGGATGGGATCTCTGCCAAGAACTTGGGTGGCTTTTTAATCAATTGAAATCACAGAATCCCTACAGTGCAGAAGAAGGCCATTCTTCCCATCATGTCTGCCCATCATGTCTGCACCAACCCACTGATAGAGCACCCCACCCACTCACAAGCCATTTACCCATAAACTCACCTAACCATTTGGTCACTAGTAGCAATTTAGCATGGTCAATCCACCTAACCGGAGCACCCACACAGGCACAGTGAGAATGTACAAACTTCACACAGACAGTCACCCATGGCTGGAATTGAACCTGGGTCTCTGGAACTGTGAGGCAGCAGTGCTAATCATTGTGCCACCATGCTGCCATATTCTCATTTATTTATATTAAATATGCATAAGCAGCTAGAACGCATTTTTTATGAGGGCTGCGTCCATTGTTAGGTAGTACAAATTGGAAAAGATTGCGATGGGCAGGGACTCGATAAAGTCATGAAGGAAGAATTCTTTGTTTCCCACTTGCAAGATTAATGTCGGCAGGACAATTCCTCCACACCAGAACAAATTATTCTAAATTTTCAATTATTTTATCAGTAAAGCTGCAATTTTACACTCACCTTTGAGTTTGACACACCTCAATGCAAAAGGGACATTATAACTCATAACAAACTGTTACACTTGAATACACTGAACATGCATTGAAGAAAAGGGATTCCACTAATTCAGGATGTCCCAAAGCACTTTTACATCTAATTAAATCCTGGAACTCGCGTCCTCAAAGCATTGTGGGTATACTTGCACCATATCCCACATGGACTCTGAGATTCAAGAAGGCGGCTCACCATCATCTTCTCAAGGGCAAAAAGCGATGGGGAACGAATGCTGGCTTTGCCAAGTGTCCACATGCCCCAAACACATTTAAAAAAAATTAAAAGTGTATAGCCACTGAGCGGGAATCCCTCCGGCAAGCGGTGTGTTTTCGGGCAGCGGAGGCAGCTCGCTATTCGCAGCTGGCTGGATCTTCCAGTCCCACTGATGTCATGATGTTTTACTGCGGCTCGCCCATCCCACCGGCAATTACTGCCATTGGGAAGGCCGGAAAATCTTAACATGGGAACTCTGGCAGCCAATAGGTGCAAATTAGGTTCCACAAACAACAACGTGAGGGTGACCTATAGCCTGTTCTTAGGAATAGATATCGGTCAGGACACCTGGGGGAACTTCCCAACTGGTCTTCAGATGTTTAAGTCAACTGAGAGGGAAGATAGCAGTGCAGTGGGGGTTTAAGGTTTCATCCATAACACAGCACCACCTCAGTACTGAACTGAAAACGTCGGCCTGGATTTTGTGCTCAAATCTCTAGAACAGGAATTGGAACGCAGAATTTACAGACTCAGGGGCTACTCGCCATACTTCAATAAGCCTTTAGTGACAAAGTATTGTTCTTCAGAAGAATGGAAATTGTAGAGGATAGCTATGATCCATCGACCTCTGGTTTGTGGACCCAAAGGCTGGGATTCTCCGAGCCGAAATCGTGCTCGGCACGGGAGCGGAGAATGAGGCGTCAGATCCGACGCCGGGACGCGAACCTCTGCCGACCGGAGAATCGGCTGCAGTTGCGCTTGCACGGTCGAAATGGCGATGAGTCGGGGGCCTTTGAAAGAGCCGGCGATTCTTGACGGTTGACCAGGCGAGTTCCCACTGCCGTTGTTCACGTATGGTTCCACCCGCCGGGAGCTCGGCGTCGCGGCTGCGGTGGTTGTCCTGGTTGGGGGGGGGGGGGGGGGGGGGGCGGGGGGGGGGGGGGCGGGGGGATCAGTTTCCGGGGGAGCCTCCAGGGGCCTCCTTGATAGCCAGGCCCGCGATTAGGGGCCACCGATCATTGGGCACGCGCGATATGGGGGGTCCTACCTTCTTCTGCGGCGGCCCGCTGTGTGGGTCGGCCATGTCGCGCAGGACCGCGCCCGGCAGCCAGAGCTGCGTGGAGCACTCCGGTGCCGTGCTGGCCCGCTGTGTGCCATGGAATCGCTGGGCCAAGAGGCCCGTTGATGCCGGCGTGAAACACTCCGGAGTTTATGCAAGCGTCAACACTTAGCCGCCGGCCCAACGTGCTTCTACTCCTTCACAGTGTGAAGACGCGAAGGTAACCGTGTTATAGGCCAGGGTTTAGAGAACCTCAAAGAGTATTATAGAGTTCACCTGACCCACAACTTTTAATCGATTGTGATATGGGGAGCACACGGCCCACTCTACAGGTGTGGTGCCTCAGACATCTAACAGTATTTGTTAAAGCAAAACAATATTTATTCTGTGAACTCAAGGTAACCTTTTTAAAACATACAGTAAACATCTTAGCAACCATTAATTCAAATACAACCGCCAAAGAATACAACACTAAGCAATCCTTAATAAATTCCCAAACAACATCCAGAAGACAAAAGACGCTTTTACCACAGGGATCAGGTTTAACTTCTCCAATGAGAGCAGTTATTCCTTTGAAATCATCCAAATGAACACTCTTTAGAGCTTGTAGAGAGATCCATGCACATCTGTTGGCTTTCACTGCAGCTCTTCTCTCATAAAACAAAACTAAAACCTCACTCTATAGCAGCCTGCTCAAAAACGAAAGAAAAGCAGACAGACCACCAAGTTCCACTCACTCTCTGACATCACTGCAGTAATAAACACCCATTTCTTAAAGGTACACCCACTACAGCTATTCAATAAAAAACACACATTTCTTAAAGGCACCCTCATATGCCAACCACCAGACTGGATGGAGTAGAACTCAGCGATTGCCTGTTGCTGATTGGAAAAGAAAATGGTCCGTTGGATCTCTTGGCCCTTTATAAGATAAGCATTGAATCTTATTAATGCTATGAGAAAATGGATGCTGACACCTGGGTCCTGCTCGCATTACAAAATAGCCTCTGGGAGTGCACGCCTTGCACATGCCTGCACAAAACTCCTATAGCTGGCAGAGTACAAGTTGTAGGTCAATTTTAGATAGTGACAGAGTAATATATTGAATAGGGGTTGGTTTAGCACAGTGGGCTAAACAGCTGACTTGTAATGCAGAACAAGGTCAGCAGCGCAGGTTCAATTCCCGTACCGGCCTCCCTGAAAAGGCGCCGGAATGTGGCGACTCGGGGCTTTTCACAGTAACTTCATTGAAGCCTACTTGTGGCAATATGCAATTATTATATTCTATAATGATGTCAGATTTTTTTCAAATGGGTTAAGAACTTTCCACAAATTGTTGGAGTGAAGTTATTTTCCTAGTCGGCATCTATTTCTACTACTAAAGTAAAATACAAAATTCTGGAATACGGAAATAAAAACAAAATATGCTGGCATCTATTCATCAAATAATCTCATTTCTGTCTTCCTTTAAATGCAATATACCCTTCACCATCTGCTCTCAAGTTCCACACCAAAGAAGGTCCATATTTTTCCCCCAGAGCTCGATGGACTGCAGCTGTTATTACATTACAAGATCCGAATTCCCTGAACACAAATGAATCTAGGTTTCTGCCTCTACTGCCCTACCCAGACCTTTATTTCAATAGTTCAACGCTTTTTTCATGAAGAACTAGCTGCCATCAATTTTAAATTCCCCTCTTAATAAGTTGAATCCCTAATCCCCATGCTTTGCTGTCATATCCCAAGTCTTCCTTCCAGATCATTTACCTCTGCAAAAGCCAGTCTCATTGTCTCTTGTCAAGGTGCAGGAAACCTAAATTTCATTGTATTTTTCTCGTCAGTCAGTTCTATGACTATAGGGATCAGCTTCAAAGCTTGAACTATTTTCTTGTGCTGTCCAGAACTGGATGATAGTTCTGAAGGTATTGTCTGATTGAATCCCTAGCTCCATTGCGTGCCAAACTTGGCCACAATGATCTTTAAAAAAACTGACATGTACCTTTGATCCACTTACCGCCAGTAAATCACACAGGAACTTCAAGCAAAACAAAAGAAGCGTACAGGGAACGTGGCAAAGAGGGACCAAAACGGAAAGAAAAAGAAGGCAGAAATAAAAACAAAGATATTAATAAAACGGAAAATTATAAAATTTAAGAAGGAGAGAGTTATCGGCTCAAAATTAGTAACAAATTAATTCTTAACACATTCCACTGACCACTATATAAAGGAACATACATTATTATTTATCTGGTAATTTGGCTAATTTTTAAATTATTTTTATCACCTAAGGCCTGATTAATATTTAGTGCCAGTTTACATGTAATTTAAGAAAACTGCTTCTTACCAGCTACTACTTTATATAATGTCTGGTCCCTTTATTTGGGCAGTCACTTGTTGAACTTACAATGAGTAAGGTTCTGTCAACAGAGCGACTGTGAAATCTAGGAGGTAGACTTTCTGGTTTTCCAATGTTAAGCGCATGTGTTCTCCCAGTCGGGGCATTCCACTTCACTTAATCTAAATCAAGAGTGCTTAGTTGCAAGTTGGCATGAATCCAAGTTTACAAATGCCCAATTGTGTGCCAGGTTACTTTTGGTCCTTAACTTGCTGACACCAGACAACTCAGCAGCACAGACACACTGGGAAGCATTCAGAGATTTTCCCAGTTGGGACCACTCTACCGTTGGCAGATTGCGCTGTGGGATTTTCTGCAGGGGAAGAGAAAAATCCTAACCCCGGCGACAGGTTCCATTAGTGAGCCAAGTCGGCTGGCTGGCAGACAGTCAACCATCTGGAGTACTGTGGACCTGCTGGCACAGGCATTGGATTGCCTTTGCCGATTAGCCTCCATTGCTGTCAAGTACAAAAGATGGAGCGGATCAGTAGATTATGTTCTTCTCTTTCATTAATTTCAAATAATGTGCCTCATGTTCATAGGCTACCCATTCAAATGCACGCATTTAAGCTACTCCTTCAGAGACATGAGTTCAAATCTCATGGCAGCCGGGGGAATTTAAATTCAATTAATTAATAAATCTGGAACAACAAGCTACCTTGAGTCATGGTGGTCATGCAACATTTGGATTGTCATAAAAGCCTATCTGGCTTGCTAAGGCCCTTTAGGGAAATAAATCTACCATCCTTACCCTGTCTGGCCTACATTTGAATGCAGACACATTGCAATGCGGTTGACTCTTAACTGCACTCAGAAATGGTGGAGCAAGCTACTCAGGTGTGTTAAACTGCGACAGAAAACTGAAGTAAAAATAAAACCTCCTGACACCTTCCATGAGTAACAACAGGGCACTGGAGACAGACACACATGGGCTTCAGTGATTCAAGAAGGCTCACTTCCACCTTAAGGGTCATTAGGGATGGGCATTAAATGCTGACCTTGCCTCAAATCCCATGTTGGCAGAACAAGTATAGAACATAGAACATAGAACATAGAACGATACAGCGCAGTACAGGCCCTTCGGCCCTCGATGTTGCACCGACATGGAAAAAAAAAAAAACTAAAGGCCATCTAACCTACACTATGCCCTTATCATCCATATGCTTATCCAATAAATTTTTAAATGCCCTCAATGTTGGCGAGTTCACTACTGTTGCAGGTAGGGCATTCCACGGCCTCACCACTCTTTGCGTAAAAAACCCACCTCTGACCTCTGTCCTATATCTATTACCCCTCAATTTAAGGCTATGTCCCCTCGTGCTAGCCACCTCCATCCGCGGGAGAAGGCTCTCGCTGTCCACCCTATCTAACCCTCTGATCATTTTGTATGCCTCTATTAAGTCACCTCTTAACCTTCTTCTCTCTAACGAAAACAACCTCAAGTCCATCAGCCTTTCCTCATAAGATTTTCCCTCCATACCAGGCAACATCCTGGTAAATCTCCTCTGCACCCGTTCCAAAGCTTCCACGTCCTTCCTATAATGAGGCGACCAGAACTGTACGCAATACTCCAAATGCGGCCGTACCAGAGTTTGGTACAGCTGCATCATGACCTCATGGCTCCGGAACTCAATCCCTCTACCAATAAAGGCCAACACACCATAGGCCTTCTTCACAACCCTATCAACCTGGGTGGCAACTTTCAGGGATCTATGTACATGGACACCGAGATCCCTCTGCTCATCCACACTACCAAGAATTTTACCATTAGCCAAATATTCCTTATTCCTGTTATTCTTTCCAAAGTGAATCACCTCACACTTCTCCACATTAAACTCCATTTGCCACCTCTCAGCCCAGCTCTGCAGCTTATCTATGTCCCTCTGTAACCTGCAACATCCTTCCGCACTGTCTACAACTCCACCGACTTTAGTGTCGTCTGCAAATTTACTCACCCATCCTTCTGCGCCCTCCTCTAGGTCATTTATAAAAATGACAAACAGCAACGGACCCAGAACAGATCCTTGTGGTACGCCACTCGTAACTGAACTCCATTCTGAACATTTCCCATCAACTACCACTCTCTGTCTTCTTTCAACTAGCCAATTTCTGATCCACATCTCTAAATCACCCTCAATCCCCAGCCTCCGTATTTTCTGCAATAGCCGACCGTGGGGAACCTTATCAAACGCTTTACTGAAGTCCATATACACCACATCAACTGCTCTACCCTCGTCTACCTGTTCAGTCACCTTCTCAAAGAACTCGATAAGGTTTGTGAGGCATGACCTACCCTTCACAAAACCATGCTGACTATCCCTAATCATATTATTCCTATCTAGATGATTATAAATCGTATCTTTTATAATCCTCTCCAAGACTTTACCCACCACAGACGTTAGGCTCACCGGCCTATAGTTACCGGGGTTATCTCTACTCCCCTTCTTGAACAAAGGGACCACATTTGCTATCCTCCAGTCCTCTGGCACTATTCCTGTAGCCAATGATGACCTAAAAATCAAAGCCAAAGGCTCAGCAATCTCTTCCCTGGCTTCCCAGAGAATCCTAGGATAAATCCCATCCGGCCCCGGGGACTTATCTATTTTCACCTTGTCCAGAATTGCCAACACTTCTTCCCTACGCACCTCAATGCCATCTATTCTAATAGCCTGGGTCTCAGCATTCTCCTCCACAATATTATCTTTTTCTTGAGTGAATACTGACGAAAAGTATTCATTTAGTATCTCGCTTATCTCCTCAGCCTCCACACACAACTTCCCACCACTGTCCTTGACTGGCCCTACTCTTACCTTAGTCATTCTTTTATTCCTGACATACCTATAGAAAGCTTTTGGGTTTTCCTTGATCTGATCGCAAGTATGATTCGCAACAATGTGTGGTCATTTTTTGTGTGAAAAATGTAGGAGAAGGAAGGGCAAAATGAGCATTTCTGGGGGGTAAATTAATTATTTGAGGGGATGTTTTGCAGTAGTGAGCTAAAGTGCAATGAAATAGCAACATCAGTGCAGTCTATCTCTATCTCCAAAGTAACTTATGGAGAAGCGTGAGATAAACAGTTTGAATCATACATTAAAACAATAAAGCGACTGTTGTTAATCAAAAATTGAGGACTACATATACTGTGCACCATAAAGCTCAGTTATCTTGCAAACTACTTGGAGATGGTGGTTGGTTTATTTCATGTCAGTGGTTCAGTTTGATACAGAGAGCAATTTCGCCTGGACATATGTCTTAATTGTCAGCCTCTAAAAATGTATATCGTCAGAAGCCATGACTGATTCTGCTTTGTCTGTCTGCTCATGGGATCTACTCACTTGGGCCAGTTCTTCACTATCACTTCCATTAGTAACAATGTCCCCATACACACCATCAAACAAGATTATTCAGTTAGCAATGCAGACATCCAGGACAAGAGCAGATTCAAACCTCACGGCGACCGGTAGTTGCTGCAGGGGGCTTGCACGCTCAGAGAGGTTTGCTATTTCAGAGTTGGCTACTGTGGCCCGCGTGGGACCCTTGACTGTGTCAGACAGGCTGATGGGAGATTCTACACAGCCCAAATCGTACACTTGCCAAATAGCAAGTCAGCTTTTCTACACTGCGATACCAGGATTCAGACTAAGTGATTAGGCCTCTTCTCCAAAACAACATCCGTGCTTTTTTGTTGTCCCAACAGGTCACAAGCAGAGTAACAATGTCACAAAAACATCAGGGGGCGAGGGGTGGAGGGGAGTTGGAATTCCCAACCGCCAGCTGCTTTTATGTTCTTGCATGATCGCACAAACCATGCCAGCATTTCTCTTCTTGGCTTTTATCCCACCTGAGCGTTTCTTGTTGATGAAAACCAGCATCCTAATTGCACGCAGTGCCTTGGGGTTTATGACTGGATAACATTTTGGCTAATTGCATCATGCTCCCAGCTGATGGTTAATTTGGAAAATCCACTTCCCGTCCCATGTGTCAGTCTGGACTTGATTCTGAAGTGAATGGTCCATGTTGCAAAAACAGAGTTGATTCCCAATTCCTCAATAAAATCATTCCCCTCTCCCAGTGAGAGGTGTTCAGAGTCTGGTCAGAAACCATTTAGGGTGGGAACTCAAATTCTAATTATTCAATAACTTAAATTAAGAGAATTAAGGAGCAAGTTTAAAATCAGAGGCATTTTTGTGTGATTTTCCTTTGGATTAGCTGAATATTTCAGCAATGCAACTTTGAATGAAGAGGACTAGACTATTGTGGTAACCATGACTGTGGCAGACAGTGTGATTGGCAAATTTCATTTTTATATCTCCTGGTGATAAGATGCAGTTTGAAAAGGATTTCATAATGGTTTTAGAGTTGTAATGCTTCTCTCATCCTGCAAACCGATTAGATCTATCAAAATTAAGAGAGTGGATGATGTTACTGGGGCTGGTTTAGCTGGCTTGTAATGCAGAGCAAAGCCAGCAGTGCGGGTTCAATTCCCGTACCAGCCTCCCCGAACGGGCGGCGGAATGTGGCGCCTAGAGACATTTCACAGTAACTTTATTGAAGCCTACGTGTGATAATAAGCGATTATTATTATTATTCTCGGTTTGGTTTCCAATCCCTCCACTGTTCTGCGAGCCAATTACAGGTAAGGAAAGAGTAAATGAAGTAATGGTCCCTTGGTATTTTCACCATTTATTTTGTGTTGTTTTCGAGACTGCGAAATCTTCAATTCAGGAAAAGGTAAGGCAATTTCTTTGAGCTCACATGGAATAATTTTGTTCCCATTCAATAGCAGTTTTATTCAAAAAACATTTGCAATTAAAAATGCATTTGAAATTCTTTTTTACAGTGGATGTGGTTCACAGAGCAGAGACACTTAGAGGATGCAGGCAAAGTGTGATTTATTTGGGACTTTGGGGAAAATATGACAAGGAAAGACTATCTGTGCATGACTCTTTTATATTATTCTTCCTTTTAATGAAACATTAAATCAAGATCTTTCACATCTCTTACCATTACCTGATATCCCTGGTAGACGTAAAAGATCCCGGCTGGATTCTCCGTTTCCCCAGCCGCGTGTTACTCCGCGGTGCGCGTTCGTTGGCAACGGGATTCTCTCTTCCTGCTGCTTGTCAATCCGATGTCCTATTGAAACCACCCCACGCCGCTGGGATTCTGTGGAGCCGCGCTTCTAGTGGGAAAAGAGAATCCCAATGGCTGGAGAATTCCGGCTGTCGTATTTTTAAGAAGAGCAGGAGTTCTCACAATATTTAGCCCTCAACCAACATCATCAAAAACAGATGAGTTAATCACTGTTTGTGGGGCTGGCTGTGGGAAAATTGGTTGCTGCATTGCGAAAGTGACTCTACTTCCAAACTACATAATTAGTGGAAATGTGATTTGGGATGTCCTGATGCTGTGAACTATACAAATACAAGTCTTCCTTTTTACTCTTATAAATCATTGTTTACCTATCTTATATTTCCAAATTGGGTTATGCTGAAGGGGAATGAATATGGGACGTATTGTTTTGGTCTGACCTTGGCTGCACAATGATTAACTCCCAATTCGGAAACTGGAAGGTCAATGTTTTGCCTTTCTTGTTGAAGCAGTAGAGCTTCCTGCATGGAGAGCACACATCTGGAATTCAGGTTTACCTCCACCAGATCTCTCTCCCCTGAACACTGCACATCATTCTGTTCACTTGAAATGGTGGAAGGCAGCAGAAATTTTCAAGGGGATAAAGATCAACTTTTGTTTCGGTACATTTCTTGCCCTCGCTTAGACTCTTGAGTTGGTTGTTGAGCATGGTCAAGCATATTTACCGTTCTCGGGGGACATGGTCGGAGTGTTGTAATGTCACTGGACTAGTTACCCAGATGCTCAGGATAATTCCAAAGGGTCATGTCCCCAACATGGTAGAATTTAAATTTAATGAATAAAATCTGGAATTGAAAGCTAGTCTCCAGAATGCTGACAGTGCAACTATCATTGGCTGTAAAAATCCAATCAATTCACTGATGCCCTTTAGGGAAGGAAATCTGCCATTTCCCTGGTCCGGCGTAGATGTGACTCCAGACCCACAGCAATGTGATTGACTCTTAGAACCACTGCAGTGTAGAAGGTGGCCATTCGGCCTATCAAGTCGACACTGACTCTCTGAAAAAGCACCCTACCTAGGCCCACTCCCCTGCCTTATCCCTGTAACCCCACCTAACCTGCACATCCCTGGACACTAAGGGGCAATTGTTTAGCATGGCCGATCCGCCTCACCTGCACATCTTTGGACTGTGGGAGGAAAGCGGAGCCCCCGGGGAAAACACACGCAGACACAGGGAGAACATCAAAACTCCACACAGGCAGTCACTCAAGGTCTAATTGAACCTGGGGTCCCTGTCGCTGTGAGGCAGCAGTGCTAACCACTGTGCCACAGCCCTGTGAAATGATCGAGCAGGCCTTTCAGTTTAGTGGCAATTAGGGATAGGCAACAAATTACTGGCCTTGCCACTGATCCCCACACCCTTGAGAGATTAAATTAAGAAAATGCTTCAATAACTAATTTGCAGTCCTCTTCAGGAATCATGCTCTGCTTTTACTTGACAAGCAAAGCTTTCCTGAAAGAAAATGCACAACTATGCCTATGTATCTGTGTGAGGTAGCAGAGTCAGTACTCTCATCCTGTTGATTTATACATGCAATCCCAAAGGACATTCCACTGAAAGCTTACTCTAAACTTCCCCACTGAATCTCCTGAAGATTCCTGACTCAGGCAATTACCTGGCAAATGAATCTCTTCCCAGGAGCCCTGGAACATTCACTGATGATACAGTTAGTTGCCAACAGATGGCAGCTCTACCCACTTTAGTTTACAACACTGTTCTGTTGGTATCAAGTGCTGTGAGAACTTGCATTTATATCGCACCTTCCAAATTCTCAATGAGTGCCAAAATGTTCCGCAATCATTGAATTATTTTGTTTAACAGATAAACAAGGAGCAGGAGTAGGCCATGCTGCCCTTCGAGCTGTTCCAGCATTTCATAGGATCATGTCTATAGTCATTCAAATCTGCATCCTGCCTACCCCCGATGGCCTATCACCCTTGCTGACCACCAATCTATCCACTTTTGCATTAAAAATTTACAAAGGCCGGAATTTTCCAGTCGTTGCGATTCAATTTTCCCGCTGGAACTGCACCATTGCCAACGGGTTTCCTGCCGGCGTGGGGTGGTTCCAATGGGAAATCCCATTGACAATCGGTGGGAAGATAGAATCCCACCGCCAACGAACGCGCATGGGCTGAGAGAAATGTGTCTGGCAGGCTGGAGAATCTGACCCAAAGACTCTACTTCCGCCACCTTTTTAAGAAGAGAATTTCAAAAACTCTCTGAGAGAAAACTATTTCGACTCGTCACCATTTTTAATGGGCAACGGATTGGGCAGATTGGCGCGAGTGGGATCTTCTGGTTCTTCCGACGGAGCACCACTGCCGTGGGTTTAACGGCAATGAGCGAAGTGTTCAACGTGAAACCTTATTGACAACAGTGGGATGAGAAGATCCCGCCGTCGGCCACTGCTACAGAACATTAACCAGAAGGGGAGAAATTCCTGCTAATGATTTTTAAACAGTGACTCCCCTCGTTCTTGATTCTCCCACAAAAGGAAACATTCTTGCCAAATCCGCCCTGTCAAAACACCTCAGGATCTTGAATGTTTCAATCAAGCCCCCTCTTTTCATAGAACTCTGTGCAGAAGGAGGCCATTTGGCCCTTTGATTCTGCACCGACCCTATGAACGAGCACTCTATCCCCGTTTACTCCACCACCCCATTACATCCCTGGACACTAAGGGGAAATTTATCACGGCCAATCCAGCTAACCTGTACATCTTTGGAATGTGGGAGGAAACCGGAGCACCGGAGGAAACTCACGCAGACACGGGAAGAAAGTGCAGACTCCGCACAGACAGCCAACCAAGGCTGGAATTGGACCCAGGTCCCTGGCGCTGTGAAGCAGCAGTGCTAACCACAGTGCCACTGTGCCTCTTTTTATTTGATTTTGTAATGTTATTGTTTCAGGCAAATAATGGCAGCCAATTAATATATCTAATCCCCAACCCCCAAGTAATAAATGAAATAACTGACTGAGTAACTGGTTGAGATTGATTATTGTCCAGGACAGCAGGAGAACTAATGGTGCAACACCATCCTTAATGATCATTTGAAAGGGAAGACCAGCATCTTGGTACAATGTCTAATCCAAAAGCTGTGCCTCCAACAATACAACACTTCTCTCTTACTGAACTGAAGCATCAGACAAAATTATTCAGTCAGCTCCTGAGTGGGGGCTTGAACCAGTCACCTTCTGACACTGAGGTGTGGGTGCTATTATTAGGCCAAATGACACGGACTGATAAACATCTCTATAAATGTTGCAATGGATCTAACCACGTGAATGTTTAAAAGCCCCCCCTCCCCCGTTCTCATCAGGTCTGATGTCCATTTTTGGTAGTGATTCCCGCCAGCTTCACATTGCGCCGGCTGTCGGGAGAATTGTAGGGGCTTGTTGAATTCGACTTAAAGCCGAATCTGAATATGTTAATGAAGATTCAAATATACTAGTCTGGTTCATGTCCTCGCTCGGGCATGAATCAGGGGACGTCGCTGGTCAGTGGTGGGGAGAATCTGAAAATGAGTTCTCCCAGGCTCAAGTCGCATTATGGCCCACTGGCGAGAGACTGCGGCCATAATGTAATTTGGGCCTACGGGAGTGGGACGGAGAATTGCCCCGTAATCTCTCCTGTTATTGGTATTATAGGGGGATTTCCAAAGTGTATTAATGTGAGAAAGTATCAATGTACAATTATGTAGCAGGGGAGGCAAGGTAAATCAGGAAAGAGTGAAAGCTAAGAAAGTTGGGAGAGAGTCGGTCTGACAATGATTCATGAGTGAAAGCCCTATAAGCATCCTTGCAGAACATCTTTGTAGGATTTAGTGTCTATGAGAGTTAACGATGTTCCTACCCCAGGCAATCTGTAACGTATTGTTCTGCATACTTCAGTCATGTTGCCAGAGCTTCAGAAGTGGCAGATATTCCGATCGTCTGTTGTTAAGGCCAAATGTAACAACTACTTGTGTTTGATATGGTAACATCCATGTTTTCAGATAAAAATCAGCATGAAGGAGGAGAAAACAGAGACGTTAGTATCCAAATAGAAAATAATTTTCTGGAGAACGGGAGAAGGGACAGAAAAGGTATATAAGTGTGTCACCGGAATTGAGAGGATGCAAGTATCAGAAAGATAGTGTGAGCTGGGACTTTGAAAAGCATAAGATAATGAGGAACCCTGATTGAAGGCTTTAAGTTATGAAAGGGTTCGATGGGGTGAATGTGGAGAAATTGTTTCCACTCATGGGTGGGTCCATATTAAGGGGCTGTAAAAACAAGATAGACACTATAAAGAATCTATTTACACAGTGGTGTGAATGTGAAACTTGCAGCAAATATAATAGATGTATGTGTCATATTATTATAATAATATAAAACCTTGGGCTTATTTACTTGTGCAAGACACAAGGCAGCAATCGATATAATGGATTGGATAAGCATCTCATGGGTTCATTTATTAAGACTAGGCACATGAAAACAGCTATACAAAGGTATGAGACTTGAAGGCATCAGAGCTGTGTGTGAGTGCTCTGCTCAAAGTAAAAGTGGAACTAAGGCTGGATTGCATGATTGCATCCCTTCTGGTGATGTCACGCGGATATTCCTTGAAGGCATATGGCAGCAGTAAGTAATAGATACATGGTGCGTACATGAGATAGAAGGGAAAGATCAGGGTGCCAGAGATATTTAAAATGGGAGGTAGATTGCATGTAGTGTAAACACAGCCACAGACCTGTCAGTCCAACTGCTCTATATGTCTGCTTTTGATTGCGTGGAAGGTGAGGCACGAAATTCACCATGGGAAAAAATTTCAACTGACCATTGGTGTGCTGAGCCAGTGTTGCAGATTAGAATTCGTTTCAGAAACCATCCGATTTTCCTTTCTGGCTCTGCACTCTAGTGGTAAATAACTCTCAGGACTCTATTGCTAGTGGCCGTCCCTTTTTTAGCCAATACTTGTGATATTTGTTGTGATTTGGAGCTGCTGGCGTTGGACTGTGGTGAGCACAGTAAGATGTCTTACAACCAGGTTAAAGTCCAACAGGTTTGTTCCGAATCACTAGCTTTCGGAGCACTGCTCCTTCCTCAGGTGAATTCGCCTGAGGAAGGAGCAGTTCTCCGAAAGCTAGTGTTTGAAACAAACCTGTCATCTTTGTTGTGAGGTGAGCAGTTTGATTATCCATCAGCTTTCTTTCGCAAATTTGGAGGAGAGGTTAAGACACTGTTAATTAGCAGAGAGCTGGTAATATGCATTAAGATTTTCTGGAGTTTGAGGATCAGATAATTCTGGGGTTGTAACCATCAGTAGCATTAGAGTCTTGAAAGACGTTGGACTGGATTTTTCCACAGGCTTTGAGGCCCTGGCATTGGGGCAAAATGGGAGGCCCCAGCCTGCACCTAACTCAGATCCACCAGGAGGCATCCTCCTAATTGGCCACCTCTGTGATTGTCATCTAATGACGGACAGTGGGGGTGGGGGGGCTTTCTATTCTGCAGGCCCAGTCAGAAGGCTCGCAGCTCTGGTGCCTCGGTGGGCCCAACTAGGAGAGATGGGTGTTGCTGAGAAAGGTTGGTGACCACAAGGGTGCCTCAACATGGATGTTCCCTCATGTGAACAGTAGCAATTAAATACATACGGCCAGATTCTCCATTCCTGAGACTAAGGGCGCGATTCTCCGCTGCCCACGACGGGTCGGAGAATAGCGGGAGGGCCTTCCCGACAATTTTCACGGCCTCCCGCTATTCTCCCCCCCCTCCGGCCGCCTACCGACACGAATCGCTGCTCGCCATTTTTTACGGCGAACAGCGATTCTCCGCAGGCCGATGGGCCGAATACCGCGGAGTTTACAGCCGCGATCACACGTGCTTTCAGCGTTCGTGAAAACGGCCGCAAAGTGCCCGTCCCGGACAACCATGGCACCGATTGGCACGGCCACACCACAGCCGTGCCAAGGGTGGCATGGGCCTGCGATCGGTGGGCACCGATCGCGGGCAGCGGGTCCAATACCCGTGCACTATTTGTTCTTCTCTGCCCCGCAGGATCAGTCCGCAGGACGGCTGAGGGGCATGACGGCCCGCGCATGCGCGGGTTTTGACGCGTCTGCGTGATGACGTCATCCCTGTACCCTGGGGTGCAAAGGAGGCTGCCAGCCGCCGTCGTTTACTGGCCATGGACGCAGGTGGCAGAGGTGGTCAGCCCCATGTGCACCAATGTCCGTCTGACCAGCAGTGCCGGAAAAAACTGCATTGCCTCCTCAGAACGGCCAGGGCGAGTAGGCAGCATTGTGCCCCTAGACCGACCCCCGTCCCACACACCTGTAACTTCACAACCCCCCCCCCCCCACAACCCGGACGGTGGTTGACCTCCACCCTGCAGTATATGCCAGCACCCATAATGGCCACCATGGCCAGGTGCCCTGCCAAGTAAAGCCACCATCTCCCCACCCCCCTGAGCTGTATGTGGCGGACTGTCTAATGCAGAGTGTTTCTGTGTCCCCCTCCCTTCCAGGAGAAGGCCGCCTATAACCGCCGGGAGTGGGTGACGACTGAAGGGTGACCGCCGGATCTGCGTCACCTCACCACAGCAGAGCAGAGGGATGTGATTGGCGGGCCTGAAGAAAGGGCAGTCCTCGGGGTGGAAGTTGGCATCAGGCGATGGAGTGAAGCCCCGCTGAGTTGTGATTTCCCCATGGCATGTTTGTCACCCCCCACCACCATCCCACAACACCCACAGCAACCCAGTTCTACCACCATCACCATCACCTCTACACTCCTCCCCGCCCCAACACAGCCCCTTCCACTCCCCAACACACTCCCACCATCCCCACTCTCCCTTGGCCCATGCGGCAATCATGCGTCTTGTCTTGCAGGAGCTGCTGGTGATGGGGTGGGCCCTTCTAGTGTCCCCTGCCCCCGACCCCAGCCACAGCCAGGACCCCAGGTGCCGACCAGTATTGAGGACGACACCAATAGTGATGGAAGTCATCGACCCACATCCCAGGGCACCTCGGAGTTCGAGTCCGGGGTGATACTGATTTTTCATCACAGCTCCATCATCCCAGAGATACTCATCTCAGCTGGGCACTTTAGTGAAGAGGCTCCAGGGACCTGGCTATTTTCCAACCGCTTTTGGGGCGGGACCTAGGAGTTTCACCCAGCGCCGGTGATAGCCCCTCACTCGTCCCAGAATCAGTGAGGGTTTCATGCAGAATGTTTGGTCGTAAAAGACCACATATGCTCCACTGGCGTCAGCACTTAGCCACTGAAACAGCGAATCCAGCCCCATAGATCTGGAATGGACGGTCCCATCGATTGTAGAGATGCAGTCACAGAGCCAGGGATTACATGAGGGGTTGTTGGCGAGCATCCAGCACCTGCAGGTGCAGTTGGAGGAGTCCAACCGCATGCAGGAGGTGGTGCCAACCATGCGTGTCATGCAGGCCAACATTGCATGGGTGGCATCCACGGTGTAGGCCTTGGGGGCAATCAAGAAATACCAGTCTTTAATGCTTGTGGCTCCGTCATTGGGACATGGAACCTCCAGTACTGATGGCCACAGACGTGTTGCACGGAGGATTCCCTGTTGTGCTTGCGGCCTTTGCACACAGCAGGAGACGGCTTCGCCGGCAGAAAAATGCCAGTAGGACTGCAAGCTCACCCCTAATTAACTCGGATAATCGGATTTCCAGCTCAGTGGAGCTGGCAGTCAATTTGATTTTCCAGGCCATCCCTGGGAAAGCTCCCTGGTGGCAGGAATGCTTCAGAGAGCCACAACGCCTGTTGCCCCACCTCGCACACTTACAAACCAACTACCACAGGGCCAGAGATATTTAGCCCTTTGGAACAAACTCTGCACACTTGTTCATAGTATTGCATACATTTTAACTGATAATTATAGTTCTAAGCCACGCAACTTATATATGTCTAATTATGCAGAAATGATTTTTAATTCATGAAATCAGCTGAACCACAGAGGTAATGTTGCTGCATGTGTTTGCTACATTTGCCGGCAGCTCGAGATAGTAAAGCAAACCAAGAAATGAAAGGATGCTTTGCTTTGTATTCCTGGTGCTCTCTGTACACCAGGCATATCCACTGGTGGGCATGACAGGAGTGGTCTAGGTGACCTTTAATTACCTTTCCATCCCTTTATCATCTTCCTTGATGTCGCCTTTGTACGAGGTCCTTTGGCCTGGAACCATCTGCAGGCTTGCTATGATGCTATTAGACTGCACTGCGGGAGCGGATAACACCTTCGGTGGGGGCATCTACTGTGAAATGCCAATTTGTATCACTAGAAAGAAAATCACTTGTTTGTTGCTGTGTCCTACTTTACCTTCTTTTGCCTTTCTGTTCTGTCTTCTGCGTTTGATTGGTAATTAAGAAAAGGATTATGAGCCGGAGCCAGTTTCTTGAACTGCTGCAGATTTGACAATCTCACCAAATAAATATATCACAATTGTATTTTCAGCAGTTTGCTCGTTTTTTTTTCCTGTAACGAATTCCAAAAAGGGCACTTCAGAACACAGATGACTCAAACCAGAAAGAATCTTGGTATCTTTGAAAATGAAACGCTGGCAACTGAGCTGATGAAATAAGTGATGACATTGTGTGATGTGAGCAGGCAAGTTCCTCAACCACATTCATTCTACTTTACATTGAGAGTGGAAATTCAGACAGAAAGCAAACAAGAGTTTTACTGCCCACACTTAACACGCCATGGAGTAACAATAAAAATTACCTCTGGAGGAAAATGCGTTTTAGTTCCTTTGCTGAGTTTAAAAGTGTAAATAGATGACTTCCGAAGTGTTATAACTTATTTTAGATGCATGGATCCAGTAATACATTTGCCAATCCTTTTACCAAAGGAAAACTGAATTGCAGCTCAGAAATATTTTATACATTTACATGAGTGTTCCTTTCAGTTCAACAGCCTAACTGGAGGCATATTTGTAAAACCTTTTGTGTGGCTATGTAGGCATTGACCAATTCGTCAATGTATTTGAAAGTTGTGTGATGAACGGAGCTGGGAACATTTTTTTGTTGTTTGTCTTTTTCTAGCTGTTTTGGATTAATAAAGTATTGCAGTAGTCCCATAGCTTTGGGCTTAGTCAGTGCTTGTGTCACATTGCGTAAATAACATTCCAGACTTGAAGCACCAGCAGGTGGGCCCTTTTTCAGGTTATGAAGACACAGTTGTTAATTTAAACCCGGCATTGCTCTCAACAGCTGCTGCTGACAAGTTCTGTGAATGAATGACTCTGCAATTTCACGCTGAATTATTCTGGAGATCAAAATTACCTCTGCCGTGAAAGACTGGACTTTTATGCAGGCCGGTGCAGTGGGAATATTGCAGGCTGGTACCTGCTTAGTCGCTGGAGAGGCTCCGCATCAGTCTCCCTGTCAGGATACCTTTCTCCAATTAAATCGGAGGGTGAAAGGGATTGGTGTGAGATTCCCACGACGAGAATGTCAATTTGGCTCATGTCATGTGAGAGTACCTTTAAGAAATGGATGTTTAAGCAATGTACCTTTATGAAATGAAGCAGCTCATATTACTGAAGTGATGTCAGAGGGTGGGGGGGGGGGAGCTGAGCTCACTTCTGCTTTCAGTTTCAGTTTGAGAGAGTAGCTGAAAAGTGCCTGGTTGGTTTGCTGTGAGCTGCATGAAGAAAAAGAGCTTGAGTGCAGTGAACTGGATCTGCGGTGACCTCTGCCATGAAATATTATCTCTGAATCATTTGGGTGATTTAAACTCATAATAGTAATGTCTTTAACCTGATGTGTTTCTGTTTAAAGGTGTTAAGTCTTTTGGACGTTTGAAGGAATATTTTGAGGGATTATTTAGTGTTTTATTATTTTCGGGGTTATCTTTGAAGTAAGGGGTGGTAAATAATCCAATGTTAATTTAAAAAGGTTAAGTTGAATTCATGGAATAAACATAGTTTTGTGTTTAAAAACCCACGTGTCCATAATTGTAATACCACACCTGGAGACCAAGCCGTGTGCTTCAAAATAAACAATACATTAAAGGAAGAGGTTGGTTGAACTCCATGATACATTTTGGGGTTCTGAAAATGCCGCTCCCAAAACAATTAGGGGCTCGAGGGGGATAAAAGTCTGTCTATTGGATTGGCTTTTGTGAACTTAAGGATAGTGAAGGATTGTTGCTTTTCCGGTGTGGTATTTGAGTTTAATTGGGGAGAGTGCTGTGAACAATGGCTCTTTCAGAGGCTCAGAAGTTTTTGGGGGTGGAGAATGTCATACGCAGTACCTTACAGACAGAGACGAAAGCCAGACTGTTAGATTTGGCAAAAACATTGCAGTTAACATTACCTGACAAAATGCGAAAATGTGAGGTAATTATGGCGATGGTTAAGCATTTAAAGTTGCCTGAGATAGAGTTTGACTCATTGGAATTGTAAAAAATTCAGTTGCAAATTAAACAAATGGAACATGAGAAAGAATTAAAGTGGCTTGAATATGAAAGAGAGAGAGAGGTTTAAAAAAAAGAGAGAGAAAGAGAGAGGAAAAAGAAAAGGAGAGAGAAGAAAGAATAGCCCTAGCAGAACAAATAGAAAACGAAAGGGAGATACAGATCAGGGAAAAAGATAAAGAGAGGGAGTTTGAACTTCACCAACCCAAAGATGTACAGGGTAGGTAGATTGCCCATGCTAAGTTGATTGGCAGACATAAAGGGAAACGTACAGTTGGATGATAGTGATGAGGATAGTGAGAAAGAGCGACATAGTCGAAGGCTTGGTGGGAATCTATTTAAATATGTCCAAGCATTGCCAAAGTTTGACGAGAAGGAAGTGGAAGCCTTTTTCATTTCATTTGAGAAGGTAGCTAAACAAATGAAATGGCCACAGGACATGTGGATGTTACTGATTCAAACAAAGCTGGTAGGTAGAGCTTGTGAAGTGTTTGCATCACTACCGGAGGAGGTATCTGGAATGTATGAGGAGGTGAAGAAATCCATCTTAAGTGCATATGAGCTAGTGCCTGAAGCTTACAGACAAAGGTTTAGAAATTTAAGGAAAGAATTTGGTCAAACATACATGGAGTTTGAAAGGCTCAAACAAAGTAATTTTGATAGGTGGATAAGGGCTTTGAAAATAGATCAAACGTATGAAGCTCTCAGAGAAATTATACTTTTGGAGGAGTTTAAAAATTCAATCCCTGATGTAGTGAGAACTCATGTGGAAGAACAGAGGGTTAAAACTGTGAGATTAGCAGCAGAAATGGCAGATGATTATGAATTAGTTCATAAATCAAAGATTGGTTTCCGACATCAGTTTCAGCCGGTGAGGGATAGAAACTGGGGACATGGGAAATACTCAAGTGGTAAAGGTAAAGATGATCTGATGGGAGACAATAAAGAGAGTGTACCTCAGATTAAAAAAAGAAATCCAGGAGGGTGGAAAAGAAATTAAAAGTTTCAAATGTTTTCACTGTAATAAACTAGGCCATGTAAAGTCACCGTGTTGGTGGTTGAAGAAAAGCACTGGAAAGGCTGATGTGGTAAAACAGGATAAGATAGTGGGATTTGTTGGAGTGGTAAAGGAAAGCCCAAGGGAAGCGAAGGAGGTGCAAACGATTGTACAGCCTGTTCAAAAAGTAATTGTTAAGAATGTGCCAGATATCTTTAAAGAATTTACTTGTGTGGGTGAAGTTTACTCATGTGTATCAGGAGAAGCAGGTAAAGAAGTTACAATTTTAAGAGATACATGGGCTAGTCAATCTTTAATGGTAAGAGATGAGGATTTATGTAGTTTGGGAAGAATGTTGCCAGAAAAGGTGGTGATATGTAGAATTCAGGGTGAGAGGAGTAGCGTTCCATTATATGAGGTAAGGTTGGAAAGTCCAGTGAAGAATGGTGAAGTGGTAGTAGGAGTAATAGAGAACTTATCTTGTCCAGGAATACAGTTTATCTTGGGTAATGATATAGCTGGACCGTAGGTGGGAGTGATGCCTACTGTATTTGATAAGCCAGTGGAAAATCAGACAACTGAAGTGTTGAAGGACGAACATCCTGGGATTTTTCTGGATTGTGTAGTAACAAGGTCGCAAAGTCACAGGTTAAGACAAGAGGAGAAATCAAAGAGTGAAGATGAAGTTGAAGTGCAATTATCAGAAACGATTTTTGATCAGATGGTTGAAAAAGAACAAGAACAGGTGGAGGATGAGGCGGATATTTTTAGTGCAGGAAAATTGGCAGAGTTACAACAGAAAGATGTAGAAATAAAACGGATATATCAGAAAGCATATACGGAAGAGGAATCTGAGAGTGTACCAGAGTGTTATTGCCATAAAAGTGATGTCTTGATGAGAAAATGGAGACCTGTACATATGCAGGCGGATGAAAAGCAGGCAGAAGTTCATCAAGTAGTATTGTCGGTAGTGTATAGAAAGGAGGTGTCGCGAGTTGCACATGAGGTACCAGTGGGAGGTCATTTGGGAATCAGGAAAACTCAAGCTAAAATCCAGAAACATTTTTATTGGCCTGGACTACATAAAGATGTAGTTAAATTTTGTCAATAATGTCACACATGTCAAGTGATAGGGAAACCTCAAGCAGTGATAAAACCAGCGCCCTTAATACCCATTCCAGCATTTGAGGAACCTTTTCCAAGGGTCCACTCGATTGTGTAGGACCGCTTCCTAAAACGAAAAGTGGGAATCAATATCTTTTGACTATAATGGATGCGTCTCCTAGATTTCCAGAGGCCATTCCAGTACGTAATATTACAGTTAAACGGATTGTGGAGGCGTTACTTAAATTCTTTACTAGATATGGACTACCCACAGAAATTCAATCGGATCAAGGATCAAATTTTATTTCAAAGTTATTCAAATAAGTTATGGATAGCTTAGGAATAAAACAATGTAAATCAACTGCGTATCATCCAGAATCGCAGGGAGCGTTAGAAAGGTGGCATCAGACATTAAAGACAATGTTGAGGGCGTAGTGTCAAGATTATCCAGAGGATTGGGATAAAGAAATTCCATTCGTATTGTTTGCAATTAGGGATACACCTAATGAGTCTACCAAAATTAGTCCTTTTGAACTAATTTTTGGTCATGAGGTAAGAGGACCACTTAAATTGATTAAGGAAAAATTGGTGGGTGAGGAGTCGGAAATTACACCATTGGATCACGTGTCAAATTTTAGGGAATGATTAAATAGAGCAGGTGAATTGGCTGGGCAACATTTGAAAGTTGCACAAAATGTGATGAAACGGGTAGCGGACAAGAAATCCAAAGTTTGTAGTTTTGTCACTGGGGATAAAGTGTTGTTACCAGTGGTACTTGAGCCTTTAAAAGCTAGTTTTTTTGGACCGTATCAGATTGAAAGGAAATTAAGTGAGGTGAATTATGTGGTAAAAACACCAGATAGAAGGAAGACTCACCGAGTGTGTCATGTGAATATGCTTGAAAGGTACTTTGAAAGGGAAGGAGAGAAAAAGGACGTTTTAATGATTCTAACTCAAAGTGACGAACCAAATCCAGATGACTGTGTGAATTTGACATACCTCAAATTAAATTGGAAAATGAGGATGTTCTTAAAAATTGGGATGAATTGTTAAGTTACCTTCCAGAGGAAAAACAAACTGACCTGAAAGAGTTTTTGATATCACATGGGCAAGTTTGTAGAGATAAATTGGGAAGTACTAAAATGGCTATACATGATGTAGATGTGGGAAATGCTGTTCCTATCAAACAACATCCATATAGACTTGATCCTTTAAAATTGGCACAGGTTAACAGAGAGATGGAGAGTATGCTGAAAAATGGCATAATTGAAGAGGGTTGCAGCCAATGGAGCTCACCCATAGTGATGGTACCTAAACCAGACAGTACTCAATGGTTGTGTATGGACTATCAAAAGGTGAATGCAGTTGCAAGAACGGACTCTTATCCTATTCCACGTTTGAAGGATTGCATGGAGAAAGCGGGATAATCTGCTTTGATTTCCAACTTGCAGACATGGAAAGAGCATTTAAAACATCATATGGAGTTCTTTGATCGACTTTAGGAGGCTGGTTTGGTGATGAACCTAGCCGAAAGTGAATTTGGAGAAGCCCGAATCACTTTCCTTGAGGAGTTTCCGATACCCTCGAGACGAAGGGAAATAATGCGATTTCTTAGCATGAGTGGATTTGATCAAACCTTTGTGCAAAGGTTTTGTGGCGTGATTACTCCACTGATGGACTTGCTAAAGAAATGTCAAAAATTTCAATGGACAGCGGACTTTCAACAGGCATGTGACTGCCTGAAATCTGAGATAACCGATGCTCCTGTCTTGGAGAATTACAAGCGACTCGGTGATCAGATTGAACTGAAGTATCTAACTTTAAAGAGAATTGCCGTGGCGTAGAGGAATGGATGGATTGTGCATTGACTTTCTTGTTCAAAGAGACTGTCAATCGAGAAGGATTTCGGTTGGAGGAAGAAGAACGGGAGAAATGGACTTTATTATTATGCCTGTTTGCGTGTTTTTTTATGAAACAAAAAAGTATATTGACTGTGTCCATTTCTTAGTCGATGGTGCAAAAGTGAAAAATGAAACCATCTTGAAGTTGATGGTTTATTTTTTTTTCTTGGGGGAGGTGTCATGTGAGAGTACCTTTAAGAAATGGATGTTTAAGCAATGTACCTTTAAGAAATGCAGCAGCTCATATTATTGAAGTGATGTCAGAGGGTGGGGGGGGGAGCTGAGCTCACTTCTGCTTTTAGTTTCAGTTTGAGAGAGTAGCTGAAAAGTGCCTGGCTGGTTTGCTGAGAGCTGCATGAAGAAAAAGAGCTTGAGTGCAGTGAGCTGGATCTGCGGTGACCTCTGCCATGAAATATTATCTCTGAATCATTTGGGTGATTTAAACTCATAATAGTAATGTCTTTAACCTGATGTGTTTCTGTTTAAAGGTGTTAAGTCTTTTGGAGGTTTGAAGGAACATTTTGAGGGATTATTTAGTGTTGTACTATTTTCGGGGTTATCTTTGAAGTAAGGGGTGGTAAATGATCCAATATTTATTTTAAAAGGTTAAGTTGAATTCATGGGATAAACATTGTTTTGTGTTTAAAAACCCACGTGTCCATAATTGTAATACCACACCTGGAGACCAAGCCGTGTGCTTCAAAAGCAACAATACATTAAAGGGAGAGGTTGCTTGAACTCCATGATACATTTTGGGGTTCTGAAAACGCCGCTCCCATAACACTCAGCATTTAGTGAATTGGCATTCATTATTCATGAGTCCACTGATTTAGTGGTGACTCAGATATTAAATGGCGGCCACTCATGTCATCCACCCCCTTGGAAGGACATCCATCAAAACCTGTTGTGTTTGCTCTTGGCGTCTTGGTGGGGAGGGTGGGGGTGGTGAGGGGGTGTGAAGGAGGACAAGGACTGTGGGAGGACTGGTGTGGGGTGTTCCCTCACTATCAGGCATCCTGTGCCTGATCATGAGACCTGGCATGAGCAGTTTGGGGTGCTGAAAACCAATTCCTACTCTTGCCTCCAATCCTCTTCTCCACCTCTCTCCCCCAAACCCATTAGTGACCCCCCCACCTTGCTATCACCATCCTACCTTCACTCACTCCTGGTCTGGGGTTTCGCCATGCTCCTTGACCTCGGGCCAGCAGCAGCCAAAGTTCCCATTGGGTGCTGGCGGCAAGAGGCCTGATGTGTGCGTCCACTTGCAAGGAAAGCCTGACAATGGTCAAATAAGCACCTGAAGGACACGTGATACCCTTAGGCCTTCAGCATAGCACTGACAGAATTCTCTCTACCAGTCCTACTGAGCACGAATCCTGTTTTTTTTTTAATTTTAGATTAGCCAATTGTTTTTTCTAATTAAGGGGCAATTTAGCGTGGCCAATCCACCTACTCTGCACATTTTTGGGTTGTGGGGGCGAAACCCACGCAGACACGGGAAGAATGTGCAAACTCCACACGGACAGTGAACGAGAGCCGGGATCGAACCTGGGACCTCAGCGCCGTGAGGCGGTTGTGCTAACCACTAGGCCACCGTGCTGCCCTAACACGAATCCTGTTGACCTAACAAAATCCAGGCCGGTGTTAGGATTAAGATGTGCGTCATTATCTCGACAAACCTTTGGAACTTTCCAATTAGGTTCTATCTAGTTAATCTAGGTAGAAAATGTCAACCTGTGCTTATTTTTCCTGTTCTGCTGCAAGTTGAATTCACACTGTTTACTTATCATTTCTATAAATATCATTACCTTATAATCACCAGCCTTGTTGTTCAAAACACACCAACAATCCTGGAAGTTATTAGTTTATTGATGGAAAGTATATTTTCTTACTGGAATAATTTTAATAATTTATTTGCTTCTCGTCTTTCATTTAGGAAAAACCCTGAAATGAGAGAGTCACTTCAGATATTGAAGTCATTAGATCAATGCAGGCCAATCATTTATGGCAGTCTTTGGAAATTTGAGGTGGTAGGGCGGCTGACAACAGTTTACATTAAAATACATTTTGTGCAAACCTCCCAATCACACAACCTCGCTGAGTTCTTAATTTAAAATGCTACATTACAACAAACATTGTATAAATAAATTATAAACAGAGGAATGATTTTGTAACAATTGCTAGAGAACCTGCTAAAGGTTAATCATTGTACATAAATGATGTGAGTGAATGCCTTAGCTGAATTTTGAAGTGATTGTGGATTCAACTATTGCAACTATTAGTTATGAAGTTTCTCTTCAGTAAAAAAAATTCAAACATTCATTTCTGCAAACTTTATTGCAAACAATAAATGTTATGCCACAATTTAATGCCCCTGTAGTGGCAGGTGGGTGTGTGTGAGTGGGGACCCTGGGTGTGTGGGTGGGGAACCTGGGTGAGAGGGTGGGTGGGGGGTGGGGACCCCACTGTCTTCTGGTCTCAACCCTAATTAAATATGTGCGAGGAAGGCTCTTGATTTTATAATGCTGGAGAATTGACACCATTGCTACAAACTATCTTTATTAATAACTTAATGTTTCCATGACATGAACAAACAACTACAAGGCATCTACAACCTTGTTACAACCTTTTCTAACATGTGTTACCTGACCTTTGATCTCCAGGTATGGTGACCCTCTGTAGCACAGAGTGTAGTATACTGTATCTAATGCTGAAGTTCACTCGCACAATCACCGATTATCGTAACGGGGGACATTTATTCGGTGGGCGGTTGGGGTCCCGCTGTCTTCTCATTCCCACCTTGATTAAGTCTGTGCTAGGCTGGCCCATGGATGGCCTTTCATCCCTCCACCAATAATTAAGCCAACGGTGGATACAGGCCATGATGGGAGCATGGCAGCTTGCAGGATCCTGGGGTGAATGGTGGTGAGATGATGGAGGTTGAGGAAGGGGGGGGGGGGGTGTCCCTCATTTAATGGCACTAATGTGAGGGACCTGACATCGTGATGGGGCCGCTAAGACCCCTGCTCTTGCCGCCGACCCCTCTTCCCGCTTCCCCGCAGCCCCCACCCCACGGCACTCCACCCACCTGTGGCCTGGGATTTAGCCTCAGTGGGTAGGTGTCATCACTGATCGGGCAGCAGCCATCAGCTTGTTCATTAGAGCTGCTGGTCTCTGATTGGCCAGCGGCTCTTGGTAGGCAGGACTTGATCCTGACAAAGACCCACTGCTGACCAGTTAAGTACCTTAGCGGCACTTAATTTGGCAGGTCTTCCCTGAAAGAGGTGACTTTGCTGGCTTTCCAGCAAATAGTTGAGACTAACATTACCTCCATTAAATACCCCACTTCATGTTTATGGCAGACCGTAAGATCTTATCGGAAATTCTTTCAGGAACACAATGAGGGAAGACTGTTCCAAATGCAAAGACCAAAACAACAACTGTTACTTTCAACAGGCTTTTTAAACAAACCTCGTGATTGCATTTTTGGATAAATACTGGGAGTGAGAAATCACCAGGACAATGGGGAAAAGCAAAGGGATGGGACAAATTGGAAATCTCTTTCAACGAACAGATGTGGGCACAAAGGAGCAGATGGCCTTATTCTGGATTGTATGATTTCATGATTCAATTAACCTACAATAATGTTTAATATAATACAATAATTTAATCTGGACATATTAATATTACAACAGAGGTGGATATGTTTTTAACAATTCTCCAGTGGCTATGTTTAAAGCATTCTATTTAAAAAATATCAGTTTGCTATCTGTGCTTGTCTAATCATCTCACTGGGAAATCTTACATTGCTTGGAAATTAAGTTCTACATCTTTATTGATAGGTCTCTGTTTTGTCCCGATTCAGTGGTCGCTCCACTAGTGCAGAATTTCTACCCAGAGTTCTCTGGCCGTTTGCTGGTGGCGGGATTATGTGATCCTGCCAGCAGTCCACTCCCACCCGTTTCCCGGCAACATGTGGTGGCTTCAATGGGAAATTCCATTGGCAGCGGGGGGTGAGCAGAGAATCCCGCCACCAGCAAATGGTGCGCTCCCTCTCACCAGCAAGAAACAAGTGGCTGGGAGCCCCAGAGAATCTCACCCTTTGTATCCCTGACAACTAATTGTAGGGGCCCAATTGTACGGTAGCACAAGTGATTAGCACTGTGGCTTCACAGCGCCAGGATCGATTCCCTGCTGGGTCACTGTCTGTGCGGAGTCGGCACGTTCTCCCCGTGTCTGCGTGGGTTTCCTCCGGGTGCTCCGGTTTCCTCCTAAATCCAAAGATGTGCAGGACAGGTGGATTGGCCATGATAACTGAGTTGGCTCTGGGTTTTAGAGTATGGGTTGTTACCTAAATAGTATTTAACAATTGCTAAGTTGAACTCTTGTATAATTGAACTTCTGTTTTAAACTGTGGAATCTTTGATCTTCATTCTTTTAGTAAATAACTGGAATTTCAGATTTCTTCATTTCTGGAAAGGAATTTACTAATCTCTACCAAAATGATGTGACCATCAAATCATGCGAAACAGAGAGATGTAAACTGTGGCTTTAATCGACTAGAACAGTGCCTGCCTGTGACTGCTCTGCTACTGAGAGCCACCTACAGACAGGGCTGCTGCTCTTTATATCTTCCCTCAAGGGGAGGAGCCAGGGGCGGAGCCCACAAAGGCACCAACATGATACCTCACAGGTAATACCTTACAACGGTCCATAGGTAGAGCTCTCATGGGCAACAGCGTGGTACAGTTACATATATGGTGAATGGTTACTGCAAGACGTTCACCACATTCACCCTCTGTTAAAAAAATGAAGTCCAGCAGGGGTGAAGGGTTCACAAGTTCAGCCTGTCTGGCGCCCGGATCATGCGCTGGTCAGCGTAGGTTTGGCGGGGTAAGTTAGGGTGGCGGTGGTAGTGGAACTGTGGGTGCCAGGTCCCGGAGGGAAACCGTATCCTGTCGGCCGTCGGGGTATGCGTACTGGGGGTTGGTGTGTTAGCTTGACTTCTATCGACCGGATACGGCCCACTTGGTAAAGGCATCCCGGCCCTTTGAGCACCTCAGTATCGATTTCAAAGGGCCCCTCCCCTCCACCAACCGCAACACATATTTCTTCAATGGCATTGACGAATTCCCCCACTTCCCCTTTGCAATCCCCTGCCCCGACATGACCGCTGCCATCGTCATTAAAGCCCTACATAGTGTCTACACCGTATTTGGTTTCCCCACGTATGTTCACAATGACCGGGGCTTGTTGTTCATGAGCGACGAACTGCATCAGTACCTGCTCGGTAAGGGCATCGACTCGAGCCTTGATGATCCCCTCCTGCAAGAGTCGCTGGACCTCGGACCTGATGAAAGTCCTGTCCTGAATGCTATACCGCCTGCTTCAGGTGGCGGCTGGCTTACAGTCGGCGGTGAGATTTGTGAAGAGTGGGAGAGGGTCGACTTTTAGTGTCGCGAGGCTACATATGGTGAGTGGGTTAGGGGCCCACTGAATTTCAGAGTTAGGCTCTTGAGGTTACACTGGAAATACAGTCCCAACAGGAAAGGAGCGCAGAGGTCGGGGAGTACATGTAGCTTAAACTCGGCATACTCGGCGCCCTGTATTGCTAGGGTTGCGGTAGTGCACCCCCAGATCTGCACCAAGTATGACCCAGAAACGAGGGAGATGGTTTGGTTTTCCGGGAAGATTGGGAGCGAGCAGCGTCTTACCATGTCTGGATGAATAAAGCTCTCCATGCTCCCAGAGTCGAACAGGCAAGGTGTTTCGTGTCCGTTTACCCGGACGGTCATTATGGAGCTCCGGAGGTGTTTGGGTCGTCACTGGTCCAGGGTGACTGCATTGAGTTGCGGGTAGCCGGTGTGGTCGGAGGTGCTGTGGTGGTCCCAAGATGGCTGCCCCCATCGGCCGCATGTGTCAGGTGGCGTTGCAGATGGCGGGCAAAATGGCAGACCCCGTCGGTCGCATGTGTCGGGCGGTGAGGAAGATGCCGTCCAAGATGGCGGCCTCCACGAGTCGCACATGGTGGGCCGCGTGGGCAAGGATGGCCAAGATGGCAGCCCCCGTGAGTCGCACGTTGTGCGGCCTTGGAAATGGCGGCCCCCATGGACAGTACAAGGCCGATGACGCGTCCGGGGGCGGAGCCGGCAGACAAGCTGCGAGCCTGTGAGTCTGAGGGTCGGGCCTGCGATTTTGAGGGTTTCGACCTGGCCAGGTAAACCTTAGCAAAATGTCCTATTTTCCCACATTCGCTGCAGTTCGCATTCCGGGCCAGGCATCACTGCCTGTGGTGCTGATGCTGGCCGCAGAAATAGCAGGGTTGCCCCCCCCCCCCGTGTTGGGCAGGCAGCCGCGCGGCACAGGCCTGGGGTACTCTTTGGTCGGGGGTCCATGAGGGGGTCGGGAGATCAGATGGGAACGCATTGAGGCTTTGGAACGCTACTTCTAGGGAGGAGGCTGGCTTTACAGTCTCTTCCAGGTCCAGGGCACCTTTCTCAAGTAGGCGCTGTCTCACGTAGTTGGACCTGACTCCAGCCACATAGGCGTCCCTGACTGTGAGGTCCATATGTTGAGTGGCCGTAAAGGCCTGGTAGTTGCAACTTTGCGCAAGGAAGTTGGCCATCCTTGCCTTTGCGGTTGCGTAGGTTACTCCTCCAGCGATTCCCCCGGGTGTTGGCGGCGAGTAGTGAAGAGATGCCGCGGATACACCTCATTCACTGATCTTACGTATAGGCACCAGCTTCGCGAAGGCATCTACGTAATTGGAGGCTTCCTCAAGTTGTACAGAGATTCGATGGCTCACCCGGGTGTGGAGGAGGCTCAGCTTCTGATCGTCAGAGATGGAAGGTAAGGAGGACGTGGCGAGGTAGGCCTCGAAACAGCGGAGCCAGTGCGAAAAAATCCCTTTGGCTTCCGTGGCCTGTGGGTCGAGTTCCAGTCGGTCAGGTTTGAGGGTAGATTCCATAGTGGTGTTGTAGTCGATTAAATTGATGCGACCATCAATTCACGCAAAACAGTAGATGTAAACCGTGGCTTTAATCGACTAGAACAGTGCCTGCCTGCGACTGCTCTGCTACTGAGAGCCGCCTACAGAGCCACTGCTCTTTATACCTCCCCTCAAGGGGCGGAGCCCACAAAGACACCAACATGATACATTAGAGGTAATACCTTACAATGGTCCATAGGTGGAGCCCTCATGTGCAACAGCGTGATACAGTTACATATATGGTGAATGGTTACTGCAATACGTTCACCACAGGGGTTTTTGATTTGATTTATTGTCACGTGTACCAAGGTACAGCGAAAAGCTGTTCTACGTACTGTCCAGACAGATCGTTCCATACATGAAAAACCACAGGACATATATAAAGTCACAATGTAAATACATAGACATAGACATCGGGTGAAGCATATGGAGAGTAGTGCTACTCAGTAGAGAAGATGTGTAAAGAGATCAGATCAGTCCATAAGGGGGTCATTTATGAGTCTACTAACAGTGGGGAAGAAGTTGCCTTTGAACCTGTTAGTGCGTGTTCTCAGACTTTTGTATCGCCTGCCTGATGGAAGTGGTTGGATGAGAGGATAACCAGGTGGGCGGGGTCTTTAATTATGCTGCCCGCTTTCCCAGGGCATCGAGTCAATGGATGAGGGGCTGTTTTGCATGATGGACTGGGCTGTGTTCACGACTCACTGTAGTTTCTTACGGTCTTGGGCCGAGTAGTTGCCATACCAGGCTGTGATGCAGTCAGATAGGATGCTTTCTATGCTGCATCTGTAAAAATTGGTAAAAGTCAACGTGGACATGCCGAATTTCCTTAGTTTCCTGAGGAAGTAGAGGCGCTGTTGTGCTTTCTTGGCTGTAGCATTGATGTGGGTGGACCAGGACAGATTGTTGGTGATGTGCACACCTTGGAATTTGAAGCTGTCAATCATCTCCACCTTAGCACTAGTGATGTAGACAGGGGCATGTATGATACGTGCATGTATAAAGTCAATGACCAGCTGCTTAGTTTTGTTGATGTTGAGGGAGAGAATGTTAGAACATAGAACGTACAGTGCAGAAGGAGGCCATTCGGCCCATCGAGTCTGCACCGACGCACTTAAGCCCTCACTTCCACCCGGGAATGGGACAGTTCAGCGCCGACGTTTCAGCGCCGCCATTTCAGCGCCAGGACGTTTCAGCGCCAAATATTTCAGCGCCAAATATTTCAGCGCCAGGACGTTTCAGCGCTCATTCATTCAGAAATCATTCTTGAGTATGGTCACAGGTATGACACAGGTATACCAGCTTTTAACTTAGTTATTTGGTCGTTTCATCGTTCTAACTGTCTTTAGATTTTGTTGGAGTTTTATTATGATTACTGTTTAGATAAAGTTAGAGTTTTGTTAACAAGTTTTTATACTTACTTAGTTATTTGGTAAATTTCTTTTAACAAGTTTTTATACTTACTTAGTTATTTGGTAAATTTCTTTTGGTAAATTTCGTAAGTTCCATATCTTTAAACCCATGGCTGAATCAGTGAAAAGCAAGCGAGGCAGAGAGAAGTTCTGTCATGAAGGTTTTATATATCGTTTTGACAAAGAAAGCAAGAAACAAAAGCAAGTTAAGTTTTGGCGATGCCATGAGGATGGTAGGTGCAAGGCCCGCATTCACATGTTAGAAAGAGAGGTGATCGAAAAGATCAACGAACATACTCATCCCCCATCTGCAGTTGCTATCGAAGTGGAAAAGGTCATAACTGATGTGAGAGACCGGGCTGAAAAGACTTGTGAGCCTCCAAGTACGATTATCAACAAGTGCATTGAAAAAATGTCCGTGGCAGGTATGGCACAGTTACCAAACAGGCAGGCAATGTGAAAAATTATTCGTAGAAAACGAGACGAAGTTAATCAGGTCCCCGATAATCCAAGATCGATTCAAGAGCTTCAGTTACCTCATCAATACATGATCTATAAACCCACCCCAGAAACCGAGGAAAATTTCAGTTTAAAGGATAGTGGTACGAACAACGAACGGATTATTATATAGAAAAGCTGATGAGAGGATATTGAGAATTGTTTCCGAATATGGTAGCAGGAATGAAATTGACTACCTTCGTTCAATAGGGCACAATTTAACAAACTAAATGCGTTTTTTCCAATGAATATCCAATGAATGTCCCATGAACTTTCCTTTTAATGATTGATTTTATGAACTTACAGATTTGTAAATTGTTTTAATGTACTGTTTTTGGATCTTTATAAGTGGATCTTTTACAATAAAAACATTTAGTTAACACTTGAGTTTTATTTCATTTTATGAACTTACAGATTTGTAAATTGCTTTGTGCCAAAAAAATTCTGTCATAACTGTATGACAACATTGGAGAATTTTTTTTTTCTGGCGCTGAAATGTCCTGGCGCTGAAACGGCGGCGCTGAAACAGCTGCGCTGAAACGGCGGCGCTGAAACGTACCGCACCCCTTCCACCCTATCCCCGTAACCCAATAACCCCTCCTATCCTTTTTTGGTCACTAAGGGCAGTTTATTATTGCCAATCCACCTGACCTGCCCATCTTTGGACCGTGGGAGGGAACCGGACCAGCCGGAGGAAACCCACACAGACACGGGGAGAACGTGCAGACTCCGTACAGACAGTGACACAGCAGGAAATCGAACCTGAATGTTATTGTCTTTACACCACTCCACTCGGTTCTCTATCTCCCTCCTGTACTTTGACTCATCGTTGTTTGAGATCCAACCCACTACGGTTGTTTCATCAGCAAACTTATAGAGGGATTGGAACCAAATTTTGCCACAGTCGTGAGTGCATAGGGAGTATAATAGCGGGCCAAGTATGCAGCCTTGTGGGTCCCCGGTACTGGGGACTATCTTGTCCACGATCGTAACATGTTTACAATATTAAAATGAGCTTGAGTGATTACATGAGGTAAATAATTTCATAAAATGACCGACGGCCTCAAAAGTGGAAATACCGCTCGATAACGGTCGGGATTTCCCACTCCCGCTTTAGGTTGGGCAGGTTCGATGATGGGAGCGGAAAAACTCGCAAGAGCTCAAACTGAGTTTCGCGGCAATGTAAACGCATGTGCCGCCACCCCATCACCCAAACCTGGGAACATCATTTGAATACATCATCATCTCATGATCAGGCTCTGTGCCTGAATCACTACCTTGGTCCCTCCCACCCAACTCTGTCATAAGAAAGTCCATTCACATCCCGCATTAGGGCAGAACTGCATGAAACTTGACTGATCTCCCAAGGTGTACACCGGACGAGCAAACCTCCCAGAGGAACGCAGGTGTGTGCACCAATCAGGGGGAGAGAGTCATTCCGGCACTACCCTGGCACTACACATGCACTTTCTGGGAACTGTCCTGGGCCTGGCCGCTTGGCATTGCCCAGGAAGTGTCAGTGGGCAATACCAGGGGCAGTGCCAGGAGTGGTGCGCTGATTCCAAGCAAACTATTGTACACTGAGACGGCCTTTGTAAATGGTGCCCTGAACTTCGAGAGACTAAGTTGCTGGCGGGTTGGACCCAATGAGAGCCCACCCCAGCGGTATGTTGTGGGACCTGCCCCTTTATGTTCTTCAGACTAAGTCAGGGACAGTAATGCGGAGAAAGCCATCATTGTTGTTGGCAGCTTCATCGCCGCTTTTCCCGCCAACTATCAACCTTTACCGATATCTTGGAAAATTCCATCCAATGTCTCATCTTGCTTGTGATAAAGGCATTTGCCATTCTTACACTCTCAAAAGCTATTGGGTGCGATTCTGCAATCCTTGTGGTATTATTATAACTATCAGCGTTGCAAGGGTTAATGGAGTGTTGAGAGTAGCCACTGGAGGCAGCTACAGTTACAACTATATAAGGCAGTGATAGGGGAGGAGTGTGTGTAGGAGTTACCAAGTGAAGGTCAGAAGAGCAGACAGTGCAAGTCGGATAAGATCGTAGTTTAAACCAGTATTGAGATTAGCAGTAGATGAGTGTAGTTAGATGTTATTGATCAATTGTGTATTCTTAAGGAGTACGTGTCAAATCCATGTTAGTAGTGTAAATGACAAGGTTCTTACAGTCACAGACCATCCAACATGCCTTCTGGTATGGAGGGATTTAATTTGTCTTGTGTGGGGCTGGGTATCGTCCTGAGCCGTCCTCCAAGCATTTTGTTGCCATAATAATTGAGGATCTATCACTAGACGTTTCCTCCTCCCTTAATCAGGTTGTTTCTAGATATTTTTCCAGGTTTTAGACAAGACTTTTTCCTGAAGGTGACTTTAATGCACAGAACGGAGGTTTGTCCATTTGGAGTGTTGGCAAACGAAAGAAACATTCCAAAGGAGATGACTCACACAGATTATTGAAATTTGTTCAAGATGTAAAGGTTCATCATGGTACTGGTAAGCACAGGTTGGGCCGGAAAATGTGAAATTTGAAGGTTAATTGGTTGAAGGTCGCAACCAGGCCCTTATGGAGAAGTTAACCTGGCTTGACCTTTCTCATACCTTTTCCATCTGAAAGCTGGACAGTTATCTCTGATTCCCATGTGATATACATATGACCCCAATGGTTTATGTTCACTTGACAAGGAGTTCCATCAGAATTATGGGGCTGGATTTGTGCCCTTTCTACTGGTAGGTTTGAAGGCAGGGTGGCTTGTAAAATCGAACATGTGGCCCGCCCGTCACCTACCTGTCTGCCCTCGAACTGTCTCCCATTTTACAATGGTGGCGGAAGTGGGGGCACTGGGAAGCCCATCCGTTCTTGGACCTAATAGGCCTATAACTGGCCTATTAATTGTAACTTAATGGCCTCCTCCTACTTTCGCTTTCATATCACCAACGGCAGAGGGAGGCTCGCACCAAGTGGGCAGTCTGGCAACTTTAGCTGCGTAGGCTGGTGTTGGGAAATGGAGGCGGGAGGAAAGCACCTCGCTTGGGTCCGCTGTGCCCATAGGAAACAGCCACTCCAAAAGTCTTACTTCCCGCTTCACCCTTCCTCCTGGTCTCTCAAAGCCCCTCCCCCTCCCCCGCCCCCACCCCCCAATCCCTTCTTACCACCTCACTGGGCCTGCCAGTCAGGTCTCACTAATTCCTGAACTTATCTTCAGTCCTGCCTCCGTAAACTCCTCTTCAGGAACTCGCTCAAACCTGACACTGCTTATACTAAAAAGCTACCAGCCACTCGGGAGCCATCAGATGGGGCAAGAGTGTGCCCTGGTCCAGTTAACACCCCACCCCCCGGATGTAAGATGGCTGCACAGTGGCCGGTTTTCTCATGCATGTGCTTCCCACCAAATTTTCCATCAGGGTGTGGGAATGGAATCACGCTTATGAAGTAAAGAAAATACTTAGTGGTATTTTAATCTTTTGTCAGTTCCATTCCCAGGACATTTTCTTGTGGTATTTAATGGTGCACATTTTATTAAATAGTAATTGGTGAACTTTCTGCCAACATTCTCAATTGAATGCAACATTGTAGCCTGAAGAAAATAATAAAGCTCAAGCATAGCTTCCTGCACAATGTGTCAAAGTACTATTTTGAAAGTGAATATTTAAAAAAAAAAAAAAAATTTTAAATTGAGAGTACCCAATTATTTTTTTCCAATTAAGGGCCAATTTAGCGTGGCCAATCCACCTACCCTGCACATCTTTTGGGTTGTGGATGTGGGACCAACGCAGACACTGGGAGAATGTGCAAACTACATGGTCAGTGACCCGGGGCTGGGATCGGACTCAGGTCCTCAGAGCTGCGAGGCAGCAGTGCTAACCACTACACCACCTTGCCGCCCTAATAGTGAATATTTTAATCATATTACAGAAAAACAGGATGCTGGTTTGAGCCTACTGTGTAGAAAGATATCAGTTAAGTGTTTCCTGATTCAAAACAAGCTCTGAATTTTGCAATAGGAAAGATGATACAGCTATAAATTGTACCCAAACTCCATTATCTTTCTGGAACAGCTTATCAAAGTTATTACTTTTCCTGTCATTTCAATTTCAAAACCATTAATTTGTCTTTTCCCGTTCTGTACTGCTTATTTGAACCATTCAGCACCACGGCTCGGAAACAGGATTAAAAATTACAGTCCACATGTCCAATTAATTTCATTAAAATTAAAATCTATTTTCTTATCATCAGTGAAGAATATAATTTTTTTTTAGTTTTGCAGTTTGGTTTCATCCATATGTTAGACTGGGATTAATGAGAGATAAACAGCGTATTGGGACAGCAATGAATCCGATCAGGTGGCTTGTTCCTAAGCCAGTCTGCTTTGTTTTGTCCTTTATAAATGCAGAAAAGTATGCCCAGGTGGAATTATATATGTTCCCCTGGGGCGATGCCAAATTTTCAGTGAAGGATATATTTCCAGAGTGAAGTATATCTGTTACTCCACCACTGGCTCATTGAGCTCCAATGCCACAACACAATCCCTTGGGATAGGCCGTTTTTGGTTGACAGCCTTCAGTCATTCCTTTAATGAGTTCTCTTCTACAGAAAACAGCAAGTTCAGCACATGTATTACTGTGATCACAGTGTGAGACAGAGCAACATCATGGCAGATTTTGCTCGGCCAACTATCATTGGAACATACTCCCCGAGGAGCATACTCTCCCACGTTCATGATGATGAGGCGTGATGTGTTATCTGTGTTGGTCTAACATTGACTGCAACAGGTAAAATGAGAAACAGGCTTCCGACAGAGGAGATGGTCCAACACTGTTTTATTGAACCTGTTGATTGCTGTACATAATCTGCTGTGGGTTGACACTCTATTAACCTAACTGATAACCTCCTACTGGTTTGACTAGACTAGCTCTCTACCACATGGTTTTAATGTTCATTGGCCTGTGCACTGCGACTATCTCCCTAGCCGTGTCCTGTGAGAGAGGGAGAGCCTTAATGCCCTGTGGGCTTTATAATGATGGTGTCCTTTCTGGTGATTGGTTGTTCTGTGTCGCGTGTGTTCATTGGTTATCCAGTGTGTCAATCACTGCCCGTCTGCATCTCATGATATACATGAGTGAATATTATGATAAGGCCCCTGGCAGAATGTTGGGGGAGGTGCAACAAAGCAAGGCTGCCATCTGTTGCACCAAGGAGTGACCTTCCATTGAGAGTCAGTGCGAAGCAGGTGGCGGACGAGTTGGTTGGTTAAGTCAATGTGGCCTCCCACTTCCACAGGTCACTAGTGCAGAGGTGGGAGAAAATCAGTAGGGCTCAAGACGGATGCAATGGTAACTCAAAGTTCACATTCCTGAAATGCACATCACCAACCACTTCAATGCACACTGCACTGCATCAGCTAGGACAGCAAACCTTAAGCTTTTTAAAACAGAAACGATTTCTATTTATACGGTGCCTTCAGTCACAAAGCACTTCACAGGAGCATTTTAAAACACCATTTGGCTAGGACCTAGTGGATAATAAAATGTTTGGTCCAAGAAGTAGGTTTTAAGGAGCATAAAAGGTGGGAAGAGCAGCAGAGAGATGAGAATGTTCAGGGAAAGAATACCTTTCTTTAAGACACTCCCGGAATCTACTTATTTGACTTGGGGGGGGGGGGGGGGATTTTCCAGCCATTCTCGCCAGTGGGATCTCTGGTCCTGCTGATGGTCCACACCCATCACGGGTTTCCCGGCAGCGAAGGTGGATTCAGTGAGAAATCCCATTGACAGCGATGGGATCAGACGATCCCACCACCAGCCAATGGCTGACCACCTCACGCTGCCGGGAAACACACCGCAGGGGACCATGGAAAATCCCCTCACCTAAGATTTTGGCAAGCTATATTTTTTCTTTTTCCTCTCCTTTTTCTTTCTAACTTTCCCGTTTCCCTATCCTATTCGTTGTTGCTGGCCTCGAACAGGTTCTGGAACAGGTCGGCAAACTGCCCCCATGCGTTTTAGGACAAAAAAGGGACAGCGTGGGAGGGAGGGGGCAACACCCACCCACCCCCCGGGAGGGAGGGGGCAACACCCACCCATCCCCCCTCCATCAGAGGGGAAACACAGCCAAAGTTGACGATGGAAGAAAAGAAAGTGGGTGAGGAAGGGGTGAGGAAGGGGTGAGGAAGGGGGGAAAACACTGTCCCCAAAATCCCAACTGGGGGGGACACAAGGAGGGGGGGGGGGGTGGCTGGTGGCGGCGGTCGGGAGGGACCACACGCCGAGCCGGAGGGCGTTAGAATGTAAATAGGGGAAATTAAGGGAAGGACAAGACCAACCTTTCTGTATAAAACAGCAAATAAACACAGCCAACAATGTACATAACTGTTTCTAAATTTGGAAGATGCCAATAAAAAGATTTTTAACAAAAGAATTGAACGGTGTTGGTGTGATTGACTACTTTGGAATGCAGATTTCCTTTAAGTTGCCAGGAAGTTAAACTATTTATCTCACTGGAAATATTTGTTGTAACCCTCCGTTAAAACTGGCTGATTTTTAGCTCATCAACCTGTTTGGCTGGAGACAAGAACATAGACATTCTGGGTGACTTACACCACAATCCTTGGACGCTACTCACCGATTAATTTCCCTCCCAATCTAGCGCTATGTCAGAGGGAAATTAGACTGGTCCAAATCACATTCGGGAATAAGTAGTGTGCAGCTGTCGGCCCTCACTTCACTTGTGACTCTGAGACAAGTGCAACATTCAAAGTCTACCTGCTGCATCACTCATGTTCTCACCAATGTCGGTGAGACTCTGCACTGGCGGGGAGTGGGGTTGTGATGCTCACTCGCTTCCTCTGTTCCTCGGAAGGGTGTCTTCTGCAGGTCTGAGAGAGGGCTGCATGTAGGACAAGAGACCAGCACTGCAACTGGAGAGGGGTGGCTAGTGGGTGGGCGGATGGGGAAGGCAGTGTGAGGTGTCAGTGAGCGGGTTGTTAGTGGGAAGGACGATAAAGACATGGGATGATTGACAATGGGCAGTGGTGAGTTTGGGGTGGGGGGGGAGTGGTGAAGGAGGAATGCGACATGAGGGACAATGGCACATGTGGGATTGGAGGTGAGAAGAAGGAATGAGACACTGGGGACAATGAGCAAAGGTAGGATTGGGAAGAGGCTGAAAAAGATAGTGGGGAAGGAAACTGTGTTGTCATCAATAAAGAAGGAATGGGAGAGCTCATTAAACGACAGTCATAGTCCCTGGTCAGGGGACAATATGTTTGAGTGAGAGATTAAGGGTTGCCCTGGAGCGTGGTGGACTTTATAAGTAAGCGTCAGAGATTAAAGGCAATCCTGGGGCTTTGTGAGCATACTACATGGCTATGCATGGCACACACATCATAGACGGACTCCAAGGAGGGACAAATGTCCGATCAATGGGGATAAGACACAACTTGACATTCAGGGTGTGGTCATAGTCTTCCTGTCATTGACCATGGGCTTGGTATTGGGCAGCAGATGAGGTGGTCAGGGTTAGAGGAGGCATCTACAGCCTGTAAATGGTGAAAACATGATAAGAATTGGGTATTCAAAACTCCTGGGGCAGTGAGGGCAGGTCTCTGTATCCTCCATGCATAACCATGCCCACAGACTCGAGATAGGGAGGGTGAGGCCGACATTTGGCGTGAGGAAATCAACAGTGATGGGCTCAGATGAGGGGACCGACCACAAATAGATTGGATTGGATTTGTTTATTGTCACGTGTACAGGTACAGTGAAAAGTATTTTTCTGCAAGCAGCTCAACAGATCATTCAGTACATGGGAAGAAAAGGGAATTGAACAGAATTCAAGAAAATACATGAGAATACATAATAGGGCAACACAATATATACAATGTACTACATAAGCATTGGCATCGGATGAAGCAGACATGGGTGTAGTGTTAATGAGGTCAGTCCATAAGAGGGTCATTTAGGAGTCTGGTGACAGTGGGGAAGAAGCTGTTTTTGAGTCTGTTTGTGCGTGTTCTCAGACTTCTGAATCTCCTGCCCGATGGAAGAAGTTGGAAAAGTGAGTAAGCCGGGTGGGAGGGATCCTTGATTATGCTGCCTGCTTTCCCCCGGCAGCGGGAGGTGTAGATGGAATCAATGGATGGGAGGCAGGTTCGTGTGATGGACTGGGCGGTATTCACGACTCTCTGAAGTTCCTTGCGGTCCTGGGCCGAGCAGTTGCCATACCAGGCTGTGATGCAGCCCGATAGGATGCTTTCTATAGTGCATCTGTAAAAGTTGGTAAGGGTTAATGTGGACATGCCGAATTTCCTTAGTTTCCTGAGGAAGTAAAGGCGCTGTTGTGCTTTCTTGGTGATAGCGTCGACATGAGTGGACCAGGATAGATTTTTGGTGATGTGCACCCCTAGGAATTTGAAACTGCTCACCATCTCTACCTCGGCTCCGTTGATGCTGACAGGGGTATGTACAGTATTTTGCTTCCTGAAGTCGATGACCAGCTCTTTAGTTTTGCTGGCATTAAGGGAGAGATTGTTGTCGCTGCACCACTCCACTAGGTTCTCTATCTCCCTCCTGTATTCGGACTCGTCGTTATTCGAGATCCGGCTCACTATGGTCGTATCGTCAGCAAACTTGTAGATGGAGTTTGAACCAAGTTTTGCCACGCAGTCGTGTGTGTACAGGGAGTAGAGTAGGGGGCTAAGTACGCAGCCTTGCAGGGCACCGGTATTGAGGACTATTGTGGAGGAGGCGTTGGTGTTCATTCTTACTGACTGTGGTCTGTTGGTCAGAAAGTCAAGGATCCAGTTGGGATGGGATGCAGGATTACTGGGGGAGGCTGGAGAACAATAATGAAACAGAACTCTACCTGTGGACGGCGGAGGGGGAGCGGGGGGGGGGGGGGGGGGGGGGGGAGGTGGAATGAGATTGGAGGGAACCAAAAACCGAGATGGGGAAGACTGAATTTGATGCAAAATGAAATCACGCACTATCACCGAGTTATAATGTAATCATGTCATGGTTAGAAATCAAACCCGGAATGGAATCTGCATGGGTGGCATCTGAGTCAGTGTGGGAGGAGCTCAGGATTGGCCTCACGGTAGCATGGTGGTTAGCATCAATGCTTCACAGCTCCAGGGTCCCAGGTTCGATTCCCGGCTGGATCACTGTCTGTGTGGAGTCTGCACGTCCTCCCCGTGTGTGCGTGGGTTTCCTCCGGGTACTCCGGTTTCCTCCCACAGTCCAAAGATGTGCGGGTTAGGTGGATTGGCCATGCTAAATTGCCCGTAGTGTAAGGTTAATGGGGGGATTGTTGGGTTACGGGTATACGGGTTACGTGGGTTTAAGAAGGGTGATCATTGCTCGGCACAACATCGAGGGCCGAAGGGCCTGTTCTGTGCTGTACTGTTCTATGTTCTATGTTCTACTCAGGAAGTGGGAGGGATCTGAGTCAGTGTGGGAGGAGCCCAGGGCTGCACTCAGGGCCTGGGAGGGGTCTGAGTCAGTGTGGGAGGAGCCGAGGGGCCTGAGTCAGAGTGGGAGGAGCACAGGGCTGCACTCAGGGGCTGGGAGGGGTCTGAGTCAGTGTGGGAGGAGCCCAGGCCGAACTCAGGGGCTGGGAGGGGTCTGAGTCAGTGTGGGAGGAGTCCAGGCTGCACTCAGGGCCTGGGAGGGGTCTGAGTCAGTGTGGGAGGAGCCCAGGCTGAACTCAGGAGCAGGGAGAGGTTTGAGTAAGTGTGGGAGGAGCCCAGGGCTGCACTCAGGGCCTGGGAGGGGCCTGGGTCAGTGTGGGAGGAGGCCAGGCTGCACAGGAAGTGGGAGGGGCCTGAAACAGAGTGGGAGGAGCACAGGGCAGCACTAAGTGGGTGGGAGGGGTCTGTGTCACTGTGGGAGGAGTCCAGGCTGCACTCAGGGCCTGGGAGGGGCCTGGGCCAGTGTGGGAGGAGTCCAGGCTGCACTCAGCGGCTGGTAGGGGTCTGAGTCACTGTGGGAGGAGTCCAGGCTGCACTCAGGGACTGGGAGGGGCCTGGGTCAGTGTGGGAGGAGCCCAGGCCGAAAACAGGGGCTGGGAGGGGTCTGAGTCAGTGTGGGAGGAACCCAGGCCGAACTCAGGGGCTGGGAGGAGTCTGAGTCAGTGTGGGAGGAGCACAGGATTCACTCAGCGCCTGGGAGGGGTCTGAGTCAGTGTGGGAGGAGCCCAGGCTGAACTCAGGAGCAGGGAGGGGTTTGAGTAAGTGTGGGAGGAGCCCAGGCCGAACTCAGCGGCTGGGAGGGGTCTGAGTCAGTGTGGGAGGAGCCCAGGGCTGCACTTAGGGTCTGGGAGGGGTTTGAGTAAGTGTGGGAGGAGCCCAGGCTGAACTCAGGAGCAGGGAGGGGTTTGAGTCAGTGTGGGAGGAGCCCAGGGCTGCACTCAGGGGCTGGGAGGGGCCTGGGTCAGTGTGGGAGGAGTCTAGGCTGCACTCAGGGGCTGGGAGGGGCCTGGGTCAGTGTGGGAGGAGTCCAGGCTGCACTCAGGGGCTGGGAGGGGCCTGGGTCAGTGTGGGAGGAGCCCAGGCCAAACACAGGGGCTGGGAGGGGTCTGGGTCAGTGTGGGAGGAGCCCAGGCTGCACTCAGGGGCTGGGAGGGGCCTGGGTCTGTGGGAGGAGTCCAGGCTGCACTCAGGGGCTGGGAGGGGCCTGGGTCTGTGGGAGGAGTCCAGGCTGCACTCAGGGGCTGGGAGGGGCCTGGGTCAGTGTGGGAGGAGCCCAGGCTGCACTCATGAGCTGGTTTCAGGAAAGGCCCACAAATTGCTCTGACTCTAAACATGGAAAAGGAGTTTGAGCTGAGGGAGAAGATAAATACTTCTTTGAGAAGGTGCCATTGGAGTCATTGCTTTTTGTTGTGCTGCAAGAGACTACAGGTTTCAGTGGTTTCACAGTACAGTTGCTCAATCTGAGTTTTAACAGAGAGGTATCAGAAAATAGAAAATGCTGGTAACCGTTAAGAAAGCACGACTGCTGTCTCAAATGAGAAAACCCCGAATGTACTTTTTTCATGGGCGAAAGAGTAATCCATTCATGGTTGAAGTGCAAGTTGTGCTTCATCAGCTTACATGGGCTGAGATTGCAGGAGTGGCATTGATAAGGTGGCGCACTCCATCAATGTGCCCGATTTGGCACCATGGTTACCGAGATATGTAAGTGTGCGCCTCAGCAGCAAGGCTGTTTCAGCACAAAAGCAAGTAGCGCAGACGCAGCTTGTGGTAGTAACCACTGCTGTATATATTCGGGTATGTATGGTAAGGCCCTGTACAACAGTTCCGGGGGTAGTCCCTGCCTGCTGGCTCCGCCCAGTAGGCAGAGTATAAATATGTGTGCTCCCCGTACAGCAGCCATTTCGCCAGCTGCTGTAGGAGGCCACACATCTTAGTGTAATAAAGCCTCAGTTGTATTCAACTCTCGTCTTTGTGCAATTGATCGTGCATCACAGCTCGGGGGCATGACAGTAGCTTTCTGTTTGTGAGTGGGAGGTCTACTATATTGGCCCAGTGTTCATTAATCTCTTGCATCTATCTGTTCCCAGGGAGGAGGAAGATTGAATAGCAGAGCCTTGAAGTACAGGGTGCAATCAATTTCACACATGTGGCATTAGGAGTTCTACGGCACCAACCCCTGATGTTGATTTACAGGAAAGGCTTCCACTCTATCAATGTTCAATTGGTGTGCAATCCTGAGTAGCACATCATGCACATTTGTGTCAGGTACCATGAAAGTTGCCATGAACCCTGCACCCTGAGTCACTCCCAGATGCCTCACATATCTGAAAGACCTCAGTGAATAGAGGGCTGGCTGCAGGTTGACTTACCCTGGAGGTGCAGATGAGATCTCTTACCCTCTTCCTCTGCTGGATTGCATGTCTCTGGTCGTTGCCCGATACCTCCCAGGCCAGCAAGGTGATGCTTCCTGGAGCCATCCCTTGGGTAGACCAGATCCTGGTATTGCCTCTCGGGAGTCATTATTAAACTTGGAGGCAGCTTTCTTTACAATGCTGGGTTGGAGAGTGCCCTTTAAATATGGTGCCCAGGCATGGTGAACCCTACCCATCGCGCAAGAGAAACTAAACCGTGCATAATGAATCAGATCTGAGTGCGATATCAGGCACAATCTCCCACCACATCACCCGCAGGAAACACACCATGGAACCCGCCTGCACAATATTTACTTGCAAAAACAGAAAATTCTACCCACAGTCACCCTCACTGAATGTCCAAGCTCAATTGGATGTATGTCTGACCTTTATTGATGACAGGTCATTGTTGTTCATAGAACCTCTACTGTGCAGAAGGAGGCCATTCAGCCCATCGAGTTTGCACCGAAAGAACACTCCGCCAGGTACACAAACCTTCCCTATCCTCATAACCTAACCTGTGCATCCCTGGACACTAAGGGGCAATTTAGCATGTCCAATCCACCTAACCTGCATATCTTTGGGGTGTGGTAGGAAACTGGAGCACCCGGAGGAAACGCACGCAGTCATGGGGAGAATGTGTAAACTCCACACAGACGGTGGTGACCCAAGGCTGGAATTGAACCCAGGTCTCTGGCACTGTGAGGCAGCAGTGCTCACCGCTGTGCCACCTTGGAGTTTATAGAGAAAGAGAGCAAAAATACAAGAGAGAGAGAGGACTGATTGTGAACTGTTGCAAATTATGCATCCTACAGATGCAGAGAATGATGCCCTGGAGATAAATGGCATATCTGTGTCCCTCTCACCCTGTGATGCAGAACAGATGGCTGGTGACAGTATTGTAAATACCTCTGACAAATGTACTGACTTTCCTTCATCATTGACGTGACTATGAAATGACAGAATATGGTGATTATCGTGATCATCATACTTTTCCATGGCTAGTTCACATTGCTTTCTAATGTTTTCCGGTGCCTTTATGTGTACAGCCAGGTTGGGAGAGATTCACACGAATGATTAGGGCCATATTCCTTTTGGGGTTACACCAGATGTGAAACTGAGCACCAATGAAAATAATTCAGTCGATCCAGTCAGAGAGTTAGTTGGGTTTTCACCTGCTGATCACAATTCTCAAATGAACCTGAGTCGATCCTAGTGGGAGATACAGCTCAGGAAAGTTCACACTGGCGTGGCGAAGGAAATCATTCCCAAAATCTGCTGAGCTGAACCTCGAGGAAGGTCGTACAGGAGCAAACTGGTGTAACTTTGTGAAGCGTTGCTAGACATGTCAGGCACACACTCTTCACAATAATGGAGAGAGTGGAGCTGTCTTACTTGAACACTACTGAATGGGTGGCACAGGGAATTGTGAGATTTTCTTCCATGGAGAGAGTGGCTTCCAAGGAGTTTCAAAAATTGTTCTCAAATGAGTCAATGCTTGCTTTAACCATAGTTGCACTTACTTTGGATACCAACACACCTACCAGCTTGAACAGGAGGGAAGATATATCAACCGGGGCTTTACAATGCATCACTGCTCATCAGCAACTGGTCGGCAGCAGAGTAGTAGGAGAGATTTACTGCTCACCAAGGTTTGGGGCTATAGTGAAAAGGGATACGGAAGTGCGAAGCTCCTACTTCTCTTTAATTGCTTGTGCTCCCAAAACTACACCCCAACCTGTCCTGGTAATGTTGCCTCATCTCCAGATTGCCGAGACTGCCCTTTCACAGGCACAGATAGAACTGGGCCCTCGCTCAGACATTAGGCCAAAACCATCTCAGCAGCCAAAGCAAGGATCTGAGCAATGTATGCAATAATAAGCACAATGATATGATCTGTGTAGAGACGAGAAACTTTTAAAGACCGGTGAATTTTATGTTACGTTCCCAGTTGATGTTAGAGCTGGACGGAAAGATCCCAGAATAGAACCCTGGCCCAAAAGACCGTAACTTTTATTTTATTTTACAGTACATGGAGAAACAGAGTCACAGAACCACTAATTAGTTTTAACAAGAAAGTAGCATTTATTAAACATGAAAAAAATTGGATTATAATACTATATTCCTTTATTCCACCTTAAGCTTAACAATTATACACAGGTTTTAGGATCGACACAGGTTACAAAGTACATCTTAAGCCACATTAAGTCTCAGTAACACACAAATTTCCTTTTTTTAAATTCCTTTTTTTTTCATTTTAAATAAATTTTCCAACTAAGGGGCAATTTAGCATGGCCAATCCACCTACCCTACACATCTTTGGGTTGTGGGGGTGAATCGCACGCAGACACGGGGAGAATGTGCAAATTCCACAACAGGATTCGAACCTGGGTCCTCAGTGCCATAGGCAGCAGTGATAACCACTGTGCTGCCCTCACAAAGTCCCTTTTAAGCAGACACGACGACAGTGGTCAAACATACTCTCCATTCTGAACCCAAGTTAGTGTCTGTGATTTCTCCTCAGAATCCCCCCAGATGATTATCATGTGAGAGTTTCCAAACTCCACTCCCAAGAAGGCACTTTAAAATCGTCTCTCATAAGTATGCTATCCCTTTGCGATTTACACTCCAAAATCTAGACCAAATTACACTTTAAAACAAAGCTTCAGATCCACTTTTAAGAATGAATCCAGTCCAGGATTTCACACCAACCCCTTTAGGATTTCCTTGTCTTGATTGCTCTGAAAACTGCTCACAATTGTTTTAACTCTCGATTTGCAGACTGTATTAAAGTGACCTCAAATGTTTTATCTACCATGAAGTCTGCTATCCCACTTTAAAATAGTTACTGTAATTATCTCTTTAACTCAGAACACTTTGTTTACTCTTCCTTGAATTCCTCTGAACAATAACGTGATCTCTGTTCATTTAACTTAAGGTGTCTTGCATGTTTTTTCTCTCCCAATTCCCTGATTATCTGGACTGTAACTTGTCCCTTCAGAAGCTTGCATTTTTGCAACTCCCTTATCCGTCCGGTTTTTCCTGGCGGAGTTGAGAAAGGTTCACTCCTCAATGTACTGTCACCAACTGTCCACAAATTCAGCTAAAACTAAACTTCTTGTACCTTATAAGGCCCCAGTTCCTAAGCAACACCCACATGCTTATGTCTTTCATTTATTCTTTCCACCATAGCCCTTTGTAGACACAGTAGAAACAGAGTTGGAACTTAATCAATCCCCTCACATACAAACACCTTTGTCCAATATGAATCTAACTATAGATTTTACCCTTCAGGCACAGAAACATTAAATTAAACCTGCTTAAAATTATAACCTACTTCTAACATTTACCAATAAAAATATAAATCCCTTAAAACTACCTTTGTTTTCTTAACATTCCCAAAACCTGACAGAAAGAATATTTCACATTTTAAGCCTTTTACTGTAACAATAAAATAAAATAAACATCGATCAAACAGGTAACTAATACATCAAATGAAAGAAAAAAGGTGTGTTTTGCATTCCTTGACTAACACAACTAAAATTTGACTTACAAAACCCTTTTATTGAGAGCAGGCTTTCAGGCAGATATACAGCATTAAAGGAACAGTACCATAGTAGTTGGTAGCTCTCCAGTGGATGTTCATTTTTCTCCGCCACATAGCATCAAAACTTCTAGTGTCCTTTGGCCATCATTCCACTCTGCATACGTTTTCCCAGACATGATTGTCACCCAGTGAGCGACACCTCAATAACCACTGAGGGACACCATTAAATCTACAAACGCCCCATTTGTTTTGTTTCCTCTTCTTTGAACAGGAACTAAAATCTTAAAAGCATCCTACTTGGTCATTAATACAAAACTGTTCTCCCTGATTTTCCACAGCAGTGGTTCCATTGTTCCTCTGTAACACAAACAGTAACTTCACTTTTCCTGTGAAATATTGTGAAAGATCTGAAAGCTGTCACTCTCCCTCAACTGCTTTCAATTTGAATTCCTCTCCCCAAAGCAACTGGGTCACATGGGCATTTTCCCAAACTGAGGTGTTAATTAGGAATTTGCCCTTCCTTTTATTCAAAATTCACTGTGTTACTTTAAGTTCAAGGTACATATTAAAACATAATCAATGTTCAATATGTTGAAACAATTGTAATTTGCCAAGAGAAACACTTACAGATGTTTGAGAAACAGTTGTATTGTGCAGCTTCCATAATACTGTAGAAAACCTATTGAACAGCAACACTTCCAGGCGTTTCCTGTTGTTGCCTCCCAAGTCTCCATTTGTCATTTCACTTGCTTCAAGTGTCAGTGAATGACAGGACACATTGGAAAGATGCTGAATTGGGTGGATGTGTGATTGAAGAATTGTTTTGCAAACAGATGGAGGTAAGGGGATGCAAGGTGGGTGCTGCTGGTGGCTTTCAGTGATATTGGTTTCAGTAAGAATAGTTAACTGAACCTTCTAGCCATGAGGTCATCATGGGTATTCCAAGCAGCAGTGTAGACAGTTGATCTGGTGATAGTGTCCCAGCTTTATATTCCTCCTCCTCTTCTTATTCAACATTCTTCTCCTTGGGAGAGATCCAATAACTATTTCATCCTCCTCCAGCTACAATTCACTTTGTTGTGTAGCATGCAGCGCACTACTATCGATCTTGACACCCTGAATGGCGAACATTGAAGGATGCCTCCATACTGATGTGGACATCTTCAACATGCCCATGGTTATATCCCTGGAACATGACGGCCATGCCATTCTCATTGTAGCACTACTTAGGTTCATTGGTAAGGTTGAACACAGTTGTCAAAAAATCAAGTTTTAGGGGAGAGGGGTATCCTTTCTCTCATTATGAGCTAACCCTTAAACTGAGGCCCTGGAGCAAAAAAGGGATAGAATGTTGAACTATATATGTAGGCATCAAGATAGCTCCCAAGGAATCTGGTGCACACCTGTATGAGCCTCTCTTGTACATTCATGAAGAATCCCCTTTAAGGCTGAGAAAAATCCCTGGTTGTTCTGATAGTCCTTGCATAGCACCCTGAAACTAGGAAACCTGGTGACCCTGGTGAGCCAAAAGTGACCCTCTCTACAATCAGCTATTATTGCTACAGGGAAAATTGTCACATGCCAAGCAAGCAATCCATCCATGTCACTCGTATACACTGAAGGGCAGCCAACTGTGAGATCCTAGTCATGTCACCGGTGGTGTTCTAGAAAGAGCTACAGGGAAATAAATTGAGGGTGGTGGTTATTGAGTATTGGGGCATTGGGTGGCCACCAGGTCCTGCCTGTGACCACCTCCTGTGGCAATCTGAGCCTGCAGATGCACTGCTCCTCAATTAGAAATGCCTCCTGAATTATGGCTCCTCTAGTCTACTGTACTGCACCCCTCTCATGTGCAACTCTCTTCTGTGTATGTGCTGACCCCATTAGAGCCAAGGGATGTAGGTGCTTAGTCGGTGATATCTTCAAAGCTGAGATTGATAGATTGTTTGGACATTTTAAGATATGGACCAAAGGATATGGAGAAAGAGTGTGAAAATTGAGTTTTTCAACCTTAATCATACTGAATGGTGGGGCAGGCTCAAGAAGAATTATGGCCTACTCCTATTCCTTCTGCTTTAAAAGCACCTGAAACTCACTGGTGAGGTTCCTGAACTTTGGAAAATCTGTGCTGAACTGGGAGAATGTGAAGTGAACCATTTCAATTCCAGTAAAGTGATTGAAATGTTTCCTGAAAGGTCCTGGGCAATGCTACATTGCCAGATATTAGGTTGTATTTTCCACTCTGGTGGAATATGAGATGTATTTTTGGCATGACAGGATCTATGCCCACTGCAAGCAGCGTCCCTAATTTTGATCAACGTTCCAGCCTTGGAGTCATCCTGGAAAGTTTTCTGAACCACATCCGGTGTCGAATGGGGAAGAATACGACTGTGCTTGGGAAAGAGTGGTTTTAGAGGCATTGCTGTGTTGCTAACAGCCTCCGTGCTGCCAGCATTAATTCAGAAAGTGATTTTAATGTCCTTTGATTCTGACATATGGACATATGTAATTGGGCACAGTATGTAATGGAACCTATGAGGGAACAAACGGTCCTAGATCTGGTCCTGTGTAATGAGACAGGATTGATTAATAATCTCATAGTTAGGGATCCTCTCGGAAGAAGCGATCACAATATGGTGGAATTTAAAATACAGATGGAGGGTGAGAAGGTAAAATCAAACACTAGTATTTTGTGCTTAAACAAAGGAGATTACAATGGGATGAGAGAAGAACTAGCTAAGGTAGACTGGGAGCAAAGACTTTATGGTGAAATAGTTGAGGAACAGTGGAGAACCTTCCAAGCGATTTTTTACAGTGCTCAGCAAAGGTTTATACCAACAAAAAGGAAGGACAGTAGAAAGAGGGAAAATTGACCATGCATATCTAAGGAAATAAGGGAGAGTATCAAATTGAAGGAAAAAGCATACAAAGTGGTAAAGATTAGTGAGAGACTAGAGGATTGGGAAATCTTTAGGGGGCAACAGAATGCTACTAAAAAAGCTATAAAGAAAAGTAAGATAGATTATGAGAGTAAACTTGCTCAGAATATAAAAACAGATAGTAAAAGTTTCTACAAATATATAAAACAAAAATGAGTGGCTAAGGTAAATATTGGTCCTTGAGAGGATGAGAAGGGAGATTTAATAATGGGAGATGAGGAAATGGCTGAGGAACTGAACAGGTTTTGTATCATAGAATTTACAGTGCAGAAGGAGGCCATTCGGCCCATCGAGTCTGCACCATCTCTTGGAAAGAGCACCCTACCCAAGGTCAACACCTCCACCCTATCCCCATAACCCCACCCAACACTAAGGGCAATTTTGGACACTAAGGGCAATTTATCATGGCCAATCCACCTAACCTGCACATCCTTGGACTGTGGGAGGAAACCGGAGCACCCGCAGGAAACCCACGCACACACGGGGAGGATGTGCAGACTCCGCACAGACAGTGACCCAAGCTGGAATCGAACCTGGAAGCCTGGAACTGTGAAGCAATTATGCTATCCACAATGCTACCGTGCTGCCCGTTTGGGTCGGTCATTATAGTGGAAGACCCAAATAACATACCAGTGCCTGATAGAAATGAGGCTATGACAGGTGAGGCCTGTTATCACTAAGGAGGTAGTGATGGGCAAGCTAATGGGGCAAAAGGTAGACAAGTCTCCTGGCCCTGATGGAATGCATCCCAGAGTGCTAAAAGAGATGGCTAGGGAAATTGCAAATGCACGAGTGATAATTTACCAAAATTCACTAGACTCTGGGGTGATCCCGGCGGATTGGAAATTAGCAAACGTGACAAAGGAGGTAGGCAGAAAGCGGGTAATTACAGGCCAGTGAGCTTAACTTTGGTAGTAGGGAAGGTGCTGGAATCTATCATCAAGGAAGAAATAGCGAGGCATCTGGATGGAAATGGTCCCATTAGGCAGACCAGCATGGGTTCATAAAGGGCAGGTCGTGCCTAACTAATTTAGTGGAATGTTTTGAGGACATTACCAGTGCGGTAGATAACGGGGAGCCAATGGATGTGGTATATTTGGATTTCCAAAAAGCCTTTGACGAGGTGCCACACAAAAGGTTGCAGCGTAAGATAAAGATGCATGGCATTAGGGGTAAAGTAGTAGCATGGATAGAGGATTGGTTAATTAATAGAAAGCAAAGAGTGGGGATTAAAGTGGTGTCCCTCAGGGATCAGTGTTGGGCCCACAATTGTTCACAATTTACATAGGTGATTTGGAGTTGGGGACCAAGGGCAATGTGTCCAAGTTTGCAGAGGACACTAAGGTGAGTGGTAAAGCAAAAATTGCAGAGGATACTGGAAGTCTGCAGAGGGATTTGGATAGGTTAAGTGAATGGGCTAGGATCTGGCAGGTGGAATACAATGTTGGTACATGTGAGGTTATTCATTTTGGTAGGAATAACAGCAAAAGGGATTATTATTAAAATGGCAAAATATCAAAACATGCTGCTGTGCAGAGAGACCTGGGTGTGCTAGTGCATGAGTCGCAAAAAGTTGGTTTACAGGTGCAACAGGTGATTAAGAAGGCAAATGGAATTTTGTCCTTCATTGCTAGAGGGATGGAGTTTAAGACTAGGGAGGTTATGCTGCAATTGTATAAGGTGATAGTGCGGCCACACCTGGAGTATTGTGTTCAGTTGTGGTCTCCTTACTTGAGAAAGGACGTACTGGCGCTGGAGGGTGTGCAGAGGAGATTCACTAGGTTAATCCCAGAGCTGAAGGGGTTGGATTACGAGGAAAGGTTGAGTAGACTGGGACTGTACCCGTTGGAATTTAGAAGGATGAGGGGGGATCTTATAGAAATATATAAAATTATGAAGGGAATAGATGGGATAGATGCGGGCAGGTTGTTTCCACTGGTGGGTGAAAGCAGAACTAGGGGCATAGCCTCAAAATAAGGGGAAGTAGATTTAGGACTGAGTTTAGGAGGAACGTCTTCACCCAAATGGTTGTGAATCTATGGAATTCCTTGCCCAGTGAAGCAGTTGAGGCTCCTTCATTAAATGTTTTTAAGATAAAGATAGATAGTTTTTTGAAGAATAAAGGGATTAAGGGTTATGGTGTTCAGGCTGGAAAGTAGAACTGAGTCCACAAAAGATCAGCCATGATCTCATTGAATGGCGGAGCAGACTCGAGGGGCCAGATGGCCTACTCCTGCTCCTAGTTCTTATGTTCTTATGATCAACTGCAAGGTCCTTTTGGCCATTTGAATTTTAAGAAGCCCCGTGTGGCCGAGAGAAATTCTGGTCATTGTGATGAACAGGCATTCCATGTTGCTGTACTGCAAATGACAGGAAATACATCAAATGACCTACTTCCTGTTTGCTCTCACCAATGGCAGATGGAAGGGAGCTAATAAACTGGCAGGACAAGTAAATAAGGAAATGATAAGTCATTTATACTGGGGAATGGAAAAAGGATAGAGGAAATAAAATGACAGAGGAAAGAAAATAAAAGAAGGATCAAGAGAAGGTATTATGAGGTAAATAAAACAGAATTTAGCAAAATAAAATTGGAATCTGAAGGAATGAGTAGAAGGAGAAAATAATATTTACCAGTTAAGAGCAGAGGCAAGACTGAAGGAAAGGAATTAAATGTTAGCAGGCACATTAAAGAAAATACAGTGAAAATGAGCAGCATAGAAACAGATTAAAGGTCTGTTGGTGCAAGGTGCAAGGTGGGAAATAAACCGAGAGAATGAGAAAGTTATGTCACGAGGTAATATAGATTTAAGAGCAAAACTGAATGTTAAAAAAAGGAAGAGGAGGAGAAAATAAAGAGTTCAAGTGAAGCATGGAAAGCAAGTAAGATGCATGAGAAAGGAATATCGAAATATATATTATAGCCTGAATTTTCAGGATGGTGAGCACACAGCACCCATCATCCTTAGAGTTGGCGGGGATCCCAACCCTGGTGTTTCAGACAGGTTTGCTGCCATTTTACGCTCAAATGAGCCTTGATTGGCATTAGGCAGGACTTTTGTCCACACTTGGATGGAAATCCCTCCTTGGAGAGCTATCAGCCAATCAGATTGGCCATCAGCTTTCCAGCCTACCCAGGCACAGTGCTGCAGTGGCTGGAAGAGGTACTGCAGCACCTTGCCTGAGACTAATGGCAAATTTCTCCAAGCCACCACCAGCCAATTTTTATATCGGGCATGTGGTGGGTGGGGAGAATATGGAGGAGATCCAGAAATATGATTTCAGGTGGTGGGGGTGGGAGGGGCGGGGGGGGGGGGGGGTAGGTGGAGAATGGTGGAGAGATCTGGTCTGTGAGGGGTTTAGGGTGACCCTCAGTCACCCTAAATATCCAATATTTCCAGGGCCACTTCCTTCAATACTCCATGGAGTGAACTTCAGATCTGCTCCATGGACAATAATGATGTCTGCAGTGCTTCTCTGCCACTTAGTCAGTCTGACCTCCAACAGGACTTCCACAGGTGTTACAGCTGGGGGCAGCCGACCTACATTAGAGCGGGATGCAATGCCCCTTGTCGGTGCACCTTTGACCTGAGTGGGATCAGGACCCAGAATTGACCGTGACCCTCAATTACTTTCTCTATCTGGAGAATTCTAGCCACTGTTTCCGAACACTTATGACAATGTTATTTTTCACCTCCCACTGCAACTTTCATACCAATATCCTACTTTTGTTTCAGCTGGTTGACAAGCAAATTAATGTCAGCAATCACTGGAATAAACAATGACTTTTTATACCGGCAATTGATATGGGAGGCTGCATTATCTTGTAGTCGGCTAATTGGAATGCAGGAGATTGTGGTTCAATAATAATTATATGGCTTGTCCTGTTTTCTCTTCAAGTGTAGACCGGATAAATACTGTTTAAAAATGCTTCTCAAATTTTGTTGGTTAACAATCATATTGATCATTGTCAAGGATCTACATTCGATAAACTGAGACAGAAGTCTGCTAAATATTAACATTTGATACCACGAACTGGTCCTCTCAAAGAACCTGACCTCAGTTGAAGGTCGAAAGTGGAATTCTTCGTAAAAACAGAACAATCACAGAGGTTTGTAGTTAACATTAACGTTATGTTGTTACTTGAATATTTTACATAAAGCAGGCTGAACAGCAGCTCTCCTTTTCTGTTGGCAGCCCAGAAGGATTGTGCTTTTTTATTTGAAAACAGATTGGGATTTGTTAGTGGGACGCTCAGAATGAAGGAGGTCCATTAGTCGTGAGATGTGGAAATTGACTGCAACACATTTTGGAAAATAATTTATTCCGTAGAAGGTGAACTTGACAATTTGAATAATGAGTGTGAAGAACGCATTGAAGAGACAGAATGTATTAATTATTCAGGACTGTCGACACAAATTATATAATTCTTCACTTCATTCCACTGAAAGCCAGTTATTGAGATTTTATTCTGAAGGGGTCATTTTCCAACTCTGCAGCCTGGGGGCAGGAAGCCTCATCCATTCAGAGGGTCAAGAATTTACGCATAATTTGAATATGATTTTCTAATCATTTGGAGAGTAAATCATGTCCAGAACACACCTGAACTTCCAAAGTACACTCCCGGGAATTCAAAACTCCCAGTGTTTCGATCTCCCAGCCAGGAGCGCAATGTTGGAAATTATCCCATTGATTTCTCTCAGACAACCCTGCAGGCAAGTCTTTTATGGAATCTTAAAATGATACAGAACATGGATCGTGGGCGTCACGGTGTCACAGTGGTTAGCACTGCTGCCTCACAGCTCCAGGGTCCCGGGTTCAATTCTGGCCTCGGGTGACTGTCTGTGCGGAGTCTGCACGTTCTTCCCGTGTCTGCGTGGGTTTCCTCCGGGTGCTCCGGTTCCCTCCCATGATCCAAACGTGTGCACATTAGGTGAATTGGCCACGCTAAATTGCCCCTTAGTTGCCAAAAAGGTCAGGTTGAGTTACGGGGATAGGGTGGAGGCATGGGCTTAAGTGGGATGCTCTTTCCAAGGGCCAGTGCAGGCTTGATTGGCCGAATGGCCTCCTGCACTGTAAATTCTGTGATTCTATGATAAGTAAGCCATTCGGCCCATCGGGCGTCTGTTGGCTCCTTGGCAGAGTTATCCAATTAGTTCCATTTCCTCACTCTTGTCCTTTGGCCCCTATATATCATTTCCCATCAAGTGTTTATCCAATAACTATTGAATCTCTTTCCACCTTCCAGTCAGATTGTGCAATCCAAATCATGATAACTCGCTGTGTAAGCAAATGTTCTATCTTGACATTCTCCATTCTCCATTCCGTCGTCTAAATATTGCCACCATTAGAGAATCAGAACTATGTCTCGCTGGTGTGAAGCATCATTAGGGTAGGATTCTCAAGGCTTGACTTTGCAAAAATATGCATAGTGACGAACAAGCCAGATTCCCTGCACACTGAGGTTCAGCCGCCATTTTGAATAGGTAGGCCGATTCCAGCATCCAGGGACAGGCATCCTGCACAATTCAAATGTTGACCCCCCCCTGCTCCCAAGTAGAGCACCCCAAACCCTCATCAAGGAGAGGCATCCTCCCCTCGACCATGGGAATAAAGTCACCCCCCCATACCATGCATGCATCCAGGTGACCTAACCCCCACACCAACCCCCTCAGTGCTTCCTTCAAGCCCCCCTCAACCTCCCCACTACCCTCCTCAGCCCCTTCAAGCCCTTCCTTCAGCCACCCCTTTCAACCACCTCCTTCAGTCAGCCCTTTCCCATGCCACCCCCTCAGTCCCCTCCTTCAGTCTACCCCCCCCCCCCCCTTCAGTTCCCACCCCTGGCCTTGCCAAAGGTGCCTTGTCTGCACCATGGCACGGACACCCTGGCAATGGACCCCAAGTGGGGTCAAGGGATCAGCCCATGACTTATGTGCCCTGCTGCTGCTGCTAAGTGCTCCCTGTGGTTAGAAAAGAAAAAGTGAAACCACTCAGCTGCTTTGAAGTGGTCAGCAGCTGTCAATCATAACAAGAATGTAAATCAATGGAGTGTGCTTCAGATATGAGAACGAAGAATAAAGAAAAGTACAGTACAGGAACAGGCCTTTCAGCCATCCACGCCTCCTCCGACCATGCTCCCTGTAAAGCGTAATGGTAAATATAACTTAAAGAAACCTCCTGGCATCTGTATTTCAACCATGAAGCTGTCAATCAGGCTAGTCAAAGGTATTGCACTGTGAAATTGAATGAATTCTTCATATTTCAAGGATTACAAGCCTTTTCAAGTGTTGTGGGCTTTCGACAAAGGTTCTGACACTTCAAAAAGCTGCAGTTTCAAAAGCATAGGACCTAGAGAACAGATGAGCTGTTCTTCATTGAACTGTGTGGTCTGCTCATCAACCCTCAAGCAAAGAAGTTCAGAGTGAGAATGCGACTTCAGAATTTAAACTGGTCAGATAGGGATGAAGAACTTGAACAGAGGGCTGCCTGAGATCATCATGCCAAGAGTGATCTTCAGGTTGCCCAGGGCTGGAAGGGGCAGTCCAGGGCTCATCCAACCCCACAGAGGGACACAGACGCAATGGGCTGACCACCATGACCCATACTCAGGGTCCATCGCACCACTTACACCAAAGCCGGCTCTGTGGTTTTCCTGCTGATGGGGTCGGAGCGTAAAGGAGGGAGAAGGAGATTCGGGGTTCCAGTCCATTAATTGCATTCAAATCAATGCAAGTCAGCTGTTTCCATGGGCGGGAGCGGAGACTGGAGACGGGTCCGCCCCTGGCATCGATCCCGTTTTAAAATTTGGATTTGGTTTATTGTCACGTGTACCGAGGTACAGTAAAAATTATTGTTCTGGGTGCACGCCAGACAGTTCATTCTGAACATGAAAAACATAGGACATACGATACATATACAAAGTAAATACGTAGAAATAGACATTGGGTAAATCATATGGAGTGTTGTACTAATCAGTGGAGAGATCAGTTCAGTCCATAAGAGTGTCTTCAGAAATCTGGTAACAGTGGGGAAGAAGCTGTTTTTCAATCTGTTAGATACAGACTTTTGTATCTCCTGCCTGATGGAAGAGATTGGAAGAGAGAATAACCCAGGTGGGAATGGTTTTTGATTTTACTGCCCACTTGCCCAAGACATCGGGCGGTGTACACAGAGTCAATGGATGGGAGGCGGGTTCGTCTGATGGACTGGGCTTTGTTCACGACTCTCTGTAGTTTCTCATGGTCTGGGCCAAGCAGTTACCATATCAGGCAGATGCAGCCAGAAAGCATGCTTTCTATGGAGCATCTGTAAAAATCTGTCAATGTGGACAGGCCGAATTTCCTTAGTTTTCTGAGGCAGTATCGGCACTGTGCGTTTTCTTCGTCATAGCGTTGAAGTGGGTGGACCAGGACAGATTGCTGGTGATGTACACACTTAAGAATTTAAGCTGTCAACCATGTCCACCTCGGTCCCATTGATGCAGGCAGGGCTGTGTGCGATATTTCACTTCCTGAAATCAATGAACAGCTCCTTAGTTTTGCATATGTTGAAGGAGAGATTGTTGTCATCACACCACTCCATGAGGTTCTCTATCTCCCTCCTGTACTCTGACTCATCATTGTTCGAGATATGACCCACTATGGTTGTGTCATCAGTAAACTTGTAGATGAAGTTGGAGTCAAATTTTGCCACACAGTTGTGTGTGGCAAGGGAGTCTTCAATTCTTTTGCAAATACCTTCTCCCCGGTTTTCCCCGGACAGGAGGGCGAGCCACACCGGCGGCGAGGAGTGGCATGAACAGCTCTGGCGTCGGGCCGCCCGGAAGGTGTGGAATCCTCCGCAACTTCAGGGGCTAGGCTGGCGCCGGTGGGGTTGGCGCTGCGCCAACCGGTGCGGAAGGGCTTGGCGCCATGCCAACCGGCGCCGAAGGGCCTCCGCCGTCTGGCACGAGTTGGCGCATGCGCGGGAACGCCTGCGTGTGCTGGCGTAATCCCAGAGCATGCGCAGGGGGGTTCTTCTCCGCACCGGCTGCTGGTGCGGAGGGAGAGTGCCCCCACGGCACAGGCTCGCCCACGGATTGGTGGTCCCCGATCGCGGGCTAGGCCACCATGGGGGCACCCCCGGGGCCAGATCCCCCGCGCCGCGCCGAGGACTCCGCAGGCCGCCCGCAGAGCCAGGTCCCGCCGGTACGGACCTGGTGTATTTCACGCCAGCGGGACCCGCCAAAAACTGGCGGCTGCTCGGCCCATTACCGGGCAGAGAATCACCGGGGGGGCACTGCCAACGGCCCCCGACCGGCGCAGCGCGATTCCCGCCCCTATCGAAAAACCGGCGCCGGAGAATCCAGCAGCCAGCGGCGGGGCAGGATTCACGCTGCCCCCTGACAATTCTCCGGCCCGGCGGGGTATCGGAGAATCCCGCCCAATAAATCAGTGTCCTCTGTGATTAATGTCAAAGATTGTGATATATTGTTTTTCATATCTTGTTGCAGTAATGTTATTAAAAGCCTGGGTTCCAAGACATACAGGCATTATGCCTGCTAAAGCTGTGTTTAAAGAGACATAAAGGTGAGGTAATCATTGATTTTGACCATTTACTTGTTTACAGAGAGATGGCTAATGGAACATGGTTTTGATTGTTGGAGGCTCCCTGGGGTTTAGATTGTTGATGAGGGATTGTGTTTAGTCCTAGCTAAGCAGGTCATGAGGCATCTTAGTGGGAGGATAGAGAACAATGTTTTTTGTTTGCGATACAGATGATGTAATTAATGGGAGGCACCAGGTCTGCTTGTCGTTTTGCAGACTGTGTGGCATTTAAATTGGCGGGCTTTCTGTGAAAGGGGTCCCTCAGACTGGTGAGCTGACATGCAACACTCCCATCATTTCCATTAAAACCAGCCCTATGCCTCTATTTATAAAGCTCAGAAACTTTATTAAATTCTTTGTTAACCTGTCCTGCCTCCTTCAAGTATTTATGGACAATCATCCCAGATCTGTGTTAATGCACGCCTTTAAAATTGTACTTTTCAGTGTATGTGATTTCTCCTCATCAGTCCTGTATCAAAATGTATCACCTCACATTTTTCTGTGTTGAATTTATTATGCTGGGTGTCCATACATTCCATCTGTGTCTTCTGGTACTATCTCCCTCACTTTTTGCTGCACTTCCATGTGATCTGAAATATTTAAAATTGTGCCCAGCCCAAATAATTAATGTTCATCAAAAAGAGCACTGGTCCTAATACTGAACCCTGAGGTACAAATGTAAATATCATCACCAGAGGACCATAGGCTGCTCGCCCCTTTGAGAGTTGACTGGTGGCAATTTAATCTGAGGGCCACCACACCTCAGGTGAGAGGCAAGGTAGAGAAGGCAGGGCCTTCATGGATAACCTCTGCCGGTACGGGAATTGAACCCGCACTGTTGTCGTCTCAACGCATCATGAACTAGCCATCCAGCCAATTGAGCGAACCAACACCTTAACCCTGAAGTACACCATCTCCCTGTAGACTGAAAAGCAGCCATTCACCACAATTCTCTATTTAATGTCCCATAGCTAATTTCTGTGTCCATGCTGCTACCGCATTCTTTATTCCACGAGCTTCAGTTTGGTGAACGTGGCTAAGATGGGGGAGTTGTGACAACACTGGCATCGTTACTGGCCTCATTATCCAAAGGCCCAGGGTGTTGATCCAGATCATGGGTTCAAATCTCACCACGGCAAATAGTGATATTTGAATTGAATAAACATCTGGAATTGCAGGTTGACACTTAACCGTGAAACTATTGCTGATTGTTGTAAAAACATATTTTGTTCACCAATGTCCTTCAGGGAACGGAATCTGGCCGACATGAGTCCAAATCCACAGCAATGTGGTTGACTCTGAAATGGCCTCGTGAGCCTGTGTGGCTCAAGGGCAATTAGGGATGGGCAGAAAATGCTGGCCCAGTCCACATCCTGGGGAATTTTTTTAAAAATTAAGAAATGGTATTGGAAAGTTACTATGAACAACATTAGTGGTAGAGTCAAGCACTCTTACCTCATCAAAAACATAAATCAAGTTAATCAAACAGGATTCTCCTATTAAAAAATCAATGCTGCTCTCTTTTATTAGTCTGTGCTTGCCCAAGTGGTTGCTAATTTTCTCCAGATGATTATTTCAAAATGCTTCTCCGCCATTAACACTTAAACTACAATTAAACAATTGCCAAGATCATCCTTCATTCCTTTTTCAAAACAACATTCAGAATCCTGCCATCCTTTGTCACGATCCCAGCACCTAAGGAGAATTGGAGGATTAAGGCCAGCACATCTGCTTAGTTCCCTCAGAAGACTACATTTGACATGCCCCCGGCACAAGTGTTTCTCATGGGGTGAGCATGTAAAATAGGATGAGTGCCCTTTGTTACCTTCCCACCCACGCTGGAGCTCATCCCCATAATACGGGGGATGGGGAGGAGGATACAAAATCGGTAGCCTGCCTGCCATGTTTAAATAACCCTTTCAGGATCAGTCAGGCTTGTTATCAATACATTGACCCTTACAATATGCTGCCCACATAATAATCTCCTGTGTCTGCGTGTATTTCCTCTAGGTGCCCAGTTTCCTCCCACAAGTCCTGAAAGACATGATTGTCAGGTGAATTGGACATTCTGAATTCTCCCTCTGTGTATCCGAATAGGCGCCGGAATGTGGTGACTAGGGGATTTTCACAGTAACTTCATTGCAGTGTTAATGTAAGCCTACTTGTTGATGTGTTATCTCTGTTGGTCTAATATTGACTGCAACTGCATGCAGTAAAACGAGAAACAGGGTTCCGACACAGGAGATGGTCCAACACTGTTTATTGAACCTGTTGATTGCTGTACATAATCTGCTGTGGGTTGACACTCTATTAACCTAACTGAAAACCTCCTACTGGCTTGACCAGACTAGCTTTCTATCACATGGTGATGATGTTAATTGTCCTGTGCACTGTGACTATCTCCCTAGCCATGTCCTGTGAGGAGGGAGAGTTTTAATGCCTTGTGGGCTTTATAGTGATGGTGTCCTGTCTGGTGATTGGTTGTTCTATGTTGTGTGTGTTCATTGGTTATCCTGTGTGTCAATCACTGCCTGTCTGCATCTCATGATATACATGAGTGGATATTATGACACTTGTGACAATAAAGATTATTTATTTATACGTTTGGCATTGGGAACAGAGCAGGAACAGAAAGCCTGATTTTTGACCTCAAACAGTTAGAGGGTGGAAAGGAAGGATTGTCACTCTTCAATCATGGGGCAGCCTCCCTTAGACTGATACCCCACCCCCACAAATATTATTCAGCCCTTGGAGTGTATTGCATCTGGACAGTGACTTATGCAATTTAACTATCAGCGGTCTTTCTAGCACTTCTTCTTTATCTCTATTTTTATCTTTTGCATTATCTCAGCAACCTCCTATCAGAGATTTGGCAAAGTCATTGGGTGAGACTCTCCAGCCTGCCAGCCTGCCAGCCTGCCAGCCTGCCAGCCTGCCAGCCTGCCAGCCTGCCAGCCTGCCAGCCTGCCAGCCTGCCAATGGGGTTTCCCATTGTGGGCAGCCCCAGGCCTATGGAAAATCCCCGGGTGTGGGTGCGTTGCCGGTGAATCCCGCCAGCGGAGAATCCGGCCTATTTTCTTTGGCAAACCCCAATGCAAAGTTAGCACCTTCGTCATACCTCTGGCAATATCTCTCCCCTTTTCTTCCCCATGGCCCCACAACGCTCCAGCTAATTTACTGTTGATATGCCCAGAGAAGATCTTTGGATTCTCTTTTATTGTCACCAACAATCTTTATCCTTTAAGATTTATATGCTTACTAAAAAACTATGGGTTCTCTTTCATGTTGGCTAGGCTTGTCTATTCTCCTTCTGCCCTAACTGCTCCTTATACCTTTTTTAGATCTTTTCTGTATTTTTCAGTATTCAGCTCAGTTTTCCATTGTATTGTGAGGCATAGATTTACTATAAGCCTCCATTCTTTCTGTCACATTTTAACTTCCATATCATTTGTCATGCAGCGAACTCTAGATTTGGATGTCCTTCTGTTCCATCTCATGGGAACACGTCTATTCTGGATCCAAACCATCTCCTCTTTGAAGGTCTTCCATTGTTCAACTACACTTACGACTGCCAATTTTTGATTCCAATCCTCCTGGGTCAGATTCCTTTTCAATTGACTGAAGGTAGCCCTCTTCCAATTATGAGATTTTATGCATATTTGATTGTATTTTCCACAACTGTGCTGAGCCTGTTGATATAATTCATATGATTTAGAATGTATTTTTATGAAGTCAATACCCTAGACATTTGCAATGGAATCACAGATCAAACAGAAGGAGCTGGATTCTCCGATTTTGAGGCTATGTCCGGAGGATATGTCTGGTTTTACGATCCTTGGACCGGTGAGGGGGTAGCGCCATGTAAAATGCACGGCCTTCCCGACATAAACACCTGGAGATTTGCCGGGTCCATAGCCACGCATGCGCACTGCGATGACCTGCAGCGGTTGCGCCGTACAACATCACGCCGGCCGTGCGCTGACCCAATCTGCCAGATAGTGCCCGTCTGAACACGCCCTTGCCACTCCCGGGTCACCCCCACTAGTCCCCCCAGCCTCGCCGAAGCCCCCCCCCCCGGCCAGCAAAACAGCTCCCACCTGACTGTGGCGATGCTAGACACAGTCCGCAGCCGCAACGCCCAGTTCATGAAAACTGAGAGCACATGTGACCCGCGCGGTGTGGAATTCGGCCCATCGGGGGTGGAGCATGGGGGGAGGGCCTTCGGGTAACATCCTGAGGCCGTCCCAATGGTGTGCGGCGTGCTCCTCGATGATGCCGGTTTGGAGGGGGCAGACCATGTGAAAAGAAGCGCCACCCCGATTCGGTCAGATCCAGGGATTCTCTGCCCGATCGCCAATTACAATATCAGCATCAGGCAAAAGAGAATCCCGCCCAAGATTTGTCATTTTGGAGATATAGGATGGCAGTAGAAGCAGACATAATTGGATTGTTTTTCTTTTCTTATCTGAACTGACAGGAGTGGGTGAGCAGTAGATCATTAGGGGAGGTGGTGGTAATGTTACTGGACCAGTAATCACGAGGCCCATGCTCTGGGGACATGGGTTTAAATCTTTAAATTTAATTAATGGGCGGGATTCTCTGGCCACATTCACCCGGCGACTGGAGAATTGTGTCCAAGGTCAATGGATTTTTCCAATGTTGGTATCTCGCCCACCATATTCTTGCAGCGAGCGAGGCGGAAGAATCCAGCCCAATAAATCTGGAATTGAAAGCTAGTTTCAGTCATGATGACCATGAAACTCTACTCGAATGTTGTAAAAACCCACCTGGTTCGCTAATGTGCTTTGGGGAAGGAAACCTTACATGTTCTGACCGACATGTGACCCCAGACCCACAGTAACGTGGTTGACTCTTAACTTCTTAACTACCCTCCGAATTGAACTAATATGCCACTCAGTTCAAGGACAATTAGGAATGAGCAACAAATGCTGACCTTGCCATAATTCCCAGATCCCATTGTAGAATAAAAAATCCAAAGTTAGGGTATTTCCTCCAATTTCGCAGTGTGTGTGGAATGTATAGCTGAGCCTGGAGGTGGACTGGGAAGGGGTGGGAGCACATAATCGGACAGGGCTTTGCAGTGTGGAGCCCCTGTTACCTTCCCGATTACCCCTGTAGGTGCGAGGAGGGAAGGATCCAGAAAAGCCATCCCACCTGGTGGCCAATTGAGGCCCTTAATTGGGAAGTTTAAGGCCTCATCCTGGCACTGCTATAATCAATCAATGGCATGCACAAACCACTAGGGGGAAGCCTATGGCCTGTATGCCTGGGGCTTGGCGGAGCTGTCTCTCCTACTTTGGCAGCCTGTGCCTAATGGAGAGACCAGCCAGTGGCAAAGACTGGCCACAGGGAAGACATCCATCTGCACCAAAAACTGACCCTGTCCCCCCTTTATGACAGCCTCCCTGATTGGCCCTGGCAATCAAGTCTCACCTACCTTACTAGCAGGGCACCAGTGACAATCCTCAGTTTGGGCCTACTGCAGTACCAGCAATGGCCATCATCCCCAGTGGTGCTGTCAGTACTGGAGAGCCTCTGATTCACCGACGACTCATTGCAAAGGAAGATCTATCCTGAAGATGGCAATGACCCCATTATCAATCAGCTAAGTCACTGATTTGCTTTAAACTGAGCTGGGTTGGGATGATGATGGAGATGGCAGGGTTGTCAGCATCTCCCCAGCTGCTGGACAGGCTCGCTGCAAGGACCCGTGTTGAATTCGGACCCGAGGTGGCTGTGTGGTGTTTGCATACCCTCCCCATGTCTGCATGGATTTCCTGCGGGTGCTTTGGTTTCCTCCCACAGTCCAAAGATGTGTGGGTTAGGTGCATCGGCCATGATAAATTGCCCCTCAGTATCCAAATGTTAGGTTGGGTTACGCGGATTGCGCGGGGACATAGGCCTGGGTACGGTGCCCATTCCGAGCGTTGGACCAGATTTGATGGGCCAAATGGCTTTCTTCTGCACTGTATTGATTCCTTGATTCTATAAACACAAATCAGCAAAAAGCCCTGGGACACTTTTAAAATCTTATGACCATAATCTAAATTGAAGTTCAAATGCTATTAAACATGCCACATGCAAATTTATGTAATGATATAGTGCAAATCTAATAGTTTCACAGATTTGAAACAAATAACACAAACTATGTTCACTTATAAATAAATAATAATCACCTTAAATCATAAAAAAATATTTTAAAAGAACCAATAGCAATAGCAATGTCTTCATAAAAGAAAGAGAAAAAAAAAACTTTTACATACATCTAAAACACTTGTAAAACATGTTGCTTGTTGTCTTCAATATAAATCTGCAGTTTAAATGCCTGCCCTCAGTGGCCGTTCCCGTTGCTGCTGCATCAAAACTGCACCGTGCCAGAGCCTGTGCAGACTGTCCCACTGGAGATCCAAGGCTGCTACTGGAACAGGAAGGTTCATCGCGATTTCTGAGCGCGGGTAAGTGCTCTTTATTCTTCCAGTATCGGCGGGCCAAGGCGTTTAGGCCATTGAACTTTAAATAAAGCCTGAGGTTTTAAATATGCACATCCAAGCCAAAGATGGCTGAGGATGTAAATTCAGTCGCTGGCTGAATTGTTGGTGGGTGATACTAACAAATATCCAGGAATTAGAACATAGAACATAGAACACTACAGCGCAGTACGGGCCCTTCGGCCCTCGATGTTGCGCCGACCTGTGAAACCATCTGAAGCCTATCTGACCTACACTATTCCATTTTCATCCATATGTCTATCCAGTGACCACTTAAATACCCTTAAAGTTGGCGAGTCTACTACTATTGCAGGCAGGGCGTTCCACACCCCTACTACTCTCTGAGTAAAGAAACTGCCTCTGACATCTGTCCTATATCTCTCACCCCTCAATTTAAAGCTATGTCCCCTCGTGTTGGTCATCACCATCCGAGGAAAAAGACTCTCACTGTCCACCCTATCTAACCCTCTGACTATCTTATATGTCTCTATTAAGTCACCTCTCAGCCTTCTCCTCTCTAACGAAAACAACCTCAATTCCCTGAGCCTTTCCTCGTAAGACCTTCCCTCCATACCAGGCAACATCCTAGTAAATCTCCTCTGAACCCTTTCCAAAGCTTCCACATCCTTCCTATAATGTGGTGACCAGAACTGCACGCAGTACTCCAGGTGTGGCCGCACCAGAGTTATGTACAGCTGCAGCATGACCTTGTGGTTCCGAATTGAACCCTGTCTCCAGCCACGGATAGATGAAAGCCATATAGAAACTACATGCAATCTCATGTGGAGATAATGGGAGCTCCTTATTACCTCAGCAGGAATGATATCCAATGAGCAATGCCCCAGGCTGGTTTGTGGATTTGCACCTTCCAGGAATATGCAAAGGCTGGGATAAAAGCTAGCTCCAAAACTTGGTCAATGTTGACTAGTGTTGGATGTATCAGCGTGCGATACAAGATGAAAGCATGCAGCACCAGACCCTTGCAAATGCTTTTTTGATGGTAACTCTCTCTCTGATTGTTGAAGCAAGCCAATTCAGCAAAGCCACTGCTAAAAAGGAAACAGGGCAGCTTCTCAGCCAAACTGTAGAACAGTGGAACCGCAAAACTGTCTATTCACCTGTTGAGGTCAACAGTACTGGAATCACAATGGCCGCAACATTCCACCATCTACTCTTCATGGACAAGTCAAAGACTGATTTGTGTACTTTTTCAAAAACTTACTTTTGGACCCCCAATTCTCATTTCTACCCTGTGAATGTATATGCATTAGCTTTATAATTTTTCTTGCATTTAGTAGCTAATTAACTCAATCTTTCTCTAACTCAAGAAAATGTTGTTTAATTTGCTCCTTTCAAAACATAACCATTGGGCTGGGTAAAGATGTCCGAAAGGGAAAGGATCTTTTTTAAATTAGTATTGTTGTGACCAACAGGGGGGGGGTTAAAATAAAGAAAGGGAGCCAGCTCATCCTTCTTCACCCAGGATACAAAAATTGGGAAACGTCACCTGGGGACTGGTCATAACAGTGCACTACATCTTTACTCTTTTCTCCCTGTACAATACCCAGTCCTTTACAAATCAAGGATGTTCTTTACCTTGTCCTCCCTGTGCCTTTCCAGTCTTGCTGGAATGCTTTCCAACGTTGACCATTTACCTTGGACACTCAATCTCAAAGAAAAATGCTGGAACATACTGCAGGCAATTTCAATAATTATTAGAGGTAAATTCCAAAGTTAGTGCTGATGCACCATAAAAGCATATGGATTATAAATTAATATTCCTCATATTGCCATCCTCGGTAACTCTTCCAAGGGACTATTTTAATGGTCTCAACAGACACTGATTAAATAGAAATATTAAAAACATATGTTGAAATGGGTGAAAACGTAACAACATGATTTGAACATTAATAATTTATTTGCCATTTGATTATTTTTAATGAAGAGTGCTCTGGTGATATCCCAGCTACAATAAATTTAAGGTTGCAGTTAAGTTCAATCAGGATCTAAAAACATGGAACAATCAAAGAAAAGATAAAATTCTGATACTTTGCAAAAGATTTTGCCAGAGGCAGTGTCAATCAAGGCAAAACATAATTGCTATAATTATTCAGAGTCCCTATATCATTTAATGTTGCTAATGCATTATTCAGTTGGTTTCTTTTACTAATAATTAGGAAAGAATAATGGAGTCATTGCGTCATGATTGCAGTATCAATCTGATTATCATTTGCATAAATTTATTATAATGGTAAATCGTCTGACATTATCTTCATTGTGCACAATGCTACCTAGAAAATTCACTGGTCAAAATATTGCATTTATCATTCTCCAAATGTTATTATTCCCATACATAACTTCCTTTAGCATGTTGGTGCATTACCTTGGATTGCCACCATCCTACGGTGGAGAGGCTTGAACTTTTCATTGATCCCAAGAACAATGCTACGAGGAGTCTTAAATGCCTGGCAGGGCTACCCATGATGGTAAGGTTGGAGGGGAGGAACCAGACAAAGCGTTAGCCAAAACAAATCCTCAGCGGCGAGTCAGGCGGTAGATCCTAGTATGGTATTAACGGCTGCGATGGCGGATGAAGGCTGGAGCAGCAGGGAGAGCCCAGTCATTGAGGTTCTCTTGCCACTGGAACTGGACCTACCCTCTGTCAAGGATCATGTGTCTGCTGGTGTGTAATGGCAAACCCACATTAAAAGATGTTCAGCACCAGGCCTCACGCCCCCACACAGACAACCACTGCGCAATTGGTAAGAGATGACAAGGGTCAGGACTGTGAGATATGGAAGTCCCTAGTTTTGGACCAGCAAGTAGGCGGTGGAGATTGATTTAGTCACCTTGCTTATTCATAGGAGAGTATTTCGGCAGCTTTCTTCATGACTGAGCAGCTCTCTTCAGGAACCACTCCTCACCCCGCATTGGGAAAAGGTTTAGAAAAGGTGGCCTAAAGCTAGTCTGTTCTGTCCCCAACATGGCTGGAAAACCACATCCAGCAGGTTCATCTCCCTGCGGTCAGAAAATCAAAGTCAAACTGAATTTCGGAACCTTGAAAGTAAAAACCCTCACGGATGATGAGCAAAACAACCGACTGGAACCGAGAACTGTCCTTGTGGCCATTGAACTCAGGCACTTCAACAATGATGTTGCTGCCCGGCAAGAGACCCGCAGAGCAGGCGGAGGGCAGCTGCACAAAGATGGCAGTGGGTACACCCTCTTCTGGAGAGAAAAATCCGAGGATGAGCCCAGAACGCATGGAATTGGCTTCGTCATCAAGAGAGAATCCATCAGAGAACTCTCAGCACTCTCTGCCAGCACCAACGAGTGCCTCATGACCCTCCCTCTACAACTTGCCAAGAATCAGCAGGAAACAGTCGTGAGTGCCTAGGTCCCACCCCTTGATGCCAATGATGAGTCAAAAGAAGGCTTCTAATCCACCCATGTCACCATAGGCTCCAACATTCTGAAGGAAGATAAGATCATCCTCCTTGTGGACCACAACGCCAACTCTGCAAAGGAATCCTCGGAAAAGAAGGAGTTGGGAATCGTTAGTCCAACGGAGTTATCCCGCTTGGCAAATGCACGGACTACCAGCTTATCGTCACTAAAACACTGTTCTGCCAAAAAGACAAGTTCAAGACTTCCTGGAGTCATCCACGATCAAAGCACAGGCACATGATCAACTTCATCATCATTCGATCCCAAGACCAAGCGGATGCCCTCATTCCCAAAGTGCCAACCAGTGGAGGTGACTGTTGGACAGATCACTGGCTCATCCGCTCCCCTATGTCAAGGGTTTTCAAGTCCATTGGTGGGTCATGAGTGGGTGTCAGAAGGGTCACAGTGCTAAGGGTGATGGTGCTCTGTGCACACCAGCCTCTTATGCAGTTACCCAATGGCTGCATTCAGAAGCCTGCAGGGGAAATCCTGCCTTAAATGTCAATGAAGTCCTCGTGCAGTGATTCCCAACTCCGAGGAGCTTGAAAGAGTGCCCCAGTCTGCTGTTGGAATTTTTTGGTGAATGCAGGACTAAAAGCGGAGGGTGGGAAAACGGGGACTGGAGAGAAGCTGGCAGGCACTCACACTTTAATCATGTATTTCAGGGATCATAGATCATAGAATTTACAGATTCGGCCCATCGAGTCTGCACCGGCTCTTGGAAAGAGCACCCTACCCAAGTTCAAACACCTCCACCCTATCCCCATAACCCAGTAACCCCACCCAACACCAAGGGCAATTTTGGACACTAAGGGCAATTTATCATGGCCAATCCACCTAACCTGCACATCTTTGGACTGTGGGAGAAACCGGAGCACCCGAAGGAAACCCACGCACACACGGGGAGGATATGCAGACTCCGCACAGACAGTGACCCAAGCCGGAATCGAACCTGGGACCCTGGAGCTGTGAAGCGATTGTGCTATCCACAATGCTACCATGCTGCTGTTTTTAATGAGCAGCATTTATGTAGTCTCGCATCAGTGGTGATCCTTTACTCTGATCTTGTTAACATCACTGAAACTATATTGATAATGATGATACTGAAGAAAATTCCAGACCCGCCTCGGCAGGCTGTGGGGGTAAATCAATGCAGAAAACATATCTGCAAAACCTGAGTTTTTAACTAACTTTAGAAGTTCACCTCCAGAGAGGCGAGACACAATTTGATTGTATCAGAGGTTCAGTTAGCTATGCAGGTCCAAGACATTCTTAGACACAGGTAAAAGCTCTGCATCTTGTTCTTTCCAACACCCCTAGGGGAGTAAGTTTAAAACTGTAACTATTAGTTTCCTCTGACTGTGGACACGTCTTACAGAAGTTGAAATCACTGTTTTATAATTCCCAGAGGTGAACACTGACTGTATTAACTCAAATGAGACGCTTCTATTCTCTTGTGCTGCCTCTAGGTGGGGAAAGGGTGAATAGGCAGCGGGACTCCTGTTTGACCCCGGGCACTGCTCCTCATTAGTTTCAGGTCAACCTGCCCCTTGCAATCCCAGCATCTTCTGCTTGAATTTTCATCGTTTTGTTTTTCATCCTTCGAGTTTTGCAGTTTTGTTTTCATAAAGGATCGCAACAAACAATGGAAACATTTCTTTCTCGAAGTTTGGTTTGAAAAAGGAGAAGGGGTGGGAAGGGAATGTGGATCCTCCTCGGAGATCAAGTTTCCCTGAGAAAACTCCAATTTGGAAATTTTGAAAAATGCCATATTGGGGCTGAGCAATGGTCATTAGACCAGCATAGGGGCAAAGTGAGAATAACCAAGCCAGCCTGAGGCACGGGTTGAAGTTTCTTTGGTGGCGGAGTGCCAGCACAGTTACTTATTTTGCATTTTTTCTTTTGCGGCACACGCAAATCTTTTGGCAGCACTAGGGCGGGATACGCCAGCCAACACAGGAAAACTAGATGATTTTCTTTCCCTCCCTTGTCTGGAGCAAGAAAACTTCAGTGTTCCAAACACTGTTTTGGCTCAGGATAGACTGGGAAAGTGAATGGGGCTTGGGTCCCGAAGGTCGGACAGAATGGGTCCTGAGGGTCGGATAGTTTGCAAAAGTGGATCCTGGGAAAAACAGTTTGAGAAACACTGCTCTATGTCCATCAAACTCCACCAGAAGCAGCAGAAGATGAAGAAACAGCTCAGAAAAGAGATCAACATTGAATGGCATCAAGAACCAAGCTTGCTTGTGGATTTCCACAATGTCTTCTATCAAATCTCCAAAGTGTTCATTCTAACAGAGTGGAGAAAAACTGGGAAGAGCTGAAGACAACCATCATCTCAAGTGGTGAAGAAACCATTGGCTACAAGACCAGGACACACCAAGACAGTTCAACGAGAACTACCCAGGGGCAGAGAGCTACCCAGGGGCAGCACGGTAGCATGGTGGTTAGCATAAATGCTTCACAGCTCCAGGGTCCCAGGTTCGATTCCCGGCTGGGTCACTGTCTGTGTGGAGTCTGCACGTCCTCCCCGTGTGTGCGTGGGTTTCCTCCGGGTGCTCCGGTTTCCTCCCACAGTCCAAAGATGTGCGGGTTAGGTGGATTGGCCATGCTAAATTGCCTGTAGTGTCCGAATAGGAAGGTTAAGGGGGGGAGTTGTTGGACCAGCAGTGGACTGAGAAAGCTAAGGAGCCGTAACTCCTTGCTGATAAGCATGACACCTGGGACTTCTTTAGTGCCACCAAGGCAAACTATTGACCAACACCTTAGGCCTCAAACTGGTGCAGACTAAGGACTGAATCCTCTTGAGAGACAGAGAAAACATCTACTTTCAATAGAGAGAACATTCCAAAGAACCCCTGAACTGTGATACAATCTAGATGAGGATGTGTTTGCAGACAGCCCCCAACTCCCCATCAAAGATTAGCTTGGTCGTGTACCAAGCATTAAAATCATAAAGAAGGGAAAAGCTGCAGGAGTTGATGAGATTCCAGTGGTGTTTTTCAAACTCGGAGGAGAAGAGAGCACCCGGCATCTCCATCAACTGTAGCTGAAAATCTGACAGAGAAGATATTCCTGCCTACCTCAAGGGCGCCATCAGCACCACTACCTTCAAGAAAGTAGACAAAGTGGACTGTAGGAACTACCATGAAATCTTTCCATTACCAACTCCTCTCTGGCCCTCTTCTCCCAGTGTCTGAAGAAATGCTTCCAGAAAGCTGTCCGATCAAGCCGTGGAATGATGGGCACAGTTTCCATTGCTCAAGAGGAATTCCAGAAGCAACACCAACCACTCTACATGGCCTTCAATGATCTGACCAAGACTTTTGACTCAGTCAATCGGGAAGTGATATGGAGGACCCTGTCAAAGGCCAGCTGTGCAGAGAAATTTATCAACATCCTCCGACGCCTCCATGACAAGATTTTGATGACAGTCCTCACCGATGGAAATAATACAGAGACATTCAAAGTCAAGACTGGAAACAAACAGGGATGTGTCATCACCCCCACCCTTTTCTCCACCTTCATCACCACCCGCCTTCACCTTGTGAAGAACAAGCTTCCTGGTGGAGTGGGCAACCTCTACGGGATAGATGGAAATGTTTTCAACCTTAGCCGATTGAAATCCAAGACGGAAACGACACTGACATCTCTCGTGGAACTTCAGTATGTGAATGGTGTCACCATTTCCAATCTCTCAGACGATAATCTCTCAAGCCATGCTTGACACCTTCACAGAAACATACCAAAGAATTGGACCCAGCCGCAGCCTCAGGAACACTCAAGTCCTTTAACAACCCAATCTCTCTCTCCATCAAGTTCAACGGGTAAACCTGACCAAATGTGAAACTTTTCACCTGCCTGGGGAGCCACCTCTCCTCTAAGGCTGACATTGACGCAGAGATCCAATGTCATGTTCAATCTGCGGGCAACTCCTTCAGACAGCTAATTATGAGAGTCTTTGATGGCCACAACATCCGTGCTGACACCAAGATCCTCGTGTACAAGACAGTCATCCTCCCAACTCTTCCATACGCCTCAGAAAAGTGGACTCTGTAGATATGCCACCTCAAGGCTCAAGAGATGTACCATCAAGGCCACCTGAAATGGATTCTCCAGATCAGCTTGGAGTGCAGGCTTACTAACATCAGCGTCCTTGAAGGAGCCAAGAGCACCAGCATCGAGGCCCTGATCACCCAGAACCATCTCCGCTGGGCTGACCATGTGCTTAGAATGTCAAGAGTCCCGACTGCCACAGAAAACTTGTTTGCTCAGCTCAAGTAACGCTTCCAAATAAGTGGAGGACAAAGGAAATGCTTCAAGAAACACACTGAAGGCTTATCTCAAGAAATGCTACATCAACATCAATGCCTGGGCGATCCTTGTTCAGAAGAGACCTACTTGGAGGAACCTCTTGATTGAAGGGACACAATTCTTCGAGGACACCCGGTGGCAAGAGCAGGTCTGGAAAATGAGTCTGTGAAAGGAATAACAGCGATCTTGAACCTAAGGACCGATCCCACCTCCCGGAAACACTTGCCAGGTGTGCGATCGAAGATGCGGCTCTAGGATCGGGCTGATAAGCCATGCAAGGACCCACAGAACCCAAGACCAGTAACATGGATTTTCTTAGATTGGCAATCATACTCGTTAGTGAGTGATCGCCGATGACATTGTCTTCAATGTGCTCATTGTTACTTGGAGAATTCACTGATCAAAATGTTGCACTCCAGATTTTGTTTTTCCAGACATAACTTGCTTTAGCATGTTAGTGCATTACTGGCAAATTCACCCCAAACCATGACCTTTAATTGTTAAAGCACATGGACTGTGATCGATGTTCAGGTCCCTAACATTCAAATAAAGTCGAGATATAGTTAGCGATGAATCAGTACAATTTAACATAAAAGTAAAGGCAATTTCAAGGTGATTTCAAGGCGGTTTCTATCAGTTGAAAACAATATTAATCCAGTAGATCAACATTTACTGACATCGCAAATAATTAATTACCATTTGACTAATTGCAGACCAGTTTACTATTTACAATGCAATCTAATATTACAGCTTTTAATCTGGAAGATAGTATTTTCAGTTTGTTCGTTATATTACCTTTCTTTATATATCTTGATACCTCTTGAGTGGGAGTCATTGCCATGGTAATCAAAATCTTGGTAATTTCAGCATGACTCACCTTGCCATAAAAGCTTAATATTTTACTTCTTAATTTCTTCACCAAAGGCAACTAATGATTCCTTCTCACCTGATACTTCGATACTGCTGATTTTAATCAAAATATACAATCTGAAATCTTAAAACTTCAAAACGTTTCTGCTCGCTCACACATTATATTTCATTCCGGTAAGTATAGTTGACAGGAGCAGGTCAAAATTTGAATGAGCTAATAGGCCATGCCATGTATAAATTTATACAAGACAATGGGTAGACAACAGAGATGTGTGTGCTGTTTTGGCCTCTCCTTTATAGAAACAACATTAAAGCCGTGGAGAGCATATCACGTAGATTTGCCACGTTGATGTCAGGAATGGGGTCATAGAATCACTACAGTGCAGAAGGAGGCCATTTGGCATATCGAGTCTGCAGCAACACTCCGAAAAAGCACCCTACTTGATCCCGCTCCCCTGCCGTATCCCTGTAACCCATAACCCTGTCTAACATTTGGACACGAAGGGGTAATTTAGCATGGCCAACCCACCTAACTTGCACATCTTTGGATTGTGGTTGGAAACCGGAGCACCCGAAGGAAACCCACGAGGAGGGCCTTCTGAGAAGAATGTGCAAACCTTACACAATTACCCAAGGTTGGAATTGAACCTGGGTCCCTGGTGCTGAGAGGCAGCATCGCTTGCCACTGTGCCACAGTGCCAATCCTATTTACCTTGGTACTGAGTGCTAACTTGAGATATTGGAAATATTTCCACTGGAGCCAATGGGAGACTTGCTAGTGTTCCAAAAATTCGAAGGAGTTTTGATCGTGTTAACGGAGAGATTACTTCCTCTGGCTGGTAAGCCAATGGCAATATGGTCTTCAGTTTCAAAGTATCACCAAAAGAGTGAGGAGTGAGATTATTGTTGTGTTAGGTACTCTGGGATAACACAGGCTGCAACTCGATGCAGCTTGACCAAAATATACTCCAGACCTTGAAGTAAGTTCAATGTGAGTTATTGAACCATTTCGGCGGGAATTCAGCTGTTGGAGTGGGCGGAGCTACAGAGTCGAGCAGTTGAGTATTTAAACTAGCTGCTTAAACAGCGGCCACAGGGTCTTTGGGGATAAGTTTGAAGAGTGACATGACAGCAAAGCAGTGGTCTGATTGGCTGGTAAGGAAAGTGCTCCAATTAGCAGTAGCTGGGAGAAATTTAACTCTTCGTGTACTGGTAAGTATTGTGATTGGTAAGTAAAATCTTTATTCCATTCACTTATTCATTATTTGATATTTTATTTGTAAACAGTTAAGATAAAGTGTAAAAATGGCAGGAGATCCCAGACCCATGTTATGCTCCTCATGCTCAATGTGGGAGTTCAGGGACGCGGCCGATGCCCCTGACTCCTTCATGTGCGGGAATGTGTGTCCAGCTGCAGCTCCGTAAGAAGTCTTACAACACCAGGTTAAAGTCCAACAGGTTTGTTTCAAACACGAGCTTTCGGAGCACTGCTCCTTCCTCATTCACCTGAGGAAGGAGCAGTGGTCTGAAAGCTCATGTTTGAAACAAACCTGTTGGACTTGTAAGACTTCTTACTGTGCTCACCCCAGTCCAACGCCGGCATCTCCACATCATCAGCTGCAGCTCCTGTTAGACCGCATGATGGCTCTGGAGCTGCGGATGGACTCACTTTGGAGCATCTGCAATGCTGAGGAGGTCGTGGATAGCACGTTCAGTGAGTTGGTCACACCGCAGATTCGGATTGGTGATGGAGACAGGGAATAGGTGACCAAAAGGCAGAGAAAGAGCAGGGAGGCAGTGCAGGTGGCTCCTGCGGTCATCTCCCTCCTAAACAGTTTTCGGCATACCGTTTTGGATACTGTTGGGGGAGATGACTCATCAGAGGAAGACAGTAGTAGCCAGGCTCATGGCCAGGCCAGGCAAACTGGTAGGGCTATAGTCATAGGGGATTCAATCGTAAGGGGAGTAGACAGGCATTTCTGTGGTTAAACGAGACTCCCGAATGGTATGTTGCCTCCCGGGTGCACGGGTCAGGGATGTCTCAGATTGGCTGCAGGACATACTGAAGGGGTCGGGTGAACAGCCAGTTGCCATGGTGCATATAGGCACCAACGGTATAGGTAAAAAATGGGATGTCCTACAATCCGAATTTAGGTTGTTAGGAGATAAGTTAAAAAGTAGGACCTCAAAGGTAGTAATCTCAGGATTGCTACTAGTGCCATGTGACAGTCAGAGTAGAAATTCAAGAATAGTCAGAATGAATACGTGGCTTGAGAGATGGTGCAGGAGGAGGGGTTCAGATTTTTGGGACATTGGAACCGGTTCTGGGGGCGGTACGGCCATTACAAATCGGATGGTCTACACCTGGGCAGGACTGGAACCAGTGTCCTCGGAGTGCTTTTGCTAACACTGTTGGGGAGGTTTTAAACTAATGTGGCAGGGGGATGGGAACCAGATTAGGAAGTTAGAGGTCAGTAAAGAGGCAGCAACTAAAGCCAGCAAGGTACTAGATAATAAACTCATTGTGACTAAGGGGAAGAGTAGACAGGGAAGAGATGGTGAACTCAAAGGGACAGGTGGTCTGAGGTGCATTTGTTTTATTGCGAGAAGTGTAGCAGGTAAGGCAGATGAATTTAGGGCTTGGATCAGTACCTGGGAATATGATGTTATTGGTATTACTGAGACTTGGTTGAGGGAAGGGCAAGATTGGCAACTAAATATCCCAGGGTATAGATGCTTCAGGAGGAATAGAGAGGGAGGTAAAAGGGGTGGAGGAGTTGCATTACTGGTCCGAGATGATATCACAGCTGTGATTAAGGAGGGCACTATGGAGGATTCGAGCACAAAGGAATTTTGGGTAGAGCTAAGAAATAGGAAGGGTGCAGTAACATTGTTGGGACTTTACTACAGGCCTCCCAAAAGTGAGCATGAAGTAGAGGTACAAATATGTACACCGATTAAAGAAAAATGTAGGAGCAAAAGGGTGGTCGTGATGGGAGATTTTAACTTCCCCAACATTGAATGGGACTCATGTAGTGTTGGAGGCGTAGATGGAGCAGAATTTGTGAGGAGCATCCAGGAGAGTTTTTTAGAGCAGTATGTAAATAGTCCAACTCGGGAAGGGGCCATACTGGACCTGGTATTGGGGAATGATCCCGGCCAGGTGATTGAAGTTTCAGTCGGTGATTACTTTGAGAATAGCGATCACAATTCCATAAGTTTTAGAATACTCATGGACAAAGATGGTCCAAAAGGAAGAGTGCTAAATTAGGGAAAGGCCAACTAAAATCGGCAGGAGCCAGGAAATGTGGATTGGGAGCAGCTGTTTAAGGGTAAATCCACATTTGAAATGTGGGAGTCTTTTAAGGAAAGGTTGATTAGAGTGCAGGACAGACATGTCCCTGTGAAAATGAGGGATAGAAATGGCAAGATAAGGGAACCATGGATGACGGGTGGAATTGTGAGACTAGCTAAGATGAAAAAGGAAGCATACATAAGATCGAGGCGACTCAAAACTGATGAAGCTTTGGAGGTATATCGGGAAAGTAGGACAAATCTCAAACGCGCAATAAAGAGGGCTAAAAGGGGTCATGAAATATCTTTGGTTAACAGGGTTAAGGAAAATACCAAAGCCTTTTATTCGTACATAAGGAGCAAATGGGTAACTAGAGAAAGGATTGACCCACTCAAAGACAAAAGAGGGAATTTGTGTGTGGAGTCAAAGGAAATGGGTGAGATTCGTAATGAGTACTTTGCATCGGTATTCACCAAGGAGAGGGACATGACGGATGTTGAGGCTAGGGATGGATGTTTAAATGCTCTCGGTCAAGTCGGCATAAGAAGGGGGAAGTTTTGGGTATTCTAAAAGGCATTAAGGTGGACAAGTCTCCTGGTCCGGATGGGATCTATCCCAGGTTACTGAGGGAAGCGAGAGACGAAATAACTGGGGCCTTAACAGATATCTTTGCAGCATCCTTGAGTATGGGTGAGGTCCCGGAGGACTGGAGAATTGCTAATGCTGTTCCTTTGTTTAAGAAGGATAGCAGGGATAATCCAGGGAATTATAGACCTGTGAGCTTGACGTCAGTGGTAGGCAAACTGTTGGAGAAGATACTGAGGGATAGGATCTATTCACATTTGGAGGAAAATATACTTCTCAGTGGTTATCATGGTTTCATGTAGGGAAGGTCACGTCTTACAAACCTAATAGAATTCTTTGAGGAAGTGACAAAGTTAATTGATGAGAGAAGAGGTGTAGATGTCATATACATAGACTTCAGTAAGGCGTTTGATAAAGTTTCCCATGGCAGGTTGATGGAAAAAGTGAAGTCGTATGGGGTTCAGGCTGTACTAGCTAGATGGATAAAGAACTGGCTGGGCCACAGGAGACAGAGAGTAGTGGTGGAAGGGAGTGTCTCAAAATGGAGAAGGGTGACTAGTGGTGTTCCACAGGGATCCGTGCTCGGACCACTGTTGTTTGTGATGTACAAAAATGATCTGGATGAAGGTATAGGTGGTCTGATTAGCAAGTTTTCAGATGATACTAAGATTGGTTGAGTTGCGGATAGCGAGGGGGACTGTCAGAAATACAACAAAATATAGATAGATTGGAGAGTTGGGCAGAGAAATGGCAGATGGAGTTCAAAAATTCAAATGCGAGGTGATACATTTTGGAAGATCCAATTCAAGAGCGACTATACGGTCAATGGAAGAGTCCTGGGGAAAATTGATGCACAGAGAGATCTGGGAGTTCAGGTCCATTGTACCCTGAAGATGGCAACGCAGGTCGATAGAGTGGTCAAGAAGGAATACAGCAGGCTTGCTTTCATCGGATGGGGTATTGAGTACAAGAGTCGGCAAGTCATGTTATAGTTGTACAGGACTTTGGTTAGGCCATGTTTGGAATACTGCATGCAGGTCTGGCTGCCACATTACCAGAAGGATGTGGATGCTTTAGAGAGGGTGCAGAGGAGGTTCACCAGGATGTTGCCTTATATAGAGGGTGCTAGCTATGAAGAAAGGCTGAGTAGATTAGGATTGTTTTCGTTGGAAATACGGAGGTTGAGGGGGTTCCTGATTGAGGTCGACAAAATTATCAGAGATATGGACAGGGTGGAAAGCAGCAAGCTTTTTCACAGAGTGGGAGTGTCAATTACAAGGGGTCACGATTTCAAGGTGAGAGGGGGAAAGTTTAAGGGAGATGTGCGTGGAAAGGTTTTTACACAGAGGGTGGTGGGTGCCTGGAACGCTTTGCCAGCAGAGGTGGTGGAGGCGGGCTTGATAGCATCATTTAAGATGCATCTAGACAGATATATGAATGGGCGGGGAACAGAGGGAAGTAGATCCTTGGAAAATAGGCGACAGGTTTAGATAAAGGATCTGGATCGGTGCAGGCTGGGAGGGCCAAAGGGCCTGTTCCTCTGCTGTAATTTTCTTTGTTCTTTGTTCTTATTTGCACAGTTCTCTATGAGTTTGACTCTCCTGCTAATCTTGCTGTAGTAACTCAGTCTAACTAAGCAGTCTGCTCTAAGCCATGTGGTGTGTGTGATGCTTCTGATCTGCCCCTGTCCTACTCTCTAAGTGCCTCCTATGGAAAGAGACAGAGCCTGTGTGCCCTGTCCTTATATATGGGTTGTGTAATGCCCCCTTGTGGTAGTGTCACCTCTGGGTGTCTTGACTGTCTATTGGTCATGTCCTAGTCTATGTGTTCATTAGCTGTATGTCTGCATGGCATGACATCTCTGGTGCTCCCTCTAGTGTTTACTTAGTCATAGTGTATTTACATTAACCCCTTGTGTATTTACAGTGATGCATAATCACCACATTCCCCCTATTTTTGTGTTACATATTTTCTGTCCAGTGTTAAAGAAAAATTGAACAAAAACAAGTAAATAAGTGATGACATGTACAAGTTATGATGACTGTGATGACAATACAAGATCAAAGAATACTTATGATGACATTGAGGATTATACAATACCAAATAATAGTTATGATGACGTTGAGGATTATACAATACTAAATAATAGTTATGAGTCCAAAGTTCATGAATTTACACGGTCAAGTGGCTTTCATGTGCTGTTATGGAAGTGTTGATGTTGATGTTGTCATTCCCTTGTGAACACCGTCAGTGTCCTGGTGTTTACGTAACCAAGAAGTCATCAGGAGGTGTTCAAATGGTCAAATAACTCCATTGTCTGAGGTGGGCTCTTTTTTTTTATGCTTGTGGTAGCAATTCTTGATGACAACTTTCCTGAAAGCTGGTTTGCTTGTCCGTAGTGTAGCAAACGTGAATTGGTAAGATGCATTGACATGCCATGGTATGTTTGCACACTCACCATTGTGCTGAGCTGAGCAGTAACATTGTCCTTCATGGGCAGAGTTATACCATGTCGTACCAGTTGTTGTTCTATTGTTGTTGTCATTGTTGTTATTGGTGTGCTTGTTGTTGTGTTTGTCGCGCTCAATGAGCACACCAAGTGGAGAATTGGAGTCCTTCACAAAGTTACTTGTGTCAGTGTCCTTTGTGGCATCTGCTGTTTCATTGAGCGTACCATCTCTGATTCCTGTGCTCCCCGTCTGGAGTCATGTCCGGCTCACTGGAATCATCTTTGGCTTGTCGATGCTTCCCATCTGAAGCCCTTTCTGGTTCACCTGAATCACCTTTGGTTTCTTGATGCTCCCCGTCTGGAGTCATTTCAGGTCCTTGTGGAGAGGCTCGAGTAGACGAGGTTTGAATTAATGTGGTGTCACTGGAGTCACTAATAGCCTCACTTTGATTGTCGAGTGCCTCTGTACATACTAGCTGAGATCTGTCAGTCTCGTTGAGATGTCGCACATCTTGTATGGGAATTGTGAAGCCTTTGTCACTTGTCGCACATACAGTGGGTAGACCTTCAGTGTCTTCTTGACGGTTAGATGAGCTGGGTAGATGGTCAGAGTCTGCTTCTGATGGCTCAAATAATCTGGGTAGACTGTCATAGTCTTTTTTTTTTTCACGTGAGTGTGGTAGACTGTCATAGTCGTCTTGATATGCACCTGAGCGTGGCAGACTTACATCGTCTGCTGCTGGTTGCTCAGATAAGGTTGCTAGACCTTCATGGTCTTGTTCATGCAAGGACTGCGCTCTAGAGTCTTGCGTTGCTTCCATCGTGGAGTCTGTCAACGAGCTCGCTGTGGAGGCTGGTTCCGCTCTGTCTCTTGGCGTCAGGCCGCAGATCCTGTACTTATGGGTCGGCATGTCATCTATGCTGGGCTGAGGATCCTCAAATCCGAAGAACTCGTCCAGATGCTTCAATGTACAGCACATCTCGTTGCAGTTTGGGTTTGGTACTGAGGTCGCCACGTCCAATGATGAAATCATCGTCTGAGTTGTAGTCTTCATGGGCGAAATCATCTCTTAGGACGGTGCTAACTGCTTGTTGCAGGGTTCTGCGGAGGTTACTTTCAGCTACTGGTCAAAGTTCAGGCATTGTGCTGTTGTTCAGGTGACTGGCTTTAAAAAATGTTGTCACTATTTTCGGACATTTCCCCTTTAAGTGGGGGTGGTCCGGGGCCTCTAATGTCATGACGCTTGTGACGTAGAGCGTAGGGATGGATTGCGCATGCGCAGATCGCTTTTCCTTCACTGTGCGCTCTTTTTGCAACTGCACATGCGTGGCTTTTTGGCAAAAACACTTTCGCCGGTTCGCATCTTCTCAGGAACTGCGCATGTGTGGCTCCTTGCGCAAGATGGCTGCCAATCAAAATGCCGTTTGCCTTTGCTGCAAGCCTATCTTTGCCTCATGGTGAGTATAGGTGCCAGTGTTACCGATTTCTGTTGTGTTCACCTCGCAGTAGTGTTCCAACTTGTCCAGGACTGTCTGGAAGTCTCTCTTGTCCTGCCCTTTGGAGTAATTGAAGGAATTGAAGATTTCTGTTGCACTTTCACCCACAATGGTGAGTAGAAGATCTATCTTTTCAGCATCGGCTACTCCATCTAGGTCGAATGCCACCATGTAAATCTCAAATCTCTGCTTGAATGCACGCCAGTTGGCACTGAGATTGCCGTGGTACATGAACTGCTGAGGAACCGGAATTTCGATCATCTTGCCTGGGTGCTGTTGCTGGTAGTCACGGATCTTGCTGAGTTGAACTATATAGATTCAACAGGCACTACTGGTACCATGTTGCATTATGTACTCTGGGATAACACAGGCTTCAACCTGATGCAGCTTTGAACAAAAGATAGTCCAAACTTTGAAGTAAGGTCAATGTGACTTATTGAACCATTAGCACAGTTCTCTATGAGTTTGACTGTCCTGCTAATCTTGCTACAGTAACAGTCTAACTAAGCAGTCTGCTCTAAGCCACGTGGTGGGTGTGATGCTTCTGATCTGCCCCTGTCCTACTCTCTAAGTGCCTCCTGTGGAAAGAGACAGAGCATGTGTGCCCTGTCCTTATATATGGGTTGTGTAATGCCCCCTTGTGGTAGTGCCACCTCTGGGTGTCTTGACTGCCCATTGGTCATGTCCTATTCTATGTGTTCATTAGCTGTATGTCTGCATGTCATGGACGTCTCTGGTGCTCCCTCTAGTGTATACTTAGTCGTAGTGCATTTACATTAACCCTTTGTGTATTTACAGTGATGCATATCACCACAGTTATAAAAGTTTTTCCCACTGAAACTTTATTACTGGGAATAGTTGAGACAGAGACCATTGCATCATTCAAGTCAAACATGGATACTTGAAGCAGAGAAAGCTACAGACTGACGGAGAGACGGTAGAACATTGGGATTAGTTTTGGATCAATTTAGAACAATGTTAATTCAGACACTGAGGAGCTTAACGTCATCCTTCTCGACTGTAAATTTCCAGGTCTGGACTGCGGTACCGTAATATACATGGAGAAATGTAAAATAAGGAAGACTATTATCATTGACCAGACACGCCCAGTTGCTTAATACCTTTAACACCTTTCTGAGCCAATCGCTTTCACCGTGGCTTTTCCACTTACGTGTGGATCAAAGGGGTTTGGCTGGAGTACAGTCTACAAGACCAAGTATTGATAAGAATGAACGGGACCAACTATATAAACGCGGTGCCTACAAGAGCAGGTCAGAAAATAGGAATTCTGTACCGAGTGTCACCTCCTGACTCACCAAAGCTTGTTCATTATCTAGAAGGCACAAGTCAGAACTGTGATGGAATTCTCTACTTGCTTGGATGACGTCATGGGCAGCACGGTAGCATTGTGGATAGCACAATCGCTTCACAGCTCCAGGGTCCCAGGTTCGATTCCGGCTTGGGTCACTGTCTGTGCGGAGTCTGCACATCCTCCCCGTGTGTGCGTGGGTTTCCTCCGGGTACTCCGGTTTCCTCCCACAGTCCAAAGATGTGCAGGTTAGGTGGATTGGCCATGATAAATTGCCCTTAGTGTCCAAAATTGCCCTTAGTGTTGGGTGGGGTTACTGGGTTATGGTGATAGGGTGGAGGTGTTAACCTTGGGTAGGATGCTCTTTGCAAGAGCCGGTACAGACTCGATGGGCCGAATGGCCTCCTTCTGCACTGTAAATTCTATGTCTATGTCTATGTCTATCCCTAACAATACTTAAGCAGTGCAACACCATCCAGGACAAAGCAGGCTGCGTGACTAGCACCCCATCCAAGACCATCAACATTCACTTCCTCTGCCACCAACAGTGGCAGCAGTCTGTACCATCGACAAGATCCACTTCTGTAACTCAACAGCACCTTTCAAAGCCACGACCTCTATGACCTTGAAGGACCAGGGTAGCCGACGCATGGAAACACTGTAATGTGCAAGGTGCTCACCGTGCCACATACAATCCTAACTTGGAACTATATCGTCGATCCTTCACTGTTGCTGGGTCAAAATCCAGGAAATCCCTCCTTAACAGCACTGAATGTACCTCCACCACATGTACTTCCACAGTTCAAGAAGGCAGCTCACCATCACCTTCTCATGTCCAGTTAGGGATGGCCTATACATGCTGGTCTAGCCAGTGATGCCCACATCCCGTGAAATAAATTTTAAAATGTCCACTTAATCAGTAGCCTTTGTACATCTAATTAACCTGCAAATATCCTATGCAGTGGGCAATTTTCCATCCTGACTCATAAGCTTGCACTCAACATGTATTGATGCACATATGTATGATATACATATATGTATTAATGCACGTTTGTGTGGTATAGGTAGTATTCAAGCACTTAATGTACACTGTACAGCGTCTGGCTGCTTGGAGGAAGCTTCAGCATTCCCATTAAGTCATAGGTTTTTTTCATTGAATATCTTGGCAGTCTGTGCACATCCTTCCCTACATTTTCCCACAATATTCTTCGGTGGCTGCTTTGAGAGGTTCGGCATGAGACGCATCAACTCCATACTCCACAGCACTTTGCATTCCGCCACAACCGGTCCTCAGCAGATGCTATCTTCCTGGCCCTACATTCATCCCTGGAACATCTCAACAACAAGGGCTCCGACATCAGACTCCTATTCATTGACACACTCTGCCTTGAACACCATAACCCCAGCCAAGCTCATATCAAAACTCCAAAACCTAGAACTTGGTTCCTCCCTCTGCAACTGGGATCCTCGACCTCCTGACCCATGGACCACAATCAGCAAGGATAAAAACAACAACACCTCCTCCACGATAGTTCACAATACCAGGCTGTGTACTTATCCCCCTCCTATACTCCATATACGCACATGACTGTGTGGCATAATTTAGCTTTAACTCCATCTGTCAGTTTGCTGATGACATGACCTTAGTGGGTTGCATCTCGAACAATGATGAGTCAGAGTACAGGAGGAAAATAGAGAACTTAGTGACGTGGTGTAAAACAACAATCTCCCCCTCAACGTCAGCAAAACTAAAGAGCTAGTCATTGACTTCAGGATTTGACTAAGTTGTAATCTTTTAGATGCATATGTATGTATTGCAACAGAATCTATGATCAGCCAATTCAGGCCTCTTGTGCACCTATGCTGCTGAAATATCTTGCTTTATTAGCAGAGCTGTTAATTCAACAGACCTACTATTGATTCAATGGATCTATCTCCCTTAACTTTATTGTGTTTCCTTCACTACCTTTGAGAGCTTTCTCCAAACTGCCTTTTGAGCATTCATTTCGTCATCCTATTTAAATCACTAGAGATACTTTATCATCTTGAGCATGCTATATTCGTAGCAGTTGTTCCGATAACGTGTTCAGAAATGGTCAACCATTTGTTAATTCTGCACACATATATTGTCTTCTGTCCAGACTTTGCATCCTCTCTGTGGTGAGGTTCAATAACCTCTACAATATCCTACAATACTACTTTGCTTTACAAAGCTGTCAGACGCGATTCTTATGACCTTTTAGATTTGGTTCAAGATGACCAGAAGTTCCCCTCCATGTGATGCCTTCAGGCGAGTCCACCCCAATTAGTACCTAAAATAACTGGGATCAGCTGCCGCTGTCATTTCAATGTGCAGCTGCAGGGTCTGAGCAACAGAGCCAGAGACATGCAAATCATAGGTGCACCCTGGTTAACTTAAAACAACCTTGTGTGAAAAGCATTAACAACAAAGCTCAATGAGTGAGAATAGTCTCGGGTCCAATGGAATGTGGCCATAGCGATGAGCATTTCACTGGTTTAATTATGATGCCCTGTATCATTTAATATCTTATCTCCAGTTTCTTTCAGTTTGTCACTAATCTATTCTTCCTCTTTATTGTTGGTTCAAATGCCGCTCAGTATCCGATTACCGGGGAAATCAGCCCTGTTTTTATAGCAGCTTGCTTCCTTTTGGAGCAGGATAATAATCCTCCTTGACCTTCTGTTATCTCAGAATTGGTCTTGACTTTTGAATTACTGGGGCACTAAAGTATATTAAATCAAATCAGGACTGACGCTGGGATGGGGTGGAGGGGGGGAGGGGGGAGGCGTTGAAATGGAGATCCACAAGAACTGTAACCTGGTATTCATCAATTCTTCATTCACCTCAATTAATTGGTCAAGATTGTTTAGGATCATGGACACTGTTAAAATGTTAGAGATTTGCCATAGGTTCTAATGTATTATTTTGTTCCAGTTCAGATGTGTCAATACGTGCATGCTGGTTTGGAATATCATTCGGAATCAATGCAGAGCAATGTAGCTAAGATATTTCATATTAAAACAAATTTATTTTTCTTGTGAAGCTTGACGGCACAAATGAAGAGATGACAGTGTCATATCGAAACACAAAATGGTTGCAAGAAGGCCACTCGGCCCATTGTGTTCATGCTCACAATTTGTTTCTCTCACAGATGATGATCCAATTCCCTTTCAAATGAGATTAATCTGCCTCCGCCACACGCTCAGTGGAGTTTTGTTTACATTTTGTAGATTTGTCAGATATTTCAATCCATTTGTAAAGTTTGTCTCCCGCGTATTTAATTCTGAAATAAATGGAATAAGGTATCTTCAGGAGGAAAAACAATTTATTAAAATTATGTTGTCAGCACAAAAATAAATGAAACAAAAAGTGCTCGAAGCAGTGGAAGAAACAGTTACCTTCTCCTCAGCCAATTACTGCTTCACAGGGCTAATGGGGATGAACATAGAGATCCAGGATGTGATTGGTAGAGAATCAGCCTCTGAACATATGTGAGCACCAATACCTCAGGAGGCTCAAGCTTAAATGGCAGATCTTCAATAGCATCTGCAGCGGGGGCTGCTTTAGCACAGTGCGTCACACAGCTGGCTTGTAATGCAGAACAAGGCAGCAGTGCGGGTCAATTCCCATACCGGCCTCCCCGAACAGGCGCCGGAATGTGGTGACTTGCGGCACTGAAGCCTACTTGTGACAATAAGCGATTATTATTATTAGCCTCCTAATTAGACCTCCTTCCCAGTCTACCAGATCGGCACACATCATCAATGAAGTGATTTCACGCAAAATATATTAAAACAAGCTTTATTACGAACACAGTATTAAAATATATTTAACATCACACAAGAAAACAGCTTACAATTATCCCTTAAACAAGGCTAATCAATATAGTGACACACTAACCCTTAACTGCTATCTTTCCTTCCACTCAAACAACAAAACCATCTCAGGTCACAATCCACTTTTAAATACAGTTAACAGACTCCAAATTACTTTCTGTAAAGAGATGGCTTGAGCACTCCACTTTGAGAAAGAGAGATCTTTTGAGATTGCTTGAAGAAAGAGACTGGGCACCCTGTCAGAATTATGCGGAATCTCTAGCTGTATTCTTCAGAAACCTTCTTAGCTCACAATCCAGCCAAAAACTAACTCTGAAAACCTCAACACCTGACTCCTTCAGCCCCTGCCTCATCCCATTAACTAGGTCATCTTATTAAGCTGAACACAATGGGCGGGATTCTCCAATAATGGGGCTATGTCCCCACGCCGGCGTGGAAACCGACGCCAACCAATTCGGTGTCAATGGCCCCAGAAAATGAGGAATTAGCCCCTTTCTAAGGGGCTAGGTTGCCGCTGGAGTGGTTCCCACAGCTCCAGCCAGCGGCGAATGGACCGCGTGAGCTCGTGCATGCGCGGAATGGCCGGTGTATATCCGCGCATGTGCGGTACAGCCGGCGTATTTCCACGCATCCCCGGGTTTCCCTTCTCCACGCCGGCCCCCAGGCAATATGGCGGGGCCCGGCGCGGATAAAGTAGGCCCCCACGGAACCAGCCCGCCCGCCAATCGGTAGGCCCTGATCGCGGGCCAGTCCATCATGCCCCCCCAGGATGGCCCCGCACACTTACCTTCCAGGTCCCGCCATGTGTGAGGTGAGTAATCCAAGCTGGCAGGACTGGGCCAAACCCGTCGGCCACTCGGCCCATCGGGGCCCGGAGAATCGCTGGAGGGCTGCTGTCAACGGCCCCCCACCGGCGAGGCAGGAATACCGCCGGTGCCCGAAAAACGGCGACGGAGAATAGGAAAGTGGCGGGGCAGATTCTCCAACCCGGCGAAGGGTCACCAAATCCTGGCCAATGTCTCTAATTATTTAACCTCCCCAGAGATCCCTCTTAATATAAATAAAAGTCCATAAGCCCAAACGTTTGCGATGCTTTAATTGCACCTCAGGTTCCAAAAAGCCTAGCTGTCGTTTAAACCAGAGTTTTTAAAAACATGACTGCAGCAACCACATACTATCCCAGGCTTTTAATCCTTACTGCACCAAATACAAATAATAAATATATCTGAAATTCCGATATTCATCACAAGAGGACTATTGGAAGAAAGGAGAGATTGAAATCCTGGAAGTGGATCCATGTTGAATGCATCTGGCAGAAAGCACTGTTTGAGAGAAGGTCCTAAGGCATGTCTTTTCAAGTATAGAGTTTGGAAACACTTTTGTGGAAGTCAGAGTTCCAGTGAGATCACTTGGTTTACAGTGTGACAAGCATCGGGGGACTTTTGATGTGAGATCCGCAGAAATCATATTTGGTGGTGTCCGCCACCTGGTTTCAGAGTGGGGTGTGTCTGGCCACAGTTGGCCTATTGGCTAACATGGACTGTGTACTTACCGAGAACATTATAGTATAAGATATATTTTGTAACCTGTGTTTTCTGTATAAACCTGTGTAACGATATAGATCGGGTGAAAGAGTATTGCATTACAGTCAATATTTTCATCTTGAATTAATGTTTTGTTGTTTTGCTAAAAGCTAATTGGCAGTCGCATAACACTGTCCATCCACGTTTCTAAGGAAAATAAAAAGTTACAGTCTATTAATCCAGGGTTCCATTCTCAGACCTTCATGACAAGCAGTAACATCAACTGGGATCATAACATTGGGATCACAACACTGTGAGCCTCTCGACTGGATGTCGGTCTCTCCACCGACTCTGTCTGACCTCCTGAGTATTCCTAGGATTTTCTGCTGTTGTTCCAGGTTTCTAGCAGCTCCATTTGTGTTTGTGTCAAAACCACCAACCTCCTTAATCGAGAGATTTTTATTCAAACACTCCTCCAAATTAATTGCCAACTTGATGGTGCATCTTAGCTGCCGCTGGGGAGACTTGGGTCTTGGTACAGTTTGATTGCGAACATTTTGAGATTGTCCTCACTGTTTCTCTCCCTCCCTCGCTTCCTTATAGAACATAGAACATAGAACAGTACAGCACAGGACAGGCCCTTCGGCCCTCGATGTTGTGCCGAGCCATGATCACCCTACTCAAACCCACGTATCCACCCTATACCCATAACCCAACAACCCCCCCCTTAACCTTACTTTTTAGGACACTACGGGCAATTTAGCATGGCCAATCCACCTAACCCACACATCTTTGGACTGTGGGAGGAAACCGGAGCACCCGGAGGAAACCCACGCACACAGGGGGAGGACGTGCAGACTCCACACAGACAGTGACCCAGCCGGGAATCGAACCTGGGACCCTGGAGCTGTGAAGCATTGATGCTAACCACCATGCTACCCTGCTGCCCCCTCTGTTGGCACTCAGCTCTGCTCTTGCCCAAAATGACTCCCAATTTGCAACCCCTTTGGGAGCCCACAGATCCAAGTCCGAAGCCACTGACCGAGGAATCCACCCTTCCACTTAAAGAATGGTTGAGCACTTGAGGCAATAATTATTTAACATCAGATCAGTCAACATGCAGGTAGAGTTACAGAGTGCACAATCAGTTCATCAAATACATAACCTTACTAACAATACTCCAAATCATATTAAGTGGAGGCAGTGGCGTAGTGGTGTCATTAGAATACAGTCAGAGACACAAGGTAATGATCTGGGGGACCCGATTCTGAATTCAACCATGGCAGATGGTGACATTTAAATTCAGTAAAAGTCTGGAATTAAAAGCTGGATGACGACCATGAAACCATTGTTGATGTGGTTCATTAAACGATATCTGCCATCCTTACCTGGTCTAGCACACCTGAGTGCTAATGTGGTTGGCTCTTAGAATGACCTCTGAACAACCCACTGAGTTCAAGCCAGTAGGGATGGGTAACAAATGTTGATCGAGCCCAGTGACACCCACATCTAATGATTTTTTTAAAATGAACCTTCAAGGCAGAGTGGGTAGACTTTCCGAGGTGATACCCTTTGCTGACTCTGGTAGAAGATTGTCAGAAACCCTGCAGAAATTTGACAGCTTCAGCAGAGTTTCTGCCAATCTTCCACCAATGCATATTGCTGTGTGGTGTGTCAACATATGCAGAGAAAGAAGGGTCCAGGTCTGTACTAGCTGAGCTCTCCCCAGCTGGAAAAACAGTGGGAATACCGCAATCAATGTCAGCGTCCCTGGGTAAGGCAGGAAAAGGTTGACCAGGGCTCCTGACCACTATCAGGTGGCTCCTGTTCTAAAGTTTGCATCAGGTACCTGACACATTTTCCAGGCTGAAAAGTGACCAGGTGCAGGCTGCTTGAGGCGAGGGAACATCGCCCGATTGAACTATTGGGGGAGACCATGTTTAATTATTTTGCATGAATCATACAACTGCTGAACCAAATGAATACCTCTGATTTACAAGTGTTTCACCAAGCCATGCCAAAACAGTTGAAATATAACACATTTGGTTCTGCAACAGAATACAACCCAGTTGTGCAGTTTTCTAAAATATGAATCATAGAAGCCCTACAATGCAGAACGAGGACATTCGGCCCATCGAGTCTGCACTAACCCTCCAAAGGAGCACTTATCTAGGCACATGGCCCCACCTTATCCCCGTAACCCAGTAACCCCACCTGATCTTTTGGACACTATGGGGTATTTATCATGGCCAATCCACCTAACCTGTACATCTTTGGACTGTGGGAGGAAACCAGAGCACCAAGAGGAAACCAATGCAGAGACGGGGAGAACGTACTTGCTCCACACAGGCAGTCACCCATGGCTGGAATTGAACCTGGGTCCCTCGTGCTGCGAGGCAGCAGTGCTAGCCATTGTGCCGCCCTCAATGGTGTTTACTTCAGCTTCAGGTTTTCACTGCCGATTTGCTCCTTCACAAAAAGTGATATTTTAACCCAATAAAACCCCACCCACATGCACAGAGTTAGCATCGAGTCCTCTATGTCTAGACTGGTGAAATAATCTTGAATAATAGCCATAATAGTCTTGGAAAATACAACATTAACTAATGTATTAAACTAGTATCATTTCACAAGGAATCACTGTTCTGCTGAATGAGAGGAGCAAGACCATAATGTGTGAAATTTGCAATGTGGCATAAGCAGTTATATATGGTGCCTGTTATTAATATTGTAACATTAAACATTGTGTAAAATGTGATCATTAAATATGCAGAGCCCTGGAGAAATATCTTTCGCATGTGTGACATGTAAAGATGACTCTTTTCCAATGTCTTTTTCAAAACACCCAGGATCATTTTTAAAGTTAATTGTCAGTTATTAAAGTTGGCCGTCCTTTCAATGATAAATTAGAAGCAGAATTAAGGAAAAGTAGTTAATCTGCTAAAATAATGGTGTCTGTGAAATTATAACGCATCCCAAAATGAAGACTCCGCACAGACAGTGACCAAAGCCAGGAATCGAACCTGGGACCCGGTGCTGTGAAGCAACATTGCTAACCACTGTGCTACCGCGCTGCCCCCAATAGGTATTTGCATTTTTTTTTAAAAATAGAGGACGATCAAGAGTTGATTATCACATTTTCTCCAATAGGCAAAGTTACAATATTAACTAAAAGACACCACATCTGCTACATTGCAAGATTCACACACAATGCTCTCGCTTCTCTCCTTCAGGAGCCCTGTGATTCACTGGGAAGTGATGCTAGTTTAACAAATTGCTTAATGTGATATTTTTATGTTGATATATTCTTCCTTTTTTCAGCGCTATTCAAAACCATAAATCACAACTCTTCCTGCAATCCAATCCACTCTGACAAAGTCAGAAAATAGAAGTTGCAGATGTGTCGTGTTTATGTGCACGCCATCCTAATATATTAGATAGCAGATTATATCAGAGCGTAGATGTGATGTTGGCACAGTAATTGGTCGAAAAGCGAGATCACAGCTCAACCTGAACAATGGAGATATGACCCATGGCAGCAATACTGTGGCCCATGAATCAACCAAATGACTCCCTTTTAATGAATACTCGGTAGAAGTGAAACTAATGACTGAATCCATGATGCACGCAAATTAGAATCCAGCAGAAGCAGCCCTTTACCTGGTGCTGCAGAGTCCAATAAACGTGGGCAGAATTTACGGCCACATTCCTGCCAAAGTCAATGGACCTTGAACCACTCAAATCACATTTTCTGGCTCCAGCATATCACCCCCCCCCCCCCACCCCCACCTCCCCCCGAACCGCCCCCGTGGCAAGGCTGCAAATCTCCCGCCACATGTATTTCAGTAAAGAGTTCACTGTGTCCAAACTGAATTTTCTACTTTGGGTGCAATCACCGACCTGAGTACAATTTCTGTTCAGAATAATGCCATTTTGAAACGTGCTCTCTTTGAGTTTCCTCTCAACCTCCAGTAGAATTTTCCATACCCGCCAGAAACACAAAAACCATAGCCACAGAAATCGTAGCCGCCGGAAACACACAATTAGGCGTGAGGCCAAAGGTTGTGTATCCATCGACGGGAAAATAAGTTGGAATTTTTCCTGCAGGATTTTCATGGTGGCTTAATGGGGGGGGGGGTTCAACGTTCAAACACATCCATGCCAGGAACCACATTTTCATGTATTAGCATGTTACGAATGCCCATTAAAATCTCAACTCACTTGAATCACAATCACCCTCTTAATTTAGTGGCACGTCAGTGGACAGCCAGTCCGGGCTGATTTCCAAGCAGATAAAAGTGGTGTGCACCTACCCACCTTCCCTTCACTCGCAATTGCAGGGTGCATACACGGAACATTCTTCAACTTTTCACTGCCCTGCTGCCACTTCTTGCTGCTGCTCGGACTCCTGAGTGCTGACAAGGTTGTTTTTACAGGCAAGACCAAGGTGGGGTGGGCAGATCAGACTGTACTGTACCCAGAGAGACTGGTGTGGGCACTGGCAGGACTGCGCTGCACTTGGAGACACCAGACTGAGGAAGGGAGGGCGGTGTAATAAGTAGAGTCATGCCAGGGTTGGGGGGGGGGGGGCTGTGTGGGTTTCTGATGAGTAAGGGAATGAGTGAGAGGACGGCAGGTAGACAATGATTGGGAGTGGATGGGGTTATGAGGAAGAAAGCAGGCATGCAGAGGAATAACTGGAACTGGGGGACCTGGAGCCTGACAGGAAAGGGGTGATTACAGATGCTTGAGGGGTTTAATTTTGGACATTGTTGAATCTTCTCTGCCAACTAGTTCTTCAGTTTGTTCAGCGTGACGTTATATTACTTTTGCTTCTTTTGTAATTTTCCACTGGAACAAAGTTTGTCCTGAAGCATTCTTGTCACGTGTGAAAAATCTTCAACAGATTTTCCTTTTCTCTGTGAAGCATGGTTGCTTCACCTTGAGCAATTCAGTGGAGTCTCCTCAATTTTTTTCGGCTGGCCTTAGATTCTGCTGTTTAAGAGAGTCTTCGTTACTTCAGGTTGCTGAATGGTTGTGCATTCCATTTATATTTGATCTTGAAGGACAATAAGCTGTTCTGTCAACTGTTTATTTTCTTATTGACCTCTTGCCAGCTCACTTTGGATTTCAGTGCATTGTCTCATTGACCCAGCTTGAATCTTGTGCTTCAATTCAGCCCTGAGGTGAATGTTTTCACATAGAACAGCTTCATTTACTTTTTGCATGTTTTACTTTTTTTGAGTGACCTCAGATAGCTTTCCTTCACTCACAGCCATCTGCACACTCTGTGCTGCCATCTGCTGCGGTAGCTGGGATACTGTCAGCATTTTCAAGAAATTCTATATTTGATCCTTTCAGCTACTTCTCAACCATTTCTTTCTTCAGTACTAAATGCTTTGTCTTGTGCATTTCATTGCACTGGCACCTCGGCATCATCTTGTGATTTACTTGAAGATTGTCAGCAACACTCTGGGTTCTTCTGTCTCTTTTGCTCCTGAATCTTTTGGCTCCTTTACTCTGGGGTCTTTTAGTGCCCTCCCTTTGGGGTCTCTTGTTGCCCTCTCTCTGGGATCTCTTGTCCTCAGTGTTTTATTTGGAGTTGTCTTTTCTCTGTACACTCTTGTTGTCCCCAGCTCTTCATTTGAATTTTCCCCTTCTTTGGAGTCTCTTCCAATTTTCTGTCATAGCTATTAGTTTTTTTTTGTCTAGTAGTTAAAGACTGTCAATACAGTGACCATTCTTTAGCACTCAGTGTATAGCTGCTTGGATATTGTTGACTTTCCAATTTTTTTAAGTCTGTTGCTTGGGATTTTTTGGCTCAAAGTTTCAAAGAAGGTTTGCTGGTGTTGTATTTTGCCAGAACTGTATTAATATTAATATTAATGTATTGCAGTTTTAGTACTGGGCTTGAAGGTGGGCTGTCCTTTCATTTAAGAACCCGCTGATGTTACCATGAGAGCGTCTAGAAACCGTGAAGGATAACTTGAAACACTTGAAATCTTGTGCTGTTGACTAATGGAGAGTTCAGCTCTTCTGCTACGCTGGAGAAGTCGATCTCGCCAACGACGCAGGAATAATCCTTGTCCTCCTCTGCAAATTCAGTTGCCTTTTCTTCAAATGGATTCAGCTCCTGTTTTTCAGGGGTTCCCCCACAGGCTTGGGATTTCTCCCTCTTGTTGTGAGCCAGCTTTGCCTGCAAGAAGGCAGATGGAATGGAATGTGATGAGAACGGCGACGAGAAATTGGAAAGCATATATGGCTGATGAGTGCACTGTACACTCTTCAGTATGTGGGGGGGGGAGTCATTTTAAGACGAAATGTCGATTTAAAGGAGCTGTGACAGAATAAACAAGGCCTGCCCAGTGATAGCAGGGTCAGTATACATGCTCCAGTGCACAGCATGGAAGGCAACTCAGAAAATGGACAAAACGTGTGTACATTGAATAATATGAAGATGGGCAAGTAGTCCCAATTACAATCGTGTGAATGGTCAATGCTCGTCCACTCAAGATGGAGGTCGACACAAGAGCCTCCACCGCAATGTTTGGAGAACAAATTTACCAATACCTCCGAGAGGGGTTCTGCCCCTGAGATTAAAGAACACTGCAACCAGCTTGGCCACATATACAGATGAGGCTATCGAGATCATGGGAGCAACAATGACCCCTATGAATTACCGGCAGCAACCTGCCCGGCTACCCTTAATCGTAATTGCAGGCCAGAGATTAAGTTTAATGGGACAGGATTGGCTTAAGTTAAACTGGCTGCAATTTTTTTAAAGATAGATGAATAAAGTCCTAAAAATACCTAGAGGTATAACAGGAGGAATTTGGACAAATCAGAAGAATCCTGTTGATTCCCTTACCTTTGCTGTTATTATTTTGTTCCATGGATGCCTAATGATCATATATCTTTAAGTCGAGCAGGGTAAGTGTGGAATTCAAAAGTTACAAAACAGGACACTGTGCTAGCCTTCGGACAGCAGGACTCAGACTTTTCAGCACCCGAGGGAGATCAGTGGGACTTGATTCGATTGGTTGGCTGGTGGTCAATGCATTGGCAAATGGCCATATTCTGCCTAGTAACAGGTGGTGATTGGGTGTTGCCTGAGTGTGGTGATTTTCAGAGAGCCAGTCCTGGATCTCCCGGGAAAATAGTTCTTTCTCTCTTGCTCTTGATTCTTCCAGAAAAAGTGCTGCACTTCTGGACCTGGAGAAACCTAAATGAATTGACAGTGAAAACCATTAGACTGGAAACAGAAATTTTGAACTGGAAGCCCGAATTGAAGAATGCTGAGCTAGAAACAACCAGCTGAATCAAAGACTCTTATCTTTTAACATTCATTATTATTTTCACACCCTTCTTCTCCCCTCTATGTTTGTCTGTCTTGTGAGTGTGTAGAGGGTGGGGCATGTTTAAGTGGCAGGGGAGTGTTAGGAATTGTATGATAGTTAACCAGCTGTATTTGCTGCATATTTAATTATAGTTATTGTTATTAATAAACTTAATTGTGTTTGAATTCACAAACCTGGTGACTGTATTCTGCAGCTAAGGGCCAAAGATTTTGGGTGCTTTGCAATTGTGTTGTGACTCCAGATCAAGTGGGGCTGGAGTTGTGCATAAACTATCCTAGGGGGTTCGTAACAGGGATAAAAGCCAAGATTCATGTAGATCCTGATTCTACACTGAGATTCTATAGGGCCCAACCTGTGCCTTACTCATTGTTTGAAAAAGTGGAGACTGAGTTGAGGTGAATAGAGGATTTGGGCATCATGAAGCCCCCAGAATTTGCAGAGTGGGCAGCACCTATTGTACCCGTTGCCAAACCTGACAAGATCATTTGCATCTGTGGAGACTACATTACAAGTTGATGGTGAACCAGGCACCAAAAATAGACAGAGACTCCATCCCCATAATAGAGGACCTGTTTGCGAAGCTGGATGATTCTCCCAGAGAATTTGTCATCATTAATATATACAAAGGACTTCTTCAGTGTACACGATTACCATTTGTGGTCTTGTCAGCTTGATACATTCATTACCTGTATCTGCACAACAGATAAAGTAAAACACCCAGAGAAATCTAATATTTCAAAAGTCAAGCATATGACTGCATTGTTGCTGTCATGACAGGAGGTCAGAACAGTTGAAGCCTTGTCAAACAAGGTAGAATGAACTTATCTGCGAGGATGGTATCCTCCTGTGGGGAGCAAGAATTGTCATTCTCAAACCTGGAAAAAAGCTATAACTTGATGAATTGCACAGTGGAATATCAAAGATGAAGAAGTTGACTTGTGGTTGTGTTTGGTGGCCCAGGATAGATACATATATCGAATGAATGGAAAAACGTTCAATACCAACTCCCAACAACCAAGCAGAAATTTCCAACTGCAGCCCCAATGCACCCATGGGAATGGCCAGGTTGGCCTTGGGTGAGAGTTCATGTCGATTACGTAGGCCCATTCATGGAAACTATATTCGTGCTATTGGTGGACTCGCTAACGTGCTGAACAGACCTTTAAGGTGGTTATGAAATAAACAGCAGCATCTCTGGAGATTGCCGAATTTCCTAATTACTTACAGAACCATGCCACACATGACCACTGGAGTAATACCTGCTGAGTCAATGGCGGGTGATCGGTTTCCAAATTTGGCGGGGAGGGTGGAGTCAAGGCACAGTGTTCAGAAGAAGAATCATGATGCATCAAGGGATGAGAGCACATTTGAAATAGATGGTCCACTGTTGGTCAAAAACGTTGGTAGTGGATCGAGTTGGGTCCCAAGTGTTTGTGGTGTCCAGAACGTGCCCTGTATCACATGAGGTGGAGGCGCAGGACAAAATCCCAAAATAGCATGTGGATCAGTGGAGGAGACGGGAGTCAAGTTGAGAACCAGTGGAGCAGTCCGCTCTGATTGTACCTGTCAGTAATGTGGCTGTTAGACAAGGAGTGGAAGGGGTGAGTCAGTCTGAAGAAGGGCCGAGTGCTGGGAACAGAGGAAGTAAGGAGCTGCTGCACTCTAGCAAGAAGAAAGTCAGGATCTAAGATTCCATCTGAGACGACCTCTATTGTTGAAGCAGAACCTGTTAAGCTACGTTGCTGCCAGAGGAAGAGGAAGTCTCAAGATAGGCTGAGTTGACAATGAACTGTGTTAAAAATACTTATTATTGAAATTGCCTTATAAATCATTTAACTTTTTATAGTATGTTGTACTTAATGGGGGATGGGTGTAGCAGCGAGCCCCTTTAAGGGGGTGTGAGGTTTTGCAAGGTCATGTGACCCAATCGGCCTATTGGGTATTGGAGCGCAGATTCTGCACTTTCCCAGGCAAAATCCTGGAGCTATAGAAATCTGTAGCACATCCTAACACTCTGTACATAGTCACAGTTATTCTAATAACTAGTTTGATTTCAAACCTGGCGGTGGCCAATCACTCAGATATTACACTTAAATAGGTGAAATCTCCCATGCCCCTACCTGCGGATTCAATGACCGGTGTGTGGGAGAATTCAATGGCAGTTCAGAAATTTGCTTTACGCCAGCATGAACTTCCCACGGGATCTTCTGCTCGTGCCCGCCATGGCAGATCGGAAAACCTGCTGGTGGCCATCAGGAAACTGATCATTATCCCACTGATGGGATACACATGAAGACCCAACTGGAATCTACCACCCACTCCCAATTCTCCGCAATGTCAGCGGGAAAGCACCCTGGCCCCGAACACTTCTGGAACAATGTTGTGTGAAAAAGCTGGGATTTAACCGGAAGAATATCTGTGGAGTTCAGGATGGAGGCCGCCAATGACCCTGGAACACCACAACAGTGAGTGGGGGGAGCATCTATCAGGTTCAGTGTCATCGAGGAAGACCATCTTCCAGACTCTGAATATTCTTGGACGTCCACCTCCTTTCTTCAACGCTGGGTCAGTGATGTCAGGTGCCTTTTCAATATGGTAGCCAGATATGACAGCAGGACAGGGTCAATTAAATGTGCCCCGCCACGGAATAAGGCACAAAACTCCCAGATGCCTAATTAATGAGGTCGGGACTGGATGATATTTTCCTGTTGTCTTCCGCAGCAGGAAAAAGTCCTCATCCTTGCTCCGATCAGGTCATATGACTCTCTGAAATCTCAGACACCCTTAAAGGGGCTCACTGCTACATCTCTTCCCCCCCCCCCCCCCCCTTTGGGACTTAGACCTGTTGCTCGTTCTGGGTGAGTGTGCTTTACACTCAATTTGGCTCTGTTTTATTCCTTAGCTCTAGAGTCGCCAGGTATCGTTATGATACCGCCACAAGATTCAAGTTCAAGTTCAGACCAATAACTCAATACACCAATTAGTAAGTTTAAACAAGACACGTTTTTTATAATACAGTTATCTACTACTTATGCATATAAAACTAAAAGACTAGGCTATTCTTACCACTAACAGGCCAATACTTATCTGGAATAAGGAAACTGCCGGATCAGGGAACAATGGCCTCTTGCTTTGTCCTGGATCCGCAGGCTTCCAGTTGGTGTGGACTAAAAGGGGCCAGGAGTGTCTACTCTCGTAGCGTGCGTTGTATGACACTTACTTGATGGCGGCTGCTGACCAGGCCTCTCCTTCTCAAGGTTCGTCTGCTGCAAAGGTGTTCTGCTGGGAGGGCCGACTGGTCAAGAAGTGTGAATCAGTCCTGGGACCTGACTTTTATAGGTCCCAGGGGCTTCGCGTCCTTCTGGGCGGACCCTCTATAAACTTGCAATCGATTGGGTCTCTTCCCAATCGATTGATTTGAATTTCCCCAATAACGGGGCTGTTCCTCGATCACTGGGCGGTTCCTTCCACCTTATTTGTGTCCTTTGTCTCAGACTCCACTGGCGCCGGGATGTCTGACCTTCTATAGAATGTAGCGATTGCAGTTAACTGTTGTGTCCATTGTGCCTGGGAATCACCGTGAATCGCTCACTTAATATGCACAGCTCGTTAGTTACAATTCTGTCTGATTTCTTTAGCAGCTAGAATACAGGGGATTCTGCAAACTGCTTGTTTCTTTGCCAATGTCCATTTTTCCCTGTAACCTTTGCGTTCTTCCATTTTGTGTGAGGAAGTGGCCAACCCAGGTGGCTACAGACGCAAATGGAAGAATTCCACCCAGAGATTTATGGAATATATGGGCTGAATTCTCCTTCGTCGGGGTTCTCCATTTTGCCGGCAGCGCGGGGGTTTCCCAACAGCATGTGTCTGCTCCACAATTGGAAACCCCATTGATCAGCCGGCAAAACGGAGCGCCCCGAAGGCGTGTTGCACCGGAAATCTGCCCATAGCTCAGAAATAGGCCTCACAGTCTAATCTGTCCATGTTGATGTTTGTGTTCAACTCAAGCCTTCTCTCCCCTTTCCTCATCCAACTATTACCAGTAACACTCTCTATGCTCTTCTCCCTCAAATGCTTATCTGGCATTTCCACAGTTGTCTTTACACTTTTTAGTGCAAAAAACCTCCAGTGGTAGCAAGTACCACATCACCAATCTTTGGGTGAAGTTCTTGCTGAATTTGTATTTGATTCTTGGGTTACTATTTTGTATTAATGCCGTTTAGTTTTTCTCTTCCACACAAGCAGATCCACCCTCTCTGTGTCAACTCAATCAGGTCATCCCTCAGCCTATTCTTTTCAAGAGAAAGGAAACACATCCTGTTCATCCATTCCTGATAAGTACAACATTATCTGGAATCATCCTTGTAAACCTTTTTGCACTCTCCCCCGTGTCTCTATATCCTTTCTACACGGTGGTTGAAGAAGGCAGCTCACCACCACCGTCTCAAGCTCAATGAAAGATGTGCTATAAATGCTGGTCTATAGGCCCTGGGACTGGGTGTGTGTGTATTTGGGTAGGGGGATTGATTGTGTGAAATAGAGGCCTCAGTGAGGAGAGAATTTATCCCCTGCGTCTTGCGGGATGGGTGGGTGCAAAGTATAGACTCTGAAACGAAAATGAACTCACAACTGATGGGTCTGGTGGGTACTCAAGCACGTGTGGTAAAAAAACTGAATCAATTCAGATGTATGTTATGTAACAAATTTCCCTGTATTTTTCAATTCAAGTTTTTGAGCATACTTTATAGATTTGAATGTACTGGATTACTTTTGAGTAAATTAGGTAGCTTTGAATGCACTGGAGGCCTTTGGGTGCACTCAATGGCATCTAGCATCTTTTGCCATTTGATTGTATTTGATGTCAAAGATGGCAAAATGTTTGAGCATATTGAACACAAAAATGATATCAAAATCTTGGCTTATCCAGCGATGCCCACATCCCATACATGAATAAGAAATTAACTTTTCAAACAGCATTGAAATGCAACATTTGAAGTTGGCGAGACCTTATACACTTTCCTAGCAAAAGTTTCCCAACTCCACAGCAGTCTTCCCCAATATTCATGTACCGTCTTGTGGTGAATGTGATTCACACGGGATTATAATCTGTATATATATGTGTCTATATTGTAAGTGCAGTTGTACTACCTGACCACCAGGGGGAGTAGCTCTGGGAATACTTGAGAGTTGTACTGGGCTTCTCCCTTGGCTCCGCCCAGGACTCCTCCCCCGGGAGCTGCTGTATAAAGATCAGTGCTACAGGGTCAGCCGGCCAGTTCACCGAAAGTTCAATGGCTAACAGGCTGGCTCTGTTGTAAGTATATTAAAACCGCTATTCTAATCCTACAAGCACGTGTCCGTAGAATTGTTGGTTCCAACAATTTAATATACTTAGGAAACAGTCTAAGAAAATCATGGAAGCAGACCTCAAACCCGGATGCCTAGAATGCGACCCACAGGTTGCAGAGGCTAAGGAGATTTTTTCCCACTGGCTGAGATGTTTTACAGCCTACCTGGCAGAAGCCAGCACCACCGGAACAACGGAGGAACAAAAATTCAGCCTACTGCACGCGAGGGTAAGCCACAGAATCTCCACACAGCTAAATCCGGCCAGTTCTTACACCGCAGCGCTGGCAATATTGGACAAAATGTACGTTAGGCCCATTAACGAGGTTTATGCATGCCACGTGTTTACGACTTGCCATCAGCGGCCTACAGAAACGCTTGCTGTGTTTGTACGGGAACTGAACAATCTTTCCAATGACTGTAATTATCAAGCTGTTACCGCGGCTGAACATAGGGAGCTTGCTGTGCGGGACGTTTTCGTAGTGGGCCTCAGATCAAACTATGTGCGCCAAAGACTGTTAGAAAAGGGGGCCCAGGACTTAGACACAACTGTGGAGGCTGCTACCACTATGGAAGTCTCCTTCCGCAGCCTCACCTCGTTTCCCGCGGACCCCGCAACCTCATCGTGGGCCCCCGACCAACAATCCCCCCAAGCCTGTGCCGCACGGCCCCCCAGCAACCGTGCTGCCAAAGCCAGTTACTCTGCTGCCCCAGCCAACTACTCAGCTGCTCCAGCCAGCTACTCAGCTGCCCCAGCCTGCCATTTCTGTGGCCAAAGCCAGCACCCGCGGCGGCACTGCCCAGTCCGATCTGCGACCTGCAGCAGCTGCGGGAAGAAAGGCCACTATGCCAGAGTGTGCCTCGCGAAAAGGGCCCCAGTTTTTAACTCCCCCACAGAGAGAACAAATCGCTCCCAACACCAGCGTGCCCATGGGGCCCGAAATGCTGCGGCCTACGCCCCGCCTCCGCCCCCTCCCGCCACGTGCGATCCATGGGGGCCGCCATCTTGGCAAACCCCCACCATGCGGCCGGCCACGTGCAACTCATGGGGGCCGCCATCTTCCTCGCCGCTCACCACGTGCGATCCATGGGCCCCATCTGCATCGGCATGCTCAGAAAGCTCATCTGAAGAATACGACTTCCCCGGGCACTCACCACACGGCCCGCAACTCAACACGGTCATCCTAGGTCAATCCTGTCCCAAGCACCTACGAAGTTCGATGGCGGAGGTCCAGATCAACGGGTACAGCACGCCATGCCTCTTTGACTCCGGGAGCACCGAGAGCTTTATACATCCAGAGCTGGTAAGACGGTGTTCGCTTTCTAATTTTCCTGTGAGACAAACTATCGCCCTCGCTTCGGGCTCCCCCTCAGTCCAAATCCAAGGACGCACCGTCGCTACGCTCACAATTCGAGGTGCTAGTTATTCTAAATTTAAACTTTATGTCCTGCCTGACCTCTGCACGCCACTCTTATTAGGCCTGGATTTCCAGTACAACCTCAAGAGCTTCACCCTCAGCTTCGGCGGGCCCCTGCCCCCACTCACTATCTGCAGCCTAGCCACGCTGCGCAACTCCCCCCCGCCTCTCTTCGCCAATCTCACTCCAGATTGCAAACCAGTAGCTACTCGCAGCAGGCGATACGGCCTACAGGATAGGGTCTTTATCCGATCGGAGGTCCGACGGCTGCTCAGTGAGGGGATCATCGAGGCCAGTAATAGTCCCTGGAAGCTCAGGTGGTGGTTGTTAAGACCGGGGAAAAATTTTGCATGGTCGTCGACTATAGTCAGATCATAAATCGCTTTACGCTCCTAGACGCGTATCCCCTCCCCAGAATTGCAGACATGGTTAATCAGATCGCCCAATATCGGCTATTTTCCACGGTGGATCTGAAGTCTGCATACCACCAGCTCCCAATCCGCCCGGAGGACCGCTACTACACGGCATTCGAGGCAGATGGCCACCTCTTCCATTTCCTCCGGGTCCCTTTCGGCGTCACTAACAGGGTATCGGTGTTCCAATGAGCAATGGGCCGAATGGTAGACGAGTACGGGCTGCGGGCCACGTTTCCGTATCTGGACAATGTCACCATCTGCGGCTATGACCAGCAGGACCATGACGCCAACCTCCACCGTTTTCTCCAAACGGCACAGAAATTAAATCTCACTTATAACAAGCAGAAATGCGTTTTCCGCACAAACAGACTGGCCATCCTCGGCTATGTCGTGGAGAACGGAGTCCTGGGCCCAGACCCGGTCCGCATGCTCCCCCTCCCTCATTGCCCCAAGGCCCTCAAACAGTGCTTGGGGTTCTTTTCATACTACGCCCAGTGGGACCCTCAATATGCGGACAAAGCCCGCCAACTCTTTAAGGCCACACGATTTCCCCTGTCTGCTGAGGCGCGCCAGGCCTTCAGCTGCATCAAGGAGGACATCGCCAAAGCAGCCATGCGGGCGGTGGATGAATCCACTCCCTTTCAGGTTGAGAGCGATGCCTCAGAGGTAGCTCTAGCAGCCACTTTAAATCAGGCAGGGAGGCCCGTTGCATTTTTATCCCGTACCCTATCCGCTTCAGAACTCCGACACTCCTCAGTCGAGAAGGAAGTACAAGCATTGTGCCTTTCTCCAACGAGGAGGTAAAAGCGGTCACCAGGGACTGCCCGATCTGTGCAGAGTGCAAACCGCACTTCTATAGACCAGACAGGGCCCACCTGGTCAAGGCTTCTAGGTCCTTTGAACGCCTTGCGATCGATTTCAAAGGGCCACACCCTCCACTAACAAGAACATTTATTTCCTCAACATCATCGACGAGTTCTCCCGATTCCCTTTTGCCATTCCATGCCCTGATATGACCTGCCACACAGTCATTAGGGCCCTGCATAGTGTCTTCACCCTGTTCGGTTTCCCCAGCTACGTGCACAGCGACCGGGGTTCGTCCTTTATGAGTGACGAGCTGCGTCAGTACCTGCTCGACAAGGGCATCGCCTCGAGCAGGACTACCAGCTACAACCCCAGGGGGAACGGGCAGGTGGAGAGGGAGAACGTGACGGTCTGGAAGACCGTCCTACTGACCCTCCGGTCTAGAAAACTCCAGGTCTCCCAATGGCAAGAAGTCCTCCCAGACGCGCTCCACGCAATCAGATCCCTCCTCTGTACAGCTACAAATCAAACCCCTCACGAGCGACTCTTCATTTTTTCTAGGGGCACTACCACGGGAGTCTCACTTCCGGCGTGGCTGAGGATACCAGGCCCGGTTCTCCTGAGGAAGCACGTCAGGGGGCACAAAACTGACCCCCTTGTTGAAAAGGTGCGCCTCCTCCATTCCAACCCTCAGTACGCATTCGTGGAGTTCCCGGATGGTCGCCAGGACACAGTATCCCTTCGGGACCTGGCACCCGCTGGATCCAGCCCCCCCCCCCACCCCCACTGAGGAACCCCTTACCCCGTTCCCTATGCTGCCGCCCCCTCGTGCCCCCGATTCCGCAAGCTCACCCCACCGGTTCCACGCGCCAGAACCAGCCCGCCCCCAGCACCCCCAGTCTCCGGTTGAGCCAGAGGTGTATAAAGTTCGGACGAGACCCGCCCCGGAGTCTGCCATCGTACCCTAGCTCTCAACACCCACCCAGCCACCGCAAGAGGCTGCAACCCCGGTGCTCCGCAGATCGAAAAGAACAATTCGTCCACCGGACAGACTAACTCTGTGAGCCACCTCCCCCGCCAGACTTGATTTTTTTCACAGGGGGGGAATGTGGTGAATGTGATTCACACGGGATTATAATCTGTATATATATGTGTCTAGATTGTAAGTGCAGTTGCACTACCTGACCACCAGGGGGAGTAGCTCTGGGAATACTCGAGAGTTGTACTGGGCTTCTCCCTTGGCTCCGCCCAGGACTCCTCCCCCGAGAGCTGCTGTATAAAGATCAGTGCCACAGGGTCAGCCGGCCAGTTCACCGAAAGTTCAACGGCTAACAGGCTGGCTCTGTTGTAAGTATATTAAAACCGCTATTCTAATCATGCAAGCACATGTCCGTAGAATTGTTGGTTCCAACACGTCTTACCTCATGTCATCACACAGGCTTCAGGAACCCAGGGAAGATTAGATATGCAGCATGCATTTAATTGCTGATCCCAATGTCACTTTATGTGCTGTCAGGTTTCCAAGCTGGGAAAATGGTGGACGAACGGGAATGGCCTGACAAGTTTGAAACTTGCAGCCCGGCATGTCTCCAGTTTGCCCTCCCGATACAGGTTTGGTCAGCATTGGGAGGGGGGAAATTCTCCCCAATTTGTATTGTAAAATTAGCACAATAAATGCTGAAACTTGAATTGCATCAAATGCAATTTGTGCTTAGCTTTCCACAATCCCTTTCTTGTGGTTTATTTGATTTCTCCCCAAGTACAATAGGAATACCAATGCAACCGGAACAGAGTTCAATTCATCCACTTAACTTGCACTGCAGTAATTTTATAGCTACATTAAAAATCTCTAATTCCTCATCACAGTTATCAAAATATTGGTCTTGCAGTGTCGCAGTTTGTTTAATTTATATATCTATAGTTCAGGATTCAAATAACAGGATTGGATGAAAGAAGTAATAGCATACAGATCGTTATAAGGTCAGAACATTATATCACAGATTCTAATAATGTATTAGCTACCTATATATAAATTTCTATAAAAAACATAAAAATGTCACATTGCAAAATCAAAGATCAATTATCTCATAATTCAGCACAATTCAAAACCCTAGTCCATCTCTTAAGTTTTAACGCCGTGGCACTCATGGGGCTGGATTCTCCGATTTTCAGGCTATGTCCGGAGGAAGTGTCTGGTTTTATGACAAAAAATCGGCGAGGCCCCAGCACCGATGCTCCGCCCGCTGGGGGGCTAGCAGCCGTGCCACGGAAAGCCCATGGCCTTCCCAATATAAACGCCTGGAGAATTGCCGGGTCTGTGGCCACCATGCGCACGGCAACGACCTGCAGCAGTTGTGCCGTACAACATGGCCCACCAGGGGCGGAGCATCAGGGGAGGGCCTTCAGGTGAGGCCGTCCAAATGGCATGTGACATACTCCTCGATGATGCCGTTTTGGAGGGGGCGGAGCATATGAAAACAGGTGCCGCCCCCGATTCGGTCGTAAACAGGGATTCTCCGCCTGCTTGCCGATTACGATATCGGCGTCGGGCAGCGGAGAACCCCGCCCCAAGTCTTTAGGAAATTTATGTTAGAATCATGAAATCCCTGCTGTGCAGAAGGACGCCATTCAGCCCATCGATTCTGCACCAACCCTCCGAAAGGACACCCTATCTCGACCCAATCCTCTGCCCTATACCCGTAACTACCACAAACCGTTGAACACTGAGGGGCAATTTAGCATGGTTAATCCACTTGTTTCTCATTTTGTGCCATATCAAGAATCTTCTGCTTGTCATTTCATTTTTTTTCTTTTATAAATTTAGTGTATCCAATTCAGTTTTTCCAATTAAGGGGCAATTTAGCATGGCTAATCAACCTACCCTCCACTTCTTTGGGCTGTGGGGGCGAAACCCACGCAAACACGGGGAGAATGTGCAAATTCCTCACGGACAGTGACCCAGAGCCGGGATCGAACCTGGGACCTCTGCGCCGTGAGGCAGCAGGGCTAACCCACTGCGCCACCGTGCTGCCCTCGGTTGTCATTTCATAAGATTGATATTATTATCAATTAACCTGACAAAACCTTTGCAGGTAATTTACTCATCTTATGGCACTAATTGTTTAAGTGCTGAGGTCATTAAGTGGCATTTATGGAGCCATGCACATTTGGTAGTATTACTACAAACTAGATGTTCATTTCCAATTTTGCCTGATAATGTGTGGGCTGGGGTGAGTCGAAGTGAAGGACATTTCTTTGGATTCCTGCCCCCTTTCCCAACAACAGTTTTCCACTGCAGATGAGGTATAAAATATGTCTGCCTAAATTTAGTGTAATTAGTTACCAATACTTCCTATAATTTGCACTTTCGTAACACTAGGTATCAGAAATATCTTGAGTGGGATTGTCTAACATTGGGGTGATGTCCCCACTCTAGCATCAAAACACGGGTGTTTCACTCTGGACTTTCCAGAAGGAAGTCCAGAGTGATTCTCCTACCTGAAGGGGGCTAGCAAGGCCCCGGAGGACTCCACGCAGCTCTGCCTGCCGATATGGGGCCCTGCACATCCGGTCGGGAGCCCACTGCGGCGGCCTTTGGCGGTCAACCTGCCCGACATGGCGGACTCTCAACACGGAGCAGCCCCGACAATATTGGCCCCGAGATTGCGCGCGCCAGCGGATCGGTGTCCCCCGATCGCTAACCTGGCCATCCCTGAGGCCCCACCTGGCGAAGGATCCCCCCGCCCCCACCAGGGCGGCCACAGACTGAGTCCGCAGCCGCCCCAACCGTTCCCGACAGGCAAAACGTGGTTAGAGCCACGCCGTCGGGAACTCGGCCAGTTTCCTTCGGTGAATCGAGGGGGTGTCTCAGTCAATGGCCCCCTACCCTCGCCGGGTAGAATACGCGCGCGCAATTTGTAGCAATTCTCCGGGGATCGGAGAATGGCGGGAGCGGCGTTATGCTGGTTCCTGGTGTCAACGCCCATTCTTCACCCCTGCGCCGATTGCTATTTTGGCACGGAAGCTTGCAGAATCCCGCCCCATGTATTCCTCGTGTACAAAGTTCCTACAGAAGGAAATGGGCAGGAAAGTGGATGGGGGAGCGTGGTGGGGCTAATGTTAATTTGTGCGTGGGGCCATCAATTGTGCTTCCTGACACCAAGGTTTTGCACTTTTTGCAAGGAATTAGAGATCCCTATTCTGTTGACCAAAAGTAGTCAGGCAAGCCACTCAGGAAACCGAACACTGCTCCCTCCTCTGCAAACGTTGGGGCTTTTCCAGAGGCACAAACACTGATCGAGAAGTCCACCGAAATAATTTAAATAAATTTGATTCTAGGACATTACTAAGCGTGAGAAGAGAGGAATTGGAACAGGCAAAACAAATGTCCCACTGAAGTTATTGGCATGTCCCGTAACTTCCTGAGAGTGGCAATCTCCGTCGGATTGCCACTCTCGACGGACTTACATATGCTGGGATTCCAAAGCTCCTGTCTCGTCCAACCTCCTTCACTTAGGCTGGGTGAGACAGGAGCCGCAAAGCACTGCCTCGGCATGGGGTGACTGGAGTGAGAGGTAAGAAATGCTCCCTTTTTTGTGACACGAGCTGCCATAAAGAAGATGTTTAAAAGGACAGTCATAAGATAAGTGTTTCAGGTAATGATGCGGGTGGGAGATTGGACCGGAGATGGAGGGGAGGGGTTGGGTTGGATCATGTAGGGGGAGGGGAGTGGTCGAGGGAGATAAGGATAGATGGGACTGGTGGGGTTCGGATTGGGGGTTGGGGTTCGTGTTGGGTGGGACCAGGGAGTTGGGGGGGGGGGGGGGGGGGTGGTGGTTGTGTCAGACAGGGGTTGGAGTTGAGTCGGACTACGGTAGCGGTGAGGGGGGTGGGTCGGGTTGGACCACAAATGGGAAAGGGGTGGTTGTGTCAGACCAGAACTGGGGGTGGGGGGTTCGGACTGGGCGGGGGGGGGTGCTCCGACCGGAGGAGGAGACTGGTCGGACCTTGGATTGGAGGGTGGAGGGAAGTATCAGACTGGAGGGTGGGTGGTCGGACCACAGTGGGGAGGGGTAGATGGAATCAATCTGGGAGAGGGGCCTGGCTGGGGCCAATCTGGGAGAGGGGCTGGCTTGACCGGATGGCGAGGTCAATCTGGGGCAGGTCAGTCATGAAGTGGGGTGGGGGGGGGGGGGGGGGGGGCGGTGTCAGTTTGGGAGAGGGGAGGGGAGGATGGAAGAAGGGGGGTCAATCCGGGATATGGGAGTCAGTCCGGCATGGGGGTCTGGAAGAGGGGGGGTGGTCTGTCTCTCAGTCTAGGAGAGGAGGGGATGGGTCTTGGAGTGCGGGGCTCAGTCTGGGGGGAGGGGGGGGGAGGTTACGTGTCGCAACGGGAGGGCAGTCGGGTCTGGCCGGGGGAGGGATCCAGTGGGAGTGGGGGTGATGCTGTGGATCCTCTGGGAAGTCATTTGTGTTGGGTGGGGGGGCGGGGGGTGGGGGTGGGGGGGGGGGGGGGGGTCTCACGGGGAGGTCCCACGCAATCCTGGATCTGGGTTTTTAAAATAGTTATTCAGGAGTTAGAAATGATTATTTTCCTCTAACGCTTCCAGAGTAACTATCAGGGTAAAACTGGCAGAACCATCTGACGTTCACAATTTAAATCACTTCCATCAGATGGTTCCCAGTCCAGTGCAATTGTCCAGAGGAAGTTAGCCCTTTGGGGCAATTGCTGGGTAATCTCTTACATGGGAGCTTCCTGGAGGGATTCCCCAGCAGATGATTGGGGTACCCCATAAATGCGACGCTGGGGGATCCGGAAGCGCCAACACTTAACTGACACTTGTTGAACTTCAATGAATAGATTAATAGCTGGAAAAAATTTCAACCAGTTGGATTCTTTTCTTGCAGAGGTTTTGAAATACGAAAAGTCTTCATCATTTTGAAGGAGGTACTTGAGACAACACAAAGGCTATTAGCTGCATTGTATTCATGAATTATAATTGCCAAAGTGAGTTATGCTGCTAGTTACATATAACTCGATCACATGAATAAAAGGGAGGCCAGTTAACAACAGCTAGAAGACAATAATTATGGGTGGGTGTGTGTGTGTGTTTTTTTAATGTGTGTGTGTGTGTGTGTGTACAAATTTATGGACTGTACAATAATTGTGTTGATGGATTAATGAGGACTGTTTAAGAGTCAAGGTATGAAGTGCTTTCAATCCCCTGCTCTTTAAAAGCAGCAACAAATAAAATAGCTGCAGCTGGCAGTGATTATTTTTTTAAATCCCTCTGCTGGGCTACTTTGATTGATTAGCCAGCTGGTGCAACATTCGTTCAAGCAATTTCAACACAGTTATTTGTCAACATTTCCCTTGGGCTAGCTTCCAAATCTACAATTATTTCAACATGGGTGTTCTGAGTTCACATTTTGATTGACAGCTTAAATCAGCCATTAAACGATAAGGGGTATGAACAGAAGCTTGTTTGTTTTTATGAGGTTAACTATTTGATGTGATTTAATGGCGTTGAGGCCCTCATGAATGGGAGATTTTTTACTATCAAGCCTGTACAATGAAAAAAGATTTATTTTCACCTCCACATGATGGAAACTGGATTAATTGGCATGTAAGTAATGAGGGGGCATGGGGGTGGCTGGGGAGCATGAGTTGGCATGGAGGGCATGAGCAGGCCTGGGGTGGGGGGGTGGGGGGTGGGGGGGTGGGGGGGGTGGGGGGGGAATAGTTTGGCATTGAGATGGCATGAAAATACAAGGGGGCATGCTGGTGGGTTGGGGAATGAAGAGGTTTGATGGGTGGAGGGCGAAAGGGCCTAAAGTTTAATAAAATTTTAACTCATGTCACTGGAACATTGTCCTGGCTCTTGATTACTACTCTAGTAACATAATCCACCAATCTCCCATTCTTGGGTAGTAGACGTTCGATCTGTTATATTAATAATCATTAAATTTTAATCCTTGGAATTGTGCTTCAGTGTTAGGTTTTGAAAAGCAAGTCAGTACATGTATCGTCAGTGTTGCATCTATAAATGTATATAAATATCCATTAACTCTATTAGAAATATATAATGGTTCATGCCATGCTCCAGATGTCTCCATGGCAATTCTCATTAGCGCAAGAACATAATTTAACAGTCACTTAAGTTTTTATTTTTTTGCCAAGTTGAAATAACAGTTTCATCAGAAAGTAATTAACTCTGGACACAAATCTGGCACTCTATACTTCACTGAATATCAGAAAAGGGATATTTTCCCACAGGAGGTGTGATGGTTGGGGGTGGGGTTATTGCTATGCAGTGGGACAATTTCCATTGTTTACGAGTAGGTGTTCCTGTGATACAGCTGGGGAAAGATGTAGGTAAGTAAGCTTTTGCCTTATTAACCTCTTCACTTAGCCTTCTTTTCTCCCTTGTGTGAGCTTCCCACTTCTTCTCTTTGCCAACACCAGCAAAGTAAAATGGCTGCTTTGGAAAAATCGCCATGGCAGATATTTGAGCGCTGAAACATGACTGGAAAGAAAAATAACCAAATCGAGTGAGGGTTGTGGTAAACCACTGTTACACCTGTATTAGGTGATGTAAGGTAGGACCTGTACTACAGGTTCGCCGGTAGCCCCTGCCTGCTGGCTCCGCCCAGTAGGAGGAGCGTGTCCTCTATCCAGCAGCCATTTCGCCAGCTGCTGTGGAAGGCCACACATCTTACTGCAATAAAGCCACAGTTGTATCCAACCTTAGTCTTTGTACAATTGATCGTGCATCAATTTATTGCAGTAAGATTTTCTAAAAGATGGACCTCCGAATCAAACCACATCACCTGCAGCTGGATCCGCAATCAAGCGACGCTAAAAAGGACTTGAATCACTGGCTAGCTTGCTTCGAGGCCTATATCATCTCAGCGACCACCCCTCCAGCAGAGGCTCAGAAGATACAGATCCTGTACTCAAGGTTGAGCTCCAACGTGTTTCCGCTGATCCAGGACGGCCCGAATTACGCTGACGCCGTGGCGCTCCTCAAAGAAAACTATGCACAGAAAACGAACGCACTCTTCGCCGGTCACGTACTCGCCACTCGCTCACAACTCCCTGGTGAGTCCATAGAAGACTTCTGGCGGGCCCTAATCCCACACGTCCGGGACTGTGACTGTCAGGCAGTTACGGCTGCTGAACATTCCAACCTTGTTATGCGCGATGCGTTTGTAACGGGGATTGGGTCGGACCTCATACAACAAAGGCTGCTAGAAGGGGGCCACGCTCGATCTAGCTGGGATTAAAAAGCTAGCACTCTCCATGACGGTCGCCTCAGGCCTAGCCTTCCGACCACGCTGTCCACCCCTCCTATCCCTCAGACCCCACAGAAGGTCGCCCCAGCCGGGGCTTTACCCAGCCAATACGCCTGCGCCACACACCAACCCGCGCACCCTGGGGGACTCCGATGTTACTTCTGCGGCCAGCAGAAGCACCCCTGCCAACGCTGCCCGGCCCGCACTGCCATTTGCAAGGCTTGCGGCAAAAAGGGGCACTTTGCCGCGGTGTGCCAGTCCCGCGCAGTCGCCGCTATCGCCCCCTCCCCCCTGACCTACACACAATGGGCTTCTTCGTCCCGGACCACGCGCGGCCAGTGGGCGCCGCCATCTTCACCTCCCGGGGCTGTGAGCGGCCAGTGGGCGCCGCCATCTTCACCTCCCGGGGCTGTGAGCGGCCAGTGGGCGCCGCCATCTTCCCCCCCTCAGTCCACATGCGGCCCATGGGCACCGCCATCATGTCCAGCTCCCGCAACGTGCGGCCAATGGGCGCCGCCATTTTGTCCCCCGCAGGATCTTCAGGCGCCGCCATCCTGTCTTCCCCACGGGGCATGGACGCCGACAGCATTCCATGACCTGGGCCCCCCCCCCACGCTCTCCATCTTCTGACGTCAACGACGTACGACTGCAGCTCGCCTCAGTGACGATCGACCAGTCACGTCCGCACAACCTAGCCATAGCTTTGACTAGTGTGAGAATCAACGGGCACGTGACCTCTTGCCTGCTGGACTCCGGGAGCACCAAAAGCTTCATCTACCTGGATACGGTAAGGCGCTGCTCCCTCGCGGTCCACCCCGCCAATCAAAGAATCTCTCTGGCCTCCGGATCCCATTCCGTCGCGATCTGGGGGTTCTGCACAGTCACTCTCACGGTCCAGGGCATAGAATTCAGCGGTTTCCGCCTCTATGTCCTTCCTAATCTCTGCGCTGCACTACTACTAGGCTTGGACTTCCAGTGCAATCTCCAGAGCCTTACCCTCAAATTCAGCGGGCCCCTACCACCCCTCGCGACCCTAATGGTTGACCCACCCTCCCTCTTTGCCAATCTAACTCCGGATTGCAAACCCGTTGCCACCAGGAGCAGACAGTACAGCATTCAGGACAAGACCTTCATCAGGTCCAAGGTCCAGCGGTTGCTTCGGGAAGGCATCATCAAGGCCAGCAACAGCCCCTGGAGACCCCAAGTGGTAGTTGTTAAAACTGGGGAAAAACACAGAATGGTCAAACGCAAACTACAGCCAGACCATCAATCGGTACACGCAGCCTCTCCCACGCATATCTGACATGGTCAATCAGATTGTGCAGTACCGGGTCTTCTCAACGATAGACCTCAAATCCACCTACCACCAGCTCCCCATTTGTAATTTGGACCATCCATACACTGCTTTCGAGGCGGACGGTCGTCTCTATCACTTCCTCAGGGTTCCCTTCAACGTCACTAACGGGGTCTCGGTCTTCCAAAGGGAGAAGGACTGAATGGTCGACCGGTACGGTTTGCGGGCCACCTTCCCGTACCTAGACAATGTCACCATCTGCGGCCATGATCAGCAGGACCACGATGCCAGCCTTGCCAAATTCCTCCACACCGCTACTCTCCTCAACCTCACCTACAACAAGGAGAAGTGCGTGTTCAGCCTTAGCCATCCTCGGCTATGTGGTCCAGAAAGGGGTTCTTGGGCTCGATCCCGACCGCATGTGCCCCCTCATGGAGCTTCCCCTCCCCCACTGCCCCAAGGCCCTCAAACACTGCCTGAGGTTCTTCTCCTACCACGCCCAGTGGGTCCTAAACTATGCAGACAAGGGCCGCCCACTCATTCAGTCCATCCACTTTCCCCTTACGGCCGAGGCACGACCTTCGCCCGTATCAGTGCTGATTTAGCCATGGCCGGGATGCACGCAGTAGATGAGACACTGCCCTTCCAAGTAGAAAGCGATGCATCAGACGTCGCACTTGCCGCCACCCTCAATCAGGCAGGCAGACCCGTGGCATTCTTTTCCCGCATCATTCATGCCTCAGAAATTCGGCACTCGAAAAAACACGTCGAAAAAGAGGCCCAAGCTATCGTTGAAGCTGTGCGGCATTGGAGGCATTACCTGGCCGACAGGAGATTCACTCTCCTCACTGACCAACGGTCGGTAGCCTTCATGTTTAACAACACGCAGCGGGAAGCGTTGGCTAGTGTAGACTTGAGAGATGAACAGACACTTCCAACACTGATGAAGGTTCAACTCAATTTTATTAACGAACTTCTAACTAACTAACACATGATGACTGTGGGGCTAAATGATGCTAACTTAAACTAGAGACCTTAGCCTTGTCCGAATCAGTTGATTCTCTCAGCACGTGGTGTGAGTCTGTGCTGGGCTGGATGAGTTCTTGTTACACTCAGAGGCAGCACCCAGAATGAGCGGGAACTGTGGTGCCCACTGCCTTTATAGTGTGTGTATTCTAACTGGTGATTGGCTGCGGTGTTTGTACATGTTGATTGGTCCCTGTGTGTGTCCATCAGTGTGTGTCTGCACCATGATATACTGGTGTATATTATGACACCGCCTACATCCACAGTGTCAGGGGATCCTCATTCATGAGTGATGAGCTGCATCAGTTCCTGCTCAGCAGGGGTATCGCCTCCAGCAGGACGACCAGCTACAACCGCCGGGGAAACAGGCAGGTAGAGAGGGAGAACGGGACGGTATGGAGGGCCGTCTAACTGGCCCTATGGTCCAGGTACCTCCCAGCCTCTCGCTGGCAGGAGGTCCTCCTTGATGCACTACACTCCATCCGGTCACTACTGTGCACCGCTACGAATAACACACCCCATGAACGTCTTTTTGCCTTCCACAGGAAGTCCACATCCGGGGTGTCGCTCCCCATTTGGCTCGCAGCTCCAGGACTGGCCCTGCTCCGTAGGCACATCCGACTCCACAAGGCGGACCCGTTAGTGGATAGGGTGCACTTGATCCATGCCAACCCCCAGTATGCCTATATGGCGTTCCCTGACGGCTGCCAAGATAATGTCTCCCTCAGGGTCCTGGCACCAGCAGGTTCCACCCATACACACTTCTCTGGCCCGGTGCCACCCTCCCCTCCCCCGGCACTCCCAACATTAACCCCACAAGGATCATCTCTCCTTCCCCTGCCCATGCCAGAGGATGAAGAGGATTTCGGCACACTCCCGGAGTCATCCAACATCAGGCCAGAATCGCCATTGCCAGCATCGACATTGCCACCACCGCTACGTTGCTCCTAACGGAACGTCAAGGCACCAGACCAGACCGGTTGAATCTATAACTGGCATCGGACTTTCAAAGGACATTTCTTTTTCCTTTCCCTGACAAAACACTGTACATAAGTTCACTACTGTATATAGTTCTCCACCACCCCCGCCGGACTCATTTTTAACAGGGGGTGAATGTGGTAAACCACTGTTACACCTGTATTAGGTGATGTAAGGTAGGACCTGTACTACAGGTTCGCTGGTAGCCCCTGCTGGCTGGCTCCGCCCAGTAGGAGGAGTGTGTCCTCTATTCAGCAGCCATTTCGCCAGCTGCTGTGGGAGGCCACACATCTTACTGCAATAAAGCCACAGTTGTATCCAACCTTAGTCTTTGTACAATTGATCGTGCATCAAGGGTGGCTATGCTTCTTGAGATCATCAGCAATGAACGTCTCCATCTTTCCAAGAGAGAATTCTTGGCCTAGGTTATTTACTCAGCATCTACTTGTAGTTTGATCCAGGGTGACAAGAGAACGGATCATTATAAAACTGAAAATTATCCTCAGTGATATTTCAGCAGTCCCTGAATGGCAATAGCTTCAATATTCAAATAAGTTGTGACTACCGTTTTGTGGAAGCTCGAGCTCCTGGAGGCAAGGTGAATGGAATAATAATAAAGCACTTTTATTTTCTAAAAGCTGACAGCGCACACCGGAAGGAAACCTGGAACTCAGCCTGAAGATGTTGTGATTTTTGGAACTTGGATGCCAACATGCTACTGAAATGCTGTGTGACCACTCACACTTAATTAGTTCTCAACAGAAGAAAGGGAGCGAGATTCACCGATCGCGGGACTAAGTGTCTGCGCCGTCGTGAATGCCGTCACCTTTCACGAGGGCGCAAAACGGGTGCGGGCAGTAGGGATTCTGGCCCGGCACCATAGCGGTTCACGCTGCTCCAGCCTTACATCCTGGCGCGGACTGGGGGCGGTGCCAACCTGCGCATGCGCAGTGGCGAAGCGCCAACCGACGCATCGCGGTAGACTCACGGAATGACCCGGTCCCGACACAACATGGTGCGAGGGTTCTGGGGCCGGAAGCGCAACAAAGTAGGCCCGTGGGGAGAGAGGCCGGCCCGCCGATCGGTGAGCCCCGATCGCGGGCCAGACCCTATCAGAGGACCCCCCCCCGGTGAAGGAGTGCTTTTCCCCGCCCCACAGGCCGCTCCCCCGACCCTTGAAACTTTTAACCATATCAAAGAAAAAGAGACACAGCTGCTTTCTGGTTGAGTTTTACTTGCTGATAGAAAATATGACACAAGGGCAGCACGGTGGGGTAGTAGGTAGCACTGTTGCCTCACGGCGCTGAAGTCCCAGGTTCGATCCAGGCTCTGGGTCACTGTCTGTGTGGAGTTTTCACATTCTTCCCGTGTTTGCGTGGGTTTCACGTTTCACGAATGCAGCGACCAGGTGTGGTTGCTGCCGTGGTGAAACAGGTGTGAAGGGCCGGCCGCTCGGCCCATGGCTCTGCGAATCGGCATTCGCCGTTAAAAATGGCGAGCGCCGATTTTTCCGAGCAGGGGGTGGGGGGGGGAGGGGGGGGATCGTTGGGGGCGCCAGGGGGTCGTAAAAAATGTCAGGAGGCCCTCCCACGATTCTCCCACGCCACGTGGGGAGCGGAGAATTCCGCCCAACCTGTTTCATGGCAGCCTTTAAAGCCATTGCAACCTATTGCCATGCAAAATATTTCCTCTCTCCCTGCTCAGAGGACACCTTTACACAGAATTTAGTGGTGCCAATACGAAAATAATTTATTTTTCCATTGTTCCCATATCGTAGATATAACCTCAAGTTTTAAAATATCCAAAATGACATCAATAAACTTACCATAAAAGTATCGTGAGATGGAATGACATTAGTGTTCTGGTGGGTATATTCATCCAATAACCAGACTCAATTGTCGTAACTATTTATGCTCATTGATCATATCACTGCCATCCTGTCAAAACCATTCACTGAAGTATAATGCCATTGAATTGTTGAATTATTTGAGATAAAGGCTGGGGTTTAGTGGCCATGTTAGCTGTGGGCACAAGTGTCATAATAGTCGCTAAATATAGTGAGGGCCAAAAATGTGGGACTGGATTCTCCGTTGGCAGTAACTTCCGTTTCGCTGGGAGCGCAGTCATGTCCACGGATTTCCCAATGGTGTGGGGGCCCCACAATGAGAAACCCCATTGGCTAGCTGCTGGGATGGAAACTCCCGCTGTCGGCGGGGGGCGCACCGCATCAGAAAACGGTACGGCGAAATGGAGAATCCCACCCGTGATTTGTGCCGGTGAGACCTCGGTTTTCGATCTTCCTATCCCACTCTGATGATGTAATCAGGGTCACATCCAGGAAGGGGGGGGGGGTGTGTGGGGGTGGGGAGTGGGGGGGGGGGTTGGGGGGGGTGGGGGGATGGGGGGTTGAGGTGGTTGGGGGGGGGGGGGTGCCCCGATGTGTGAGAGGAGAGCCTAAATGTGTAATGGGGGTTTGCAGCCATGCATTTCTGGTGGGGGATAGGTCACCCCAATGCTTGTGGTGGTCCCTCCATGTCCATGGGGGGTCTATAACTTTTTCTCCCCTGTCTTATTAAGGCATTTATGTAAATAGTAAATACATAAACAAAAGTAAGAACAAACAGAAACATCGTAATAAATAACTAGCTTACCAACACTCAAAACCCCCCTGTCTTTCCCCACCTCCTGCCCTGCCTTCCCCATTTTAACCCCGTTACCCCCCCCCCCACTTTTAACTCCACACCCTCCCCCCGCCCCCGGCTGACACTTCAATCCCCCTTGAAGAAGTTGATGAACGGCTCCCACCTCCGGGGAAAGTCATTGACTGACCCGCTCTCGACGAACTTGACTTTTTTTCCAACCTCAGTAACTCCGCTAGGTCGCTCACCCACACCCCCAACTTTGGTGGCTCTGAGTCCCTCCACCCAAGCAAAATCCGTCTCTGGGCTATCAGAGAGGGAAAGGCCAGGACGTATGCCTCTCTTGCCCCTGGACTCCCGCGTCATCTGACACTCCGAATATCGCCACTCCAGGACTCGGGACCACCTTCACCCTCAATACCTCGGACATTATGTCTGCGAACCCCTGCCAAAACCCCTTCAGTTTTGGACATGCCCAGAACATGTGAACATGATCTGTGGGCCTCCCCGCACACCGCCTACACCTTTCCTCTACCCCTTCAAAAAACCTACTCATCCTAGCCACCATCAGGCGCGCCCTGTGAACTGCCTTAAACTTGATAAAGGTAAACCTTGCACGTGACGTAGACGCGTTCACTCTCCTCAGAGCATACTCACACATCCCGGGCTCCATTTCCACACCCACCCCCCCGAGTTCCTCCTCTCATTTGTGTTTGACTGCTCCCACAAGGGCTCCCACCCAGTCCATTAGCTCCTTCAAAATCTCGGACCCCTTACCCTCACCCACTCCTTCCCTCAATAGCACCTTATCCTGCAATACAAAGGGCAGAAAACTGGGAAAGGACGGCACCTGCTTCCTCACAAAGTCCTGAATCTGCAAGTATCTAAACCCATTCGCACTGGGCAGCTCATATTCCTCCTCCAGGTCCTCTAAACTCTCAAAGCTGTCTACCACAAACCGGTCCCCAAACTGCTCGATCCCAGCCTGCCGACAGCACCCCTGAAACCTTACGTCAGCCTCCCCGGTGTAAACCTGTGATTCTCACAGATCGGTGCCCACACCGAGGCATCTTCCAACCTCAGAAGCTGCCGACACTGCCCCCACACCCTCACGGCCGGCATCACCACTGGGCTTGTGGAGTACCTGTCCAGCGAGAACGGCAAAGGCACCGCCAACAGTGCTCCGAAACTTGTTCCCCTATCTGTCCCTGCACCAACCCTACCCCACTAGCCACTTCTGAACCATAGCTATATCAGCCGCCCAATAATAATTCATTAGATTTGGCAAAGCCAGCCCCCACCCCCACCCACCAACACCTTCTTAACCTGCGGGGTTTTCCCTACATGCATAACCCCCAAAATCAACGCATTAACCTTCTTAAAAAATGGTTTGGGGATGAAGATCGGGAGGTTCTGAAACAAAAATAAGAGTCTTGGTAGCACCATCATTTTCATGATCTGCACCCATCCCGCCAGCGACAGTGGCAACACATCCCACCTCTTAAAATCTCCTTTCATTTGCTAGTTTTTATTGACACAGATAGCCCTTTAAAGATGGCTATCTCTGTGGTGCTGGCATTGCCAGCTCTACCAGGCTCCACTCCGTCTGTGTGACAGTGTAAACTCCACCTACAAATTCTCTGTGCACAGAGTGCCAGAGATTCTGGGGAGAAAACAAGGCTGTGCAGCTGGAGAGCTACTTTCCGAGCTGACATTCCAACACATTTTGAGATGATTCGACCCAAGATGATTGCCCTTAAGTTTTTGCGAGGGCATTTTTCGTTAAAATTGTCAGAAACCATGATTGACTATCAACGTATTTCAGCTTAAATGAAGAAGTTATCTCAGAAAGCTGGGAACTTGAAGCAGGTACCTGCATGGAAAAAACAAAACATAATTAAAATGATGTTTACTAAGGCACCAACCTTATAGTAGTCAAAATAAAGCAATTAACCTGCACATAATATTTAATTATTTCATCATGTTGATTTACATAGGCTTTGAATAAACTGTAATGGGTCATTAATCTAATCAAATCTATTTTTAATTGACTAACAGTCTCATGTTTAGAAACTAGGTCTGAAAACGAAGGTTAAATTTGCCCTGTAAGGTTGCAATGCAATAATTCTTAGCTGACTATGTGGTAATCATAGATCATAGAATTTACAGTGCAGAAGGAGGCCATTCGGCCCATCGAGTTTGCACCGGCTCTTGGAAAGAGCACCCTACCCAAGTTCAGCACTTCCACCCTATCCCAATATCCCAGTAACCCCATCCAACACTAAGGGCAATTTTGGACACTAAAGGCAATTTATCATGGCCAATCCACCTAACCTACACATCTTTGGACTGTGGGAGGAAACCGGAGCACCCAGAGGAAACCCACGCACACACGGGGAGGATGTGCAGACTCCGCACAGACAGTGACCCAAGCCGGAATTGAACCTGGGACCCTGGAGCTGTGAAGCCATTGTGCTAACCACAATGCTACCGTGCTGCCCTAATCCCCTCAAAGTAGTTTTCTTTTCTATTTTGGAGCCATTGTGATTCTTTACTTTTGGTTTAAACTGAGGGTATTTTTGGGATGGTCTTTATAATTGGCAAAGTTAAATCGATACAAACCATTGGGTAGGTCACAGTTAGAATGTGGTATCCCATTTTGAATTCTTTACCTTAGCAAAGGTGTCAAGGCCATGGAGAGAATAAAAAGAGATTCACTAAGATGTTGCAAAATATTTAGGGTGTTAATTATGAGGAGTGTAGTTGATAATATGGAAAGATATGTCATTTGAAACATGGACGTCTGGCAATATCTGGTCTGAGAGAAACATGAGACAATGTAGGGAAAGATCCCACGAAGGGTTAACAGCAGCTGCAAAGAACAGGATTGTAAAATGCAGATAGCCTTAGTCAAGCAGGCTTCGCAAACAAAACAGGATTTTTGTATGAAGCGAAAAACAATGGTTCACACCTTCATTGAAATTAACTATCTTAGTAAGCATCTGGAAAAGCATGGATGAGGGTTTCAGTTGAGCTAGGTGATAAATGTAAACCTTTCAAGTTATAACCAAGTGGATTTTAGCATACAGCTAAAAGCAATGTTTCACACCTTCATTGAAATTAACTATCTTAGTAAGCAGCTGGAAAGGAAAGGATCAGGTTCAATTGAATTTGGTGACAATTCTAGGTGTGAAGTTCTGCCGATATCAGGTAAATTAAAGAAAATTGGAGGCTATCAGTCTGTGAGAAACATAATTTAAATCCAAAATCAAAGTCAAAATTATGAGCTGGGGTCACAATTGGAAAATAAAACTATAGGAATGACAGGTACCAAATCAAAATTCACACCTTTTTTGAAATCAAAGCATTTTTGAATATCACAAAGGAACTTTGAACATCACGAATGAAACAATATAATCAGAGACATGAGAGATGAGGTCATGTCAAAATGAATACTTAGTTGTGTTAGAAAAAATTAGATTAAAGGTACCTTTTACAATTGAAGTGAAATAAAAGTTACTTTACAATAAAGTCATAAAAACTTAATAACTGTTAGAAAGAGAATATAAACCCAGAGACCAGAGCAGGGACTACCAGAACCAGAGGGAGAGAGAGAGAGAGAGAGAGAGAGTCAGGGAAGGAACAAGAGAAGCAAGCAGAGTCAGCTTACAGTCAGCTCGATCATGGGAAAGGGACAGAGCCAAGTAGCCGAGCTAAAACAGCTAATACATCTAAGGAAGACCAGAATTTAAAGAGGAGGCAGAGTCAGTTCAGAGTCAGCTCAGAGGCAGAGGGCAGAGTCAGCAGAGCCAGCTCTCACAGATCGGTACATGGGAAAGGTAGGACATAGCAACCGAGCTCACCAGCGAATACACCTAAAGAAGACCAGACTTTAAAGAAGATTGATTGTCAAGGCGGGCCTGAAGGTCCCTTCAGCCAACCAGAAGGATCCAGAAGCAAGATCTTTTTACCTTTCTGTAAAGACAGTGATTGAAGCTTTTAAAAGAAAAAATATCATAATAAAATAACTTCAACGTTTTAACCACTGAAACATTGGTTATTCCTAAGTCTACTTTACTTACGTAGCAATGCGGGACCCAGGATCAATGCTGCTAAGTGGTAAGTAGATGAAATCTTCTGTGAAGGTATGGGTTATACCGGGGGATAACTTGAAAACATAGTTTGACCTGAATAACACACACTGAAGCCTGCATAGGAGTCGGGGAGTGAAAATCCCTGTTCACCATTTAGAATGTCGGCCCTTTTTGATATAGGGGGAATTCTAAGAATAGTGGTGTGTTTTCAACAACAGGAGGCACTGAAGAAAATTGAATTATTTCCATGGGATCAGAAAAAAATACAAGGAAATCTGGTTGAGTGTTCAAACTTATGTAGGGTTTTGCTCAAGTAAATTATTTTCAATAAAATAAAAGCAAAAAACTGAATGCTGGCAATCCGAAATAAAAACAAGAAATGCTAGGTAGTGCTCAGCAGTGTTAATGTATGATGGAGGAATAATGCAGAAGCTAATATTTTACCTTCAGCAGTTTTATTCTACATACAACTGGATAGAGAAACCAACTGTTCATAGAACCTACAGTGCAGAAGGAGGCTATTCTGCACTGGCCCTTGGAAAGAGCACCTGACTTAAGCCCACACCTCCACCCTATCCCCGTAACACAGTAACCCCACTAAGGGGCAGTTTATTATGGCCAATCCACTTAACCTGCACATCTTGGACTGTGGGCGGAAACCGGAGCACCCGGAGGAAGCCCACGCAAACATGGGGAGAACGTGCAGACACCGCACAGATAGTGACCCAAGCCAGGAATCAAACCTGGGACCCTGGTGCTGTGAAGCAACAGTGCTAACCACTGTGCTACCCTGCCTCCCTGTTGCAGCTGTGTCTATTTATCAGCATGCACTTGTTGATATACTTTTAAAAAATAAATTTAGAGTACCCAATTCATTTTTTCCAATTAAAGGGCAATCTAGTGTGGCCAATCTACCTACCTTGCACATCTTTGGGTTGTGGGCGCGAACCCACGCAAATACGGGGAAAATGTGCAAACTCCACACGAACAGTGACCCAGAGTCGGGATCGAACCTGGGACCTTGCCGCCGTGAGGCAGCAATGCTAACCACTGTGCCACCGTGCTGCCCTACTTGCTGATATACTGACAAGCAGGTCTGCCAGCATCTGTGGGGAGAGAAACAGAGTTAACGTTTCGGGTCCATGCGGACTTGAACTCAGTTTCTCTCTCCTCAGACGCTGCCAGACTTGTTGAATCTTTCCAGCATTTTATGTTTTATTAAAGTATTTTTACTGCTCAGTCAGTTGCTAGGAATGAAACTTAAAATTATTTCGCAAAAATAGCAAAGCGTGGATTGGATATTTTAAAAAATACTATACAGGATGCCCTACAGAAATGGTGGTGGAAGCAGAATCCTTAACGGCATTTTTTTTAAAAAGGGGAGATAAATGTTGAAAGAAGAAAAAAAATTAAAAGGGTCCAGATGTCAGTAGAATGTGATTAAGTGGAAAACATTTTCAGAGAGCTTCTACATGTGACTGGTGATACATATTCCTTCAGTGTTTTGCAGTTCTATTAAATTATTTAATTTTTCGGTAACAATTAAGCAGGAAGAATGCTTTGCGGAGGGGGGGGGGGGGGGGGAAGAATACATTCTTTTATGAATATTTTTCTGCTGTATTTTAAAATCTTGTATCTGAGTAGTACGCAGATCGACAGGATGATGGTTAAGGTAAAACAAAATATTGTCCAAAGTGTGTTATATAGAGAACCTGCTAATGTATTTTAGTTTATATTGGCTTATGTAATGTGTAATATATATTTTATAACATCTGCTTTATAATGCAGTGAGCTAGGGGAGCTGCAACACTCACAGGCAATAGACCTTCTTAAGCTGCAATGTTCCTATAATCAGACTATTTAAGTGTTTAATGGAGATTTGTGGTTTACTCATGATAGATATTTACACATTCGTATTTTGACTTGACAGATGAAGAATTATACTGAGGCCTTGGCACTTCTTGTGATTTTCCATTCAAATAAAAGGGGAATGGACTCCTCAACTGCCCAGAAGGCTTTTACCATTGAGCTTTAAAAAGGAATAATTTTAACATGAAGAAAGATAGTTTAATTTTGGCTGAAAATAAGCTAGCCTTTGTGATTTTCAGTCCCGATTTCCGCAGTGCTAAAGGGGCTTTGTGTCATCTTCCTGGGTAATGACTGATTGCAAATGTCTTGTGCAGCCATGCCGATAGGAGTGAGTTCCACCCTGTAGTAAATGGTAGCACAAGCACACAAGGCAATGAATAAGTGAAGCCACAAGGAGGTCACTGACTACAGTGTTTTCTTTTTTCATTCAAAACATTTGTATTTTGTCTCATGGGATTCAATTCCCACCGGGCCCACTCAGGTCATGGACTTGAAAGCAATCAGTGCTCTCCTCAGCTACGAATAGAATGCTGTAACGAATAAGATTTTGCCTTAATTACTTGTTATCCTGTTCAATGTTTATCCGCATGGGAATTCACGGTTGTGTGGCTTCATATGACATTGAATCAGGCACAGCTGAGAGGCACTATATTCCATCATTATACACTTTGGGCTGGGATCTTGACTGAAACCTTCATAACAAAGTGTCTGTTATTGCCTATAGCTCACGTGTTACACTTCACTTCATGAGAGATCTGTATGTATAACAGTTTGGTGAACATATGGCAATACTTCTTTGTCTGTTTTTTGTACATTTTATTTTGTGCTATCCATTGTATGGAATATACCACAGAGCCAATTCTAAATCAGAATCAGTATTATCCACAGCAAAATTTGATCTTTTTGAGGAAGCCAGGAACTACAGCTAAAATGAATGGAGTGCAACATGAGGGATGTGCCAGGCAGTGGAGCTTGCCAATTTTCATGAAGGGTAGGTATTTCGGCAGATACCTTGTGGAAAATTGCAACTACAATTTTCCAGTGGTCTTGCTAATAAAGTTATGTTTTAAGTGGCAGTGATGAGAGCAAAGAAAATGTATGTGGCATATGTCATTCGCAGTCGAGAGATTTGACCAGCACCATGAGCATAACAAAATCACTCACGAATTATAATCACCTCACAACTGCAGATATTTATCACTTGCCACCATTGCCAATAAAAGCAATGTTGTTTCACTACAGGTTTTCAATTAAAATCATTCAGAACTTTTTTAATGGGTAAAGAAATATAACTGCTTCAGAATGACTTTATCACGTCCAATGTTTTAGCGCTGGAAATTTGCCTTTTATTTCCTCTCAGAGGCAAATTTAAAATCTGCACTTTGGAGTTAATCACCTCCTTAGTGATTCTTTATAGAATAAGTGAATCACCTGCAGTCTACCCAAGCTTTATTAATCTTTGCAAAGATTTTAGTTGGTAATCAGGTAAAATGCTTCACTTGACGTGGATTCTCCCAGATTAAAACCTGCATTGAAAACCCAACACTTTCCAACAGATTCACAGTAAGTATTTTGCACACTTGTTTTCTTAGAGCTGAGGTGCTATTTACAAGCCTCTATATTAGCAGGTGCCTGTTTGTACTGATTGCCAAAACAGTGTTTGCAGGTGCACCGAGCACTTACTTTAGGGAATAAGAATTGCTCAGGTCTGCCATATACTCCCTCATCCCATTCAGCCTGTTGAGTTTAACTCTATTTCCCTACTCACCCAGAGGGTGCTGGGATTCAGTGCTGCAACCTCTCCTCTCACAATTGGAGAAAACAAGGCAGCATTACAAGAAGGCAGGTGTCACTTCATTATGGCATGTTCGGAAGGTCAAAATGGTTGATGGTCACCTCCACAATATCCGTGCAATGGATCAGATTGAACTCAATTCTATGCAATCACAGCACAGTACGAGGACTATGAGCAAACAGCAGTCTTTTGCTATATCTTTCTATGAAACCATAAAAATACTAACTTAAATCCATGGGGTGCAAATATATTTATCGATTCAGCTATGCTCCGAAACCCAAATATTGGCTATTAAAATTTCAGCAAGAGTCACATAAAGTTTAAAGTAACATTGGAGACATGATGGTTTTATAGGAAAGGAAAATCAAGTAGGAAGTTCATTAACAAGATAATTGTTTTCCCTCCTGGTAATTACATCCCTCAACTCGTGGATGTCCTTTCACAAAAGTCAGCAAGGATAAATCCCATTATAAATTTATTATCTTGAATGCTTACAGTGTAGCTGAAGAAATGACCTGCAAAGGACTTTCTGGCATTGTCAAGTGACTAACAATGCAAAACATCACCTGGACAGCAAGTAATGGAAAATTCCTACAGCTGTATTAATTTATGAAGGCTTCAAGATTCTAACTTCTTACCAATTGTATTAACTCTTCATAACCTGAAGAGATTTATTTTCCTCATAGTTAAGTCCATAACTACAGAATCCACTGCAATTCTAATATAAAGCGAGCAGGTCAAGCATGGGAAGAATAAAAGACTTACATGAAGCATGCAGTTTGGATCCATTTCAAGTTCTGGGAGATAAAAGTTTCCATTTCCACCAAGCAAGCAACTGGGTTTGTTTTGCTGCGATTTAGTGGAATGTCCAAAGTGAAGGTGGCTGGCAGTCCCTTTTGTGTATTCATGGGATTCTTGTGTTTCCTCACTAGCAGCCTAGAGTGGAACAGGGGCACTTTAAGAGACCGATCGCATGAAGTCCAAAGATATGCAGTTAGGTGGATTGGCCATGCAACATTGCCCCTTAGTGTCCAAAAGGTTAGGTGGGGTTACTGGGTTACGGAGATAGGGTTGCCAGTGGCGTGCAGAGGGGGGGGGGGGGGGGGGGGGGCGACGGTGCATTGGCCCCGGGCATCCATTGGATGGGGGCATCCAATCAGAGAAGGGAAAAAAAAAAAAAATTTTTTTTTTTTTTTTTTAAATTTTTTTTAAAATTTAGATTACCCAATTATTTTTTTCAATTAAGGGGCAATTTAGCGTGGCCAATTCACCTACTCTGCACATTTTTTGGGTTGTGGGTGCGAATCCAACGCAGACACGGGGAGAATGTGCAAACTCCACACGGACATTGACCCAGAGCCGGGATCGAACCTGGGACCTCAGTTCCGTGAGGCAGTTGTGCTAACCACTAGGCCACCGTGCTGCCCCAGAGAAGGAAATAAGATAGTAATTTTAAAATTTCAGCGGTGATAAATCAATTTTTGGAGGCTCACCACACTGCAGAGGCAGTTGTTAGCCCTTTATTCCTTTAACATGGTGTACCCTTTCTGTCTAGAGAAAATGGTCCTTCTCCCCATCCCCCCCACACGCATGCACATGATGTACGTGGTGCAACCATCAAAAGCAACAAGCAGACGTGGCTGTTCGTTCCTGCGTTTCCTCGAGTCATAACTCGTCTTTTCTTCAGCTTTTTGTGCATCTAGATTAGTTCTTTTACCTACTCAGGTCAGTGAATAGCTCTAGAACGGGTGCAACTACGGTTTTCATAGGTTTTTTGGCGATATTTAATGAAATATTTACGTGGGATGTAGTAAGAGTGAAGCCTGGAAGATCAGAGGACTGCTATGGCATTTAATCTCGGAATAGGAGACATTTATTCCTTAACACGCTAATATTCGAATACAGATACCACTAATTTGCAAGTCTATGATATAAATTGCACAAAATTATCAGTGGAGAATCAGTGTGAAATAATTTGATACGAAGGAACAAAGAAATGAAATATGGTTTATCCGTCTGCAACTGACCGATTGTTTACCATTTTCTTCCCATTTTCTCATGCGTCTTACGGTTTTTGAGATAGAAAATGAAATGTTATGAGTATTTCGTGTACAACCGAGTGGAGCACAGAACAGGAAAAAAAAGAGGGCCAGAGTCGAAGAAGAGTCCCATCAAAGAGAGGCATTAGATGCATGGATAAAAAGAAGTAAAGAAGAAGTAGGAGGACCTGGAGAAGTAAAAGATGATGTGGGTGCAGAGAAGGATTTTTCTGATACGGATTCAGCTTGGTCAGAACATAATACTCTCTCTCCTCAGTCTCGTTGTCAGGATGATGATCCATGTGAAGAAAATAAAGAAGATATTTGCATATTTTTGCAAAGAAGCGATTTTGGCTGTTTGTAGAAGCCGATTCCAGATCATTTGAAGATGACAATATTACAACATGGCCCTGAAAGATATCAGAATAAAAGTGGTCCATTTGCTGAGAAGGATGGGAGATCATTTCCCACAGTGGTTTGATAAAGTTTCCACAAACGGAGAAATTGTGGAGAGAAAATGGTTGTTATACTCTCCATATCGGAAAGCATGCTACTGTTTTGTTTGCTTTTTGTTTTCAAAGGAGCATTTGTTGTCTGTGTCAAACTTTGGAAAGGAAGAAGGTTTCTCCACTTGGAGAAAATTTAATCCAACAATACCTGACCATGAGAAAAGCCCTTCTCATAGAGCTCACATGAGGGAATACCTGAACCTTGTAGTTCGACTCCATCATTCAACTACGATAGATGCTGAACTTCAACAGCGAATGTCTGCTGAAAAGAAAAGATGGAAAGCTACACCTGAACGGATTGTCGAGGTTATATCCTTTCTGGCAAAACAGAATCTGGCCTATCGTGGACATCGAGGAGAAGGAATATCTGGGTTATCAGAGCCAGGGGAGACAGTCAGTGAAAATACAGGAAACTTTCTAGCAACAATCAGACTTTTGGCCAAATATGATGACATCTTAGCAAAACACTTGCAGAGAGGGAAAGAGAAACCAAAAAGTGTCACCTACTTGTCCAACAGAATTCAAAACGAAATAATCAATCTTCTTGGTGAAACTGTCAAGAAAAATATAATTTCCGAAATTAAGGACGCAAAATATTTTAGCATAATGCTGGATTCAACTCCAGATATTGCCCATGAAGATCAGGTTTCTGAAATTCTGCGTTACGTTCATATTGATGAAAACAGAAAAGTAGAAATAAAGGAGACATTTCTGGGATTTTTTCAAGTCAACAAGAAAGATGCAGTCAGCCTGGTAAATAAAATTCAGGAAAAATTGGAAGAAGACAAAATTTCCATGAATGACTGTCGTGGTCAAGCATATGATAATGCAGCAGTTATGGCTGGAGTGAGAGGAGGTGTTCAACAAAAAATTCTTGAAGTTAACCCAAAAGCTGTGTTTGTGAACTGCGAGAACCACAGCCTCAATTTGTCCTGTGTCCATGCAAGTGAGGTGCAACCTGTTGTTGTTATATTTTTTGGCATTCTAGAAAAACTCTACTTTTTTTTCTTCATCTACTTCTCGTTGGGAAGTGTTAAAATCATTTGTCACTCGGACTGTGAAAAGACAGTGTGACACAAGATGGAGTTCCAGCCATGATGCTGTGCAAGTAATCCACGAAGAGTGTGACAACGTTATTGCAAGCCTTCAACACCTGCTGGAAGGAGAATTTTCAAGGGAAACTAAATCTGATGCAGGATCGCTACTGAACTCTATTCAACAGTTCCCGTTTATAGCTTTATTAAATTTTTGGTACTCAGTTTTATCATCAGTGGATAAAGTCTCAAAACATTTGCAGGATCCGAAAATGGGGTTCCATGAAGCTTCTTGTGATCTGAGAGGACTTATTCATATCTTGAATTTGAAGAATGACGAAATTATCCACAATGCAATAGATTTAGCCAATGAATATTGTCAAAATTGGGGAATACCAATTGCACGAACAAGGAGAAGAAGAATAATGCCTGGAGAGTCAGCAAGAGATAGTGGACTGACGGCACAAGAAGAAATGAATAGAGTAATGGTAGTGATTGTGAACAGATTAAAAACTGAAATTGAAGACCGCAGTGTCCGTCTTCAAAGACTCAGTGACCGATTTTCTTTTCTTCTGAACTTGAATTCAGGAGTGATTGAAGATGAACAAGAAAGAGAGAAATTATAAAAGGAATGTTCAGACTTTGCAAATTATTATGACAATGATGTGGTTGCAATTCAGTGGTATGACAAAATTATTGATTTTGTGATGCTCCTTCGAGCTGGAGGGAATAGAGTTCCCCCTGATCCTAAAGATGCTCTGGAGTCTTTACTACAGTATGGGAGGGATGTCTTTCCGACGCTGTGTGTTTCATACAGATTACTGCTTACAATCGCATTTTCAGTCGCAAGCTGTGAAAGGTCATTTTCAAAACTGAAATTAATAAAAACATATATGAGGTCTTCTATGTCACAGGAGCGACTGACCAACCTGGCTTTAATAAGCATTGAAAAAGAATTTTTCACAGCTGATGTAAAAAGTGAAGTAGTTCAGGTGTTTTGTGACAGGAGGTATCATTTGGGGAAAAGAACTTAATAAATTTGATTGATTTATATTAAAATCGAATAAAGCGTTTATTTCATGTTTCATCTCAAAATGTTTTCCTTTCTCATAATATTTCTCAGTATGTTAGGCCTTATACTTGGGTCTTTGGGGCATACAATCAAGATTTGCCCCGGGCATCACCAGACCTCTGCACGCCACTGGTTGGGGCATTTACCTAGATAGGGTGTTCTTTCGGACGCTAGGTGCAGGTACAATGGCCAAATGGCCTCCTTCTGCACTGTAGTGTAGTGATTCTAAGTCATCAGACATTTGCGCGGACAAATGGGCAGTCTGACATAGCAACCTCCTAATAAAGCTCTTCATTTATTTTGAACCGCTGAGGCCTGAAGACTTAATTTTAAAACCACCACATAAAAACTGACAATGAGGAAGGCCAACAGTGTTTGCCAGCACCTGAACAAAAAAGCACCCAGAAAGAAAAATAAATCATTAAAATCGTAGCTGCACGAAAGCTGGTGACGGAGCTGGAGCCAAGCAACATAGCAGCCACCGGAGAAACCGAAAAAATCATTGAAGACTCCAAACAAAGGAACTTTGGAAAGAAGCTCTCCACGTGCTCTGCCCAAAACTAACTCAGTAGCCATGAGCAGCAAGTACCCTGCAACAACAAAATTAGAGGCGGGGCTGTTGGAGAACAAGAAAAGGAGACAAGCTGAGCTCAGCTTTTCCATGTTTTGGGGAGAAAGCAAACACGGCAGTGGTAAAAATATGTGGCACGTTGTCCACACGCAGGTCCTTCCATAGTGACAAATGGCAGCGGTTTTTGGCGCGGTGGGACCGTTTGATGAAAATACCGAGTGATCGAACTCATATACAGAGAGATTCAACTATTTTGTTTAAGTGAACAAGATAGCAGCAGATCTAAAAGTGCCTTCTTGAGCCCAGTGGGGGTGGGGGTGGGGAGAGATTTAATCTCCTGAGGGGTCTGCTACAGCCAGAAAAGCCAGACACAAAAACTACGATGAAATAGTGGAAATATTGCAGGGTCACTCTTCACCAAAACCGTTAATCATTGCAGAAAGGTTTAGCTTTCATAATCCCAATAAAGAAGAAGGTGAATCGATTGCACTTTGTAGCTATCCTGAAAAGACTGGCTGAATGCTGCAAATCTGGGGATGTGTTAAATGATGCTATCCAAGACAGATTAGTCTGGTTTAAGGAGAGAAACTATTCAAAAGCAAGCTGACCTTAATGAAAGCTTTGGAAGCTGCTTCATCCATGGAATTAGCAGCCGAAGAAGCTCAACAGTTGGGTTTGAGCACACAAATTCACAAGGTGGTGTGGTCAATGTGTTGCTGCTACAATTCACCACTGTATTGTATTGTATTATGTTGATCCCCTTGTGGGCTCCGCCTGTGGCTCCGCCCCCTCGGGGGTGGTATATAGGTCTGCAGCCTGGAGGCGGCACTCAGTACAGAGCAGTCGCAGGCAGGCACAGATCTAGCTTATTAAAACCACTGTTCACTTCTACTAATCATCTTGTGTGAATTGATAGTCGCATCAGGTGGCAGTGAAACTCGAACACAGGCACACTCACACTTGCTTTATATGTGCAAAAACAGGGCATTCAGCAAATTAGTGGTGCAAAGAAAGCATTTGTGGTGATCTTAAAGTAACTATTAATCCTGTGCAGTGCACAGAGCAGTACCCTCTGTCCTTGACTGATGACTTACTCGCTGAGTAGGCTGGTGGCCACACTTCAGTAAAATTAACCTCAGTCAAGCATTTGAATATGGATCCAGATTCATAGCAGTTATTGTCGATAGTGACACACAAAGGGTTATTTTGATGTAAACGACTATCATGTGGCATCATTTCTGAACTAGCGTTGATCCAACGAGTTGTGGACCAAATATTAAACAGATTAGTTGGAGTTCAGTATTACTTAGATTGCATATAAGTTGACTGGAAAGAATGAGGAAGAACATCTCTACAACGTACAACACTCCAGAGATTAGAAGCTTATAGGTTAAGAGTCCAAAAATACAAATGTGTATTTTTCCAGACTTCAATTGAATATCTCGGACACGTCATCAATGCCAAGGGACTGCATAAGTCGTCTTTGAAATTCAAAGCCATTACTGAGGTACCCACACCTCAGAATGTGAACCAACTTTGATCTTTCTTCAGTTTACTAAATATTTGTCCCTAATCTGGCTACTATTTACAAACCCTTACACAATTTACTGTGTCAAAATAACACGTGGACCTGGGTGGATCAATGTGACAGAGCATTCGTGGAAGCCAAAGTGGCGTGGCTCAAGTCAGAATTCCTGACATATTTTGATCCAAATTTACCCCTGCAACTGGCATTGACACATCACCTTATGGGGTTGGGATGATGGTTTCTCACAAAATACCCACAGGAGAAGCTAATAGCCTTCGCATCCAGGCTCTTGAATAAGGCCAAAAGCAATTATGCACAGATGGAGAAAGAAGCCCCAGTTATGATTTTTGGGAAAAAGCAGCTCTACCAATTCCTGGATGGGAGGAAATTCATCTTATTGATGGACTATTGTCCACTAACAATGATTCTTGGACCTCATACCGGGATACTATCACTGGCAGAAAGCAGGGTGCAGAAATGGGCATTGTTCTTGCCACTGCACACACACACGACCAAGTATTGTCAGTCTAGCCTTCATGGGAATGCAGATGGACTTTCCCGACTACCCTTACCAAATAGTTCATTGATAAGCAGTTTGTGTGGAAATATTTTCCACTTCAAGCAAGTAGATAACACTCCTGTAACCACAGAGCAAGTTAAGAAGCAGACCAGAATTGTCCAGTACCGTCAGAGCTTACGGACATGGTGCTTCGAGGAACGACTTCAGGAGCAAACCCTGAGTTATATTCCACTCAAAGACTTGAATTATCTGGGGAATGAGAGTCATCATTCCACCACTACGAAGAAAACATGTATTAAATCAACTGCACAAAGGCCACTGTGGCATTGTAAGGATGAAGGTAGCTGGGGCTAGATGCTGAAATCGAGGAGAAGACGAGAATGTGTTTGTCTTGCAGCAAAGTTTGGAACGTGCGCCATTAGGCCCATTACACCCATGGGACTGGCCAGAAGAAGCTTGTCAACGGATACCTGTTGATTGTGACGGACCGTTTGAAGGACGTATGTTTCTCATTCTAGCCGAGACTTGAAATGTCCTGAAGTTGCCATCATGAAGACAAAGTCAGCAGAGAAAAACAATTGAGGGATTGAGTGACATCTTCGGCAGATGCGGTTAAACTGGTCAACCTGTGAGCCGATAATGGCCTGCCGTTCGTTTCACAAAGGTTTGTACACTACTTGAAGGAGAATGGAATTTAACACATCCAATCTGCTCCTTATCACCCTGCCACAAATGAGCTAGTAGAACGTTTTGTACAGACAACAAAACATTTGTTTTATTTTTATATAAATAATTATATAAATAATTTTTATTCAAGTTTTCAACAACAAATTTTATCACAACAAAGAAAAACAGTAACCCCTCCCCTCCAATACAAAAACAATATATTAAGAAGAAAAAGAAATAAGCATGAAACCATGAGAACAAACCACATAACGAACCCGTAGCCCTCCCCCCAGGTTTAGCTGTCTCTCCCCCCCCCCCCCCCCCCCCCCGTGGTTCACCCCTCCCTCCTCAGGTTTAGCCATCCCCACCCCACCCCAAAGTCCATCTCTCCCCTCCATGCCCCGGCTACCTTCCCCTGATTCCCGACCATTTTCCCCTGATTCATGGCCACCCGGCTATTCTTCCTCTTGTTCGTTGGCCACAAACAGGTCCCGGAACAATTGCATGAATGGCTCCCACGTTCTGTGGAAGCCGTCGCCTGACCCTCGGATGGCGAATTTGATTTTCTCCATTTGGAGAGATTCCGAGAGGTCGGACAGCCAGTCTGCAGCTGTGGGTGGTGCTGCTGACCGCCAGCCAAACAGGATTCTACGGCGGGCGATCAGGGAGGCAAAGGCAAGGGCGCCCTCCTCCTCAGGAATCGATCTGGCTGGTCCGAGACCCCGAAGACCGCCACTTTCGGGCATGGCTCCACCCTCACCCCCACCACTTTGGACATGGCCTCAAAGAAGGCTGTCCAGTACCCTGCAAGTCTGGGGCAAGACCAGAATATGTGGGCGTGGTTGGCCAGGCCTCTTTGGCACCGTTCACATCTGTCCACCTCCGGGAAGAACCTACTCATATGGGTTCTTGTTAAGTGGGCTCTATGTACCACTTTTAGTTGCGTCAGGCTGAGCCTTGCACACGTGGCGGTGGAGTTGACCCTATGCAGTGCCTCGCTCCAGAGTCCCCACCCAACGAAACATTTGTTGTAAATGTTGTAATACAGTTGTAAATGGAAAACAAAGTTCATTGTCTGAACACTTGATCCAATTCCAGCTCACATGCAGGAATACTATGCGACAAGAACCAATCTGCCAGAGACCGAAGCAACAGAGAGTCCAAATCAAGCTGTGCCAAGCTTGATCTTCCTGAGAACCTGATACTAATTGGGGACAGCAGTATCTCAGTTGAGAATCGGACTGCAGTCGTCAAGAATCACCCGGCTAAATGCACCCAAAACCAGACGTGGATTTTTTTTTCCGTTGAATTGTGCCCAATGATCCTGGAATCTTCCATTCTTCATCTGCAATATGAATTTTTGTTTTTAAATTTAGAGTACCCAATTCATTCTTTATTTCCAATTAAGGGGCAATTTGGCGTGGCCAATCCACCTAGCCTGTGGGGGCGAAAACCACGCAAACGCGGGGAGAATGTGCAAACTCCACACGGACAGTGACCCAGAGCCGGGATCGAACCTGGGACCTCAGCGCCGTGATCTGCACTATGAATTGGGTGAACATGTGTACCTCAACGATGTTGACAACCTGGTCTTTGTCCCCAAAACCTAACCTTTTTGTATGTCACTCGCATATCGCAGGTTTTAAAAGAAACAAGGTTTGAAGATTCTGCAGGATTCCTGTCATTAATTGTAATATAGAAGGTTTGTACCTCAGTACAATACTCCATATCATTATTACTGAATTTTGGCTCTATTTGGGTGTTTGGTTCAGTACTGAGTCATCCCGTCCTTTAGATTTTCCCAGAGCTTTTCTCTGTCAACCATTTACTTGTAGATTTTGAAACTGGGAATGTCTCTTGGTCCTGGCAGCCTTCTGAACAAACAGCGGCATTTCCAAAATTGAGATTGCATCTTGTAACTTTGGTAAGTTGACAACTATAAATGACATCTAATGTGATTGTGACAAAGAAAAATTATACCTCCTTATCTTTTATGATCTTGGATATGTTTGACCACACTATCCTCTTCGAATGCCTCTCTATCTTCATCCAGTCAGATGCGACTGGACTCGCCTGATTCCATTCTTGTCTACCTTATCATAGCCAAGATCTGGAGAAGATCCAACACGATTTTATTCAACGATATAACTAATATACATGCTCAGCTGTGGGTCGACACTAAACTGACTGAAGACCTGGTACTAGCCTGACCAGACTTACTAGGTACCGCATGGTGTTTGCACCGGCTAGCTCGTGGACTCTGACTGTCTCAGTGGCTGGGTCCAAAGAGAACGGGGAACCTAGTGCCCTCTGGCTTTATATTGGTAGTGTCCTGTCTGGTGATTGGCTGCTCTGTGCTGTGTGCTTACTGGTCATCCTCTGTGTCAATCACTGCCTGTCTGCACTTCATTATATACATGAGTGGATATTATGACACCTTCAGCTGCTACATCCCTATAAGCTCTGGAATGCGCTCGCGAAACATCTCCACCTCTCTCCCTCGAACATGCTCCTTAAAACAGAGCTGTTGGCCAATATTTTGGCCCCTTCCCTGAACATCACATGTGGTCAACGTTGTCAATTGTCATGAGTAATAATAATAATCTTCATTGTCACATTAACACTGCAATGACGTTGCTGCGAAAACTCCCTAGTCGCCACATTCCAGCATCTGTTCGGGTACACTGAGGGAGAATTCAGAATGTCCAATTCACCTAACAAGCACATCTTTCAGGACTTGTGGGTGGAAATCGGAGCACCCGGAGGAAACTCACGCAAACACGGGGAGAACGTGAAGTCTCCGCACAGACAGTGACCCAAGCCGGAATCGAACCTGCGATCCTGGTGCTGTGAAGCAACAGTGCTAACCGCTGTGCTACGGTGCCGCCCATGAAGGATGAGAAAGCATAGTTTTCCTTTGTCACAATTACATGAGATGTCACATTTTGTGTTTTGATGTTTCATGAAGCACTTTGGGGGTCTAATGATGATAAATACAAGTTGTTTTGTGTGATTATGATTATAAAGTTGTAATAATGCAGTATTGCACTGCACCACCTCTCATAGCAAGTGAGCACCATTCAGCATAACATTGGAACATGTGTATGTGCATGAGTGTGCGTGTGTGTCATTATCATTCAGCTGTGAGGTATCCTACAGCCCAGCGACACTGAAGTCTGAACTCAAATATGAAGACATAGGGCGAAATTCTCCGCCCCCCCACGACGGGTGGGAGAATAGCGAGAGGGCCTTCCCGACATTTTTCCCGCCCTCCCGCTATTCTCCCACCCCCCCGCCGAAGTCCCGACCCGAATCGCTGCCGCCGTTTTTTTACGGCCGGCAGCGATTCACAGCTGTTAGATGGGCCGAAGTCCCAGCCCTTTCCGCCGTTTTCACGAACGGCAAACACACCTGGTCTTGCCGTTCGTAAAAACGGCGTCACCAACTCGCTTTTTATAACCATGGCACCGATTGGCACGGCAGTACCACGGCCGTGCCAAGGGTGCCATGGGCCCGCGATCGGTGCCCACCGATCGCGGGCAGCGGGCCCGATGCCCGCGCACTACTTGTCCTTCCGCCGCCCCGCAGTATCCATTCGCGGGGCGGCTGAGGGGCAACCCGGCCCGCGCATGCGCGGGTTTCGCGCAAAAACGCGATGACGTCACCCGCGCATGCGCGGGTTGGAGTCTTCCAAACTGCGCATGCGCGGCTGACGTCATATGACGCGTCAGCCGGCGCTAACTCCGGTAAGCGGGCTTAACGATTTTCGTTAAGCCCGTCTTGCCGGAGCCTACGGCGTCGGGCTGCTAGCCCCGACCGGGGACCAGAATCGGTCCCCCGTCGGGAAGGGGCGCGCTGCCGTAAAACCCGCCCGGGTTTTACGGCAGCTTTACGATTTCTCCCGTTTTGGGAGAATCTCGCCCATAGCACTTGGAAAGATGGAGGAAAAAATACATTTAAAAAAAGCAAGTTGAGGTTAACAAATAATTGGGCGGCAAGGTGACACAGGGATTAGCACTATTTCTTCACAGCGCAAGGTTCCCAGGTTCGATTCCCAGCTTGGGTCACTGACTGTTCGGAGTCTGCACGTTCTACCCGTGTTTGCATGGGTGTCCTCCAGATTCTCCCAGTTTCCTCCCACAATTCCTGAAAGACGTGCTTGTTTGGTGAATTAGACATTCTGAACTCTCCCTCTGTGTACCCGAACAGGTGTCGGAATGTGGCATCACAGGGATTTTCACAGTAACTTCATTGCAGTGTTAATGCAAGCCTACTTGTCACGCTAATAAAGATTATTATTATTGGATGGTAGTGATCTGCCTACAGGACAGGGTTCTCTGCTCATTTCTCCATGCCTTGTGGTCCTGTACCTTCCTCTTGAGTTATTTGTTGGAGTCCCCCATTTACCATTAATGAGCTGGACAACTAAGATAGGGAGTACAGAGGGCAGCACGGTGGCACAGTGGGTTAGCCCTGCAGCCTCACGGTGCCGAGGTCCCAGGTTCGATCCTGGCTCTGGGTCACTGTCCGTGTGGGGTTTGCACATTCTCCCCATGTTTGCATGGGTTTCGCCCCCACAACACAAAGATGTGCAGGCTAGGTGGATTAGCCATGCTAAATTGTCCCTTAATTGGAAAAAATTAATTGGGTAATCTAAATTTTAAAAAAAGATAGGGAGTACAGGAGGTGTTTTCTCACAGACTTCCTTTTGTGCTTGAAGAAGCCACAAGTTCTCTTTCTGAAGGATGCTCTTCTACCTAATAAGCAGTAGTTGTCACCTGAGTTTCTCCATCACCACTAAAAACATGTTGGTCCCTGGTTGGCTATGGTTCGTATCCCTTAGCTGGGCCAGGGGCAACTCACAAACAGGCAATAGATACAAAATCCTTCAAAAGGGTTTATGGAGACAGTCAGATAATGTCACTGTCATTCTTATATTCATTACATTGCAGGAGCAGAGATTTACAATTTAAATAAATCCCATTTCATGTTCACATTGCATGCATTTACCCCATAAAAATTAATTTTCTATTTGGGGAAATAGTCTCTTGAAGAATTAAAATAAATTGCAGATATATAATCCAGTAAAGTATTTGATGAATACAAGATTATTAAAAAATAGTTCTGTCACACATATTTTCTGATATAAGGGCAATGCTGCATCTTAACCGGATGGGAGATGCTGTCTGACAGTTCCTTGTCATCTACGCATGATCTGATAGACAAGACCAGTTTATTTCCGTGAGATGTAACTGAAGGGAAGAAAACTTCAGAATCTTTCAATTTCCTTCAAAAAAAAACATGTTCCTGAGTGGGAGGGGGGTTAGGATATTGAGAAAATGCAATTTGAAAATCACTGCAGGAAATCCATTCAGCTTACTCTTATTGTGCAAATAAAGCTTTGTTCCTTGGTTATATTTGACGATGAAACAATAGTAAAGAACAGCAGGGACCAGGCCGTATCTAATTTCACTTTCATTTTCTATTCTTCCATTGATTTTGCAATCTCTTGTGTTTGTTATGATTATGTTGCCTTTTCCTGTCTTTACCAAACATCATCATTTGAATTGATTCCACTCCAAAGAATCACGACAGTGCAGAAGGAGGCTATTTGGCCCCATTGAATCTACACCAACCCTCTAAAAGTGCGCCATACCTATGCCCACACCCCACCCTTAACCCTATCGAAATTGCTCACCTTTGGACACTAAGGGGCAATTTAGCATGGCCAGTTCACCTAACCTGCACATCTTTGGATTGTGGGAGGAAACCGGAGCATCCGAAGGAAACCCATGCAGGCACAGGGGGAATGTGCAAACTCCACACAGTCACCCAAGGTCAGAATTGAACTCTGGTGTTGTGAGGCAGCAGCGCTAACCACTGTTGGATCGGATTTCGATTTTGTTTATTGTCACGTGCACCGAGATACAGGGGCTGGTTTAGCACACTGGGCTAAATCGCTGGCTTTTAAAGCAGACCAAGGCATGCCAGCAGCACGGTTCAATTCCCGTACCAGCCTCCCCAAACAGGCACCGGAATGTGGCGACTAGGGGCTTTTCACAGTAACTTCATTGAAGCCTACTCGTGACAATAAGCGATTTTCATTTTCATTTTTCATTTCAGTGAAAAGTATTTTTCTGCGAGCAGCTCAACAGATCATTAAGTACATGAAAAGAAAAAGAAAATCAAAGAAAATACATAATAGGGCAACACAAGGTACACAATGTAATTACATAAACACCGGCATCGGGTGAAGCGTACAGAGGTGTAGTGTTAATCAGGTCAGTCCATAAAAGGGTTGTTTAGGACTCTGGTAGTAGCAGGGAAGAAGCTGTTTTTGAGTCTGTTCGTGGGTGTTCTCAGACTTTTGTATCTCCTGCCTGATGGCAGAAGTTGAAAGAGAGAGTAAGCCGGGTGGGAGGGGTCTTTGATTATGCAGCCCGCTTTCCCCAGGCAGCGGGAGGTGTAGACAGAGTCAATCAATGGGAGGCAGGTTTGTCTGATGGACTGGGTGGTGGTCACGACTCTCTGAAGTTTCTTGCAGTCGTGAGCCAAGCAGTTGCCATACCAGGCTGTGATGCATCAAGATAGGATGCTTTCTATGGTGCGTCTGTAAAAGTTGGTAAGAGTTAATGTGGACATGCTGAATTTCCTTAGTTTCCTGAGGAAGTATAGGTACTGTTGTGCTTTCTTGGCAATAGCGTCGACGTGGGTGGACCAGGAAAGATTTTTGGCAATGTGTACCCCTAGAAATTTGAAGCTGTCAACCATCTCCACCTCGGCACCATTGATGCAGAAAGGGGTGTGTGCAATACTTTGCTCCCTGAAGTCAATGACCAGCTCTTTATTTTGCTGGCATTGAGGGAGAGATTATTGTCGTTACACCACTCCACTCGGTTCTCTATTTCCTTCCTGTATTCTGACTTGTCATTATTCGAGATCCAGCCCACTATGGTCGTATCGTCAGCAAACTTGTAGATGGGGTTGAAACCAAATTTTGCCACGCAGTCGTGTGTATACAGGGAGTTTAGTAGGGGGCTAAGTACGCAGCCTTGCGGGGCCCCGGTATTGAGAACTATTGTGAAGGAGGTGCTGTTGTTTATTCTTACTGATTGTGGTCTGTGGGTCAGAATGTCAAGGATCCAGTTACAGAGTGAGGAGCCAAGTCCTAGGTTTTGGAGCTTTGATATGGGCTGGCTAGGATTATGATGTTGAAGGCGGAACTGTAGTCAATAAATAGGAATCTGATGTAGGAGTCCTTGTTGTTAAGATGCTCTTGGGATGAATGTAAGGCCAGGGAAATGGCATCTGCTGTGGACCAGTTGCGGTGGTATGTGAATTGCAGTGGATCAAGGCGTTCTGAGAGTATAGAGGTGATGTGCTTCATGACCAATCTCTCTCAAAGTACTTCATTACGATTGACGTCAGGGCCACCGGACGGTAGTCATTGACGCACGTTGCCTGGTTCTCTTTGGCACTGGTATGATGGTGGTCTTCCTGAGGCAGGTGGGGATAGGTTAAAGATGTCTGCGAACACATCTGCCAGCTGGTCAGCGCAGGCTCTGGGTGTACAACCAGGGAACCTGTCCGGACCCGTCGCCTTCCGAGGGTTCATTTTCAGGAAGGCCGATCTGACTTTGGAAACTGATAGTGGGTATGGGTGTGTTATGGGCTGCTGGGGGAATCGACAATGGATCGTTGATTTCCTGCTCGAACCGAGCATAGAATGCATTGAATTGATCGGGGAGGGGTGTGCAGCTACTGGAGATACTGCTCAGCATCGCTTTGCCACCGTGCTGCTGCACTTTGATCATAGAAACATAGAAAATAGGTTCAGGAGTAGGCCATTCATCCCTTTAGGCCTGCACCACCATTCAACATGATCATGGCTGATCATGCTAATTCAGTATCCCACTCCCGCTTTCTCTCCATACCCCTTGATCCCTTTAGCCGCAAGGACTACTTCCAACTTCCTCTTGAATATATCCACTGAACTGGCCCAACAGCTTTCGATGATAGAGAATTCCACAAGTTCACAACTCTCTGAGAGAAGAAGCTCTTCCTCACCTCAGTCCTGAATGGCTTGCCCTTATTCTTAGGCTGTGACCCCCGAGTTCCGGATGTCCCCGACATCGGGAACATTCTTCCCGCATCTGGCCTGTCTAGCCCCATCAGGATTTTATATGTTTCTAAAATCACATGTAGTATTCCAAAAATATTAATTCATAAAGGTTTTTATTGGATATTCTAGGCTAGGAACTGACAATAAGAAATCGATTGGGCTTTGAAAAGTATGCCTTCGAAGCATTAGAAACCGATAGACAGACTCAACCTCCTGGAAGATTGCACAATAATAAAACTGGTACAATGAGAAGTCATCAGTTAAGTTTTTTTTATAAATTTCGAGTACCAAATTATTTTTTTTTCCAATTAAGGGCCAATTTAGCGTGGCCAATCCACATAGCCTGCGCATCTTTTGGGTTGTGGGGGTGAGACCCACGCAGACACGGGGAGAATGTGCAAATTCCACACGGACAGTGACCTGGGGCTGGGATTCGAACCCGGTCCTCAGCGCCGTAGGCAGCATGTGCCACCGTGCTGCCCAGTCACCAGTTAAATTGATATGGTCATAGGGAATAAGCAGTCAATCTTAATGAACTTACTTATGCAACAGTGCCCATTCAGCCATGAAGCTGGCCCATGAAGGCCTTTAAAAAGTCCAAAAATAAGTTGACTGCTTATTCCCTTACCCACCTTTGCGTCCCTGGGGAGGAGGTCTCCTCGACTGATTCCTCTTTTTCCAAACTTGGGCGGGATTCTCCGATCCCCCGCCAGGTCAGAGAACTGCCCGGGGCTGGCGTCAATCCCGCCCCTGCCGTGTCCCGAATTCTCCGCCAGCAGAGATTTGGCGGGGGCGGGAATCACGCCGCGCCAGTCGGCGGGCCCCCTGCGGCGATTCTCCGGCCCGCGATGGGCCGAAGTCCCGCCGCTGTCAACCCTCTCCCGGCGGCGTGGATTAAACCACCTACCTTACCGGCGGGAGCCATTGCGTCGCCATTCTTTCTGACGGTGGAAGCTGGGTCCTTCCTTTTGCTGGGTTGGATCTCGTCTTCTGTGTCTCCTTATCTCTGAGACTGACTGGCTCATCTTAAAATGTGTCAATAAATGTTCCTTATCACAAGCTGGTTTCTGTCAGGTGACCATAGTATCTGTTTTTCTCATGTCCACACAAATAATCCTTGGTGATTTAAGCATTGACACAATAGGGTTGGAATTTCAGCCATTGGCATCTCCGTGTGAATGAATCACCACTATTCCATGAAATTCCATTCTGCATGACCATTGTTCCTTAATTTCTGTGGGTATTTGGACAATAGCTGCTCTTAATCTGCAGGAAAGCTCTTTTGAATTTTTAAATGCCCAAGAAGGTTATTTGCATTTTAATGTCCTGTCCGGAGAAGCAGGCTAACTTACAGCTTTTTTCATTTCATACATATTGACAATCAAGAGGGAAGGTCACTGACCTCTCAACTCCACTTTGTTTTAAAGCAAATTGTCCATTCTCCATTTTGTTTTTAAAAGTAAAGTGTCCATTTTCCATATATCCATGGGTATAATTGCATGAGTGTGACAACAGTGAGATAATAATATACTCCAGACCAATTTCTGTATTCTCCCTGCGTCATTTACCACAGTCCAAAGACGTGCAGGTTAGGTGGATTGGCCATGATAAATTGCCCTTAGTGACCAAAAAGGTTAGGAGGGTTTATTGGGTTACGGGGATAGGGTGGAAGTGGGGGCTTAAGTGGGTCGGTGTAGACTCAATGGGCCGAATGGCCTTCTTCTGCACTGTATGTTCTATGTTCTATGTTTTGGCGGATCATGTCTTGGGCCAATAGGGTACGGATTTTCCTTCAAAGTTCACCACACCATGAATACTGACTCTCAACCACGGCATGACAGAGGACAGTGTGAAGTGGTTTTGTCACAGGAGAGCAAGAGAAATAAATGCTGAGGATGCTGAAGGTCGAATCAAATTACAAAGATCATTGTAAGCACACAAAGCAGAGTAGGCAAGCCCCGAACCCACCAAATGCCATCAGCATAAAGTCAGGTCAATTTTAACTCCCAGGCCTCAGAATGGAGGCCTGCCTACCAGGTTGCATTATGAACGAGTAGTCCATGCACTTTCAGGCTGTATTTCTCATGACCACTCTCCCCCCCCCCCCCCCCCCCCCCCCCGCCCCCCCCCAACCCCACTCAGGGCGTTCTCCAGCAATCGCCAATTTGTGACATCCTCCATGTAATGTTTCCCATGTGAACGGTTGGTATCACCGCTTTCTTCAAAGGTTCCTCATTGGCCAGGAGATGCAGGTGTGAGGCACTGACTGTGCAGCTCTCATAAATGCACCGCCTGCCCCATTTTCTGTTCTAACCAGCACTTCGGAGCTACTGCCAGTGATCCAAACAACCTGACATTCTCTTTGCTGAAACACGGAAACGGCTCCTCTGGAGTCATAGCAGGTGCCGGCACTTTGTGGCGTGCTGGCACAGTGGTTAGCACTGCTGTCTCAGAGCGCCAGGGACCCGGGTTCATTTCCGACCTTGTGTCACTGTTAGTGGAGTTTGCACATTCTCCCCGTGTCAACGTGGGATTTCTCCCACAGTCCAAAGATGTGCAGGTTAGATGGATTGACCGTGACAAGTTGTCCCTACTGTGCAGGTTAGGTGGAGTTACAGTGTTATGTGGATAGCGATGGGGTTGGGTGCTCTTTCAGAGGGTCGGAGCAGGCTCCAATGGTCTCCTTCTCACTGTAGGGAATCTATGACAAAGGAAATGCCGGCATTCTATGACTTTGTGTTGCAAGGTGCAAACGGGGCTCAAGGACCAATTCTGGGTTGGTCTCCAGGGCTAATTGTGGTATAAACCTATGGAACACTGATGGGTATGCACCAAAAATGAGACCATTTTCAGTCCACAACACTTTAATCAGAGGACAGGGGAGAGGAGAGAATAGGATAATAATAGGGGCTGTAAAAAGAATTGAAAGAAAATCCTAAAGACCACTGTTACCTCAAATTTGCATTGAAAAAACACTAACTTGCTTGGATGGCTTTCAGAGAGAAATGTGTGATGTTAATATGCCCTCGTCTATAGTTGGTGCTTGGTGAATCATTCAGCTGCAATAAATTGCCACATTGCATCTTTTACATTGTGGTATTTGTTCAGTCGTTCTGTCATGCCATGTATGCATTTTGGCATAAAGGCCAACATGCCAACCTAAGACAAAGCATTGACTTTGAATTATTCGATATTCAGACTATAATATGTCATGTTATATTAACAGGTTTCTGAGAAGTAGGATTGAAAGCGAACCAGGCTTGTTTGTGTGCACAAACAATGAATTATTCTCAGCATTTTAAAAAATAATTGGGTCATAATGAGTTTTTGTTTCACAAATAAAGACTGAATTCTTATTGAACAATGATTTGCAATTTGTAAAGAAATCAGAAAAGCCTTTACCTTGAGTTAGGTAGAAATGAATTTTAAGTGCTGCACTTACTGTCAAGGGCCAATTAATTCGGCTTTGCGCCAATGACGAGTTATGTAATGAAGAAATGATCTGTCGGATGTGACGTGAACATAAACCCGTGGCAGAAAATTGATTAAATCTGAATATGTCCAAACCAATTGAACCTATTAATTCCCAATTTAGTTTGGGTTTGACTAATAAGGAAAATAACAGGATAGAGTTTCTCTTCACCACCCATGTGTTTAATAGATTTCATAGAATTTACAGTGCAGAAGGAGGCCATTCGGCCCATTGAATCTTCACCAGCCCTTGGAAAGAGCACCCTACTTAAGCTCACATCTCCACCCTATCCCTGTAACCCTGTAACCCCACCTAATCTTTTTAGACACTAAGGGCAATTTAGCATGGCCAATCCACCTAACCCACACATCTTTGGACTGTAGGAAGAAACTGGAGCACCCGGAGGAAACCCACGCAGACACAGGGAGAACCTGTTAGCCTGGGTCAGAGTGTAAATCTCTTGTCCTTCAGAGAGCATATCCAATTGCTGGGTGATGCATTCTGTCAGATTATGTGAAGATCAAAATATAGCCCAGTACTGCTTAGCCATTTTCTTCTCAATGATCAAAGAAAATGTGACCTGGGCAAATTGATTATCATGCCAACAAGTATATTTTTCAATATGTTCCCTTATTATTTTGTAAAGTACCTGGCTATATTTCCGTGCACTTAACTACCAGGTTTAGCATTCTCTGGGTGATATTAACTTTATAGTGTCTGTGAGACAGGTGTGCCATGAAAGTAACCTAACTTGAATACAATGAGAGCCTGAACTGCTAGAAGTCCACAGTATTCCACAGAAATGCTCAACTCTTAAGTGAATAATCATGAATAGGAACCCGCAACGACAATTAACTTTCCATTAATTCTTTAAAAATCAGTTTGGGGTGATGATTAACAAAATTGTCAGAACCTAAATAGATAGGCGTTGGTGGACTGTTAATCACCATTAATCTTGATCTCTGTGTTTCCATTTAAATCACAGGTTGTAGTTTATATTTTTATATTTTTGGCAATCTGGCTCCAGTTGTCACTTACCTTTCTACCGGGCTTCATAAAAATATGACAGAAATAGTGATACAAGATGCTGTTATGTGGCAGCATCACAAAACAATATGGTCACCTTGCACCAGAGCGGGTATCCAAGTCCGTCCAACTGAGTATTGGGGTAATGCAATACTATGTTTTTAGAACTCGTTTCTTGGCAGTCATGGTAAATTGTATATTTTCAAAACAAAAATTCTTGATGGAAAATTCAAACTTCCGTCCAAACAGAAGCTTAACCAAGTTGAGAGCAGCTAATGAATTATGCCAAGAGATTCATCTTTGTGTTTAAATCAGTTGCCGAACTGAAGTTTGGGATGTTAACAGGCAACTTCTGTTGCTGGAAAGAATTACTCGTCAAAATCTCCAGGAGCAGATACAAGATACCAAAATTAAATTTCTAATTTTGTGGTGCTCAGTTTGAGCCTTGACATTTGTTACATTGTATTTGCAATTGTACTGCGCTACCTTCTTTCCAGTTAGATCCATGAAAAGGTAGCGATGTGGTTTAATTCTAAGTTTACGCGATAGTTCAGCATTCACTAAAATTATCATTGTTCAGGAGGGAGTGATCATTCCAATGGAGATTCTGAAATATATAAATATTTATGGGGGTCTTGTCAATGAATTATGTTCCAATTTAATTTATTCCCTCTTTCACATATAGGGGTGGCACAGTGCTGCCTCACAGCTCCAGGGGGTCCCAGGTTCAATTCCGGTCTCGGATGACTGTCTGTGCGGAGTTTACACGTTTTCCCCGTGTCTGCGTGGGTTTCCTCCGGGTGCTCCAGTTTCCTCCCACAGTCCAAAGATGTCCACGTTAGGTGGATTGGCCATGCTAAATTGCCCCTTACAGTCCAAAAGGTTAAGTGGGGTTACTGGGTTATGGAGATAGGGTGGAGGCATGGGCTTAAGTAGGGTCTCTTTCCAAGAGCCGGTGCAGACTCCATGGGCCGAATGGCCCCCTTCTGCACTGTAGGTATTCTATGATTCCAATTCCATCTATTTGCAGCAATAAGATCTAAAGAACTATCTTCACAGTAGGAAATTCAGAAAACTGATAAAGTAATTTAGCCCATCAACCTTGCTCCTCTCGCAGGCCCAACAGAATCCATTATGTAGTCTATACCCACCAACGTGACCTTCTGTGGGGAAATTAATTCTGTGCAAATACAAGGGCAGCACGGTAGCATTGTGGATAGCACAATCGCTTCACAGCTCCAGGGTCCCAGGTTCGATTCCGGCTTGGGTCACTGTCTGTGTGGAGTCTGCACATCCTCCCCGTGTGTGCGTGGGTTTCCTCCGGGTGCTCCGGTTTCCTCCCACAGTCCAAAGATGTGCGGGTTAGGTGGATTGGCTGTGATAAATTGCCCTTAGTGTCCAAAATTGCCCTTAGTGTTGGGTGGGGTTACTGAGTTATGGGGATAGGGTGGAGGTGTTGACCTTGGGTAGGGGGTAGGGTGCTCTTTCCAAGAGCCGGTGCAGACTCGATTGGCCGAATGGCCTCCTTCTGCACTGTAAATCCTATGTAAACCTATGTACTCTCAAATTCCCAGTTAAGCAAAACACAAAACTGCGATCACAAATTCAACCTTGGCTTGCTATCTCAACAAATCACATTACTCATCCTTATTTCTGATCCGGAAAGTACTAGAACTCTCCATAATCCTCAGTTCTATTCCCAACCAATAACCTATCAAATCGTTTTTGAAATAGTTAATCACCCCAACATTAAATGCTTTATGGATAATTCACATATTCTCTACACTGTGCTGTACATGTGACTGCTAGGTTTAACAATTTCTCAATCCACTCGGTCAAAGCCACAAAAGAGGCGATTGGGACAGAAGGCTCGGTAACCTCATTACGTGGGTTAGCCATTGTGCATACCTGCACCAAGCAGTCTGGGATGCTGGCATAAACTGTGTGAGTGACATTGGAAACTATAACTGGTTGGACACTTCAGGTGGTATTTTATGTTCTGAAGATGCAGTTGACAGAATGTGTGAAAATAGGAAGGGAACAAAAGATGGAATCCAGTGTGTAGTCAGAACTGGTATCACTTATGCGACGCCAGTGGGCACGATATTAAATGGCAAAGAAAAAATTAACCTGGAGGACCTTTTCCTAAGCCCAAAATATCAGGACAGGCTGCATAAGATAATAACAATGGCAACGGTGATTGAATCAAAAATAAGAGCACTCAAGAGTGGTCAACAGGTTCTGGTTGAACCGCAGCTAAAAAGCTTAGACTTACTCAATTTAGCATTGTACATGTCACAGTAGGTCACAAGCTATTAAATTCTGGCTGGACCAAGTGACCTCCCTTATCTTCGTCTTATGAGCTTCGTGTCCTTTTTTATATTTCTATGCCAGTCAGGAAAGCAATCTAAACTGGTCAAAAGCGAGTTCCTGAAACCAGTTACATAAATGACGTGACCTCTTCAGCATCATTATAACTCATCTTAATGTTTGCAAAGTCATTGCAGATCTTTCTGTCAGTCTATCACTGGAGATGACATGAAAGGCAAAGGTAAGAGAGAATGAAGCTGGCATCATTTGAAATGAGCGAGGGAATGGGTGACCATATTGGCTTGGTCAGATTGAAAGTACGTGCTCTCTTAACCATATTGTAGAAAAATTAATTATTTGAACGTTTTAGAGTCATAGAGTCATGCACTTTGGAGTTGGCATCTTTGACTATTGAGACACGGTCTGTACAAGCAGGGTTAAGGGTAGCTCGGGTGCTAGCTCAATGGCAGGGGTGGGGGGAGGTGTTAGGGGGCACATGGTAAATCTCTGCACGTAACTTCGAAGAGGACTTCAATGTGATGCATTGGAAGGTCAGCCTGAAAGTCTGTGCCCACTGTCAAGAAGCATGGGAAGGTGCGGCACCAACTCCCGGAGCTTGGAACCCATCCTGTCAAGCGCGGACGTGGTCGCCAACTCTGTGAGAGCACTTGCAGCCTCATTCCTGATGCACTGTTTCATGGGCAATCTTTTGGCTTCCATTGTAACACAAGCAGAAGCCATTGAGCTGAGACAGCTCAATCAGCAAGCTCAGACTGATGTCACGTAAGCTCAGACTGCTGTCGTTATAGCTTCAGCTATCGGTATTCAAAAAGGCGTGTGGGGTGTCACAGCAACCTGCCACCCACCACGTTGTCAGGATTGCTGACACACCACCCCGGGACAGTGATAATGGCCCAAGGTACATTAACCTACTATTCTCTCTCACCCTGACAACATTCATTCTACCACCAATGCCACTCTGGCAGTGCCCTTGTTGTTGCCTGCCAGCCTGCAAGCCAGCCAGTCCAGACTGCTGCGGCCCATGCCAAGATGGTACAAATCATTGTGCCTTCTCGGGTCAGAGCTACTCAAGGTCATTCTGCAAAGCCATCCCCAGTCATCCCCAGGGAAAGTCAGCAGCCTTCCACCAGTTATGCCTCAGTCACTGGGGTACCACTGTGTAGGAACACTGGGACAGTCAAAAACACGGAGGACAGACACTAAAGGAACACACAAGAGTGATTCGTTGACATTTGGAAGCAATATGTCATGATTTGATTTATAGGTTTGGTTTGGAATACTTATTTTGTGGTGGTTTTTATTTTATTTTTGCGTTGTGGCGAGAGGGGAGGTGAGTTGGGGGAATGTTGGTGAAAGGGAAATTGAGGAAGTGCTTTTTGTGTTGTAGCTGGCTATCTCAATCACAGACAGCCTGTTCAGAGAGAGGGTAAAAGCAAATTACTGAGGATGCTGGAATCTGAAACAAAAACAGAAAATACTGAACAATCTCAGCAGGTCTGACAGCATCTGTGGAGAGAGAAGGGAGCTAACTTTTCGAGTCTGGGTAACTCTTGGCCAAATCTGGACAGGACTGGGTCAGATTTATACTGTTCTTGGGAGCCGTGGAGTGGTGGGGCTGGATAGGGGACCAGGGATAGGTGGAGATTGACAACTATGTTGTGGACAGAGAGACAAACGGAATGATGCAAAGTTGAGTGGGAGGGTGAGCTGTGAGGAGGATGCAGAGATGCTTCAGCAGGATTTGGACAGGCTGAGTGAGTGAGCACATGCATGACAGATGCAGTATAATATGGATAAATGTGTGGTTTTCTGCTTTGGTAGCAAAAATAGGAAGGAAGATTATTTGAATGGATGTAAATTGAGAGAGGTGGATACACAGTGAGACCTTGGTGTCCTTGTGCATCAGTTGCTGAAAGTAAGCGCGCAGGTACAGCAGGCAGTAAAGAAGGCAAGTGGTATGGTGGCTTTCATAGTGAGAGAATTTGAGTATAAAACAAAGAACAAAGAAAAGTACAGCTCAGGAACAGGCCCTTCGGCCCTCCAAGCCTGCGCTGACCATGCTGCCCGTCTAAACTAAAACCTTCTACACTTCCGGGGTCTGTATAGGGTTATATTGTATAGGGCATTGGTGAGACCACACCTGGAGTACTGTGTGCAGTTTTGGTGCCCTTATATGAGGAAGTATGTTCTTGATATGGAGGGAGTGCAGCGAAGGTTTACCAGGCTGATTCCTGGGATGGCGGGTCTGTCATATGAAATAAAATGAAAATCGCTTATTGTCACAAGTAGGCTTCAATGAAGTTACTGTGAAAAGCCCCTAGTCGCCACATTCCGGCGCCTGTTCAGGGAGGTTTATGCGGGAATTGAACCGTGCTGCTGGCCTGCCTTGGTCTGCTTTCAAAGCCAGCACTTTAGGCCCTGTGCTAAACCAGCCCCTGAGGAGAGACTAAATCAGTTAGGATTATATTCATTGGAGTTTAGACAGTGAGAGGAGATCTCATAGAAACTTACAAAATTCTAACAGGATTAGATGGATCATGGGGAGAACTAGGGGTCATTGTTTGAGGATAAGGGCTAAATATTTTGGGATTGAGGTGAGGAGAAATTTCTTCTCCCTGAGAGGGGTGAATCTGTGGAATTCGCTACCACAGAAAGCAGTTGAGGCCAAAACAGTGTGTAATTTGAGGAATAGCTCTTGGGGCTAAAGGGATCAAGGGATGTGGGGAAAAGGCGGGATCAAGGTATTGAACTTGATTATCAGCGATGATCATAATGAATGGTGGAGTAGGCTTGAAGGGCCGAATGACCTCCTCCTTCTTCTATTTTCTATGTTTCTGTGTAAATGGGGTGGTTAAGGCTAAGAAGGATGCTGATAGTGGCACATAAAGAGATTGGAATGTGAGAGTGGCAGAACAAGGGTAAGCAGTGTGTTAAGGTGCAACTGGGGACAGCGCTTTGTAACGTCTTTTCTTACATGTGTGTTGTGCATGTGTGCAGGGAATGTGCACAGGAATCTTGTATCATATCATCAAAGCCTAGCACTCGTCATTCAGTAGTCACTCCCAACTATTAGTCAGGGGAGATCAAATCAGAAAGAAGGCATCATGATTGTGCCGGGATACTGAACGTCGACCCGCATGGTTCTTTGCGCATGGTCAACACTGCAGCTGGACACTGAGAGGGTGAAATCTCAGAGATAACATGTGGAGTAGCCTGCAATGATACAAAGCTGTATGTTTGCTCTGCCTGCTCCACTTGGTGTGAGAGAATTAAATATATTCCGCCATCTTGAAACACAGCTAAAATCACCTTCCCAGCCAGTGCTCCAAGGCAATTGCAGTTGTGGCCGCAGCCACATAGTGCATGTCATGAGGACATCTTTAGATCATTTATAAATTATGCTCGATTGTTACTCCATTCACCACCTTCAGCATTCACCCCCTCCACCACTGGAGCACAGTGGCAGCAGTGTGCAGCGTCTACAAGATGCACTGCAGCAACGTACCTTCAACAGTACCTTCCAATCTCGCGACCTCTGCCACCCAGAAGGGCAAGGGCAGCAGACTCGTGGGAACACCATCACCTGCAAGTTCCCCTCCAAGTCACACAGCATCCTGATTTGGAACAATATCACCTTACGTCCACTGGGTCAAACACCTGGAGCTTCTTTCTGTGGTGTTCTTTGTGTTGTTAAATTCAGGATGGCGTAGTGTTCACAAAGACCATAAAATAGTTTGAACTTAAGCAAAGCTATAAATTTATGAACACTACTAATTTGGATTCAACACATACTCCTAAAGAATACACAGTTGATTATTAACATTTAAACAACACTCATCTACAGCTAATCTTTATACTAATATAATCTATGATCTGCTCTCACTCACACTAGTTGTACTTCTGACTCACTCTAGATAACTCCTGCACACACTCTCCCACAAGGCTTAGCCTTTTAGAATTGTAACTGTAGCTCCCTCTAGTGGCTACTCTAGACACTTCATTAACCCTTGCAGTTCTTACAGTTGTGATAATACCGCACCTTCCTAACAGCCCTGTGGGTGTACCTACACCAGATGGATTTCAACAGTTTAAGAAGGCTGCTTATCACCACCTTCTCAAGGCAATTAGGGGTGGGCAACAAATGCCCATGAAAGAGCAAAAAAAAGATAGTGGAAACAATGGCCTTCCTATCGATGCCTGCAGTACTTCCAGAACAACTGCGTTAGTAACAATTTTCTGATGATAAAAATGCAACCAATTCTTTATCTACCCCAAGTCTTTGTACTAATCCCACAGGACTACGTTTTACAGAGTAGCTTTTCATGTGACAATTTTCAGGTACTTTGTGAAAATTGAGGTATGCAATGAGCTGTATCTTACACAGGAGGCAGGGGGACCCTCTATTGGGGCTGTCAGTGGGACACAGGGCTCTGGTTGAGCTGGCCATCTGCCGCTGCTCACAAAATTGGATGCTGGCAGGAAGGTACCGGCCCACTGGTGCCATTTTACCAGCTCCCCCCCCCCCCCCCCCTCCCCCCCCCCCCCCCCCCCCCCCCCCACCTTCCAGCCTGTCAACAAAGGGCTGGTAAAATTCAGCTCTCAATCTTTATAGGTCATTGGAATGCAACAGGAAACAAGGAGCAGGGAAAAATGTCACAAGATGGCAGATGAGTTTAATGAGGTTGATTGTATCATGCCAGGCGGTGGAGACGTTCCCAACATGCAAGTCTTTCATCACGACCTTTGGCAAAGATGGTTTCCTGGATACCTAGGCCTGCATTTTTCGCCTATTGGATGCACACACTAGACAGGTCCGGAAGTGGGTGTGAAACCCGCTTCCAACCGAGAGCAGTTCTGGAATCCAATTTCACGCTGGCTGTCTAATTAATGGACAACCAGTGTGAAACGTGTGCTGGGGAATGCTCAGTGCTGCTGGGAGGATGGTGGTGGTGGGGGGGGGGGGGGGGGGGGGGAGGGTGGGGGGGCTGGCAGGTTCGGAGAAAAGGGAGTGTGTGGGCTGGAGCTCCTAATGGATTCCTGCAGGGGAACAGTCACTGCGGAGCAGTTTCAGTGAGCTGCAGACCTGTACAAAATTAATTGCGATAGAAAATTGTTGCAAAGAGTGTCAAAATGGTATATTCAAGCATAAACCTCAGTCCACAGACACCTGATGGTTTATCTGCTCATAGATCGAGGTCGCAGCTGAAACGTAAAGGCTGCCTGGCTAATCTTACCCCCCTCGCCCCCATCAACCATAAAAGCAGAAGGTCCACGTAAAGTTGCATTTTATTGGCCGAATAATGTGCTACATTTCTTGCTTGATTGTCGGTGGGCACACTTCCGAATCTTGCATGCGCCCGTCAACCGAAATACTGCCTGATTGCACGATGACATCGGGACACATGTCCTGAAATGAAATGAAAATCACTTATTGCCACGAGTAGGCTTCAATGAAGTTACTGTGAAAAGCCACTAGTCACCACATTCCAGCGCCTGTTCGGGGAGGCTGTTACAGGAATCGAACCATGCTGCTGGCCTGCCTAGGTCTGCTTTCAAAGCCAGCGATTTAGCCCAGTGTGCTAAACATGGGGGATGTCTTCTTGAGAAATTTCACGCCATTCCTGGTCCGACATGGGTCCACCCCGGCAACGTAAAATTCTGGCCCTAGTTACAGTCTAACTAATTACATGTAAGTACCTGCCACATTTTTCAAATTAATTACAGTGCAATTGATAAGTTAATTATGTGGTGTGAGTATTGTAAGTATGTAGAGTGGCGGCGCACCATTGAGGTTGTACACGGTTTTGGTCAGACAGATACAAAATGAGAAGCATCGGCAATTGAGTGAGTGGAGAATTAAATGTACACTGACTGATTATAGCAGCATAGGAACCATGGGAGCCATTCAGCAAAGAACAGAATATATTTAACAGCAGATTAATTGAGGCCTCCTTGATCTGAATGGTTTAAAAACACATGGGAAAGTTTTTGAAGATATCTACAAAGAAGTTATCTACAAAGTCGATGAACATTTAAGAATGACATTGGGTAAAAATAAGGGGCGCGATTTAACCACCGCGTTGCGCCCTGTGGATATTTGGGCGCGCCAGGTTAATAGTGGGAAAGGCCAAAATCGATGAACCTTCATTTGCATTCATTTGAATCTCATTAGTGAGATTGAAGTCGAATGAAGTGCCCTCACAGGAATTACCCGACATCCCAGTGGAAGGCACACGGGCGCCGTTTAGTACTCCTTTTCAAAAAAGTGAAGCTAGCGCAATGGTTGCAGAGAACTGAGCAGGTGAGTTGCCATTTCTATTTTCTGGCAAGCAGCTCAAGGACACAGGAGCTGCTGTCCCAGTGCTCGGTGGGAGTGGGGGTGGGGTGGGGGGTGGAAACGACCCTTCAGGGAAGTTTGGCTTGGGTTGATGCGTCCCACATTGGGGGTTGCCTCTGGGCCGGCAGAGGGGGGAAGGCGGGAGGAGGTGGGGGGGGGGGGGGAGTTGAGGCACTTTGCATATGTGAGACCTTCAAGCCATCTTTAAATCTTGTGGAGGCCCTGACGGGGGTATCCACAGCTGCAGCCTGTCTGTCCCACTCAACACTTTCAGGACAGAAGATTGCTGTAGTTTCAGTGCCAGAAAGAAAGACAATTTTTTCTGCGATAACTGGGTTTTTCTAAGAACACCAGGCTCAAAGGGACATGTGAGGTCAGAAGGCAATCAGGTTGAAAGCAAGAAGATGCGGGACCTGGTGCGCGACTTTGTTCCAAATTGTCCACCTGCTAACGCCGTTGAAGAAATAGTTTTGCAGAGTGCTGATGCTTTTGTTGTTGGCGGGCGCATGCAAGATTCGGAAGTGCGCCCACCGACAATCAATCAAGAAATGTAGCTGGCACATCAACGCGGGTTAACCATACTGGAAGTCAAGGATTTTCAACTGCATCTTGAGCGGCAGTGGAATATGTGGATGCCAGGATTTGGTTCCGGTGAGATTGGGTCGTGTGGGAGGGCCTGCACAGCTGCAGCTCCTGGGCAGAGAATGGAACTGATATGTGGCCATGACAAAGTTCTGGACATGATAACATACTCTCAGGCTTATCCTCCATTTCTGTCGAGGAGCCTGTGAGTGGTGCTACAGTGTGTTTATTTTTCACGTGAAAATGAGCTAACATGGCTTTCTATTTGTACCAATATGGAATGGTGACCTATCCTTGTTTGATGGTTAGTGTGGCATGTGGAATATTACATAGTTGATTTTCAAATCTTTGTTACTGTTGAACGTTTAATAAACAAAATATGCTCAACACTCAAGTGCCTTCCACAGGGCACACATGCCATGTCTCAGAGGAAGATTAGTGCATATCATTTCAAGGAAAGCTTGATGCCTGAACACTGTACATGTACTCTAGGAGCGTCAGTACCATAGACACAGCTGCCAACAGTCAAACACTAAAGAGCTGGGCTTCAGCACTGGAGATCTTCTTGCGATCAAAGGGTAAGTGTGTGCAAAAGGGGAGGGTGCCTGAGCACGGTCTCCCTAATGTCCCTGGCAGATGGCTGGGTCTGGGCCTAGGGGCTCCTGATGTGGCCGGGGATGAGTGTGGACAGCAAGGTTTGCCAGCATAATTGGTTCACTATATGGCACTCTGAAAGAAAGGACAACAGTCTGGAGGCCCTCATACTCACCAAATTCTCATAGGATGAGGCTATGTCCATCAGCTCAACCATCATCCCTCCAGCTTCCATCCCTCCCCCAATCCCTCCTTCTCCCTCCCCCCCATTTCCTCCATCTCCCCCAATCCCTCCTCCCCCTCCCCCATTTACCTCCTTCCTCCCATTCCTTCTCTTCCTCCCCTTCCTCCCCGCTCTTCCTTCCTTTCCCTCAGTTACCTCCTTCCCCCCTATTCCTCACCCCCTTCCAGGCTACCCTGTTCGACCCTCTGTGTAACATCACTCCAGGGTGATGGGCCTGTGCCAGCACTGTCAGCATGTCAATGTACAGGCAGGAAAGTGAAGATAACTCACTCTGAGGAAAGCTCTGCTGCATCGCTTTTCCTGCAAAGGCCTAATTCCTGTCTTTCTGCTCACACCCATCCTCTGAATGGGGTTTTCATCAGAACCTTTGGTCTTGGACCACTGTGGCGGGGATTGGAGGAGAGGAGAGCAAGAGGGGGTGGGAGAGCAGGCACGCCCGCTATAAAGATCAACGTGACAGAGGCTTCAACTGTATCAGGTGTAACATGTTTTAAAAGTGAACATTTGACATTTTCATTCCCCCGAGCTATATATAGTGACCCCTTTGGGACCACTGAGTGCTCCTCAATCTTCTTGTACTTTCGTGGTCCACTGCTATGTCTAGGTGTGTCCCCAGGATGCACATAAGAGTTGGAGGTAGCCTGCTGCTTTCCGCACCCTGTGGCCTTCGATGCCCTTGGCGGGCATCTTCTGGAAAGCCTGGAGCCAAGGGCCCTGGCTGACTTACCAGCACCACTGCCCTGTTCTGCCGCTGATCTTGAGATCCAGGGGTATCAGGAAGGGAATTTGGAAGAACTGGAGACCACCCTCGTCTTCTTGGTGGAAGATCCCGGGTTGGACTCCAGCACCTCCTCCTCTCTGAAGGTGCCCGTAACGCCCTGAGGGACTCCATGGAATGGAGGGGCAACTGGAATGATCTCAAGAGGCCTCTGAGTCATCTGGCACTGTCAGTCCTGGTAGCTCCCGTTTGTCTGCAACATGGTGTCAAAGCCATCAGCGATGGTCCTCAATGACTGGGCCATGCTCCGCAGTGTCTCGGCAATGTCCACCTGCATCTGGGACACATCCCTCAGTGACTGGGATATGATGTCAAGGCCCTCAGCCATGGTTGTCACATACTGAGTCATGCCTTGGGCACCATCAGTCAAGACACGGAAGCCGTGCTCCAGGCTTTCCACCACGATCGCCACCCTAGCAGTGTTGGCCCCGGTGCCGAGCATTGTTCGCACCATCTCCTGTGCCCAATCCCTTTGGGACTCCTCCAATCGGCAATGCAGTATCAGGAATGTACCTAACACCCCCCCCCCCCCCCCCCTAAATGTCACGGTTCTGCCTATCATCTGCATCAACTCTGGAAAAATTTTGTCCAGATGGTTGGCATCTGACTGGGACCCAGCTGAGTCCTGGGATCCAACAGACCACCGGCTGCTTGGATGTTCCTTCCTCCACCTGAAGTGCATCGGCAACAGTGTGGTGCTCCCCAGATTGTGCCCCAGAAGCCAATGTCACCCACCGAGTTGTGTGTCTCTGCGCTGATGGAAGGTGGGGGTGATGTGACGCCTCGATGGTGGTCTCCTCGGATCTTTCCCCTGAGGTGGTCCCAAAGATGCTCTCATTTCACTGTAATTTCATTTATTTAAGTTAAACATCATTGTTTTCAAGCCACGTTTCTCACTCTCAAACTAAATATTAAATTCTTCCTGTTATGATCACTGTTTCTGAAGAAAGCCATTGCTTGAAGGTCATTTTCATTACCCAATACAAAATCCCTCGCTTCCTCAGTCAGCGGCTGCTGCTGGATGATCTTGGGATCCGATGGGAGACGTCAGCTCTTGTGGAAGGTAGGTGGTTGCGTCCGGCGGGGTCCTGGGCGCTGGCGGGGACCAGGGCGCTGGTTACGTTTCTAGGGTCGTGTCTGGCAGGGTCCTGGGCGCTGGTTTAGGTAGAGGGGTTGCTGGGGGGATGCGTTTGCGATCCGGATGGGTCCTGGCGTTCTGCGGGTGCTTGAATACCTTGCAGCGCGTTCGGGTCCTCGCGCGCTATCTCCGCCATTGCTGGGGTCCTGGGTCGTGGGCAGGGGCTTCCTGAGGCAGGTTGGACTGGGTCCCATGGTCTGTTTTCTCCCTCGGCACTCCTGGGGTCGGGTCTTGAAGTAGGCCCGGTCGGGCCGCCATGTGGATTTTTCTTTCTTCCATCACCAGGTAGGTCGGGTTGCTGGGCGGGTCTCTCGGGGTAGCGTTGGGCCGGGTCATGCCGTCGGGGATTGGGTCGGGAGTTCCGGGGACTAGGCCGGGCGATCTGGGGGGCTGGCGTGGGTAGTTAGGCCGGGTTTGAAGCTCCGAGGCCCGGAGATCCTGAGTAGTAATCCTGAGATCACTACCTTTGAGGTCCTACTTTTCAACTTACTTCCTAACTCTCTATGTTCTGCTTATCGGACCGCATCCCTTTTTTTTGGTATCATCGGTACCGATGTGTACATGACCACTGGTTGTTCACCCTCCTCCTCCAGAATGTCTTGTAGCCACTCTGAAACATCTTTGACCTTTGCACCAGGCAGGCAACGTGCCATACTGGAGTCTCGTTTGCAGCTCCAGAAATGCTTATCTATTGCGCTTACAATTGAAACCCCCATAACACTTGCATTCCCACACTTGTTACTTCTCCCCTGCGTAGCAGAACCAACCATGGTGCAACAAAATTGGATGTTGCTGCTTTGCCGTGAGAGGTCATCCCCCCTCAACAGTATCCAAAGCGGTATATCTATTTTTCAGGGGAATGGCCACAGGGGATTCCTGCACTGTCTGCCTAGTCCTCTTTCTCTGCCTAGTGCTCATCCATTTCCTTCCTGCCTGTGGACACTTTACCTGCAGTGTGGCCACCTCTCTATACATGCTATCCACGATATTCTCCACCTCACAGTGTCCCCAGCTGCCGTTCCAGCTCCGAAACCCCGGCTCCCAGAAGCTGCAGCTGGACACACGTCCTGCACATATCATAGAATTTACAGTGCAGAAGGAGGCCATTCGGCCCATATGCTGTCCCTGGGCACTGGCAATGTTCCTGGTTTGCCACATTGAGCATGACGACCATGCCACAGCTTGCAAACTTCCATCGACTCCCAATCCTCATGTTCAAATCTACCCATGGCCCTTTCCTTTCATATCACCAAAACCTCTTCCAGCCCAATAACCCTGTGTGTTCCTCCAATGTGGCCGTACTGTGGTGATCCACCACTGTGTAATTGTGTGTGTGCCTGTATTAGGGGATGTACAGCAGTATCTGTATTACAGGTTCGTCGGTAGCCCCTGCCGGCTAGCTCCGCCCACAGGGAGCCGTATAAATATGTATGAGTTCTCCTGAGCTGCCATTCTACCAGCTGCAGTCGGAGGATAAACATCTCACTGTAATAAAGCCTCTCTTGTACCGATTCGAGTCTTTAAGTGCAATTGATAGCGCATCACGTACCTTCAGTTGTCCGGAGTCCAAGTTCTGGAATTCCCTCCCTAAACCTCTCCACCTCTCTCTGTGCTCCTTAAAAGCGAGCTGTATGACTAACATTTGGTCATCTGTCTAAGTGCATCTTTCTTTGGCTCAGCCTGTTTTAGGCTCTGATTCCACTCCTTTAAGGCACCACAGGATGTCTTCTTGCATTAGAGTGTTGCACAATTGCAGTTTGTTGCTGTTGGTATTCACAACAGCATCAGTTAGATTTTGATCATTGAAGGGTTGCAATAAAAGGCTTGCATTTGCTTGGGCTTTTTGTTTTTTTTAGCATTTATTCATTTTTATTTATGTAGAATTGCAAATAGGTTTGTTGTGGGTTGCATGAGGTTCGTCTATGTTTAGAGCCAGTAAATTTTCTTCTTTGCACTGTTGCTGCTCCAGAATGCCGAGGACCGGTTAAGCTAAGGGAGTTTCCATGGTTACAGCTAGCACACATTGATGCTGGCAGGGAGCTCACTGCTGTTTAATTTATTTTTAAACAGCATTGTATAATCTGAGCTGAGCTGATACTTGACATACACGGAATAACTTCTGTATTCTGTGCATTAGCTAATATGAATTTATCACCTGTTGTGACCGACATACTAATAAACTTACAAACATGATCAATCACGTCGAAACATCACTTGATGCTGAAAATAATATTTCTTCCCTCAAAGGTTCATCCCCGTGACTCCTGGAAGTTTCAGGTCATTTTCCGTGGACATTTAAGTGAGCTGGTCCGACGGGAAAAGGTTAAGGAAATACTTTTTTTTTGCAGATGACATTTGTGTGGGGTTTTCATAAGTCTCAAGTCAGGCCACATGCAAGCAGCATCTCCATTGTATTTTGATTAGAATGGCTGTTCTACAGAAGGAAACACAGAAAGGGTAGTAATTTCATCTCTTGTTGCCTTTAGGATTTTCAGGCAATAACTCGGAGCTTATTGAACACTTTACCCCTGGCACTGTACACCGCTCCAAACTTTAATGAGTTTCTTTGTTATATCGACTGCTGGAGAAGGGGCAGCTTAAATCAGCCGCTTTCTTTGTCCTGGCTGATATTATAGAGAAGTTACAGTTGGGAAAGAGACATTGAAAATAAAATTGTTTGGGATGAATGATAAATTGAGGCAGATCCTCATTTTGAAGGATCCTCGTCCTTTTTGGCTTTTTCTTCTGAATAACTCTATAAATAACAGAACGGTAACTCCTCAGATGTACTATTGCAAGAAACCTGACAGGTTCAAACAGCAGGAGTGTAAATGTAGGCATGTGCACCAGAGCCCGAATTGTACACTCTCTGACGAATGTGGTGGAGTTCATAGGAAATGCCATTTGAAGATGCGTTCCCTGAACTTGACCACTCACATGAGGTCATTGGACTCCCTGCGGCACTGCATCCATGTCATCCGAGCTAAACTGCTGGTTTTGACCATGTTTAAGTGCTTTCTGACCCAGCCTTCAGCTGCCACTGACTTCCTTGAACTGAATGTTCACTTATGAGTTAGGAGCTCAAGAGTTGGAAATATACCCGACTCCACGAAGCCGCCTCGGGATGAAGTATCCAAAAGGTCTGACTCTTGTTCCCGCACTGCATCTACGACTGTTGCAGCATATTTTCTCCCCTCTGCTTGCAGGGTAGACTCTCTTTGATCAGTAGTCAGTAACAGCCCCTGCTGCAGCCTAAACCTGCCTCTCTTGTGAGAGTTGTGGCCTAGCTTTAAGTAGTCCAGTGATGCTGGCCTTGTACAGATTTTATTGGGCTCATGAAGAAATGTGAGGAACAGCATGCTGTAGTCAGCCAGGATAACTCTCAGCTCCGTGTCACTAGATACTGGAGTAGTGGTGACTACTGTCACTGACTTCCTGGGCAGCACGGTAACACAGTGGGTAGCAATGTTGCTTCACAGCTCCAGGGTCACAGGTTTGATTCCCGGCTTGGGTCATTATGTGGAGTCTGCACACGTCTGTGTGGCTTTCCTCCGGGTGTTCCAGTTTCCTCCCGAAAGACGTGCTGATAGATAATTTGGACATTCTGAATTCTCCCTCTGTGTACCCGAACAGGTACTGGCATGTGACAACTAGGGGCTTTTCACAGGAAGTTCATTGCAGTGTTAATGTAAACCTACTTGTGACAATCAAGGTTTTTATTATGATTGCCAATCCTGCCTTCCCACATTGAAATGAGGAAGTTGTGTCAAAACCTTTTGGAAGGAAATACTCTCCCGATGGAGTGAATTGCTTCGTCCAGCAGAGTAACTGCTGTAGCCAGTGAATTAGAGAAATGGGAGAGTATTTACTGCAGACAGTTGGGTCAAAAATCTAGGACAATAAAGATGCTACAGGGACAGAAAGAGATATGGAGGAATGCAAACTAGTATGGGATTAATGACAAAGTTATAACCAAGGTACTCAGAGACGGAATGTAATTTCATCCGCATGAAGCTACTTTCGCCCTTATTTATTTACAGATTCCTTATTAATGATAATAATCGCTCATTGTCACAAGTAGGCTTCAATGAAGTTACTGTGAAAAGCCCCTAGTTGCCACATTCCGGCGCCTGTTTGGGGAGTGTTGCTCGTTCTGGATGAGTGTGCTTAACATTCAATTTGGCTCTGTTTCGTTCCTTAGCTCTGGAGTCGGCAGGTATCGTTAAGATACCGCCACAAGTTTCAAGGTCAAGTTCAAAGCAATAAAACCATACACCAATTAGTAAGTTCAAACAAATGAGTTTATTATAATACAATTATAAACTACTCATGCACTCGCTAAGATGATTAAACTATTCCTACCACTAAATAGACCAATACTTATCTGAATAAGGAACTGCCGGATCAGGGGACAAGGCCTCTTGCTCTGCACTGGGTCCGCAGACTTCAGGTTGGTATGGGTTAAAAGTGGTCAGGAATGTCTATCTGTGGTAGCGATCATTGTGAGACACTTACTTGCTGGCGGCTGCTGTCCGAACCGAACCTCTCTCTCTCGGTCAAGGTCTTCTTCGGTAAAGACTGGTCGAGAGGGCTGGTCAAGAGAGGAGGGCTGGTCAAGAAGAACGAACTGAGTTTGGGACCTGTCTCTTATAGGTCCCAGGGCCTCACGCCCATTGGGCGGACCCTCTATCTGCTGGGGATCGATTGGGTCTCTTCCCAATCGATTTGTTTGAATCCCCCCAATACTGAGGCTGTCCCTCGACTACTGGGCGGGCCTTCGGGTGCTTTGTCTTCGAACCCCGCTGGTGCCGGGGTGTCTGGCTTCCCATACAATGTTGCAATCACTTCCCTATTTGTGTCCTTTGTCCCTGGGATCGTTCCATTACTATGCTAACTGTCCCGGAGATTGCCTCATTAGTATGCGGAATGTTCGTTTCGGTGCTGTCTGCTCTCTTAGCAGACAGAATACACAGTGGCTTGTTGCAGCCTGCTTGTGCTGCAAACATTGTCCATTTTACCCTGCAAGCTTTGCGTTCCTCCATTTTGTATTGAGGGAATGGCCAACTTCGGTGGCTACAGGAGGTTAGTACGGGAATTGAACCCGCACTGTTGGCCTTGTTCTGCTTTGCAAGCCAGCTCTTTAGCCCACTATGCTAAACCAGCCCCGACTGATATTTCCAGTTTGCGACTTCCTGTGTTTCACAAGCAGAGGGTTTTACAGTCTCCTGGCCCATTGTTAGTACGGAACCTGATAGACAACTGTTTTCAACATCTCTCAACACTTCAAACCGGAATGCTGATATCTTCTTATGTCGGACACTCTCCCAGCAGGCATCTGGGCGGCTTTGCCGTAGTTTATTGTTTCTGTGCCTAAGTAGGTCCAAGTGGATATGGTGCCCGGGATAACAGGGACCATTCAAAGAAAGGGAAAATATTTCAGCAAATATATTCGCAGCCATCAGATCAAAAGTGAAACAGATGGGCTAGTGAAAGCGATGCTGAAACCAAAGGGCAGTAAAGGCATTGAAGGGTAGATTGCACGGTCTCTTCAAAACAAAATGACCCACTTGACTCCTCGTAGGTGCAGCTGTGCTGGTTGAGTGGAGGCTTAACTGGAATCTGTGGGGTAGGATGATTGTAATGATTAAAATGATCACCTACCGTGGACTCCCCGTGCAGAGACACTGTTCTGTCACCTGCTAGGGCTACAAATTAGAGAGCAATAGCTGTTAAAGAGCTGTTGCGTTTTGTAGGGGAGGCAGCAGATTATTTTTGGAAGCTGATTCAGTGAAGGCATCTTTTCCCAGGCCTTTTCCTTCATTAAAGAGAGCCTAAGGGCTTTATCAGGGGTGCTGAGCCTGGCAAGAGAGCATTAAATTCTGGGGTAAACAGAAATCTTCCCAAAAAGACGGGTGCAGAGAATATAACAGCAAGTGATCAACTTTGCCTTTTCAGTTTCCCCAGTACAGATTGGAAAGATGTTTCAAGTGTGGAAGTGTGGAAGATGGCCAAGATTAGGGAACAGTAAAGAGTGTTTACTAAAAACTAGAGACTGAGGTGCTGTGCATGCGTACACCAACCGACAGAATGCTTCCATATCTACAATGCAAAGAAATGGCAAAGCTCTCATTTCTTGAACCTTAATTTCGGAAGCTGCACTGTCAACTTGTTGGCTGTCGAAGAGCTGGGTTCCTGTCACTCACACACCCCGGCATGTTTTCTCACTAAACCTCGAGCTACTTACACATTTTCTGCGTTCTTTTGCACCAGGTTCAATCTTGGATATTCAATAAGATCATGCTTGGCTTACCTCCTAAAACCTTTCTTTGTTATTTTTTTCCACGGAGAAGTATGGGCATAACAGCTCGCAAGGTACTTGCGCTGATGATAGACTGGAATGCCCAAACTGGACTGGGATGCCTGAACTGGTATAAACAATGGGCTGTCCTACTAACTGGAATGGAGCCCATTGATGAAGTGAGTGAGGTAGAACCTGGTGGCTTCAGGGGATTCACACAGGGTAATAACTTGAGGAGAAGGAAGCAAATCCATCACATCACATCGGCGCCAGTAAAGTGCTCCAAACCTATTGTCCCCCAGGCCGGTGACTTCAAAAGGGTGTGGGGGTGTATTCGGAGAGAGCATCAGATAAAACAATCAGCATCAGCGGGGGGGAAATAGTGGTGATAGCACGATTTGTTCATTCTGCTGTACATTTCTTAATTTCCATGTGAACTTTGAACTGCCAAAGGCTATTTTTAAACTGAATTTGAATTCCTAATTGTTCCAATTTTGCATTTTGTTTTTCGATGTAGTCAAGTGCATACTTCTTGTTGCACCTAGTCAGAATCAGCAAATCACCGGAGATTAAGGTCCACATATCAAAGGCAAAGTTAATTGTCTGTCAAATAGTTTTCAAGATAAATGACAGTCAGGAAACTAAGCATGAGGTGTTTATTGATCTACTGCCTACAGAAGCTCTGACTGACAGCTCTTTGTACTGGATTCTTTATTCTGGTGCTTCAATGATCAACAGCAAGTCGTACTGTAGGGATAATCATTGTGTTCTGAAGAAAGCCCGATTAGAAGAGCTAATTTTCTGTACGCCTGTTGAAATGAGGGCACTGCCCATTATTACAGGACCATTCGACGATTGGATATTCGTCGGAATAATATCAGAGGATATTTTCCACTTTAAAAATCTAAGTGTTAGTCTCATCACTTTTACCGCAACAAATAGAAATATGAGCTACTATTATTTTCTATTAAGACCATAAGACATAGGAGCATAATTAGGCCATTCGGCCCATCGAGTCTGCTCCGTCATTCAATCATGGCTGATGTGTTTATTGTCCCCATTCTCCCGCCTTCTCCCCATAACCCCGGATCACTTTATTAATCAAGAACCTATCCATCTCTGTCTTAAAGACACCTAGTGGTTTGGCCTCCACAGCGCTCTGTGGCAAAGAGCTCCACAGATTCACCACCCTCTGGCTGAAGAAATTCCGCCTCCTCTCAGTTTTAAACAATCGTCCCTTCAGCCTGAGGTTGTGCCCTTGAGTTCTAGTTTTTCCTGATAGTGGAAACATCCTCTCCGCATCCATTCCATCTTGGCCTCTCAGTATCCTGTAAGTTTCAAAATGATCCCCCCTCATCCTTCTAAACCCCGAGTAGACACCCAAAGTCTGGAGGGGTGTTAGGGGTGTTCAAAATCATGGAACCAATAAGGAGAAAGTGGTTCCAGTAACAGATGGGCAGATTTCAGCAGATTTGCAAAAGAAACAGAAGCGATGTGATGGAAGTATTATTTCACACAGCAAGTTGTTGTGATCTGCCTGAAAGGGTGGCTGTAAGTCGACTTAGTAACAACATCTAAAAGAGAACTGGATAAATTCTTGGAGAGAGCAAAATTACGAGGCTATGGGGGAACATCAGGAAAGTGGGATTAATGGAATACCTCTTAGCAAAGAGGTATCACAGATGTTGAAGTCAAATTTAGAAAGAAGATTTCAGATGCCTGTATAAGAGGCACTTTGTAGGAATAGATGGTGCATAAACAACGCATGTGATTTTATAACCTAAGAATTACTTATATCAGAAAGGACAGACATACAATTAAAAAAGAAGTTACACAAAATGGCTGTTAGCTGAATTAGCCACATTCCTGAACAACCATTAGCTGGGTTAAGTCGCAAACTGGTATGAATAACATAAGACATTGAATGGAAAACAGACATGGGAGATTCTAGGGAGGCAAGGGAGGCAGGCACGGAGAAGTACAAGGAGCATTGTTCATCCTCTTCAGCCCAAGGTCACCAATGCAGGGGAGTTAACTTTGTTAGTATGAGTGACTTCTTCATGAAGTCAGGGGCTGGTAAGGTACCAATCTACTTTACGTAATGTTAAATTTAATTGGATATATAACTAATGTATGTAATCTACAATCAGTATTATTGGACAAGGCCCAGCTGAAATGGGCTGTGCAGCTGTTTTGAAAAATGTATAAGAATGGATGTTTTCCATTGTTCAATGGAGAGACGTATGTGACTTTAACTGAGGCCATCTCCCCGCCGGCGAAATAAACCGTTTGATGTGAGGAACAGCACCCCTGGGTGTTGAGTGATTTCTTTGAGATCCTCTCCCGCTAACAACAGACACAATGGGTGAAATGAGCTTCCTTCTGTGCTGTACCATGCCATAATTCTAGTCAGTAAAGTAATGGCCAAAGTTAGCAATCTGTCCAAACATTGTATACTCTAAATTGTTAAGTAAAGTAGCAAATTTGTAAAGCTTGATTCACTGATAAAGCCGTATTGGGTATTGAAAGACCAACTTTTAAGTCCATTTAGAATTTAACTATTGCTCTTACATTAGGAATCAACAAGTAACATTTGAAATCAGTAACAACAGGGTGGCACAGTGGTGCATTGGCCAGCACTGCTGCCTCACGGCACCGAGGACTTGGGTTCTATCCCGGCCCCGGGTCACTATCTGTGTGGAGTTTGCATATTCTCCCCGTGTGTGCGTGGGTTTCCTCCGGATGCTCCGGTTTTCTTCCACAGTCACAAAGATGTGCAGGTTAGGTGGATTGGCCATGATAAATTGCCCTTACTGTCCAAAATTGCCCTTAGTGTTGGGTGGGGTTGCTGGGTTATGGGGATAGGGTGGAGGTGTTGACCTTGGGTAGGGTGCTCTTTCCAAGAGCCGGTGCAGACTCGATGGGCCGAATGGCCTCCTTCTGCACTGTAAATTCTATGATTGGCCACGCTAAATTGCCCCTTAATTGGAAAAAAAATAAATTGGGTACTCTAAACTTATTTTTTTTAAAGTTGAAATCAGTAACAACTCATGTGCTACATTTCAAATTATAAAAAGGTGCACTTCACCCACCTGTGTGATTTGTGTTGAAAATTACATTTATAAATTAATGTATTTGCCGGCTGGCCTACCTTGTACTTCTTGAGATTTGTTTAAATAATCAAACTTTAAGATTTTCAATCTCCCATAATACTGAAATATATGGCTGCTTATCATTCAACTGTAAAATGTGCCCAACTTCATCCAGGATTGTAAATTGCTGGTGAATACAAATCAGTGAGAGTTTAAGCGGTTGCTTCTTATTTCTGGTGCACATTAACACAACCCATTAATGAATAATTGGTTAACAATGAATAATTTATTAACCACTAAGTCCATGCCCCCGAAGGGCCCCTTGCCCACTAAACCAATTAAAGCAACAATTAAAGCAAAATGCAAGCTGGGCAAATCCTGTTCCGTGGTTGAATTAACTCCCAGCTCAAGGGTGAGGACATTCCTGGCTGATTTAGCTCTCCTCTGGTAAGGAAACCAATGTCCAATTTCCACCACGGTCTTAAAAAGCAACAATTCATGCTCAATGACAAAAATAATACCAGCCTTACGACTTCCTTTTATGGACCAGAAAACAGGGGTTTGCAAATAAAAAATAAAAAAGTCTGAGGGTTTCAAGTTACATCCCACTTCTGCACGAATGTTAAACATCCATCGCTGCTTCCATTGCCCTTAAATGGTTGCAGAAAACAGCCCTCATAAATTACAGTGTCATTTTTGAAAATCTACAGCAAAATTAAACATTTCGCTCGTCACTAAAAACAATACTGAGCGTTTACTTAGGCTCTGCCCATAAGTCTTACACAACTAAATATATTTCATCTACGTGACACAGTGCATAACTCTAAAGTATAACCATTGGAGACAATCATTCTTAAGGACTAAGGACCTTGAATATTAATTTTGAAAATGTCACTTTCTTCAGAGAGTTTATGGAAACTTCATTTGCTTTTTTAACGACTCAGATTATGGGACTGTGGCTTCCATTTGTTTGGCACTGTGGCTCATGAGTCAGGTGGGAAATACGAGATCCAGTCATGACAGGAAAATATAAAAATCACGACAAAATATTTTGGGAAATTACGGTTTGATCATCACAGAGACTTGAATGTCAGTACATTTAGGTCTCTTCACACGTAGGATGTGAGTACAGTGGTTATTATTGTTGCTTCACACAACACCAGGGACCCGGGTTTGATTCCCGGCTTTGTCACTGCCTCTGCGGAGTCTGCACGTTCTCCTCGTGTCTGCATGGATTTCTTCCGGGTGCTCCGGTTTCCTCCAAGTAGTGCTGAAAGTTGTGCTTGTTAGGTGAATTGGACATTCTGAATTCTCCCTCAGAGTACCCGAACAGGCGCCGCAGTGTGGCGACTAGGGGATTCTCACAGTGACTTAATTACAGTGTTAATGTCAGCCTACTTGTGTTACTAATAAAGATTATTATTGTAATTTAACAGGACAGAAACAGAGTCTGTTTTGGGTGCGTTTAGCAGGGTGTTTCTTGGTGTCAGTGAGGAACGCCCTGCTGCGGCTGCACTTTACTCATTTCCCGCACTGATGAGCTCAGCTGGAAGTGTGATGTGGATTGGACGCCATTTTAAAATGCCACCCTGATTTTCTCCTCCCCCCCCCCAGACACCCCAACGCAGCCTCAGGATTGCCCAACTGCACCCAACTTACCTCTTATAGGGTCCTCGATCCCCCCTTCACCCACCTCTTAATCGCAAGGCATCCCTTAAACCCGATCTCCCGCACAGGAAACCTGGCACCTTGGCACTGCCAGCCTGGCACCCAGGTAGTGCCCCTCCCTCACTGAAAGTGCCACTCGGGTACCCTGGGTAACCTGGCTATCCGAGTGGTACTGCCAAGGTACCAGGCTGGCAGTTCCCAGGTGCCGTTAGGAGTGCAAAGGTACCACCCTGCTCGGGTTACTAATGGCCTGGGAGACCTTCTCAGGTGCTGTTACACCTGGTCCATGTTTGTGTGGACCATTGCTAAACGGTGCCATGGCAAGGTCGTTAGTTCCTGGGCCCGAGGAGAACACGGCACAGACGTATTTAATGAATCTAAATTCTCATTTAAATATGCTGATCTGAATCTCGCCCAGTGAGGACGAGATCCAGATTGCGACGTCTTGCGAGAGTTCGTTAAATCTCGCGAGGTGTTTCGTGCTTCGTGAACCTCGCGGGAGGCCTCTCTCTGCAAGATTTAAGGGCCTCGTTGCATCACCAAGCCATGTGCGACGAGGCCATTAATTCGTACCCGTAAACTTTTATGTTCATCTAACATGGACTCTCTAATCAATATGGATATCCATGACAGTGAATTTTTAAATTGTAAAAAACTTCAAAGAGAACGCTCTTCGTGTATCTGGCAAATTGAACTCAACAGACCATTTTCTATCGCATCATATTGAAAAAACTGCACAGATATTGGTGTCTCCCAAGCATCTTTTCTTGACCTCCCTCCTATTTCTCATCATGTCCCTTCATGCCATTATCCAAAAGCACAATGTTAGGTTTTAATTGTATGCTGATGATATCCAACTCCATCTCAGCATCATCTATCTTCAATCCTCCAATGTTGTTAAACAATCAGGCTGCTTATTCAACATCCAATAATGGATGACCAGAAATCTCCTCCATTAAATATCAGGAAGGCTGAAGACATTGTTTTCAGTCCCTGCTCCAAACTCCATTACCTGGCTACTCACTCCACCCCTCACCTTTTAATAGTCTCAGATTAACCAAGATATTTTAATAATTTCAAAATCTTCCACATCTGACACCATCCAAGAAAGTAGCGAACCCAAATATGCAGTGGCTTTAAAATTGAGTCTGTCGGCCTCAGGTTCATATAAACAAAGAGCCTTATTGGGAAATGTTAACACTACAGGCTGCGATGTTAAACTGCCAGTTTCCCCACACAAACAGCCGAGGACGTCCCTTAAAGTGCCCCTGTTCCACTGCAACATTGCTAGTCAGGAAATGTTAGAAATTCCATGAATAGAATCATAGAATTTATACAGTGTATGAGAAGGCCATTCGGCTAATCGAGTCTGCACCGACTGTTTGAAAGAGCACCCTACCTCAACCCACTCCCTCGCCTTATCCAAGTACCTAACCAGTACATCCCTGGACACAAAGGGGCAATTTATCATGGCCAATCCACCTAACCTACCCATCTTTGGACTGTGGGAGGAAACCCGCGCAGACACGGGGAGAACGTGCAAACTCCACACAGACAGGCAACCGAGGCCAGAATTGAAACTGGGTCCCTGGCACTGTGAGGCAACAGTGCGAGCCACTGCTACTGTGCCAAATACACAACATTTTCCTCTCCCTTTAAATCAAAGGTCCCTAACATGATAAAAAAATGTAACATGAACAATCAACAATAGCAGTCAATATGCCGGACACTTCATAAGCCGTCCTCTGTGTGGTTGTCAGCGAACCTCAAGCGTCTGCCTTTTAGCCCTTGCTGCAACCTCTGGTGTCTTTGGCTTGGTTTGGACGTCATCCATGGTCATCTCAACCAGAATCTATGTGGTGTTCTGAGGTTGACTCAGTGTCTGGTTCTCAACAGAGGTACTGCTTTCTACAATTGGTTCAATTAGTGTCAGGTTCGAAGGAATGTCCAATAGATCTCTACTTATTGACAAACTATTTGGTAATGGTAGTTTGGAGAGTCCAAATGTGTTCCTGGGAAGGCTTGGCTGATGATACTTGATCATGTATGTGTGAGCTGACAAGAACCATGACCCCCACTGCATCCTTTTCGCTGCCATTAATGGAATCCGCTATGAGGTCCAAGAATCATTGTTAGTGAACGATGGCCCATTATTAAAGTGAATTGACTCCCATACAGGAATGAGTAGAACCACTTATGCCAAAAATGATTTCTCGGGCTTTTTTCTCTCACTGTCTGTGACTGCTTTTAACCTTATTCACGGTCTTGGGTGCGAAGGCTATCGGCTTCTCTTCACCTGTGGACATTATGTGAGAAGCCACCATCCCATCCCCATGTGGTCACATGCCAGTTGCAGGGGTAAATTTGGATCAAAATGTGTCTGGACATGTGACTTCAGTAGCGCCTCGTTGGCTCCCACGAATGCTGTCTTGCATTGATCCACCCATGTCCACTTTTTATTTTGACACAATAAATTGTGTACGGGATTTAGAAGAGCAGCCAGATTCGGTACAAACCTTTCATAATAATTTAGGAAGCCAAAGAAAGGTCAAAGCTGTTTGACATTTTGAAGTGCGGGTGCCTCTGTCCTGACTTTGACTTTCAAAGGCAATTTATGCAGTCCCTTGGCATCAGTGATATATCCCAGATATTTGATTGAAGATGGGAAAAATGCACATTTGTCTTTTCAGACTCTTCATCCATTATCTTCTAATCTCTGTAATGTGGCATCTAGGTTGCAAAGATATTCTTCCTCATTCTGTACAGTAACCAAGATGTAATCTAAGTAGCACTGCATTCTGTCTAATCCATTTAAAGGTGGCGCCATGTGGTAGTCTTTTGTACCGAAATAACCTTCCGTGTGTCACAATCGTCAAGAACTGATGTGAATCCTAATTCTTGTTCATTTGAAGATAGCCTTGACTGAGGTTAATTTTACTGAAGTGTTGGTCACCAGCCAACCCACCGAATAATTCATTAATCAAGGTCAAAGCTACTGCTCTGTACACAGTACAGGATTAACAGTGGCTTTTAAATCGCCACAAATGTGTATAGGTACGTATTTTTTCATCACAGGTACAAGCGGCATGGCCCAATCACTCAGATTAACAGGTTCTAGGACACCCGTTTTGACCAGCCATTCTAATTCTGCCTCTACCTTAGGTCTAATTGCGTAAGCCACTGACCTAACTTTAAAAAAAATGAAAACAGAAAATACTGGACAATCTCAGCAGGTCTGGCAGCATCTGTGGAGGGAGAAGGGAGCCAACATTTTGAGTTTGGATGACCCTTTGTCAAAGCTAGAGAAAACTCGAAATAGGATCAGATTTACGCTGCTGTGAGGGGGTGGGGGCGTGAAGCAATGTTGCTGAATAGAGGGCCAGAGATAAGTGGAGATTGACAAAGATGTCAATGGCAGAAACACAAAGGGAATGTAAATATGGTGATCAAGGTGCTGATACTGGCACATTACCAGATCAGAATATATATGCCAGAACACAGGTAAGCATTGTGTCAAAGGGCAACTAGGAACAGGGAACAAGTGGCCCTCATGGGATAGGATGAGGGGACAATTGTGAGGGGAAAACAGATTGATGAGAGAACTGAAAATTAATTGATAGAAATAAAAATGGGGTGAAGGTGGAGAAGAGAGTTCACAATCGGAAGTTTTGAACTCAACGTTAATTGTGGAAGGCTGTAACATGCTTAATTGGAAGATGAGATACTGTTTCTCCAGTTTGCATTGGGCTTCACTGAAACATTGCAGCAGGACAAGGACAGACATGTGGACATGAGAGCAGAGTGGTGAGTTGAAATGGCAAGCAACAGGAAGGTCTGAGTCCTGCTTGCAGGCGGATTGAGGTGTTCTGCAAAGCAGTCACCCAGCCTGCGTTTAGTCTTTCCAATGTAGAGTAGACCACATTGGGAGCAGCAAATGTATCAGACCAGGTTGAAGGAGGTGCACATGAAGCGCTGCCTTGCCTGAAAATAATGTTTGTCCTTGGATAGTGAGCAAGGAGGAGGTGAAGGGGCAGGTGTTACACCTTCTGCAATTGCATGGGGAAGGACCCTATCCTGCTTCTGGTAGGTAGGGGAAGGGGTGAGAGGAGAAGTGTAGGAGATGGGTCAGACATGGTTGAGAGCCCTGTTAACCATGGTGGGTGGCAAACCATGATTAAGGAAGAATGAGGAATGTCAGCAGCACCACTTTGGAAAGTGGCATCAGCGGAACAGATGTGACAGAGGTGAAGGAACTGGAAGAATGGGATAGAGTTCTTACAGGATGTGGAATGTGAAGATCTGTAGTCAAGGTAGCTGTGGGAGTCGAAGGGCTTGTAATGGATACTAGTGGACAGTCCATTGCCAGAAATGGAGCTAGAGAGGTCAAGGAAGGGTAGTGTTGGAGATGGATCACGTGAAGGTGAGAGGGGTGGAAATTGGAAGCAAAATTAATACATTTCCAGGTCGATATGGGAACATGAAGCGGCACCAAAACAGTGGTTGATATACCAATAAAAGAGTTGTGGGAAAGAGCTGGAGTAGGACCGGAACAGGGAATATTCTTTCCATTAGTGCTGGATAATTTGCTTTGACTATGTACAAGGATAAATCTGCCACCTGTCCATTTAAACACACCGTTACATCAATACAGCCTCTCAACAGAACCACTTCTTCAGTGTAGGTTATTAAACATTATTTTCGAGGGTTAAATATCAGCGCTTTCCTTGAAAAACAGTTTCTGTTACCAATGAGACAGCTACCCCAGTGTCCACCTCCACCTTCACCGGTACTGTCCAGTAATGGAGTGATCAAAGAATGGTTTATTTCACTAGCAACGGCCAGTACCTTTAATGACAGTTCACCTTCGGACGGCCAATCAAATGTCTTCTCAGGTCCCTTTTGTACCACATGGTCATTTTTCTCTTTATTCAGTTCCCCATTTGATTTATTCAGCTCTTGCTTTTTGCAATCTTTCTCCTCAAGCCTGTTTCTTTTTCCAACAAACACATTCATGAGTCTCTTTCTGCCATCATTCCTGCACATGATGTCTTTGCACCAACAATCTGCTGCTGATTGCGTGTTTTTTTTTCACACCTATGTCAAGTGCAAGACTCTGTTTGAGTTTCGGCCGACATCTTTTTAAATTCTTGTCCTCAACCTAGCTGTTGAGTTTCTTTGGCTGCTAATTCCATGGATACAGCAACTTCTGAAGTATTTTTTAAGGACAGGTTGCTTTTGGTTCACATCCGTTTTTGAATAGCTTCCCTCCTTAAATCACAGACTAATCTATCTCGGATGGTATCGTTTAACACCCCCCCCCCCCCCCCCCCCCCCCGAATTTGCAATGTTCTGCCGGTCTTTTCAGGATATTTACAATACTGTGCAATTGATTCATATTCTTCTTGGTTGTGCTTATGAAACCTAAATTTTTCTACGTTGACTAAAGGGTTTGGTGAACATTGGCCCTGCAATATTTCCATTGGCTTTTCCAGCTGTACTAGACTGGAGGTTAAATGTTTTCCACTCTTCCCTATTGCTGGAACCTCCCCCAGCCACAACCCTCTAAGACCTCTACCCTCTTCCTGTTCTAGCCTTTTGCACATCTCGGATTTTCATCACTCCATTGGCGACCATGTCTGCAGAATTGTAGTCCTGAAGCTCTGGAATTTCCTCAAACCTCTCCTTCCTCTCTGTCTTTGCGTCTTTCTCTCTCTCTCTCTCTCCTCCTTTAACGTGCCGCTTAATAACTACTCCCTGTCTAAGCTTCTTACGCACTTCATTTTCAAATGTTGCTGAATAATGCTCCTTTGAAGCAGCTTGGAGTATTTCACTCTGATATAGGCAGCATATAAATGCAAGTTGTTGTTTGAGATCACAAGATCACTGTGGAAATTGAATGCAGTAATTTATTTTATGCCAAATCAATAATCGTCACCCTTTTTCCAGGAAAGCAAGCAAAAGTAGAAGCATACAGTACTCTGTTTGTTTAATTTCACCCCTTTTAAAGGGTGTTGCGCCTTCCCAATGCTTTCAGAATCTTCTTCAAATTTTTCTTTTAATCAATGCTTCTTTTAAATGTGTTAGTCATCTGTTTCACTGTTTTTGGTTGGAATAGTTCTTGCTCATATTATCAGCAGGCCCATGATGTAAATGTGTTCTTACACATTAATGAATAAAGTCCCTCCAACCACTGCATCCAGTGGATTCTGCCAGCAAACCTGAGCCTCAGTTGCAATTCTGGGACTCGGGAGATGCTGAATCATTTATACTTTCATGCCAGACTTGGAAAACATTGCAACAGACGATTAAAAGCCAGCTTCTGGCTTGTACTGGAGAATGAGGCATTTAGGAGGCGAATGTTTGACAGGTCTCTTGGCTGCTTGAGCCATTCCTGAAATCTTGGCCTGATCTTGATATTTTCACGCAGGCCTGAAGGCTCTGAAACGTGTATGCTGAATAGATTTTCCCTAACAAAGTGTATGCACCTACATGTGCATGTGGAAATTACAGACAAATTACATTTGGGTTCTTTAAACTTTACAATGTGGTATTAAGAGAAAGAATGAGTGGGACGGCAGATTTGCCATTGGGAGTGCATTTGGGTAAGATTCCTGAATGTTGCTTTGAGATGACCCTGAACCTATTCCAAACCTTTATTTCCAAAGGGCAGACAATATTTGCCTTTACAGGTAGAGTTAAAATTACTCAAGGACAGGAAGGTATCAAAATCCAAAAAGGGCAAAAGAAATTTTAGGAATGCTATTTAAGAAACAAAAGGCCATCATTTTAGTTAATGGATATCCTTCATTTGACTATAGGCCTAGAGCGGGATCCATATCAGCCCCTATTGGGAACGGGGTGGTGGGAAGCTGGCAATGTTACCAACCTTTTAACGTGAAGGCTGGCATAAAGGCATGGGGTGGTGTTGGGAGTGGGGAGGAGAGGTTTGGCCTCATGTCCTCCCTCCACCATGGACACCAGCTAGGTACTCATTGAACCGATTAAGGGCCTCCTCCTGTCTCCACTGCCATTTTGGTCCAGTAAAATCCCATGGACTCCCAGCTGGCTAATGGGGGGAATCTCCTTTTTGGGAAATCCATGGCTCACGGAGGAGTTCTTGTGGCAATAGTGACATTGCCCTCAGTGATCCTGTACCCCAATCATCAGGGTATGTCTGCCCGTCTCCAAATCTCCCAACCCCTACTTGCCAGTCTCAGAGGGTGCATGACTGTCCGTGCAACCCTGATCAGCTAGATGCAGTTCCAGCATTGGCCACTGCTCATTGTGGAGCTGCCGAGGCTGAAGACCTGCTGGACCTCTGTGTAGCCCAGCTCTTTGTGGCGGGCAGCCATCCTTAATAGTGACTGCAAGCCCTGCGGTGAAACTTAATTGGCCACCAGTGGGAATATGCCTCTCTGGGTCCTGCCACCAGCTGAAGCACATTCACCTCCTGATTCTACCTCCCAGCCAAATATCATCCTCTGGCATGACATTCATCCTTCGGACTCAAAAGGTTAATACTGTGAAAAATTATTGGGAAAATCTACAGATTCCTTCCAGACAAATGCTCAAAGCCTAAGCGTTAAGGATAGAAAATCTTTCTTCTGGCCCTCAAACTTTATTTTTAATATGGAAACATAATCGTAGAAAAATTCCAGTGAAGCCAGTTTCCGTCTCAAGTTCCTAGCCTTGCAGGTGACCCAACGGTGTTGCATTGTTATCCACCCCAGAAGATTCAATTCCAAAATATCTTTCCGCATTTTAGTTTGAGAAAATAAATGATTTCAAATGTGAAGCAAACAGAAATCGTCTGATTGAAACATCAATGCCACTTGTGCTTTCTTGTCAATCAATAATGAGCCTATTTATATTTTCATATAACTGCAAGAGGAATCAGGAATCAATCAAAAAACACCAACTCTAATGCATAGAACATAGAGCATAGAACAGTACAGCACAGAACAGGCCCTTCGGCCCTCAATGTTGTGCCAAACAATGATCACCCTACTCATCCACCCTATACCCATAACCCAACAATCCCCCCCTTAACCTTACTTTTATTAGGACACTACGGGCAATTTAGCATGGCCAATCCACCTAACCCGCACATCTTTGGACTGTGGGAGGAAACCGGAGCACCCAGAGGAAACCCACGCACACAGGGGGAGGACGTGCAGACTCCACACAGACAGTGACCCAGCCGGGAATCGAACCTGGGACCCTGGAGCTGTGAAGCATTTATGCTAACCACCATGCTACCCTGCTGCCCAGTCAAATGCTCTGCCACTGAGCTATACCCCCTTCGTTCAACATTCACTTACAAAGTCACAAACTAGTGTCTTCAGCCCCACTCTCTCTTTACCTCTGACAGACACCAGGGACTAGATTTATCTGCTGATGAGGGCGGGAATGAGGTTGGCAATTAGAAAAACATAGATTTTTTTTGCAGTAATTTAAAATTTTCAGTGCCTTCCCAAGGCTCACTATTTTGTGTGGGGCATTTTCACGGGTTGCGAAGGTCTTGCGCCGTGACACAGTCATGACTCAGCACTCACCTGACTGACAGGAAATCTGCTTTGAAATGGAAAAGGCACAAATTGTAGGCTGGAAAAAAAAGACATCTGCTTTTCATTGTCAGTGGATTCCATGGCTTGCACTTTCATGGGTTTTATCTTGATAGCTTGTGTTATGATCGCAGTTGGTGTTATAACTGGACGGGAAGGTCCCAGAATGGAACCCTGGTTCAAAAAACCGTGGGCTGGAGTCTCCGTCGGCAGGATCATCTGTCTCATCAGCAGCGTACTCATGCCCACGGATTTCCCGACGGCGTGGGGGTTCCCACACGGAAACCCCATTGGCCGGCTGCCGGGATGGGGAATCCCACTGTCAGAGAGGGCATGGCGCACCAGAAAACAGGTGCGGCGGGACAGACAATCCTGCCCCTTAACTTTTACATACAAAAACATGGAGAAATAGAGTAATAGGGCCTCTATTTTTAACAACAAGGAAAAATCTTGTATGAAACATGAAAAGTTGGATTACTATTCAATACTCCTTTAACTTCCCCTCCCCTTAATTTAACAAGCAGACACACAAGTTTTAGGATTAACTCGGATTACAAAGTACATCGTATGATACCATGGTCCCATTAACACAAAGTCCCTTTTAAACGCACAGATTGGCTGTGGTCAAATACACACACTCCACTCTGAACCCAAGTTATTGCCTATGGTGTTCTCCTCAGCATCCCCCTAGATGAATGTCACATGAGAATTTCCAAGATCCACTCCAAAAACACGCATTAAAATCTTTTCTCACAATAATAATGCTTTCACTTAACGGTTTGCATTCCGATCGCCAGATCAGGTTTTCCAAATGGCACTTGTAAATACTTCTCTCTTCAGGTTTCCTTTGTCTCAAAGGTTTTCAGACAAACGCTTGAGGTCCAGGCACTGTTTCCCACAATTATTTCAAATAACCAGCGCAATTCAGCAGAACAATATTTAAGTCCGCATTTCGGGCATGTTTGGCGGAGTGTTTTTCGGCGGCTCTTGGGATTCTCGCCAGGCGCAGTGCGGTGGCTGAATCGCGGCCCTGGCCATGGATATTACAGATCCCATATAGAGTCCGATGTCTTGGATCTGACACCGGATTAGAGGAAATCTTCACTCAAAGACCCTCAAAAGCTGTGTGGGCTGCAGTCTGTGGTTGAATGGCAAAGGCTTCTCTGTCACCACTGAACACATAATCTGGACCAATGGAACCAAAACCAGTTGTATTCTATAATGAATGAATAATCCGCTCTTCTGCACCACGAGCTAGCCACTGAAAATTACCTTCGGAAAACAAACATCTCACAAAAATTAGAATATTCTACAGCTTTGTTCCTAAATCACGCAGTTGTTTCTAGCTAACAGAGAAAACCACCCCAGCACCCAAAAATGCATCGTAAAATCAACTATTATATGCATTAATTATGACAACAGCTTATTAAGTTTTAATGTTCTGAGCTGAACTATACGTTATCATTTTTGCTTCATTGAGGTTCAAGGGTTGCGGAGAGCAATCTATATTCCTGTATTTAGCGTGACTGATTAGCACAATCAGCTCCCCTCCAAGCCAGATCAGGGCTTATCCCCCCCCCCCCCCACCCTCTGCTGAAGGCAGCAGAGAGTATAAACAACTCTTTATTTTCGCTAAGCAGGACCTTTCCTGGCAATCGCACTGTAATGCACTTGACTGTGTCGAACTATGAAACTCCAATATTTAACCCCTTCTTTGCAAGGCTTCTGTCCGGGCTAGTTAATTCCACGATGGCCACTTATTTATAGACGGCATAATCAGGTGACGAAGAAATAGATACAGAAAAAAAAAACACATCAAAGCCAAAGTGAGCATGGCTGAGGTTGGCCTCAGCATCAGCATAGCATTAAATTCCTGTTTGATCCTCATAGCCGTGTGCTATTTGCAGCTGCTGCCAGCATCCATATTTCATGTGCAGACAATATCCATTCTGGAGTACTGTATATAATCCATGCCCAATTTATTATTTAATTTTACTGCACTTTCTTACCACGAAATGATTATCCTAATGGGCATAATGGGTATGGACATAACTTTGGCAGGAGATGTTGAAATCACAGGAGAATATATATTTTGAAAGCATTAGAGATACGGTCAGCTCAGTTGGCTGAACGGCTGCTTTGTGATTCGGAGTGCTGGCAACAGCGCGGATTCAATTCCCATATTTGCTGAGATTACCATGAGGTGGCACAGTGGTTAGCACTGCTGCCTGACAGCACCAGGGACCAGGTTCTATTCTGGCTTTGGGTGACTATCTGTGTGGAGTTTGTACATTCACGCCGTGCTTGTGTGGGTTTCCTCCGGGTGCTCTGGTTTCTTCCCACAGCCCAAAGATATGCAGGTTAGGTGGATTGGCCATGCTAAATTGCCCCTTGGTGTTCAAAGGTTAGGTATGGTTACTGAGATAGGGGGAATGGCCTCCTTCTCATTGTAGGGATTCTATGATGCTATGAAGGCCCCACCTTATCAACCTTGCCCCTCTCCTGAAGTGTGGTGACCCTCAAGTAAAATCACCACCAGCTCTCTCTCTCTCTCTCTCTCTCTCTCATTCAAAGAGTGTGCAGCCTATGGTCTTCTGGGCCTATAGAAACTTTCAGAGGGTCTTAATATCAATAGGCCCAGTCCAGAGATGAAAGTGTGAGGGATTAGTTGTTGGGGCCCCCATACAGTATGTCATAAATCACATCCTAAATTGAGGGTGTTTGCATGGTAGGGAGGCTCATTGACAATACAAGAATATTTCAGCCTGACCTGTCCTTGTACACAGCTGTGCTATTTGAGATTCCACCCTTTCTGTTCCTAACCAAGAATCACTGGTGCTAAATCCAATATTTAAAAAAAACAGGGATCACAACATGCCATTCATCCATACCTGTTGATTGCTATGCAGACAGATTGACTGCTCTTATCTCTGCATCCACCAGCAATAATTGCGCGGTTCATTAGCAGAGTGAATCAGCGAGTCATCGAGTTTTACATCATAGCAACATGTTCTTTGGCCCGTCATCTCTGTGCTAACCAGGAAACCCCTATCTATTCTAATCCAATTTTCCAGCACTTGGTCCATAGCCTTGTAAACTATGGCGTTTCAAATTCTCATCTACATGCTTCTTAAATGCTGTGAAGGTTTCTGCCTCTACCACCCTTCAGGCAGTGCGTTCCACATTCCCACCATTCTCTGAGTGAAAAGGTTTCTTCGCAAATTCCCTCTTAGTCTCCAGCCCCCTTACCTTAAATTTATGCACCCTGGTTATTGACCCCTCTCCAAAGAGGAAAAGTTCCTTCCTCTCTACCCAATCTATGTTCCTCATAATTGTGTACACCTCGGGGCAGCACAGTGGCACAGTGGTTAGCATTGCTGCCTCATGGCGCTGAGGTCCCAGGTTCGATCCCAGCTCTGGGTCACTGTCCATGTGGAGTTTGCACATTCCCCCTGTGTTTGCGTGGGGTTCACCCCCACAACCCAAGATGTGCAGGTCGATTAGCCACGCTAAATTGGCCCTTAATTTGGAAAAAATGAATTGGCTAATCTAAATTTTAAAAATAAATAAATAAGAATTTCGTACACGTTGATGATGTCCCCCCTCAACCTGCTCTGTTCCATGGAAAACAATCCCAGCATATCCAGCTTCTCTTCCCAGCTGAAACTGTTAGACGTTTAGCTGCTGTTGTATTAAGAGTCAAAGGTACTGCTCCTTTTACAAACACCTTTATTTCCCTTTAACAGGCTCTGCACAAAACTATATCTTCACATCACCTGACACAAAGGCCACCTGAAGCCTCTTTACATATCAGTGTCAATTATTGGATACTTAATATAAATGGGGCAACTAATTGGAATGTCTCTTAACCCATTACTTAACAGTCTCCCCTTCCTTGGAGAAAGAAAAATAATTGGGTGAAAACAAAGTTACAAGAAACTCAAAAACACACACCCAATTGCCCCCTCCACTTTTTTTTTAAAACTTTTTTTTTGGAAGAAAAAAACAGTCACAGAAACAGGCATCCTTCATTAACAATATCCAAAAGTTTCTGTGAGCTGATAATTGATAGCTACTGTCGACCCATTTAATTTTTGCTATTTCCCCTCTGTCCAACATCTGCTTCAAACTTGCGATGTCTATCCTGAACCTTTTTTCATTGACACTTTTTGTAGAGTGCACATTTTCCCACAGAGATTTATTGTCAATGTGACAGTCAATAGGTATATTACCCAAATCCCCTAATCCCAAAATTTCTGTCAATATCTGAGATTTATAAAAGGCCATATCCACCGCCTTTACAAGGCTTAACATATTATCAGCCAAAGTGCTTTTGACCACTCTCCTTATTTTCTTTGTTTCCCACACAAGAGGGCAATATTTACCATTGTTCACCAAAATGAAAATTATAAAACCTCCTGTGCTTGAAACCCCATCACATAAATTTGCATCAGACGCATCACTGTAAACTATGAGTTTCAAGTGCCTTAGGTCACTTAAAACCAGGAACCTCAAAACACACTCCTGCATTTTTAGTTTGACCAACAGTTTATTTGCTCTTATTATGTCTTCCACTTTGGGATCATTCATTTTTGTACTCAACTCCAAGACATCAAAACTCATGTTAGTCTATTAGTCTGTCGACCTAACCAATTCAGTTGCCCAACTAAACTTCGCAGTTGCTCTTTTTCCATCTTTGAAAGCATTACGTCTTTTTGTGAAACTCGGCTATGACTAATTGCTATTGGGCTGATGCTTTCCAGATAAGATTGCTGACGTAAAGTTGCCCATAACTTAGTCTGTCCGATTTCCAGTCCAATATATTTGAATGCCCCGGAAGCCTGACTTCCAACCTTGAATTCTTTCCTCAAACCCGAGATTATAATAGCTTCGAAATTACTAATCCCACCCCACAAAAAATCATCGACATGCATCATAAGGATGCCAGAAAGATTTCTTCTGTGTTAGCTGCCTCTTTAGGAGGACGAAGAAAAATGTCTCTCTGGAGCTGATGCCCCTGCAAAAAGGCAGCTTTTATATCTATAGATTTGCAATCCCATGCCTTTGTGATTAATAGAGCCAAGAAGATCTTTAAAATAGCCTTTCCTGCTGTAGGTGAATCTACCCTTAAATCCTGATCTTCTAAGTTTTCTTCAAATCCCCTTGCCACAAGCCTGGGTTCCAGAAGAACCTTTTCCGTGCAAATCCATCTGTGGGATAAGCTCTTTGTCCCCTACCCGAAACCTCCATGTATGCCCCAAATTCACTCCAACTATGCAGTTCTTGCTGTTTGGCATCTTTGGTAACTTTCTCATCTAATTTATTGGAAGCCACCAAAATCTCACGTGCATGTGGGCTTCTACTCCTATTAGTATTTGTAGTCTTACTCATGTTCCGAGATCTTGATAAACCGTCCCCTCTCCCGCCTGGTATCTCGTTCTGTACTGCTACTGCATGATCTTTCCCTTGTGCTGTGGGATGTCTTTTCAATAGTTCTCGACCTTTCCCTGCGGATTTGTTCACTATCCGATGTACTATCTGAACTGGCACTGAGTTCCTGTGCCCTCCATTTTTGAACTTTGTGTTCCCAATCCATTGTCTTGACTCCTTCCCCTGAATGCTGTACATTCAATCAATGTTTATACTTTCCAGTGGCCTTCCCTGCTCTACTAATAACAGTTGCATCCTTCCATTGACTAGACCCTTCAGCCAAGTATGTCACTTTTGTACCAACTTTTGGCAGTTGTCCTTTTGGACAAATGGCCTGTTCAAATTCATCAGAAGTGTTGTGTTCCTCTACAGTAACCCTATCTATATCAGTTAACTGGTCTTCATAGTTCTGTAACATGGGGTAATGAACCCGGCCAGGTGTTAGATTTAGATGTAGGTGAGCACTTTGGTGATAGTGATCACAACTCGGATATGTTTACTTTAGCAATGGGCAGGGATAGGTATATACCGCAAGGCAAGAATTATAGCTGGGGGAAAGGCAACTATGATGCTATTCGGCAAGATTTAGGATGTATAGCGTAAAGCGTTTGATAAGGTTCCCCACGGTCGGCTATTGCAGAAAATACGGAGGCTGGGGATTGAGGGTGATTTAGAGATGTGGATCAGAAATTGGCTAGTTGAAAGAAGACAGAGAGTGGTAGTTGATGGGAAATGTTCAGAATGGAGTTCAGTTACGAGTGGCGTACCACAAGGATCTGTTCTGGGGCCGTTGCTGTTTGTCATTTTTATAAATGACCTAGAGGAGGGCGCAGAAGGATGGGTGAGTAAATTTGCAGACGACACTAAAGTCGGTGGAGTTGTAGACAGTGCGGAAGGATGTTGCAGGTTACAGAGGGACATAGATAAGCTGCAGAGCTGGGCTGAGAGGTGGCAAATGGAGTTTAATGTGGAGAAGTGTGAGGTGATTCACTTTGGAAAGAATAACAGGAATAAGGAATATTTGGCTAATGGTAAAATTCTTGGTAGTGTGGATGAGCAGAGGGATCTCGGTGTCCATGTACATAGATCCCTGAAAGTTGCCACCCAGGTTGATAGGGTTGTGAAGAAGGCCTATGGTGTGTTGGCCTTTATTGGTAGAGGGATTGAGTTCCGGAGCCATGAGGTCATGTTGCAGTTGTACAAAACTCTAGTACGGCCGCATTTGGAGTATTGTGTACAGTTCTGGTTGCCTCATTATAGGAAGGACGTGGAAGCTTTGGAACGGGTGCAGAGGAGATTTACCAGGATGTTGCCTGGTATGGAGAGAAAATCTTATGAGGAAAGGCTGATGGACTTGAGGTTGTTTTCGTTAGAGAGAAGAAGGTTAAGAGGTGACTTAATAGAGGCATACAAAATGATCAGAGGGTTAGATAGGGTGGACAGCGAGAGCCTTCTCCCGCGGATGGGGGTGACTAGCACGAGGGGACATAGCCTTAAATTGAGGGGTAATAGATATAGGACAGAGGTCAGAGGTGGGTTTTTTACGCAAAGAGTGGTGAGGCCATGGAATGCCCTACCTGCAACAGTAGTGAACTCGCCAACATTGAGGGCATTTAAAAGTTTATTGGATAAGCATATGGATGATAAGGGCATTGTGTAGGTTAGATGGCCTTTAGTTTTTTTTTTCCATGTCGGTGCAACATCGAGGGCCGAAGGGCCTGTACTGCGCTGTTCTATGTTCTATGTTCTATAGGATGGGAAAGGAAACTGCAGGGGATGGGTACAATCGAAATGTGGAGCTTTTTCAAGGAACAGCTACTGCGTGTCCTTGATAAGTATGTACCTGTCAGGCAGGGAGGAAGTTGTCGAGCAAGGGAACCGTGGTTTAGTAAGGAAGTTGAAGCACTTGTCAAGAGGAAGAAGAGGGCTTATGTTAGGATGAGACATGAAGGCTCAGTTAGGGCACTTGAGAGTTACAAGTTAGCCAGGAAGGACCTAAAGGGAGAGTTAAGAAGAGCGAGGAGAGGACACGAAAAGTCATTGGCGGATAGGATCAAGGAAAACCCTAAGGCTTTCTATAGGTATATCAGGAACAAAAGAATGACTAGAGTAAGATTAGAGCCAATCAAGGATAGTAGTGGAAAGTTGTGTGTGGAATCAGAGGAGATAGGGGAAGCATTAAATGGATATTTTTCGTCAGTGTTTACACTGGAGAAAGACAATGTTGTCGAGGAGAACACTCAGGTTCAGTCGACCAGGCTAGATGGAATTGAGGTTCAAAAGGAGGAGGTGTTAGCAATTTTAGAAAATGTCAAAATAGATAAGTCCCCTGGGCCAGATGGGATTTATCCTAGGATTCTCTGGGAAGCCAGGGAGGAGATTGCAGAGCCTTTGTCCTTGATCTTTATGTCGTCTTTGTCGACAGGAATAGTGCCGGAAGACTGGAGGATATCAAATGTTGTCCCCTTGTTCAAGAAGGGGAGTAGAGACAACCCTGGTAATTATAGACCTGTGAGCCTTACTTCGGTTGTGGGTAAAATGTTGGAAAAGGTTATAAGAGATAGGGTTTATAATCATCTTGAAAATAACAAGTTGATTAGCGATACTCAACACGGTTTTGTGAAGGGTAGGTCATGCCTCACAAACCTTATTGAGTTTTTTGAGAAGGTGACCAAACAGGTGGATCAGGGTAAAGCTGTTGATGTGGTGTATATGGATTTCAGTAAGGCGTTTGATAAGGTTGCCCACGGTAGGCTATTGCAGAAAATAAGGAAGTATGGAATTGAAGGTGATTTAGCGGTTTGGATCAGTAATTGGCTCGCTGAAAGAAGACAGAGGGTGGTGGTTGATGGCAAATGTTCATCCTGGAGTTCAGTTACTAGTGGTGTACCGCAAGGATCTATTTTGGGGCCACTGCTGTTTGTCATTTTTATAAATGACCTGGAAGAGGGTGTAGAAGGATGGGTTAGTAAATTTGTAGATGACACGAAGGTCGGTGGAGTTGTGGATAGTGCTGAAGGATGTTATAGGATACAGAGGGACATAGATAAGCTGCAGAGCTGGGCTGAGAGGTGGCAGATGGAGTTTAATGCAGAAAAGTGTGAGGTGGTTCACTTTGGAAGGAGTAACAGGAATGCAGAGTACTGGGCTAATGGCAAGATTCTTGGTAGTGTAGATGAACAGAGAGATCTCGGCATCCAGGTACATAAATCCCTGAAAGTTGCCACCCAGGTTAATAGGGCTGTTAAGAAGGCATATGGTGTGCTAGCCTTTATAAGCAGGGGGATTGAGTTTCGGAACCACAAGGTCATGCTGCAGCTGTACATAACTCTGGTGCGGCCGCACCTGGAGTACTGCGTGCAGTTCTGGTCACCACATTATAGGAAGGATGTGGAAGCTTTGGAAAGGGTTCAGAGGAGATTTACTAGGATGTTGCCTGGTATGGAGGGAAGGTCTTATGAGGAAAGGCTCAGGGAATTGAGGTTGTTTTCGTTAGAGAGGAGAAGGCTGAGAGGTGACTTAATAGAGACATATAAGATAGTCAGAGGGTTAGATAGGGTGGACAGTGACAGTCTTTTTCCTCGGATGGTGATGACCAACACGAGGGGACATAGCTTTAAATTGAGGGGTGATAGATATAGGACAGATGTCAGAGGCAGTTTCTTTACTCAGAGAGTAGTAGGGGTGTGGAACGCCCTTCCTGCAACAGTAGTAGACTCGCCAACTTTAAGGGCATTTAAGTGGTCACTGGATAGACATATGGATGAAAATGGAATAGTGTAGGTCAGATAGGCTTCAGATGGTTTCACAGGTCGGCGCAACATCGAGGGCCGAAGGGCCCGTACTGCGCTGTAGTGTTCTATGTTCTATGTGTATACCAGATGATTTTGGTTCCTCCTCATGTCTATCTGCTCTGTCTTAATTTGAAAATTTGTAATCTGTACCCATTACCCTTAATGAATGTACCCTAACAATTTAATTGCTCTGTTTCAACCCTTCACATTTGCACAGCAATCATTCTCTGCTACCATTTGTTAGGTGTTTAGCTGCTGTTATATAAAGAGTCAAAGGAACTGCTCCTTTTACAAACACCTTTATTTCCCTTTAACAGATTCTGCAAAAAACTATATCTTCGCATCACCTGACACAAAGGCCACCTGAAGCCTCTTTACATATCAGTGTCAATTTTTGGATACTTAACATAAATGAGACAACTAATTGGAATGTCTCTTAACCCATTACTTAACAGAAACACTCCAGCCCAGGCAACATGCTGGTGAATCTCCTCTGTACCCTCTCTAGTGCAATCACACCCTTCCTATTATGTGGCAACCAGACTTACACAATCCTCCAGCTGTGGCCACTTTAGAGTTTATACAGCTCCATCATAACCTCTCTGCTTTTATATTCTATGCCGCAGCTAATAAAGGCAAGTACCCCTATGCCTTCTTAACCATCTTATCTACCTGTCCTACTACCTTCAAGTATCTTTGGACATGCACCCCTAGGTCCCTCTGATTCTCCATACTTCCTAGCGTCTACAGTTCATTATGTATCCCCTCATAGTTCTCATACAATTCATCACTTTTTAGAGTAAATTCCATTTTCCACTGTTATGCTTGTCCTGTAATCTAAGGCTTTCCTCCTCGCCATTTACCACACCACCAATTTTGTGTCTAGATCACTAATGTACACTGCAAACAGCAAGGGACCCAGCAACAACCCCAATGACACACCACTGGACACAGGCGTCCAGTTACAAAAATAACCTTTGACCATTACCCTGCCTTCTGCCACTAAGCTAATTTTGGGTCCAATTTGCCAAATTGCTTTGGCTCCGATGGGCACTTACCTAGCCGATCATTCTCGCATGCAGGACCTTGTCAAAAGTCTTGTTGAAGTCCATATAGCCTATATCAGCTGCACTGCCCTCATCTACACACCTAGTCACAGTCACCTCCCCGAAAAATTCATCAAATTTGTTGGACATGATCTCCTCATCAACAGGAGAATCAATATCGCAAATGACTCGAGCCACTTGAAGCTAGTCTGCTCTCTTTAAAGTTCGCCTGCATCACTTAAAAGAGAGATGCATCGTGGTCAGAATTGGTACTGGGAATTGTATTTGAAGAAAATCTGACCTGGAATAGGGTGAGGATTAGCACAACAGGGGAGAGATAAAAGTGTCTGGATGCTGCACTGGAACACTGAAAAGGGGTAGATTCAAAAGAGGAGCAACGTTCTGTGTCCACAGTGGGAAGGAGGTCCTCAGACACATGGTCAAAATGCAGTGGGATAGTTATGAAGGTCAATTCCAGGAGTCAAGCCCTGAAGACCTGGTCTGGTGTCACAAGAAGTTCAATGACCTCACGTGAGTGTTCAAGGTCAGTAAATTTATCTTAAAATGTCATTTCCCACCAGCTGTACCAATAGCTACAGCCTCTTCTCAAATTCCCATACCCTCGTCACTCACCTAACCAGCAAGGTTAGGTCAATAAGGCAAATGCATAACTTTACCTCACGCTCAGAAACGTAGCACTGGTGCAAGCTGCACACTCACATCTTGCACAAACCCGCAGCTAGCATATCCGAATTCCCCAAAGTGCTGAAGTTATTGTCAGGATGGGGGCTGAAACCATTGAAGATAATGGCATTCTCCTACCTAATTGTCTTCACATTCCATTTCATCCTCCCACACTTTCTTTTGATTTCATACCTGCAGATAATGTAAGAAAGCAGCTCTTACTCTTTGCACCTTTCCACATCACAATCTTATTAGGTGTCTCTTTCTTTTCCAGTACCCAAGTGGTGCAACCTAACCAGGCAATGAAGCTTACACACAAGAAGAGGATAATGACGAAGACACATCACCCATCGCTTGGTATCAGACTCGCAAACTCATACACTGCCACTGGATATAGCTCAGCGAATAGGTTAGAGGTAGGATCTGCAGGTCCATGCACTCCTCCAACAGGATTTCTCCAAAGAACACAAATGGCGTGTAATCTTGTGCAGAGTTTTGTGAAGGGTAGGTCGTGCCTCACAAACCTCATTGAGTTCTTCGAGAAGGTGACCAAACAGGTGGATGAGGGTAAAGCAGTTGATGTGGCGTATATGGATTTCAGTAAAGCGTTTGATAAGGTTCCCCACGGTAGGCTATTGCAGAAAATACAGAGGCATGGGATTCAGGGTGATTTAGCAGTTTGGATCAGAAATTGGCTAGCTGATAGAAGACAAAGAGTGGTGGTTGATGGGAAATGCTCTGACTGGTGTCCAGTTACCAGTGGTGTGCCACAAGGGTCTGTTTTGGGGCCGTTGCTGTTTGTCATTTTTATAAATGACCTGGAGGAGGGCGTAGAAGGATGGGTGAGTAAATTTGCAGATGACACTAAAGTCGGTGGAGTTGTGGACAGTGCAGAAGGATGTTACAAGTTACAGAGGGACATAGATAAGCTGCAGAGCTGGGCTGACAGGTGGCAAATGGAGTCTAATGCAGAAAAGTGTGAGGTGATTCATTTTGGAAGGAATAACAGGAAGGCAGAGTACTGGGCTAATGGTAAGATTCTTGGTAGTGTGGACGAGCAGAGAGATCTCGGTGTCCATGTCCATAGATCCCTGAAAGTTGCCACCCAGGTTGAGAGGGTTGTTAAGAAGGTGTACGGTGTGTTAGCTTTTATTGGTAGAGGAATTAAGTTTCGGAGCCATGAGGTCATGTTGCAGTTGTACAAAACTCTGGTGCGGCCGCATTTGGAGTATTGTGTGCAGTTCTGGTCGCCACATTATAGGAAGGATGTGGAAGCATTGGAAAGGGTACAGAGGAGATTTACAAGAATGTTGCCTGGTATGGAGGGAAGATCATATGAGGAAAGGCTGAAGGACTTGAGGCTGTTTTCGTTAGAGAGAAGAAGGTTAAGAGGGGACTTAATTGAGGCATACAAGATGATCAGAGGATTAGATAGGGTGGACAGTGAGAGCCTTTTTCCTCAGATGGTGATGTCCAGCACGAGGGGACATAGCTTTAAATTGAGGGGAGATAGATATAGGACAGATGTCAGAGGTAGGTTCTTTACTCAGAGAGTAGTAACGGTGTGGAATGCCCTGCCTGCAACAGTAGTGGACTCGCCAACACTAAACGCATTCAAATGGTCATTGGATAGGCATATGGACGATAAGGGAATAGTGTAGAGGGACTTTAGAAGGGTTTCACAGGACGATGCAACATCATAGACCGAAGGGCCTGTACTGCGCTGTAATATTCTATGTTCTATGAACAAGTTCTATCCAATTTTCTGGCTTGCCGAATTGGAGACTTGTCTAGTTATCTCATCACAACAATCAAATTTGAGGCCGAACTGATTTTGAGCCATCAACCTGGGTCTGACTTGTTATACTTAAATCGAAGTTGCATAAGTACCGCACACTAACCGATTGCGCCACTAGAGCACACTCACTTAAATCAAAGTTGAGCAATCTGCAGCGACCCTTAATGTCAAGTGATTAAGGTGGCAGCCATTCTGGATGGCTGTGCAGTGACAGCTTATTAAAAGCTCTAAAATGATACTGATGAGTAGAATATTATACTAATGAGAAGCTTCACTGAGCTGCAGCCAGGGAAGTCAATCCAGCAATCGCTGATATAAAACCATTTCAATTAAATATCAATGTTGGCTCTGCACAATCAGTCTTCAATACATGTTCCGAATGCATTGGGTCACTTATCATTATGTCCACCAATACCTTCTACTTGACCTCTTTTACTCTTCATGCTATTCTACAAACTGAAAATAGACTTATTACTAAAACAGTCATTTAAAATTACTATTTCCCTTGCATGTGTGGAAATCAACCAAAGAACTTTTAAGGGCACAATTCTCCGTAAGAATTTCAAAGCGATGTAGTGAGTTGGAATTTCCACAAGTTTCTCGTGCTCGGCGTGGTGAGGCCGGAAACACTATTCAACATTAATTAGTCCACTTAACGAGGCCTCACAAGCTCCCCCCTCAAATGCCGGCTCGCCAGCTGATTTGCCGGGACCGCACTCACCAGCCCCCCACCCCCCCTGCTAACAACGTCAAGCAGCACTTAGGCTGCACTTGCTCAGCCAACCCCAGCAGGCTCGCAACAATGGTGCTGAGGAGACCGGCCCCAGGATTCGAGGATGTTGACTTGCGGAGTCTCCTGGACACAGTGGAGGCCAGAAGGGATGTCCTGTTCCCCCGAGGGAACTAGAGGGTGAGCCACAAGGCAGCTAGTGCTGCCTGGGACGAGGTAGCCAGCCGGCTGCCTCCACCTCTGATGTGCATCCTGAGGACACAACCCGATGTAGTGGTAGAGCTAGGAGGGAAAAGCACATTGAGGATCACTGAGGGCACCGGGGAAAGGGGGTGGGGATGAGGAGGTGTGGGGTGGGGGGGAGGGGGGGGGGCACCATCGGGAGAGGGGGCATATATTGAACAATAAACACCCTTCTGCACAAACAGTGGGAAGCCTCTGTCTCTTTATTCCGCAATGAATTGCCGCCTGCAGGTGATGGGTGTGAGTGAGCACTCAGCAGACAGGCAGGGGTCAGTTTATGGCATAGATTAAGGAGCACCAGGGTCCAGCTCTCTGCGGGTTAATGTCACCCCCCTGCCCTCGACAGTGACCCACTGCGACGATGGACCAGGCCGCATCCTAGGTGAATCGGGCCAGTATGAAGGCGTCCCTGGCCATCCGGGCTTGCCGGGCCTTCACTGCCACCGCCTGTTCTGTAGCCTGCGGCTGGGCCTCAGGTTCCCCCCCGGCCTTGTCCTCCAGCCCCTGCTGATCCGGTGGCACCTCATCATTCTCGTCCCCATCCCCCTCCTCCTCCTCCTCCGAGGTGTCCACATGTTCCTCATCACCAACCTCAGCTCATCTCCCCTCTGCTGTACGAGGTTGTGGAGGACACAGCAGACCACAACAAAGCGGACGGCCCTCCGGGCAGTGCACTGGAGTGCATCTCCGGAGTGGTCGAGGCATTGGAACTGTACCTTGAGGAGTCCAATGCACCACTTAGTGACAGTCCGTGGGCCTCACTGTAGCGGGTCTCCGCTCCAGTCTCCAGTGTCATTCGCCAGATCCTCAGCGTATACCCCTTATCCCCCCAAGAGCCAATTGCCCATTTTGGGGTGCTCTTCGAAGAGAACAGGGATGGCCGATAGCCCCAGGATCTATCTGTCGTGGACGCTCCCCAGGAAGCGGATACACACGGGCATTATCTGCAACTGGTGATCACACATGGGCTATATGTTGAGCAAGTGTAGCCCATTTCTGTTAATGTATGGCCCGGTGCACGCAGGGCAACGTGCATGACATCTATGACTCCCTGGACCTAGGGTATCTTGCTGATGGCAGAGAAACCTGCTGCCCAGACATCATGTTGTTTTGGTACGTGTCAAAAATGATGTAGTCTTCCGCCCTGGCATACAGGTCATTTGTGACCTGCCAGATGCATCTGTGGGTTATGACCTGTGAGATAAAAACATAAGAACATAAGAACTAGGAGCAGGAGTAGGCCACCTGGCCCTTCGAGCCTGCTCCGCCATTCAATGAGATCATGGCTGATCTTTTGTGGACTCAGCTCCACTTTCCGGCCCGAACACCATAACCCTTAATCCCTTTATTCTTCAAAAAACTATCTATCTTTATCTTTAAAAAATTTAATGAAGGAGCCTCAACTGTTTCACTGGACAGGGAATTCCATAGATTCACAACTCTTTGGGTGAAGAAGTTCCTCCTAAACTCAGCCCTAAATCTACTTCCCCTTATTTTGAGGCTATGCCCCCTTGCTCTGCTTCACCCGCCAGTGGAAACAACCTGCTCGCTTCTATCCTATCTATTCCCTTCATAATTTTACATGTTTCTATAAGATCCCCCGCATCCTTTTAAATTCCAACACGTACAGTCCCAGTCTACTCAACCTCTCCTCGTAATCCAAATCCTTCAACCCTGGGATTAACCTAGTGAATCTCCTCTGCACACCCTCCAGTGCCAGTACGTCCTTTCTCAGGCAAGGAGACCAAAACTGAACACAATACTCCAGGTGTGGCCTTACTGACACCTTACACAGTTGCAGCATAACCTCTCTTGTCTTAAATTCCATCCCTCTGGCAATGAAGGACAAAAATCTATTTGCCTTCTTAATCACCTGTTGCACCTGTAAAATATATTTTTGCGACTCATGCACTTGGACACCCAGGTCCCTCTGCACAGCAGCATGTTTTAATATTTTATCATTTAAATAATAATCCCTGTTGTTGTTATTCTGACCAAAATGGATAACCTCACATTTGTCAACATTGTATTCCATCTGCTAGACCCTAACTCATTCACTTTAACTATCCAAATCCCTCTGCAGATATCCAGTATCATAGAACATAAAACATAGAACATTACAGCGCAGTATAGACCCTTCGGCCCTCGATGTTGCGCCGACCTGTGAAACCACTCTAAAGCCCATCTACCCTATTCCCTTATCATCCATATGTCTATCCAATGACCATTTTAATGTGTTTAGTGTTGGCGAGTCCACTACTGTTGCAGGCAGGGAATTCCACGCCCTTACTACTCTCTGAGTAAAGAACCTACCTCTGACATCTGTCCTGTATCTATCTCCCCTCAATTTAAAGCTATGTCCCCTCGTGCTAGACATCACTATCCAAGGAAAAAGGCTCTCACTGTCCACCCTATCTAATCCTCTGACCATCTTGTATGCCTCAATTAAGTCGCCTCTTACCCTTCTTCTCTCTAATGAAAACAGCCTCAAGTCCCTCAGCCTTACCTCATAAGATCTTCCCTCCAGACCAGGCAACATTCTGGTAAATCTTCTCTGCACCCTTTCCAATGCTTCCACATCCTTCCTATAATGTCTCTGCACTTTTTGCTTTGCCACCCATCTTAGTGTTGTATGCAAACTTGGACACATTGCACTTGGTCCCCAACTCCAAATCATCTATGTAAATTGTGAAAAATTGTGGGCCCTGAGGGACAGCACGAGCTACTGATTGCCAACCAGAAAAACACCCATTAATCCCCACTCTTTGCTTTCTATTAATTAACCAATCCTCTATTCATGCTACTACTTTACCCTTAATGCCATGCATCTTTATCTTGTGCAGAGGGCAGCAGAGCAGAGCTACTGATTGGCTGTTCTGGGGAGATTTGCATACAGGTCAGCCTAATTTGAAGGTGTACCTGCGAAAGAGACCCGAGGAGTTTGAGTGAAGGCAAGCATCCAGCAGAGGGCAGCAGAGCAGAGCTACTCATTGGCTGTTCTGGGGAGATTTGCATACGTGCAGTGCGGTCAGCCTAATTTGAAGGTGGTTTGTGGAGGGGCTGTTGTCAAGTGACAGTTAAACCTGAAACACTTTCTCAGTGTTTCCCTCCCTACCCCCTCCTCTAACCAAAAAAAACAACCACGGTCGTTAGGAAGCGGGAGCCTGTCGTGAAGGTGAGTGAGTACTTTTAAATTTGCTTACCTTTCAGCGCGAGCAGCCTCTGGATTTGTGGTGGGAGCAGGGGCCTGTCAGGAAGGTGAGTGAGTGCCTTTAAATTTGCTTACCTTCCAGCGGGAGTGGCCTCTGGATTTTCGGTGGGAGCAGGGACCTGTTGGGAAGGTGAGTGCCTGTAACAAGTCGGGCGGTTGCTAAACCCGAGACACTACACCTGCAGTGTCCCCCACCCTTCAACCTCCTCTAGGGAATATCAGGTAAGAAGCTTGCGCAGGTCAAAGAGACACAGCCGGAGTGAGCACATCCAGAGTGGGAATTACAACTTGGTAATTTGATGCAATGAGGTAATTCGGTGCAGAGTGAGAGAAGGTGCTTTTTCGGAGGTGCTTTTTAACCCTGGTAAGTGACTGGTAAGTAGTTTTTCTTTCATTGTCTAATTCATTTATTTTTATTTTGAAATCCTAGTTGTATAAGTTTACCTAAGGTTTAAGACATGGCAGGAGATCCCAGACCCGTGTCATGCTCCTCGTGTGCGATGTGGGAGCTCAGGGACACATCCACTGTCCCTGGCTCTTTCACGTGCAAGAAGTGTGTTCAGTTGCAGCTCCTGTTAGACCGCTTGACGGCTCTGGAGCTGCGGATGGACTCACTTTGGAGCATCCGCGATGCTGAGGAGGTCGTGGATAGCACGTTTAGTGAGTTAGTCACACTGCAGGTGAAAATTAATGAGGGAGATAGAAAATGGGTGACCAAAAGATAGAGCAAGAGTAGGAAGGCAGTGCAGGTGTCCCCTGCGGTCATCTCCCTGCAAAACAGATATACCGCTTTGGATACTGTTGAGGGAGATGGCTCACCAGGGGAAGGCAGCAGCAGCCAGGTTCATGGCACCGTGGCTGGCTCTGCTGCGCAGCAGGGCAGGAAGAAAAATGGCAGGACTAGAGTGATAGGGGACTCGATCGTAAGGGGAATAGACAGGCGGTTCTGTGGACGCAATCGAGACTCCAGGATGGTATGTTGCCTCTCTGGTGCAAGGGTCAAGGATGTCTCGGAGCGGCTGCAGGACATTCTGGGGGGGGAGGGTGAACAGCCAGCTGTCATGGTGCACATAGGCACCAACGATATAGGTAAAAAACGGGATGAGATCCTACAAGTTGAATTCAGGGAGTTAGGAGTTAAACTAAAAAGTAGAACCTGGGGCAATGGGACCGGTTCTGGGGGAGGTGGGACCAGTACAAACCGGACGGTCTGCACCTGGGCAGGACTGGAACCGATGTCCTAGGGGGGTGTTTTCTAGAGCTGTTGGGGAGGGTTTAAACTAATGTGGCAGGGGGATGGGAACCGATGAAGGAAGTTGGAAGGTAGTAAAACAGGGACAGAAGCAAAAGGAAGTAAGGGGGAAAGTGCAAGACAGAGAAGACATAGTCAAAAATCAAAAAGGGTGACAGTACAAGGTACAGTGACTGAGGGGAGCTCAGTGAATAGGCCTAGTAATACTAAAAGGAGTAAAACTGGAGATAGAACATAGAACATAGAACATAGAACAGTACAGCACAGAACAGGCCCTTCGGCCCTCGATGTTGTGCCGAGCAATGATTACCCTACTCAAACCCACGTATCTACCCTATACCCGTAACCCAACAACCCCTCCCCTAACCTTGTTAAGATGTTTAGATTCAAAACAGAGGTAAAAAAAACCAACATAAGTGTACTTTACCTGAATGCTCGTAGTATTCGGAATAAAGTAAATGAGTTGATGGCGCAAATCATTGTGAATGACTATGATTTAGTGGCCATTACTGAAACATGGTTAAAGGATGGTCACGACTGGGAGTTAAATATCCGAGGGTATCAAACAATTCAGAAGGAGAGAGTGGATGGAAAGGGAGGTGGTGTAGCTCTGTTATTTAAGACTGACATCCGGGCAATAGTTAGGGATGATATCGGTGCTATGGAGGATAAGGTTGAATCCATTTGGGTGGAAATCAGGAATAGTAAGGCAAAAAGTCACTGATAGGAGTAGTCTATCGGCCACTAAATAGTAACGTTATGGTGGGGCAGGCAATAAACAAAGAGATAACAGATGCATGTAGAAATGGTACAGCAGTTATCATGGGGGGTTTTAATCTACATGTCGATTGGTTTAACCAGGTCGGTCAAGGCAACCTTGAGGAGGAGTTTATAGAATGTATCCGCGATAGTTTCCTAGAACAGTATGTAATGGAACCTACGAGGGAACAAGCGGTCCTAGATCTTGTCCTGTGTAATGAAACAGGATTGATTCATGATCTCATAGTTAGAGATCCTCTCGGAAGGAGCGATCACAATATGGTGGATTTTAAAATACAGATGGAGGGTGAGAAGGTAAAATCAAATACTAGTGTTTTGTGTTTAAATAAAGGAGATTACAATGGGATGAGAGAAGAACTAGCTAAGGTAGACTGGGAGCAAAGACTTTATGGTGGAACAGTTGAGGAACAGTGGAGAACCTTCCAAGCGATTTTTCACAGTGCTCAGCAAAGGTTTATACCCACAAAAAGGAAGGACGGTAGAAAGAGGGAAAATCGACCGTGGATATCTAAGGAAATAAGGGAGAGTATCAAATTGAAGGAAAGAGCATACAAAGTGGCAAAGATTGGTGGGAGACTAGAGGACTGGGAAATATTTAAGGGGCAACAGAAAGCTACTAAAGAAGCTATAAAGAAGAGTAAGATAGAGTATGAGAGTAAACTTGCTCAGAATATAAAAACAGACAGCAAAGGTTTTAAAAATATATAAAGCAAAAATGAGTGGCTAAGGTAAATATTGGTCCTTTAGAGGATGAAAAGGGAGTTTTAATGATGGGAGATGAGAAAATGGCTGAGGAACTGAACAGGTTTTTTTGGGTCGGTCTTCACAGTGGAAGACACAAATAACATGCCAGTGACTGATAGAAATGAGGCTATGACAGGTGAGGACCTTGAGAGGATTGTTATTACTAAGGAGGTAGTGATGGGCAAGCTAATAGGGCTAAAGGTAGACAAGTCTCCTGGCCCTGATGGAATGCATCCCAGAGTGCTAAAAGATATGGCTAGGGAAATTGCAGATGCACTAGTGATGATTTACCAAAATTCACTAGACTCTGGGGTGGTCCCGGTGGATTGGAAATTAGCAAATGTGACACCACTATTTAAAAAAGGAGGTACGCAGAGTGCAGGAAATTATAGACCAGTGAGCTTAACGTCGGTAGTAGGGAAGATGCTGGAATCTATCATCAAGGAAGAAATAGCGAGGCATCTGGATAGAAATTGTCCCATTGGGCAGACGCAGCATGTGTTCATAAAGGGCAGGTCGTGCCTAACTAATTTAGTGGAATTTTTTGAGGACCTTACCAGTGCAGTAGATAACGGGGAGCCAATGGATGTGGTATATCTGGATTTCCAGAAAGCTTTTGACAAGGTGCCACACAAAAGGCTGCGACATAAGATAAAGATGCATGGCATTAAGGGGAAAGTAGTAGCATGGATAGAGGATTGGTTAATTAATAGAAAGCAAAGAGTGGGGATTAATGGGTGTTTCTCTGGTTGGCGATCAGTAGCTAGTGGTGTCCCTCAGGGATCCGTGTTGGGCCCACAATTGTTCACAATCTTCATAGATGATTTAGAGTTGGGGACCAAGGGCAATGTGTCCAAGTTTGCAGATGACACTAAGATGAGTGGTAAAGCGAAAAGTGCAGAGGATACTGGAAGTCTGCAGAGGGATTTGGATAGGTTAAGTGAATGGGCTAGGGTCTGGCAAATGGAATACAATGTTGACAAATGTGAGGTTATCCATTTTGGTAGGAATAACAGCAAACGGGATTATTATTTAAACAATAGAATATTAAAGCATGCTGCTGTGCAGAGAGACCTGGGTGTGCTAGTGCATGAGTCACAGAAAGTTGGTTTACAGGTGCAACAGGTGATTAAGAAGGCAAATGGAATTTTGTCCTTCATTGCTAGAGGGATGGAGTTTAAGACTAGGGAGGTTATACTGCAATTGTATAAGGTGTTAGTGAGGCCACACCTGGAGTATTGTGTTCAGTTTTGGTCTCCTTACTTGAGAAAGGACATACTGGCACTGGAGGGTGTGCAGAGGAGATTCACTAGGTTAATCCCAGAGCTGAAGGGGTTCAATTACGAGGAGAGGTTGAGTAGACTGGGACTGTACTCGTTGGAATTTAGAAGGATGAGGGGGGATCTTATAGAAACATTTAAAATTATGAAGGGAATAGGTAGGATAGATGCGGGTAGGTTGTTTCCACTGGCGGGTGAAAGCAGAACTAGGGCGCATAGCCTCAAAATAAGGAGAAGTAGATTTAGGACTGCGTTTAGGAGGAACTTCTTCACCCAAAGGGTTGTGAATCTATGGAATTCCTTGCCCAGTGAAGCAGTTGAGGCTCCTTCATTAAATGTTTTTAAGGTAAAGATAGATAGTTTTTTGAAGAAAAAAGGGATTAAGGGTTATGGTGTTCGGGCCGGAAAGTGGAGCTGAGTCCACAAAAGATCAGCCATGATCTCATTGAATGGCGGAGCAGGCTCGAGTGGCCAGATTGCCTACTCCTGCTCCTAGTTCTTATGTTCTTATGTAGCAACCTTGTGTGGCACCTTGTCAAAAGCTTTCTGGAAATTCAGATATTCCACATCCATTGGCTATTGCTCTAGTAATGTCCTCAAAACATTCCACTAAATTATTTAGGCACGGCCTTCCTTTTATGAACCAAAGCTGCGTCTGTCCAATGGGACAATTTCCATCCAGATGCCTGGCCATTTCTTCCTTGATGATAGATTTCAGCATCTTCCCTACCACTGAAGTTAAACTAACTGGCCTATAATTACTCGCTTTTTGCCTGCCCCCATTTTTGTGTCACGTTTGCTAATTTCCAATCCGCCGGGACCACCCCAGAGTCTAGTGAATTTGGGCAAATTATCACTAGTGCATTTGCAATTTCCCTAGCCATCTCTTTTAGCACTCTGGGATGCATTCCATCAGGGCCAGGAGACTTCTCTACCTTTAGCCGCATTAGATTGCCCATCACTACCTCCTTCGTGATAACAAGGTTCTCAAGAGTTTCAACATTCATTCTAGATACTACCTTCAAAAGATGGAGGCGGGACGGGGCCACACTGACAGTCGGGGACTCCTATGTAGGGCGCAGACTGGCGACACTGGAAGAATTGACGAAGAAGTGAAACTCGCAAAAGGATAGGAATTGAGACACCTCCAAATAAAGCACTTCTTCCGCAAAGAGACAGTAGGGTACCCCAGGGCCCCAGAAAGCAAACTACTAGAGGACCTGATAGGCACAGGCAGCGAGAAGTGGGGGGGGGGGGGGGGGGGGGGGGGGGGGGAGGGGGGGGGGGGGGCTATGTGGGAAAACATACGGACAGCTACCGGACAGAGGCCGAACACCACTGGACGGGACCAGACAAAAATGGGAGGACAAACTGGGGACAGAGGTAGGATGGGGACTCTGGAGCGAAGCACTGAGTAGAGTGAACTCAACCTCCTCCTGTGCAAGGCGAAGCCTAATGCAGCTCAAAGTGGTGCACAGAGCACACCTGACCAGAACCCGAATGAGCAGATTCTTCCCGGAAGTGGAGAACAAATGTGAACGGTGCCAGCGGGGCCCAGCCAACCATGTCCACATGTTTTGGGCTTGCCCCAAGCTTGCTGGGTTCTGGACAGTCTTCACCGAGGCAATGTCCAAGGTTGTGGGGGTGAGGGTGAAGCCATGCCCAATAGTGGCAATCTTCAGGGTATCAGAGCAGCCAGAGCTACACGTGGGGAAGGGGGCCAACGCCATTGCTTTCGCTTGCTTAATCGCACGCCGGAGAATCCTGCTTGGCTGGCGATCGGCAGCACCACCCAAAGCTGCAGACTGGCTTGCTGACCTCTCGGAATTTCTCCACCTGAGTACGCCATCCGAGGGTCAGAGGAAGGCTTCCTGGATACTTGGGGCAGTTCGTCGGCCTGTTCCAAAACCTGTTTGAGGCCAGCAATGAGGAGTATGCCAGGAAAAAAAAAGATGAAGAATCAAAGGACTGCGCAACCTGGGGGTGGGTGGGTGTGAGGGGCGGCGTGGGGGGGGGGGGGGGGGGGGCGGGGGGGGGGGGGGGGGGGGGTGAAGGGGGGACATCATAGACCAATTCAGAGGGCAGCAAAATGTACATACGGTTAGTCAAATGAAGGACAAATGAAACCTCTCTGTGAAATAAAGCAAATTAGTGCAGGCAAAAAAAATGTTATGCATATAAGCAACAACTGTTTATAAATATGAGAAAAGCCAATAAATAGATTTTCAAAAAAAGAGTCTCAACGTTCTCACTTGTCATAGCCTCATTTCCATCAGTCACTGGCATATTATTTGTGTCTTCCACCGTGAAGACCAACCCAATAAACCTGTTCAGTTCCTCAGCCATTTCCTCATCTCCATTATTAAATTTCCCTTCTCATCCTGTAAAGGACCAATATTTACCTTAGCCACTCTTTTTTGTTTTATATATCCGTAGAAACTTTTACTATCTGTGTTTATATTCTGAGCAAGTTTACTCTCGTAATCTATCTCACTCTTCTTTATAGCTTTCTGTTGCCCCCTAATGATTTCCAAGTCTCCCACTAATCTTTGCCACTTTGTATGCTTTTTCCTTCAATTTGATACTCTCCCTTATTTTCTTAGATATCCATGGTCGGTTTTCCCTCTTTCTACCGTCCTTCCTTTTCGTTGGTATCAGTTCCGCCGGCCACCCCTCAAATTTCTAAACCTCACCCCTAACCCAAAACACTGGCTGAAACCTCGCACCACCCCCACATCCGATCCTCGTGCTTGTCCCTCAGAACCCACTGGCATGCGCCAGCACAACCCGTTCATGCCCACATGTGATTCGCTATGGACACTCCTGGCCCACCATGCATGCGGCTCACAATGCTCTCTCTTTGACCCCACAGCAGAAGATAGTCCATAATAAGCGGGAAAGGGCCAAGCTGTGTCGGGGGAGGGGAGAGATCTGAGTCCTCACCGCCTATGAGAAACGGGCCCTGGGAATCATGGGGTTGTCCGAGGAGGGCAGCCACCGACTGGTTGGCCTGCACCAGAGAAGTGAGGACCCACTGCCCCTTCACCCAGATGGCCTGTTCATGTCAGACAAAATGACCCTTCTCTATCACTGACCACATGTCCAATGTTGGCAGGTTCTTCATCTGATGAGGACGGGCCATCTGGAGTCGCTCCCCCCCTGCCACCCAAGAGACCACCTCGGAGGACAGCTGCGAGACCACCACCATCGAGACTCACTCTAGCTGCACCTCCATCCCATGGAGTGGCACAGGACCCTACGGGCACTGTTAGGGAGGATGAAGCGCTGGAGGCCAACCCAGGGCTTGTCACCAAAGAGACGACAGCAGTCTCCAGTTCTTCTGAATCCCCCCAACCCCCACCCCTTCCCGACGCTGCGCATCTCAAGGGCAGCGGGCAGAGCAGGGTGGCACTGCGACGTCTGTGGCACCGGTACGCTGGTCTCTGCAACCCCCACTGCCCGAGCACAGTGCTCCAAGATCAGAGGATGGTTGTGAGTGCGTTGTCAGCAGAAAGATACGAGTCGGACATTGGCATAAACTGAGGAGAACCAGAGATCTCCTCGCAGTGAGTGATCATCACTCTCCTGCCGTGTATACTGACCGCTGACAGTGCCGACACAGGTCTGAAGGCTGTGAGCAGGATGGTCAGGAAGAGGGACGTGTGGGGGTGGTGGGAATGAGGGAAATACAGTGAGGGAAATGCAGGGACGGGTGGTGGTGGGGGGGGGGGGGGGGGGGGGGCAGAGTAATGGGGTGGGGGTGGGTGAGCTGATGGACAGCCTCGTCCAATGAGAATCTGATAAGAATGAGGGCCTTGATGGTCCTCCAGACGTGATGAATCCTTGCTGCCGCCTATCCTCCGTCCTCCAGCTCCACCTCCTCCCCGGGCTCATCCTCCAACCCCGCCTGGTCTGCCTCCTCCTCCTCTTCCTCCAGCATTTCACCCCGCTGCTATGCCAGGTTGTGGACGGTACAGTGGAGAACCACAAAGTGGGTAAACCTCTGGAGTGCACCACCACAGCAGTCCATCGGGGGCTGGATTCTCCGCCGGCGGGATGCTCCATTTTGCCGGCAGCTCGGGGGTTTCCAGACAGCGTGGGGCTGCCCAACATTGGGAAACCACATTGACTAGCCTGCGTAACGGAGCATGCCTGATGCCTGTGCACCTTGGGCCAGAGCTGGCTTCCCCTCTGGGTTCCTCCTCGACCTGATGGGTGGCCTGGTCTTGAGGGTGTGTGGCGGCCCCCTGCACATGGAGTGCCACCTCCAGCCTGTATCGTGCTGCTATCATCTCCAGCCTCTGGCTGCCTGGGCTTCCAACAGCAATGCATTGGTAGCCTCTGAGAGACCGACACCACCATCCATTTTGATATCTGTAAAGAATTGGAGAAGGAGAGAGAGAGACTAACAATCAGTTAGTGCTTCCATTCCGGGACCCTCAAATCCCCAAGCCCCTTTTGTGTTCCGCCTTCTCTCAGTGCTATCCAGTGAGCCAGTTGTGCTGGCAATCCTTGCTCTGCACATTCATCCCCGGCCACATCAGTAGCCCCTAGAGCCCAGACCCCTGCCTAAAACATGAGGGAGACCGTGCTCAAGTGCTCTCCCCCGAACCACACACTTATCCTCAGGATCGCCAGGGGTGAAGCCCAGCTCTTTAGTGTTTGATTGTTGGCAGCTATCTTTCTGGTGCTGATGCTCCCAGAGTTCAGGCAAACTGTTCAGGCATAGAAGTTTGATTGAAATGCAATGCGCTAATCATCCGCTGAGACATGGCAGGTGTGCCCTCGAGAGGCCACTTGAGAGTTGAGAATATTTTATTTATTAAATAGTCAACAGTAACAAAGATTTGAAAATCAACTAAGTAACATTCCACACATCACACTAACCATTAAACAACAAGGAAACATCACAGTTCCATATTTGACCAACTTTAAACGACATCAGCTCAATTTCCCGCAAACAAACCCAACAAATATCCATAACTTTGTCGGAGAAATGATCTGTCCATCAATGTGTGACCTGCTCCACATATCAGTGTCATTCACCATCCAGGAGCTGCAGCTGTGCAAGCCCTCCCACACGGCCCAATCTCACAGGAACCAAATCCTGGCATCCACATTATCCACTGGCGCTCAAGGTGTAGTTGAACATCCTTGACTTCCAGTGCGTTTAACCCTCGGTGACCATGCAGCACTCACCACACCAGCAACAAAGGCATCAGCAATCAGCAACAGCATTCCTTCAACGCGGTCTTCAAGTGGCTCATTTGGATCAATGTCCTGCACCAGGTCCCACAACGCCTTCTTGCTCCAAACTGGATTGCTTTCTGGACTCATGCATCCCCCTGAGCCCAGTGTTCCAGGACCCAGGTATCTTAGAAAAAAATTGTCTTTCTTTCTGGCTAAAGAAAATGGCATCAGCAGCCTCCAGGCATTTGCAGCCACCAGCAGGAGCAAGCAGCAAACACAACATGGATCAGTAAAGTGCTCTCACAACTAACAAGGCCAATTCTTTATTAGCAATAACCTGCAATTGTGAAGCTAAAGGCTGCTCATAGTCAAGGGGAGTTAAAGTGATTTTCAGCATAGAACCACGAGCAGGGCTCTGTCCTGGAAGTGTTTGGTCAGACAGATAGGCAGCATCTGTGGTTTCCCCTGGTATGAGTTTTTACAATATTTAAAAATGGCTCAAAGGCCTCAGAGGCAAAGCCACTCATTCCCCGGCCCAGGGAAGCTGAGAACGCTTCAGCCCCCCCGACCAAGGCCAAGCCCCCACCCGAGCGCTGAAGCAGCAGTTCTGGTGCCCTTGAGATGCATGCTGGGAAATGGAAATTACTACTTACCTTCTCACTTCCCCTTAGTTGCCATTGCGCCAGCCTCACATTTTTCAAACGGAGTACTAAACGACACCAGTGTAAGTTGAGTTGGTTAATTCCTGGAAGGCCGCTGCATTGAGATTAATGAATTGAAATTAATGTAAATGAGGGTTAACGATACTCTTGCCATTTTTGGGCAGATCCGGACCTCGCCATCGGGAGCGGGCTTGGTAAATTGTAAACTGGTTTGTGCCCGATGGAAATCTCAATTTTGGCCTTTCCCACTATTTTCCTGGCCTGCCCAGATCTGCGAGGGCGAAACATGGTAATTAAATCGCTCCCTTAGAAATGTGTTCATCACTGGGGAACTGAACCCGTAGGCCAGACTGGCTCCTCGGAGATCGGGCTGCCATTTTAAATGGGAGGCCTGATCTCAAACTTGAGGGTCCTGAACACCCCCTACTCACAGGCAATAGCACCCCCCCCCCCTGCACACATGGACATTACCCCATACCCCTCTCAAGTTAGGACACCCCACTATGGGGGCACTGAGGGCTCCCCATTTCAAGTCTCCCTACCCCCTCATTTGAGGCTCCCCCACCCTTAACACCCCCAATCTTTATGAGGCCGCTTCATATTCTTTACCCCCCCCCCCCCCCACTCTTCATAACCTCCATCATCCCTCCCTCAGCCCCTATCCTTGCCACCCTCACACCCAGGCACCCTGGCAGTGCTACCTGGGCACCCTGGCAATATCACCCAGGAACCCTGGCAGTGCCAAGGTATCAGACTGCCAAGGTGCCTGGGTGCCAGATGGAGAGCCAGGGGGCAATCCTTCCATGTCCCCGACCACACAGGGCTCTCCAAGAGCCTGGAATACTCCGCTGTCAGTACTGACGCTGCCTGGTCGAGGTTTCACTGGTGAGGCCATTAGTTCCTGGGAGCCAGGAGCATGGCTCATTGAAATAATCATATTTGGATCTTTCCCAGCATGGGTGAGATTCAGATCATAAAGTCTTGTGAGGTTTTGTTGAATGTCTCGAGACATCTTGAGCATCGCAAATCTCCGAAGTTTCAATGGCCTCATCGTGACACCAAGTCAAAAAAACTGGTAAATCGCGCCCCATGTTTCTTGAGAGCTTTATATGATTTGTGTCTAAAGTTGCCTTATCTATTTCTCCTACTATATGCTGCCGGACCAGGCAGAGGAAATGGGGTGGAAAAGTTCTTGGGGCTGAATTTCAATCACTGTGGGGGTCTGGGACATGTCTGAGCGTTACTGTTGTGAACACAGAGAGACATCATAACCACAAAGAGCACAAGTTGCAGTAAAGAGAATAATGAAACTCAGTTACTCATGTATTGGGACCGAGTGACAATCACTAAAACTGAGAGACTTGATTTTGTGGGGAGATGGCATTTGGACTCTTGAGAGGAATCCAAGGCATCTGTGACCTCCCCTATCTTGTCCACTTTGTCTGGGTTTCAAGAGATGCATCAAAAAAACATGTGGGTGTCTGGGGACAGCAGCCCAAACCATTTCTGGCTCTTTACCCCCCTGGCAGATCCATTTCCAAAGGGTAACGACAGGCCTAGTCATGGCTGCCATTTGCCTCTTAAATTATTCATCAATGCTCCCACCTCCTGCCTGGGTCTGACATCCCTAATTGGGCACTGAATTTGCCTCCAGGCTAATCAGTGGCTGCCATTGACATAGTGCAGGGTTGGGATCTGGAAATGTTCTGGGCATTGGGTTCCCTCCCCCCAGGATGAAAAAAACTGCCCCTTTCTCTCAAAGGGCGGTGGTAGCCCTGAAGCCCCTTGTGCAGCAACATAATTACATAAATTTACATCTGATTTGTTCATACAGCTGATCATGCCTGCTTTTTGGTTTGGCACGGGCATTAATTTGAGCATGGTGGCTGAATGACATCAGTCTTGCGTGACTACAGGAGCTGGCTTTGTGATCTGTACTTGCATCTGCCATGTTCCTGCTCCTCAGCTCTCCCTGAGCAGATTCTGAGACCATTATTTGGAGCATGCACTAAGTTGCGGAGAAAAGAGCGACATGGAGCACAGTGGTTAGCACTGTTGTTTCATAGCGCCAGGGTCCCAGGTTCGATTCTCGGCTTGGGTCACTGTCTGTGCAGAGTCTGCACGTTCTCCCCGTGTTTGCGTGGGTTTCCTCCGGGTGCTCCGGTTTCCTCTCACAGGTCCCGAAAGACGTGCTGTTAGGTAATTTGGACATTCTGAATTCTCCTTCCGTGTACCCGAACAGGCGGCGGAATGTGGCGACTAGTGGGTTTTCACAGTAACTTCATTGCAGTATCAATGTAAGCCTATTTGTGACACTAATAAAGATTATTATTATGATAAATTGTTGAAGGCTCACATTCGGGTTTTATCCTGTCAGGTGAGAAGGATTAAAATGAAGAATGGTGACTCCACTGAAAGAAAGCAATGGCGCACAACTGAGGAGAGATTGAATCCTCTATCTGAAACGTCATTCTGGAAAGGCAGATTCTATCTGCACTCTTTGAACTTTGAAAACCTTCACATCGGATAGTGCCGTTTATCAACCTCGCTAACAGCTAATTAAAGAATAGCCTTGAGAAATACCCTTCGGAAAGGAACGATAAGAGGATCTTGCTTACTTATGCGAAGTGAGAAATTGGATCCCAGCACAAGCCAGGTGTGAATCCTGTTGTTCGGAAATGTCGAGACGCATGTGAAAAGACATGATTGAGTCATGCTAAGCATGACATAAGGGAATGGAGTAAGAAACTTGTCAGGAACGAAGTTTATCAGACAAGCCTATTGTACAGGGATTTGAATTCAATCTAGATTGAGCTCAAGAACTGTAAACTCGAAAGACCTTTTCTCCCCTTGCTTGGATATAAGTACTTGATTCTATTTTATGTGTTATACTTTGAACAAATGAAACTTTGCCTGAGAGTATAATGTCTGCCGGCGCTGATCTCTGAATTACATTCCAACTGGTTGCCCAACATGAATTCTCAGAGGACAGACACATAGGTGTCAGCACCCAAGGTCTCCACAGAATTAACTAAAGCATTCCCAAGAGAGCCGGCAGCTGTGTAAAGTCCCAGCGACCAATCAAGAGAATCCCTGAGGAAATTTCCAATGCCTGTTTTGGTATCTGAAATCTCTGTTCTATATAACTCGAATGATGTAACTAACCAAGACCCTACCCTTTGACGTGTTGTTTTTAAAAAGAAAGCAAATGAACTGCACAAGAGTTTTGGGAGTTATTTAGGCCAAGAGGTGATAATTGGGCTAAAATGGATGCTGGGCTAATTTAGCCTGTTTGCAAGTTCAGATTTTGCATGCAGTTTTCAGGACATTTGATGATTATCATAATTTGAGCTCGCCTGCAGGTTTAGCACTTAGCTGCTGAATGGTCACAATTTCTATGGAGCAGTATATGTGAGCTCTTTGCACTCACTTCCACCGAGGTGTGGAGTATTCTGACTGGCACACACCAGTATAATTTATAATGGCTCAGGATCCTGGAGGGCCCAGGCTCTTGGATGTGGCACTGGAGGCCCAGGCAAAGGAGGTCCAGAGGAAGAGTCATGTAGTCATACACCAAAGAAAAAGTCCTTTGATCTATCGAGCCTGCACTGACAAAATTACACTCAGTTTACACCAACCAGCACTTGAACCATGGTCTTGAATGTTATGACATTTCAAGTGCTCATCTATGTACTTTTTTTAAATAAATTTAGAGTACCCAATTCATTTTTTCCAATTAAGGGGCAATTTAGTGTGGCCAATCTACCTACCCTGCACATCTTTGGGTTGTGGGGGCGAAACCCACGCAAACACGGGGAGAATGTACAAACTCCACACAGTGACCCAGAGCCGGGATCGAACCTGGGACCTCGGCGCCGTGGGGCTGCAGGGCTAACCCACTGCGCCACCGTGTTGCCCATCTATGTACTTTTTAACGGTTGTGAGGTTTTCCGTCTCTACTACCTTCCCAGGAAGTGCATTCCAGACTCCACCACCCACTGGATGAAAAGATTTCTCCTCAAATCCCATCTAAACCTCCCGTCCCTCACCTTAACATTATTCCCCCTCATTATTGCACCTTCAATGTCCTTCATAATCTTATACACTTCAATCAGGCCCTGCCTCAGCCTTCTCAGCTGTAAAGAAAACAAGCTCAGCCTATACAGCCTCTCTTCATAGCTCAAATGCTCGATCCCAGGCAACATCCTGGTGAATCTCCTCTGCACCTTCTCCAGTGTAATCACATCCTTCCTATAATGAGCTGCACACAGTACTCCAGCTGTGGCCTAACCAAAGTTTTGTTCAGCTCCAACATAACCTTCTTGCTCTTATAATCGATGCCTTGACTGATAAAGGCAAATTTGCCGTGTGCATTCTCAAGTACCCTATTAACTTGTCCTCCTGTCTTCAGGGATCTGTGGACAAGTACCCCAAGATCCTTCTCTTCCTATGAGCTTCCTAGTGTCCTGCCATTCATTGAATACTTTCTTGTCTTGTTACTCCTTCCAAAGTGAATCTCCTCTCACTTTTCTGGGTTAAATTCCATCTGCCACTAATCTGCCAATCTGACCAACCCATCTGTATCTCCCTGCAATCTAAGACCATCTTCCTCACGATTAACCACCCTGCTAATCTTTGAGTCGTCCACAAACGTACTTACCATCACGCCCATATTCCTATCTAAATCGTTTATATATTTCATGAACAATAAAGGGCCTAGCAATGATCCCTGTGGTATGGGACTTGGCACTGGCCTCCAGTCACAGAAACAGCCTCCACCACCACACACTGTCTCCCAACACTAAACCAGTTCTGTATCCAACTTGCAAAGTTCCCCTGGATCCGATGTGCCTTTACTTTCTTTATCAATCTCCTGTGTGGGACCTTGTCAAAGGCTTTGCTGCAATCCATATAAACTACATCAACTGCACTACCCTCATCTACACACCAGATCACATCTTCAAATAATTCAATAAAATTCATGAGGCATGACCTCCCTCTGACAAAGCCACGCTGACTAACCCTTAAAAAACCTTGCCTCTTCAAGTGAAGATTAATTTTCTCTTTCAGAATATTCTCCAATTGTTTCCTTACCACTGATGTAAGACTCACTGGTCTAGAATGCCCTGGTTTATCTCTTCCACCCTTTATGAGAAGTGGAACCAGGTTAGCTGTCTTCCAATACTTTGGCACTTCCCCTGTGGACAGAAAGGGATTAAAACATTGGGTTAGAGACCCTGTAGTTTCCTCCCTTGTCTCCCATAGCAGCTTGGGATGCACCTCATTTGGACCTGGGGATTTTTCCACTTTTAAACCCACTGAAACCTCCAATACCGCCTCACTCCCTATTTCAAAATGTTCAAAACCCTCAAAGTCCCTCTCCCTGAACTCTGTACCTACGTCCTCCTTCACCTGAGTGAAGACAGATGTGAAGTACTCGTATAACACCCTACAAATGTCATCTGGCTCCACAAATAGATTGCTCCCTTGGTCCCTAATGGGCCCTACTCTGTCCCTGGTTATCCACTTCCCCTTAATATACTTGTAGGATATCTTGGGATTATACCTAATCTTACCCGCTAGTCTATTTTCATGGCCCGATTTTGCTCTCGTAATGTCTTTCTTAAGTTCTCCTCTGCACTTTCTGTACACCACTAAGACCTCCACCGTACCTGCTAAAAACCTATCTTGTCTTTCTTATCCAGTCCTGAATATTTCTAGACATCCAACTCGGGCACCATGGCATAGCCAGCCTGGCACCTGTACAATGCTCCTGAAACCCTGGCAGTGCCAACCTGGGTGTCCTGGTGCCAGGCAGCGTGCCAGGGTACTATCCTGCCCTGTTCCCAACTACTTGGGGGGTGGGGTGGGGGGGGGGGGGGTCTAATGGCCTCCAAGATCAGAACTAATCGACACCTGGGTGAGTTCTCACTGGTGCAGTCGGTGACCCACGAGCACCGCGAGGATGCCACATCACGTACGCCATGCATACTTAAATGAAACATTCGGCTTATTCAAATCTGAGTATCTGGATCACGCCCACACGCTGGGCACCACAGGTCGGGTGACTCACACGAGGTGTCAGGCCCCGCACAAAGTCCGATTTGGGCCTCTCCTGCGATTCATCCTGCCGCCATAATTGGCGGCAGGTACAACGTGGTGGTGGAATCGCAGCCATTGAATATCGGGCAAAAGGCTGTTGGTCTGACAGATAAGCATTGTCTAGTTGGGTGGCAAGTTTCTTTTTTGCTTTCCAATTGGTGGGGGAAGGCAGTATGTCACAAGAATGTACGTGTTGGCCAACAAATAAATGAAACACGGGGCAAGCCATGTGTTGGGTGATTTGGACATTCTGAATTCTCCCTGGTATACCCACACAGGCGTCGGAGTGTGGCGATTTTCACTGCGACTTCAATGCAGTGTTAATGTAAGCTTACTTGTGACACTAATAAAGATTATTATTATTATGAAACCTCCAGGAATACATTTAATCAGTTGGCAACCCTACTAGCAATGTTGGTATTTTTATTTTGATGCAGAATTCTTGTTGCAACCATCAAAGATCCACAAATCCACGGAAAATTAGAAACTTTTCCTCTCCTCAGCCTGGAGAATGTTCAGTTTCCAAGCACAAAGGAGAAGAAAAAGAGCCCAAGGCCTGTGAGCTTCGGTCTCCACTGCTATCATCTGGGTGATCTCCTTGGGCCAGGGCAGCCTCAAGGCAAAGCAGCTATGGAAATGAAGAAGGCGCAATGGGCTCTTTCACCTTAGTCCCTCCATAACTACTGGGCAAGTCTGAAGGTGTTGGGTCAATCCCTTGTGCCTGATCCTGATAGAGGATCGGAAGGGGCAGTAGCAAGGCCAGGGAAACCTATGAAAGTAAATACCTGTATTTTCTTTTCACCGAGAACCATTGATCTTCAAGGCTGGAGATCTTGTGGTTGCTAATTTTGGACAAAGCATGAACACCCCTTGGCATGCAGCCATTACCATGGCTACAGGATTTTTGTTCTCAATTCTGAACACTTAAGATTGAATGCTGATGCTCTGAACTTGAGTATCCAGGTATTTTGAGGTTGTGTTGGATGGACTATGCTTTGGATGAGCTTTGTGTGACCTGCGCCTGGCCCTGGGGGAGGACTATGTGTGTTAAACTGGATCACTTGATTGCACATTTCCATTGGGATAACTGGTCAGAGATTTGAAACTAATAAACGGCACTGATGCTTTATAAATAAAAAATATGAAAAGTATGAAAAGTATCATAAACAATAAAACATACAATAATGGCCAAAACCTTACAAACTTTACTAAGATTTGGCAGTGTCGGTTCCGGTGGTCAGGAAATCTTACGGAACATTGAGCCTCTTTAAAAAAAAGTTTTTCTCACCATGTGAATCATGCCGTGCTCGTGGTAGCCTCTCACTGATTCGCTCACCCCAGGACAACTTAATCACTACAATCAGTGGGGAGCTCCAGATAAACGCCTCCCCAGCATTTGTTCTAGATCCAGTCGGGAATATGGCAGCCAGGAAGCCCGCACATAAATTCTCCGAGGGAGTCCTCACCTGACTCCTGCAGCAGATGCGGGACCTCCTATATCTGTGTTCCCGCAGACGTCCTTCTAGCAAGGTCACCACACCCTCCTAGGAGGCCATGGCAGCCTTTGTCAGTGCCAGGTCACTGCAGAGGAGGACGGGGTGGCAGTGCTGCAAGAATTTGAAACAGGCACATCATTAAGTGCATCATGGGGTCACAAATGAGTTGCACATTGAAGGAGTGATATCCCTTATGGTGTATGAATGGTACCACATGATACCATGGAGACCGAAAGGCCACATGGGTGCATTCTATTCACCCTGAACTGGGGAAATGCAAAGCGGCAAAGCCCATGGCTCTGGTGTCCTGAATTGCCTGGTCCAAGTTAACATACATGTGGGCCCTCACATCAAGGGCATCTGTCACTTCCCGAATGCGTTTGTGTGGGGCTGACTGGGAGATGCCACACAGATCACCGGTACTGCCCTGAAGCGCGATGCTTGCACAGATGGTCAGAGCGGCAGTAACATTAAGGGCTCCGGGCAACCAAGTGCGTCCAGAACCCGAATTCCCGCCGAATTTTGAATAATTGTTCATGATCCACCCTGTTGAATATCTTCTCCTGCTCAAGACACAGGAAGGCGCTCGATAGACCAGCCCTCTGGGAACGATGAATCAGGTCCCTTACCAGGTGGATGTTATCATAAACCATGTTGTACTGGTCAGAGTGGATTATCTGGTCCAGCACGGTGCCAAGGAGGGAAGACATTTCCTTGGCAAAGATTTTATAATCAGTGCTGGGGAAGGAGACCGAGTGCCCGTTTGGTTTAGCAGGCAGAGAGTAACCTTTTTGGGCAGGAGGGCAACAACGGCCATGCACCACCAAAGAAGCATCTCCCCGATCGCGATATATTCCCCATGGACCCGTACGCAGTCATTCTCCAGGACATCCCAGAACGCTCTGAAGAGGTTCATGGGCTGCCATCCAACCCTGAGGCCTTGCTCCTGGAGGGGCTGTCGAAGGAGCCGGTCATCTCCCCGAGGCCGATAGCTGCTTCTTTACACTCCCTCGCATACTCCTGACAGAAAACACAGATGTGATTCTTGCGCACGTCCCACCATAGTCTCAAGGAGAGGAGGCCTCGCTGATTCCTTCTCCAGTCAGCCCAGAGGTGACAAAACAAGCCCAGGAACCGTTCCTCCTCCGGCAGCAGGTTGTTAAAGTGCCAGAACGTGGACTGTGTCTGAGCACAAAATGGGACGCTCCCCGCCCACACCAAGCGGTGGTCCGAGCTGTGCCCCTGCTGCACAGAAGCCAACGGAACACAGGACACGTACATCTTTGGAATGAAAAGGCTGTCAATTCTGGACGTTCTGACTCCAGGCCTCACATAAGTAAACATGCTGGAGTCAGGATGGAGATGTCACCAGACGTCCACCAACCAGGTCCTTAAACATCACCACCACTCGTATGTGGTACTGGGTACCGAGGCGGTCCCTGTCCCGAAGGGTGCAGTTGAAATCCCCACTGAGGACAATGCATTCACCCGAGTCGATGGTGCCGGGAAGAGTGGACATTTGTTCAAAGAAAGTTGTTTGCTGCTGGATAACCAGGGGGAGCGCAGACATTGACAAAGTGAAGCACTATTTCCCCCCCCGATGGATCATTAGGTGCAGCGTTCAGCCTGACACAGGCTCTTTGACTGCCAAGATCTCCGGCTGAAAACGTGGGGCAAACAAGATAGCCACCCCGCCAGATTGGTGACTCTTCTAGACCCCGTCGTCGCTGCTCCACGAGCCACGGGACTTAATCTCTTGGAGCAGTGTGGGTTTCCAGCAGGAAGCACTCCGCATACTTTCCGTACCAGAGGACCAAAAGGTTCGCGAACCTGCATTGTGCCTCTCTGCTGCCATTGGTATTGTGGCTGTCTAAGTTCACCTTCATGTCAGAAGTATTGTGGAATCGTCACCATCACCACTTTAGTGTTCGGAGGAAGAAGAGGTGCATGTCTCCCTCCACTCCCTCAGAAGCCCAGCTCGGAAGCCATTCAGCCGACACTGTTCATCCCAGTCCATGTCCAGTGCCCTTTTACCACAGGAGCGGACCGGACTAGGAGGTCAGCTCTGACCACTGGTCAAGGGCCAGCTGGACTCTGTTCTGGCGACTGTGGTTCATTAAAAGAAAATCCCGAGCTCCCCGAGGGATGTGAGGGGACCACTCGGTGGGGGGCATGAGGGAATCCACTTAATTCACTGCAAATGGGTTCCAATTCGACCCAGTGCCCACCACCCAGCATCTGTCTTCCTCCAGACAGTCACCACCCAGTTTGAGTCCTCTGCCACAGTGAAGTGGATGGCACAGACCCACTAACCAGCCCGGAGTCTATCCCGATCCACCCCCAGGATTGACGACAAAGGAGTCCTCCTCGGGGTTCTGGGCCAGAGGTTAGCAGTGGCTCAGACCTCCCTCCCACTCCGCCCCAGAAGCCGAGTCGCCCCGTGAGTCTGGAAAAGCTCCGGACCCAAGATGGAGGTGCCCGACATTAAAAGTTGTGACAGAGAGGGAGGAACTCCCGTCGTCATCGCCACCCAATGACCCAGAGGCTGGAACACTGTCGCAGTCCCCCCGTGAATCAATGGGCCACTCAGAGTTGAGAGACAGAGTTTAAAGGACATGGCCTCCGGGCCGGTACCCTCCTCAACCCCCAAGGGGCTCCTCTTGGTGCACTGCAGCAGTTTATTGTTGGTCGCTTCTGCTACAGAGGGAGGTTGAGGGTTGGGAAGAGATACATAGTAGGCCCTCTGTCTCCCTTGCTCCCCTCAGCCTGAATTTCTGCCCGCTGGAGTTTGAGCTTCACTGTTTACTGTTTCCACAAGTCTGGGGCTGCCCATACCATCACTGCCAATCTAGTGATCCCATGCAATCGCGAGGCCGGGCCTGTTATTTTTGTTCCCGCCAAGCCAGTATGTTGTGGTATCCGGGGATCGGGATCCGGTTCATAAACAGAGGTTGCCTTGGTATATTTGGTCTTCTTCCAGGTCTTCTTTTGCCACAGCTGTTCCTCCCTTATGCCCCCGACACCGATGGTCTCATTCACTTCCAGCGTCGCTCCCCATTGCGGAGGGAAAATAGAGCGGTAGTGGTGGCGAGGTGCGGCAATGCCTGCTGCGGCTGCCCGGATGTCTTCAGCGGCCTTGGAGTTGGGGCACTTCTTCCTGACATGCCCAACCCGCTTGTGGGCACGAAACCATATGCCGTCTACAGGCCAGAAGACGAGATAGGTTGACCCTTTATAGATAACATTGAAATCTCCCTCCGTGCTCTCCTCACGAGCCAGGAAAAGAAAACCTGACATTGGAATGAGTAGATGTGCTGGAGGGAGCCTTCCTAAAGGCCGAGCGGGATTGGTGCCACCCAGGACTGTACCGCCCCCAATTGATGGAGGTTGGGGGGGGCGAGGAGTTCATCAGTGATGAAGGGCCGGACAGTAAACAGGACTATCCTCTGGGAAGTGGCCTCAGAGGCCACCGCCCAGGAAGATTCCGCCCGCCATGAGCCCCTTTTCTCGGGCGAGATGGACCAACCGCTCAGCCGTCAGAAAAAATACGCCTTTGCCGTACATTTTTGAGGCTGTAACAATGGCCGAGGGGCTGACTGCAAAGTTAACAGGCTTTCCGTCAGCCATCTAGCCCAACACTAATTTCTGACACTCAAACATCCCTGACATGTTTATTTGAACTTGCAAACAGCTTAACTCCTTTAACCAGACAGTACTGCCTGAACGTGAGTTTCTTCTCGTGCTGCAGTCACCCTCCCCTCTGTGACAGGATCCTCATACTTCATGAGGCAGGGATGCAACCCATTCCTGATTCCCTCAATCTGCCCTCACAGCCTGGCCTCTCCTGAAACCCCATCCAAGAATCTTACAGTCACCCTCAGTGCTCTGAACCTCTGTCTTTACCTCCTCCCACCCACTTGGCAGCTCCCATTAAGAACAGGCACTCCCACAGTGGTGATTTGGGCACAAGCCCAGTAAAGAGGGCCCGGGAAGCGATGCCTGAATGCCAGCCTCCAGGCCCCCTTAAAGATAAGGGTATCCTAACATGAAGGGAAGTGAAGGCCTGCTAATGAACCCCAAACCCCCCCCCCCTGAGATTTTTGTCTCTCCTGTAAGGCTGATGTATCAATAGACCGCAGCAAGCACAGGAAAATTGGACACTGAGGGCGGAGCCATGAAAATGGAGCCATTGTTCCATGCCTAGATTTCGCAAGACTTTTAGTTGTAGGAAGACTACAATCTGTTCCATTGAGCTTAGATGGGTGAATATCATTGTTAGAATAATTTTGACCAGAAAATTACCTTGATCAAAAAACATGCAGCTACATTTTTGCATGATATGGCAACGTGGCCCCTTTAAGGGGAGGGGTGAGCTTCACTGACCATGTGACTGGCTCAGGGCCAATCTTGCAAGAGCACGTGAACCCTGGTCAATGGGAAATTTGCTTGGGACCCTGGGAGGAGGACCCTGGGCAGTGTGGAGCAGGGAGCTGAATTGTCTAGTGCTCTCTGCCTGTTATCTAACTGCTTTTGCCTTTCATCAATTAAACCCTTTTTATTTACTATGGAAGCCTCCAGTGTATGTCTCAAACCACCACACACGTGATATTTATTACAGTATATCATCTGATAGCTTGTTTAACAAGTACAATGGCTGTCCTTTCAAACACGAGAAGTGAACTCCAGTTTTCATTGCTCATATATCTTAAACGTCATGATTGATAATCTGTAACATGGAGATCAATGAAAATTAAATACTCTAAAGCATTTATGTCAATGAGCATTAGCCTTTCATCTTTCTTTACTTCAATACTGAGTGACACAGCCTCAGAGCTATTAGTTAAACTGCACGAATCGCAGAAACAATGGCTGGAGAGAGAAAAAAAGCAAAGAGAATTTCTATTGAATGCGGATGTATTAGGGGAGGTGGTGGCATAGTGGCATTGTCGCTGGACTAGTAATCCAGAGGCCAAGAATAATGATCTGGGGACCTGGGTTCGAATCCCGCCATGGCAGGTGATAGAATTAATAAAATATCTGGGGCGCAATTCTCCCAAAGGGAGACAAACTGCCGACACCAGAGTGAAACCTGGAGGGCGCGATTCTCCCAAACAGGGAGAAATCGTAAGGCTGGCGTCAAAAACGGGCGGGTTTGACGCCAGCCTCCCCCTCCCCGACCGGGAACCGATTCTGGTCCCCGGTCGGGGCTAGCATGCCGCGGCCGTGAACTCCGGCATCGCGGGCTTAACGAATTTCGTTAAGCCCGCTTGCCAGAGTTTGCGACGGCTGACGCGTCACATGACGTCAGCTGCGCATGCGCGGATTGGAAGATTCCAACCCGCGCTTGCGCGGATGACGCATCGCGCATTTGCGCGAAACCCGCGCATGCGCGGGCCGGGATGCCCCTCAGCCGCCCCGCGAATTGATACAGCGGGGCGGCGGAAGGACAAAGAGTGCGCGGGAATCGGACCCGCTGCCGCGATCGGTGCCCACCAGACCAGGTGTGTTTGCCGTTCGTAAAAACGGCCGTAAAGGGCTTGGACTTCGGGCCAGCTGAGAATCGCTGCTCGCCATAAAAAAACGGCGGCAGCGATTCGTGTCGGGAGTCGGGCGTGGAGGGTGGGGGAGAATAGCGGGAGGGCGTCAAACTAGCGTGGCCGTAAAAATTTACGACCCCCGCTATTCTCCGCACCGTCGTGAGTGCGGAGAATTGCGCCCGGAGTGTTTCACTTCGGCATCGGAAACCGCTCCTCGCCCCCTATTCTCCCCCCCCCCCCCCCCCCCCCCCCCCCCCGCCCCCCCACTTTGCCTGCTTCAGGACTGCAGGAAGCAATTTGGATCATAATACAGTAATCTGGAATATATATCTTGTACCCCCCCCCGCCCCACGGGACCCACAGGGCCGGCCAATTAGGGTCCCTGCCCCCGCCCCACGGGACCCACAGGGCCGGCCGATTAGGGTCCCTGCCCCCCCCCCCCGCACGGGACCCACAGGGCCGGCCGATTAGGGTCCCTGCCCCCCCCCCCGCACGGGACCCACAGGGCCAGCCGATTAGGGTCCCTGCCCCCGCCCCACGGGACCCACAGGGCCGGCCGATTAGGGTCCCTGTGAATCTTGTGGAGTTCCAGCTTTCCCGCTGAGGGGCGTGGCCCCATTATCAGCGGGAGAGGCTCGGGTCCATGAGGCAGCAGGGTTAACCCACTGCGCCACCGTGCTAATCCCTACACATTTAACAGTTACTTGGACAATTTTGTATCAAACTGAACCTCGTCCATTAATAAAATTACTCATTGAATGAACCTGGTTCCTCAACCTCCTGAAAAGAAGCAAACTTCATCCCATGTATCTCTCCAAGTGATACCCCACAAGCCTGGTTTTCTCGTTCAGGCATTTGAAAAAATGAATTCTCTTTCCACATCTGTCTCAAATCCCTCCAATTCATCTTCGACCATCATCACAGTACTGAAATGGTCCTTGCTAAATTCATGAAAGATATCCATTGTGATTGGGGCCATGGGTTCCTTATCTTCATCACCTTCAATATTTTTGCAGCATTCAATATGGTTGACCATCCCTTCCTTTTCCAATAATTTCCCTTTGTTACCCAGCCACATGTTGCTGCTCTTGAATGTTTCCAATTCATCTATGTGAGGACAGGTAAGTTAAATATCAAAGCTGATACGAGCATGTATTTATTTTCGCAATAATTGCTTAACCCTTGGTTTGAATAGAGAAGCGAAGGTGAAAGTCCTGGGAACATTTAACAAATTGTCAGATGATAATGACCGTGTGCAGTTTTGATATGTATATCTGAGGAAGGATGTTCCTGCTCTAAGGGGACGGCAGGGAAGGTTTGCCAGGATGATTCCTGGAATGACAAGACTGATGTATAAGAAGTGATTGAATTGAGTAGGATCGTATTCGCAGGAGTTCAGAAGAATGAGGGGGATCTCATAGAAACCTACAGAATTCCAACAGGACTAGGCAGGGTAGATGCAGGAAGGATGTTCCCGATGATGGGCTTGTCCAGAACCAGGGATCACAGTCTGAGGATACGGGGTAGACCATTTACGATGGAGATGAGGAGACAATTCTTCACCCAGAAAGCAGTGAGCTGGTGGAATCTCTTACCATAGGAAGTAGTTGAGGCCCAAATATCGTGGATGGGATTCTCCGTTTCTGAGACTAAGGGCGGGATTCTCCATTTGCCGATGCTGAAATCGCAAAACAGGATTGGATGCAGAATAGCTTCTGATGCCAAAATCGCGGGAGGCGCGGTTTGACACCAAATCGGGATGCTCCGGCGCCCCAGAAATGGTGTCAATGCTTCGCGCACCGCGTGGGGTAAAAGTACAGTAGGCATATCACAAGCGTGCCTGCCACCCTGGGCTGGATTCTCATAGTTTTGGAAACAAAGTCCCCATTCTAGTGTGAAAATGGTGGTCTTTCACACCAGGAAAACTGACACAAAACGGCACAAAACGGCCTGTTTTGCTGGGGGCTAGGAGGAAGGCAGTGTAGAGCTCACAGCTCCAGCTGCCGTTACGGCCCTGCGCATTTCCGGTACCGTGGCTGCGCATGCACACATCGGCGGCCTGCAGCGGCCAAGCGTGCTTCATGGCGGACTCAGCCCACGGACCTGCACCGCAAATGTAGTGCCCCCCTTCGTCCGTTCGGGCACGCCAGACTGGCCGCCCGCAGTGCCCCGAGCTCCGAATGAAGCCCCCCCCCCCCGGCATATCCCCGCGGATCAGCGCTCCCCCGACTGTGGCGGCGCCGGACTGTAGTCTGTAGCCGCCACGCGAGGTTCCCAGACGGTGTGAGCACATGTAACAAACGCCGTCGGGAACTCGGCCGCGCGGGGATGGAGCATCGCGGGGCAGGCTTCAGGCAATGGGCCCGAGCCGTGGATAATGGGCACAATGTACTCCTGGAGTACATCACTTTTCAGGGATTGGAGAATACAAAAACCAGCGCCGCCCCCCGATATTGGCATCAAAATGGATTCTCTGCCCCGTCGCTGAACGCAATTCCGGCATTGGGGAGTGGAGAATCCAGCCCCCTATTCTCCGGGGCCTCTGAGATTCACGCTTACGATGGACTGAGTTCCCGACAGGCGAGGTTTACTTGTGCTCTCAAACATCATGAACCTGGTGTCATGGCTGCTGAGCGACAGAGAGAGAGGAGGTAGGAAATGGCATGGAGTGACTGCGGGCTGCCCTGACACCGGCCGTGCTGACTGCGGCAAGGGTGCCAGGTCGATCAGTCGGGATGCCCCACAGGACTGGGGCGGTGCCTGGGCACCCACCACCATTAGGGCGGCCATCATGCTGCGCATGCATTGACCACTCCCTCGGCCCTTGGTTCCACACAGTGACGTCGGCCGTACGGGTGCACTCAGCCTCACATCCCACCCCCCCCCACACTGCGTTTCCCTGCCCCCACACTCCCGAACACCCCTCCCAACCGGCTGCAACCCACTGGGGGACCACCCAGGGCAACATCCACGGCAGCCCTCAGTGAGAGCAGTGCCAGCCAACAATACCCCTGGCAGCAGGGACAGGTGCCAGGACCGGGGTCGCTGTGGTGTTGGATACTGACAGGCAGGGGTGGGGGAGTGACATGAATGGGCGGGGCTGACAGTGCCAACCAGTGCCACTGTGTAGCCATGCTAACATGTTGCCCTTCCACCACCTGCAGACAACGACGTTTGGTGTTCAACCAGCAATGCTGGCTGCCGGGCGATGGTCGCAGGTCTGTGAGATGCCCTGCGGCTGTGTGAGCAGGGCCGCTTGGAGAGGAGGGGGAAATTACAGCAGCGGAGCGGGCAGCAGCAGAATGGGCAGCAGCGGAACAGCCAGCAGAGGACTGGGCTGCAGAGGACAGGTGATGGCTGCACAAGCTGGAGGGCTGGCCGCTCAACAAGCCGAGGAGGAGGAGGTGCCAAGGAGGCACCTCATGAGGCCTCGTGTGTAAGGGCAGTGCCTGTCATTCGAGGACCTCCTGGACCGGGCATTCGGTCTGAACAGAGAGACAGTGTGACACATCTGACAGATGATGGCACACTGGCACCGCGGGGGTATGAGGGAGGACGCCCGCTCCCTGTGACCATCAAGGTGACGGTCGGCCTGAACTTCTAAGTAACTGGGTCCTTCCAGTCGCCGAATGGGGAACTGTCCGGGATCTTACGGACCTCAGCACACAGGTGCATCCGCCTATATGCACAGGTGCCTCAATACATCCAGTTCCATGTAGGCCGAGTCCACCAGACGTCCAGGTAGTGGGGTTAATTGCCATCGCTAGGATGCCTGGGGTCCAGGGGACGATATGGGCACCTGCGGATAACAGGCCGCTCTACACTAACCGAAGGGGGTACCACTCGATGAACATCCAGCTGGTCTGTGACCATCAGCTGCGCTTCGTGCACATCTGTGCCCAATACCCGGGCAGTGTGCACGACTTCCTCATCCTGACACACGGTGATTCATGACATGTTTGAGGGGGTTGGCTCCTGGGTGACAGGGGTTACCCACTGCGACCGTGGCTGATGACACATATGCAGAGGCCACAGACCAATGTGGAGAACCACTGAAACAATTCCCTTACATTGACCAGGAGTGTGATCGAGCAGTGCTCTGGCATCCTGAAGATGCGCTTCAGGTGCCTGGGCCGCTCTGGAGGGGCCCTCCCGTACGAGGTGAGGGGGTCATCCACAGCGTGGTGGCCAGCTGCATCCTCCACAACATTGCGCAGCAGAGGAGGAGGATGAGGAGGAAGTGGGGGAGGGGATGATGAGCAGGACATGAGGCCAGCGCAGGCACGGGAGGCCGCACGATGCCATCACCAGGGCCAATGTATACGGGACGCTCGGATCGCCTCCAGGTTTACCTAATGGAGGCAGGGGTTGGAGGGGGTGGGGGCGAATGCTGGCCAGGGGAAGGAATGCCACATCCCAGACCCACACCCCCTCACTTCCCACCGCCAAACCACCCGCTTGTACACCCCTCCGTTAGACATACCTGCAGCGCTACGAGCGGGGGGGCCTGGGTTGGCAGTAACAACGGATCTGGTCCATGGGACTGAGGATGATGACAAGCCGCTCTGCGATGAGCTCCGGTGCTCCACATCGCATGACAATGTCTGACTCATGCCCACAGTAGCACCTTTCACCTGGGTGAACCCAGCATGCGAGCTGGCCAGTCCATCACAGGGCCCCGTTAAATCCCTGGACTGGGGGTGCTCAGGATGGTGGGGGCACGGTGGGGGGGCACGGTCCTCTCACAGGACCTGCACTGGTCCCCCAACCCCGCCTCCCCACAGCCAGCCCGTACCAGCCCACCCCCACACCCATCAGACAGAGCACCGAGACAGGGTTTAACAATGTTAACAAGTGTTTATTGTGAAGAAATATATACAGTCTGTGCCCTAACCCCCATGACTGAACTGTGCCCTGTGCCAACCTAACTAGTGTCTAACTTTCTGGCCTACGGGCCCCAATACTAAGCCTAGGTGGTTCCCCAGACAACACACCAGGGTCTGCACACCTATGGCCATGGAGCACAGGGATTGTATCATCTATGCCTGGAACTGCACCACATCACGCTGCGACTGGGCCACCTCACGCTGGGACTGGGCCACCTCCTGCCGGGACTGGGCCACCTCCCGCCTGGACTGGGCCACCTCCCGCCACCACATCACACTGCGACTGGGCCACCTCCCGCCACCACATCACACTGCGACTGGGCCACCTCCCGCCACCACATCACGTTGTGACTGGGCCACCTCCTGCCTGGACTGGGCCACCTCCTGCCTGGACTGGGCCACCTCCTGCCTGGACTGGGCCACCTCCTGCCTGGACTGGGCCACCTCCCGCCACCACATCACACTGCGACTAGGCCACCTCACGCTGGGACTGGGCCACCTCCCGCCGGGACTGGGCCACCTGCTGCCTGGACTGGGCCACCTCCCGCCACCACATCACACTGCAACTAGGCCACCTCACGCTGGGACTGGGCCACCTCCCGCCGGGACTGGGCCACCTCCTGCCTGGACTGGGCCACCTCCCGCCACCACATCACACTGCGACTAGGCCACCTCACGCTGGGACTGGGCCACCTCATGCTGGGACTGGGCCACCTCCCGCCTGGACTGGGCCACCTCCCGCCGCCACATCACGCTGCGACTGGGCCACCTCACGCTGGGACTGGGCCACCTCATGCTGGGACTGGGCCACCTCCTGCCGGGACTGGGCCACCTCCCGCCTGGACTGGGCCACCTCCCGCCACCACATCATGCTGCGACTGGGCCACCTCACGCTGGGACTGGGCCACCACATCATGCTGCGACTGGGCCACCTCACGCTGGGACTGGGCCATCTCCTGCCTGGACTGGGCCACCTCCCGCCACCACATCACGCTGCGACTGGGCCACCTCACGCTGGGACTGGGCCACCTCCCGCCGGGACTGGGCCACCTCCCGCCACCACATCATGCTGCGACTGGGCCACCTCACGCTGGGACTGGGCCATCTCCTGCCTGGACTGGGCCACCTCCCGCCACCACATCACGCTGCGACTGGGCCACCTCACGCTGGGACTGGGCCACCTCCCGCCGGGACTGGGCCACCTCCCGCCACCACATCACGCTGCGACTGGGCCACCCCCCGCCGGGACTGGGCCACGTCCCGCCACCACATCATGCTGCGACTGGGCCACCTCCCTCTGGGAATGGACCACCTCCCTCTGGGACGGGGTTACCTCCCTCTGGGCCTGGGCCACCTCCCTCTGGGACTGGGCCACCTCCCTCTGGGAATGGGCCACCTCCCTCTGGGAATGGGCCACCTCCCTCTGGGACTGGGTTACCTCCCTCTGGGCCTGGGCCACCTCCCTCTAGGAATGGGCCACCTCCCTCTGGGACTGGGCCACCTAACTCTGGGAATAGGCCACCTCCCTCTGGGAATGGGCCACCTTCCTCTGGGCCTGGGCCACCTGCCTCTGGGACTGGGCCACCTAACTCTGGGAATGGGCCACCTCCCTCTGGGAATGCGCCACCTCCCTCTGGGACTGGGCCATGCTGGCCAGCACCTGTGCGATGCCGCTGACATTCACAGCCATGGCCTGCTGTGATAAGGCCATGCTGAGGAGCGTCTTGCAATTTCCAGGTGGCTCTGGCGCATGGCTGCCTGTGAGAGGGCAGCCCTGTCCTGGGCCTCGGCCACATCCTGCGCAGAATACTCTAGGCTTTGGACACGCTGATCCATAGCCAAAACCTGCGCCCCCAATGCCTCCACCGCGCACACCGCCCATGCGGTGTCGATCTGGGTGTCACGTATGACCGGCACCACCCCCTGCTCTTGCACACGGATGGGCTCCTCCACCTGCGTCTGCAGGTGCTGGATGCTCGCCGACGTTCCCTCTTGTGGTCTCTGGGTCTCTGACTGCATCTGCACTGTGGCTGGGACTGGATGTTCCGGAAGCCCGGGACTCATCTGGACGGCAGCTGGTTCCTGAGGCTCGGCCTGCGCTCCAACCGTCCGGCCCCTCGGCTGCTCCTACCTCCACCTGCTGTACCAGATGGGTTGGGTGGTGCGCACCAGATGGTGTCTCATGAGCCTCTTCACTAATGTGCCCAACCAAGGTGATAGTCTCTGGGATGGGGTAGGCTGTAGGAGTCAGCTGTGATGGAAAGTCCGTGTCCTCCTCCGTGGTGTCCTGAGTCTCGGGCGAGGGGGGCTGGTGTTCGGGCTGCTCTCCCCGTCAGTGCTCGGCTGGCTGGGGGGCACTGGCTCTGGCATGTCTGGGGGCGGGGGACTGCAGATGGAACTGCCTCATCTCCGGCAGGTCCTGTCAGACACAAGCCCACATGTATGACTAGACAGCGAGCCAGAAAGTGGGGGGTGGGGGGGGGGGGGGGGGGGAACGGGGGACCATACAGCACAACCGTGAGATCTTCCGACGCATGCAGCCCAGGGGTTGGGTAGATGGTGGCCTCAGTGGCCAGGGCACTCAGCCATGGCAACTGATATGGGTTCTGGCATGTTGAGCAGGGTTTGGGTTTGGCTCCCCGGCAGGAGGGGGGACTTATCGGCAATTAATCTCAAAGTCAGAGAATCCAGCCTCTAAGTGCCGATGCTGGCGAATGGCGGCATCTGGCGGCAGGGGCGGATCTGCTATGAAACTAATGAAGCTTACGCTTCAGGGCCCCTAATCCTGGAGGGGCCCGAGAAACGACTTTAGTCCACATTGCTTAAAAATTTTGGGTCCACTGTATATTAAAAAATACTAATAATGAAATGAAAATGAAATGAAATAGTGTTTTAAATTATTTAGTAATAGTAATAGTGTAATATTAATAGTAAAATTAATAGTAATAGTATAGTGTAATTCAATACAAAATAATAGTTAAAATAAAAAGTAAAAGGTTATGAAAGTATCATGTAGGCTAGCTGTAAACAAAAAATGTTGAAATTAAGGATTTTTCATTCTAAATATATTTTATATAAGATAATTATAAATAATTTAAAACACTATTAACATTTATGACAGAAATACAAACAGTAGATGACGTGTCGTAACAAAAAAGAGGAGCCGTTGGAAAGGCAATCACAATGCTAACGTGAATTTACAACGTGATAGCACTCATGATAGCGATCTAGACAAGAATTTTTTTCAATAAAGTGTTCATAAGGATACAATATTTTAACCATTCATCCACGACCTTGTTCAACAAAATACAACAAGTCCTGGGAGAACATAAGCTTTCACTTGAAAATATCCGTGGTCAGTCCGAGGATAATGCATCTAACATGAAGGGCTCGGAGAAAGGGCTGCAAACACTCTTTAAAAACATTAACAGGTACGCAGACTATGTACCATGTGCAGCCCATTCACTTAACCCTGTTGGAGAAAAGGCAGGGTGTACTGTACCTGAAGTTGTTGACTATTTTGGCATTTTGCAGGAGCTGTATGTTTTCTTTTCTGGATCTCCACAAACATGGGGGATTTGAAACCCACAGGGCAATCTACATTTGTCTCTAAAGAGCTTAAGGTGGTCTGCACACTATGAAGCAGTCCGGGCAATTAAAAATGGATATATGGGTATTTTACAAACTCTCAAACATATTTTTGAAGACTCAGAAGAGAAGCCTGAATGTAAACGAGATGCAAAGAATTTATACCACAAGTTGGTAAAGCTGGAATATGCTATTTTAACAGTCGTTTGGGAAGAAGTGCTGGAGCGTTTCAACAAAACAAGTGAGATACTCCAAGCCCCTGGTTTTGATGTATTTGAAGGTTATCTTCTGCTATCATCTTTACTTTCGTTTGTTAAAGAATTCAGAGAAAATTCAACCGATAGGATTGCACACTATGAATCAGAAGCAAAAGGTTTGTGAAGATATCACCTCAAGTTATTCTGATGCTTCCAACCGCATTGTTGCAAGGAAATTTTCAGATGGAACAAGTGGTATTGCTTCTTAGAGAGGAGCTGACAAATTTAGGATAGAAGTTCGATATCAACTCTATGACTGCTTGATAATCCAGTTACGCAGAGGATTGACCCATATGAGCAGATTGCGAAAAGGTTCAAGTTCCTCTCAGAATTGGTGAACAATTCTGAAATTGTGAGGACAGTATTAAACTTATAATATCGTATTACAAAGATGATATTGACCACAAATTAGTAAACGAGTGTTATAGGTTCAAAGAATATTTGCACCTTAGGAAATCCCAGAATACAGAAGAAAACATGCCATCTAAAATGCAACGCGCAGCTTATTTGTGAGCAACACCTAATTGAAGTGTTCCCCAATATTACTACTGCGCTTAAGCTGTACTTGACAATGCCTATCACGAGCTGTGAAGCAGAAAGGAATTTTTCAAAGCTATCCTTTATAAAGAACAAATTTCGGTCGACCATGACTGAAGAGCGCTTAAATTCTTTATGCATATTGTCTCTAAAAAATGACATTGCAAGGAAGCTCTCATATGACAAAACTGTACGTGAATATGTTGTTAGAAAAAACAGAAAAAATAATATTTTGTAAAATGTGCTTCATGTAGTATGTATTCCCATAGGTGTCTATAATAAAAGATTATATTGACTGCGGTCTTTTCTATGTTTTATTTCATCATTCTATGATGCATCATGCATGTATACAACATTTCCCGAATTTTCATCCCCCTATAACTCGAAAACTATAAGGTATAGGAAATTTTTATTCACACCAGTGACATGTGAGATAATCCAGTACAGCAATTTTAATCAAAATCTGAGATGCAGTGGTTAAATCTTTTAAAAATTTGTGGTGATCTGTCGTGGAACAACCCCATTGAAGAAGATAACAGTGGTTACCCAGTCCTCGTTGCTGGTTGCGAAGGGGCCCCCATAACAGTTCAAGCTTCAGGGCCCCAAAAATGTAGGCCCGCAGCTGCCTGGCGGCCTTCCTCTCGGGCTGGGGTACAAGGTCATCCTTCAATCCTCCAAGGCATCCACGAGGATATGCAGCTCAGCGGCCCTGAACCGTGGCGCTGCTCTCCATCCAGCCATTTTGTTGGCTGGGACGGTCTGTGTGTGGGGGGGATGGATCGTTTAAGTGTGGCCCTGATGTGTGAGCCTCATGTGCGCCAATCACGGACCCGGCGAATCCGGCACCGTTTTGCATGGAATTGATTGCGTTCCACATGGTGACGGTGCTGGGCCATTTAAAGTAGCGGAATCGGTGCAGCTGTTGCGCTGTTTTTCTGGCGTAAAATGGCACTGCTTCCCCGCCAGCGTCAGCACTTTGTCTCAAAATCTGGAAAACCAGCCCAAAGCGTTGACGCCGATGCAGAATTCGTGGACTTTCATAACAGCAAAACTGGTGCCGCACCGGGACCGATTCCGTCTCTGTGGTGGGGCGAGCACTGGCACTGCGTGGAATACAATCGATTCCAATGAAAAACGGTGGGGGTTTCACCGGGTCCGTGATTGACACTCACTTAGGGCAGCAGGGTAGCATGGTGGTTAGCATAAATGCTTCACAGCTTCAGGGTCCCAGGTTCGATTCCCGGCTGGGTCACTGTCTGTGTGGAGTCTGCACATCCTCCCCCTGTGTGCGTGGGTTTCCTCCGGGTGCTCCGGTTTCCTCCCACAGTCCAAAGATATGCGGGTTAGGTGGATTGGCCATGCTAAATTGCCCGTAGTGTCCTAATAAAAAAGTAAGGTTAAGGGCGGGGGTTGTTGGGTTACGGGTATAGGGTGGATATGTGGGTTTGAGTAGGGTGATCATGGCTCGGCACAACATTGAGGGCCGAAGGGCCTGTTCTGTGCTGTACTGTTCTATGAGGCTGACAAGCTGTAGCAACATACATATATTACAATCCCCACACACATTCATCCCAGCCAACAAGATGGCACTGGCTGCACTCATACAGTTGATGGGTGGGCTGGGGCCAGGGTGCACCCAGGAGGGTGACCTGGGGGGACACCTATACGACCCATGGCCCGAAGTGGGCAGTCAGCGACGTGCACAGCTGCATGTCTGCCTTGCTGGCTATGAAAATGGTGTTCCGTGCCCGTCCACCCAGACCGCACAACTCACCTCCTGGCCTGCCCCCGCTACTCCCTTGGCCAGGGCAGAAGCCCCTCGGCCAGCGGCAAAATTGTCAGCAAGCTATGGCGATGTTGAACACTTCCCGTCCACTCTCTCTCCCTCAGCAGCCACCACACCGGCTTCATGATTTTTAAGAGCACAGGTGAGTCGTCGGGAACTCAGCCCATCGGAGACGGAGAATTGCAGAGGCCCCGGGTCGGGCCTGCTGATGATATGCAAATGGTGTTTACTGTACGTGCATTCCGGAATGCATTAACGCCGTGGTTGAGGTGATGGAGAATTGCGATTTAGCTTCAAATCGGCCCCCACTGCGATTTCGGCATCGGAACCGATTCTCCGCCCAAATCGCCTTTCCCAATTTTGCTGTCGGCCAACGGAGAATCCCACCCACGATGCTTTTCAAGAAACAGTTAGATATAGCACTTAAGGCGAAGCGGATCCAAGTATGGGGGGAAAGTGGGATTAGACTATTGAGTTGGATGATCAGCCATGGCCATAATTGCAAAGTTGCAGGCGAGCGACCATATGGAATCGATGCCTGTAAGAAAAACTCAAGTTTATTTTACGACTCCTACTCCCTAAAGGGTCTCCCGTGCCTGGCCCACATTTGGCTATTTATGTCCCATTAGACCCTTGGCTTAAGTGCTTAGCTCTGCCCCTTCATCCAGGGAGATCATACTCAGATGAGGCCCCAGGGGCTCAGGTTGCAGCTCCCGTGCAGTCGAGTTATAACAATTACGAATGGTGGAGCATGCCTGAAGGGCCAAATGGCCTCCTCCTGCTCCTATTTTCCATGTTTCCATGTAATATGAGCTGAATAGTCAGATTTTTCTGATTGGATGAGTTAAGATAAATTGAGTGACCTCCTTCACGTGTTTATTTTCCCTGTTTTTCACAAAATAAAATGATTGGGAATACAAAATCAACTGATTAAAATTCTCCTAGCATAAATTTGATCATTGATCAAACTTACTGGCGGATTTTTCCTTTTGCTGATTGTGGTATTATCATATATGTAGGTAATGCAAGGGTTAATGAAATGGATACAGTCAGCCACCAGAGGGAGCTAATCCCAGTATATAAGGGATGACGCTGAGCCTTGTGGGAGAGAAGGTTGGAGAAGGTGGTAGCAGCAGGAGTGAGGAATTAGCTAAAGAGTCTGAAGATAGAGAATAATTTAATCTGGTAGTGAGTTTGATGTAGAGAAGAATGATGTGTGTTATTAATCAACTGTTTGTTTCTTCGGGGTAAGTGTCGAACCCAGTCCAGTTAAGTAGTGTTAATAAAATAGTTTTGTTTGTCAACAAGACTCGTTGTTCTTTGGATCAATACTACGGATCAAACCATGACGGTAAAGTAAAACAGAGAACAACACACTCATAACTATATTTAAATACACCAGAATCAGAAGAAGCACCATCCCTGACATCCCAAACCCATGTAGAATTGCTACCAAAGGTAGCTTTCTAAGAATTTATTTTATCCATTCCATCCTTGCAAACACTTCGATTTTCAAAGGGTTCAAACAAATTGACTTCCACAATACAATTGTTGTTATTTGACTGTCACCAAAAACCAATCATTATAGAGAAAAGCTCTTTACAAAATAGCTGCCTTGCATTCATGAAACCGAGGAAATCCTGATTGTTTTCTATCAACCAGGAAAGAGAATTCCCTCTCTTCACATTCTGTGCACTGGTCTAATTAAAATAATCAAGTGCTATTTAAACTGTCTCCTGGAGTTAACAATTCTTGAAAGAGACCTGACAATACATCTGGTGATTCACAGTCAACTCATTTGAAAGGAGGTTGGATAACTTAAAAAAACAAACATTAGCTACTTGAAAACCACAGGTAAAACCCAGCTGTTAGCTTTTTGGAGCTCTGTATTCAGCTCTCTCTTGCCGAACAAAGTCTCCCTGACGAGATGGAATTGGCTTAAGAAAATACAATTAAACTGGAGAGATCTATTTGCAGTAGGGATCAGTAAAACTCCGTTTGACATTCAGGAATTGCGAAGAGGGCATCAAGCGGCCTTCCAGCAAGAAGGAGCAAATGATAAAATTATGTGTCACAAGGCCCAAGTCACAATCAAGGACAATGTACAGCTGACATTTGTGAGGCTAGGCCAGTGTTTTATGCACAGTTAGAATCAGTAAATAAAGAGCTGGGTAGGTTAGAAAGAATAGGGGCACTGAAGAAGGTGAAGAGCAGTGAATGGGCTTCACCTTTTGTGGAAGTTTGAAAAAGCAGACAGACCCATTTGGATTTGAGGAGATTATATCAGCAAATGATAAATTTCGATGATTGAAAATGATACTCACCCATTGCCTACCAGTCAAGATTTGTTTTCTAATTTAGCCAATTGAAAGATGGTCAGTAAGATAGTTTAGTCAAATGCACATTTTCAATTAGAAATAACTGACAAGAGCAATGAACTGCTTACCATTTACCGAGCCACCAACACGAGTACTGTCCTCAATAGGGCAACAGGGCACATCGGGACCACCTAGAACAAAAAAGGAATACAAACTGATCCCAATCAGAAGACATGACGGGAGGGCCGTCAGAGTGACCACTAAACTGGGGTGTACCTGGGAGGGAGGGCCGACCCGTGCCTCCCAGAACCATGATAACCCCCCCCCACACACACACACACACACACACACAGCCAGGACCACTCAAAAGAAGAAAGGATCAGACCACACAAAGTTAAATATAGATCCATAACTAAATGTTCATGTCACCAAGGCTCACCACCCAACACCACCACAACCAGCCCTCACTGGCTCCAATACTAAGGGCGAAGTAGAAGCAAGACCCCAAAACCTCTCACAGACAGAGGAAAAGTGAAGAAGAGGAACAGGAGCTGTCAAAACTAACCCCTTGGATCCACAAACCACCTACTGGACAAGGCACGGCCAATCAACCGCTGAGTGGGCCCCGTCCAGCTCCACGGATGAATTATTACTGGACACAGTATTTGGACAGTTCCCCAGGCTTCACCTCTCCGATGTGGGCCCACCATCACCGGACTCTTCCTCTGCACCACCAAGTGAAAAACCTCTGTCCAAGGAGCAGCAGGATACTAACCGAGATATTGAACCAGGCCTAGCCCAACACTGCCACAAAGACGGATTGGAGAATTGGCTCCAAGAACATCCTTGACACCTCTCCAAGGCCAAGCGAGCTCTGTCCCATAAAGGACATGACATCCCTCCTCCCCCTAAAACCACTGACTGCACACTCAAATAAGCCACTCCCCAATAGGATAACAGAAGAGAAAAAAGAAACGATCTTGAGAGGGACCACCCCACTAACCCACAACCTACTACCAGATAAAGGGATATTCAGACCGACCACATTCACAAGAGCTCTGACAGCAGTAGAACAGAGGGAGACTCACATCAGGAGAAATAACCGACTCCCCCTGAAGGGGAGTCCAACAAATCCCAGTCCTCAGCAGCATATTGCAAGGCCCGCCTGGGCCTGAAGAAATAAATGAAGACTACAATTTTTTTTAAAACTCTGACTCTGGGGGGTATTCCTCGAATGTAGTGAGGATAAATCTAACCTTGCCAGCCACACCTTCCAACCCTCCCCCTGCTCCGACTCTGCTTATCCTTCCCCCAAGGATATGTTAGGATTAAGAAACTGCGCACAAATCCCAAACTCAATATTCAACCTGACATGATAAAACCTTATTAAATCAGGATAACCAGTTGTGCAGGACATCACAGCCGAAACATTTACTTCCTCCCAAATGAAAGAATAGACAACATTAACAGGGAATAAAATCCAGGGTAACAACAGAGGGATGAGGCAGTCATCAGGATAAAGACCGCTCCACTGGCGCACAAAGAAAGTCAACATCCAAGGTAAAGGAGGATCTGAAATGGGAAGCACGCTTCAGGATCTTCCAAGGATTCCAACAATGGGGACAGGAACTTCATTACAACCAGCATGCCAACTCAACCATCAACCCCAGGCAGTTAATTACCTAAGCTTCAAAATGGGGGGGGGAGAAACGGCCCAGCCGGCTCAGGCAACCCCAGCCCTTCTTGACCGTCAACAGAAAAAAAGTCACACAGAACCAGAGGTTGGATGGCCAACAAAACTCCAGGCCTCAGGATTAAATATGCTCCAGCAAATCCAAGCTGCTCATCCTCCAGATCAAGACTCCAGAGACATACCAGCCAGTTCTCAAACTTGGCTGGTAACATCTTTACCACCTCATCAGAGACACCTGACACAACGGACGCCTCATTGGTTCCTCTTTGTACTCACCCGAATTCCTCAGGATGGCCAACAGGCCATACAGCAGGAACTCAACCAGGCAGAGGTGGCTTCCACCAGAGGCAGTACTCTCCCTGTAACCAGAACATCTCATGCCTCACAATTCTCGAAATTGGGCTTTAACATCCTGCACCACAGAGGCAAGACTATCGGACGGATCACTTTCATCGCAAGCAGCCATCATTAGCCAGTGAGCACTGTAATGTCAGGGCGGGAAACCTCTCAAAGGCAGCTGGGCCACCAAGGACGAGGTCCCACCCCAAATCCTTCAGTCGCCACAAATCAACAAAGATTAAATCATATTAAAGCATCCCGCCAAACCTATGTTCCACCGCGGTACGCCCCCACCGGCAGCAGGATTCTCCGTCCCAGCATCCGGCCAATGGGGTTTCCCCATTGTGGCCACCCCACGCCGTCGGGAAATCCGCGGGCGTACGTGCGCTGCCGGCGAAGCGGAGGGTCCCGCCGACGGAGAATCCCGCCCATGGAACTTGGGTTAAAAGTGCTGAGACATTGACCCTATGTTCTAAATCTCAGGACATGGTCAAGCCACGTAAACCAAAAGAAGACAATAAGGAAATCTGCACGAGGATATAAACAAGGATTGAAAGATGAGCAGAGCCAGAGCTTGTGAAAACGCAGCCGATCCCGCGCCCACATCACGTCAACCCCGACACAAAATTCTATTTATGTGTGTGTGCGTGAACTCTTAAATTAATTTGAGTATGAGTGTTGGAACATTTTTATATAAATTGAATGTCAAGAACAATAAATACTAATCCATTTTCTTTTAAAAATTTACAAGAACATTTTGTCTGTGATCTTTTAGAGAATAAGAAGTAAACAATTATTGAATTGGCCAGCTTGTTCTTTGTTAAACACTGCTGCAGTCAAACGAGTGGGAAAAGGGGGCAACTGTTCTCGTGTGACCACAACAGGACTGTCAGAAAGCATTTGAAGAAGTAAAGAAAGTACTGACTGATGCTGTTTTAATCCACTATGATCCAAGAAATTATTGATTTTAGCATGTGATGCCTCATCTTAGGGTTAGGTGTGGCGTTATCTGACCAAATGGAAGATTCTCTCTTGTTGCAGCTGGTCATTCCCTGGCACTTGGGTGGCGTAATTGTTATTTGTCATTTGCCAGCCCAAGCCTGGGCATTGTCCAGGCTTTCCTGCATTTAACCATGGTAGCAACAGTAATAGGCGAAAGGGGGAAGAGCAAGAAGAAAGTGATCCCAAAGTAATCCTACAAAGCTTTTCAACCCAAGATGGTGCGCACTGTTCCTCGGAGAAGTAAAGGTACAAATAAGCTGAGCTTCACTAAGGAAGTCACCGCAGAACTGTCATTCCTACAACAAGACCTGTGGCCAACTGCCACAGTTTGCATTGCAAACTGTCTATTCCCGTCAAAGTCACTACAATCCTTAAATTCTTTGCCTCCGGCTTTTTCCAGACTGCAGCAGAGATATTAGCAACATCAGTCAGTCTGAAGCTCATGCTTGCATTGAGCAGATGACTGATTCCCTGTTTGTTAAAATAAATATTTCCATCGTGCTCTCAATGAACAGTAGGTTTGGTTTCTGGGATTCAAGCAGATTCTCCAATTTTGAGGCAATGTCCCCATGCCGACGGGGGAACGGTAACGTTTTATGACAGAAAAAATGCCGTAAAATGGCCACCGATTCTCCGTTTGCCTGGAGGCTGGCATCAAGGAAGTGTTCAGCACCTGGCTCTAGCTGTCGATACGGCCCGAAAAATTGCCGGGTCCGTGGCCGCGCATGTGCACGGCGGACCCAGCCTGCAAAATAGTCCTCCCCACTGGCCAGCTTGTGCGTCCCAGACCACCCGAACAGTGCCCCCAGCCCCTGATAAAGTCCCCTTACCCGCAGATCGGCCCTCCACGACTGTGGCGGCGCTGGGCGGAGTCCACAGCCACCATGCCAAGTTTCCGACGGGTGAGACCATGAGAGACCCACGCCGTCGGAAGCTCGGCCGGTCGGGGGCGGAGCGTCGGGGAGTGGGCCTCATGTATTGTCCTGAGGCTGTCAAAACACTTTGGAGGGGGTGGATCATCGCGAAATGAAGCCGCCCCTGATTTGGTCAGGAACTTTAATTCTCCGGCCGATCGGCAAATACGATTACGGTGTCGGAGAGTGGAGAATCCAGCGCTCCATCTCTGTCCCCTTGCAAGCATTCTCAGATGACCCGGATCACCAGACTGGTTCCTGGGGGTGGCAGGATTGATTTATGAGGAGAGATTGAGTCGGTTTGGATTTTATTCACTGGAGTTTAGAAGACTGAGGACAGATCTCATAGAAACCTATAAAATTCTAACAGGACTAGACAGGAGAGATGCAGGAAGGATGTTCCCGATGAGGAAGAGTCCAGTCTGAGGATATGGGGGTCAACCATTTTGTGACTGATTTGAGGAGAAATTTCTTCACCCAGAGAGTTGAGCGCCTCTGGTATTCACTACCACAGAATGTAGTAGAAGTCAAAACATTTTTTCAAGAAGGAGTTAGAGATAACTCTTGGAGTGAAAGTGATCAAAGGATATGGGGGTGGGGAAGACGGAAGAGGATCATCACCCATGATCATAGTAAGTGGTGGAGCAGACTCAAAGGACTAAATGCCCCCCCCCCCCCCCCCCCCCCCCCCCCCCGCTCTTATGTTCTATGTTTCAATGGCACGATTTAGAGGTCTCATTGCGCCTGCCTAGGTTGCACGATGAGCCCATTGAATCTCTTGACAGACTCTCTGGTACGGATGGGGCTTGAGGGGGGGACCATGCTCATGAAAGGGGGAATGAGGGGGGTACGAAGAGCGGGTATAAAGGGGCCTCATAAAGGTTGGGAGGATGAAGGGTGGGGTTCCTGTAAGGTGGGGGGCGAAAGCTGGGTGGGGAGGCCTGAAAAGGGAAGGGCCATCAGCAACCCCCATAGTAGGGTGCCCTCACTTGGGGGGATGTGGGGTGACATTGCCTGTGCGTGGGGATGTGGGGGACCCTCAAGCTCTTTTAGAGACAGGGGAACCCTGATCTCTGAGGAGCCGGTCTCGCTGGTGAGTTTAGCTGCCCATTGCTGAAAATAGTGGGCTAGATGGGGAAGAAACCCCCCAAGGCCCCCCAAAAAATGACCTGGAGTGCAATTTGCTGGTCGCATCCTGCCTGAATCAGGACACGGCCGGGATATCTCGCGAAAGGCCCCTTCCGGGATTCCCAACACTCATTACCCCCCTCCCCCCGTGAAATCTAATGAGATCTCATGAGACGTCGCAATGGGCAGGATCCAGATTGCATATTCAAGTATGCAGTTAGGCACACTTAACTATGTCTACACCAGAACTAACCAGCTTCCAGGACCTATCAGCCTCATCAAGGAGACCCCAGCTGGGTGCTGGTTAGCATGGTCGCTACAAACAGGGACCCGGTGGAGCAGCATATTGGGAGAGGGGGGTGCTCGGGGGTGGTGGGAGGGGGGGGGGGAGGATAGTGATTTGAGGCCCCTGGGTGGTTAGCCTCTGTGCTTGGTGGTACCCTGGAACTGCTGATGACACCTGGGCATCTTGGCACTTCCAGCTTGGCACACAGGCAGTTCCAGCTGGGTGCCACCCTGGCACTGCCAGGCTGGCAGGGGCATTCCCTGGGTGGCAGGCAGGCAGTGCCAAGGTGCCTGGGTGGCATTTTGCCCATGCTGCCGATTGAGCCCAGGGGTGCCCTGTTCAAATGAGATGGGGGGGGGGGGGGCGATGTGGCTCGAGGACTCCCAGCAGGTGAGTTAGGACACTGGGGGTGTCTGGGGGTCGCGTTGGAAGTCAAGCAATCGGGGCACCATTTAAGAATGTCACTCCAATCTCTTCCTGCACTGTCGACCGGAACTCCTCAGTGCATGTTCTGATGCTAAATGTGTCCCGGGTGTCTGAGTGGGGGGGAGGCCCGCTAAAGTAAGTGTCTGTTGTAGTGTCCGGAACTACCCTGCCAAACCCACTCAAAATGGGACTCTGTCTTTTTTCGTTAAGTGTGCGTGAATACCTGTGTTGATCGTACTCAAAAAGCTGGCAGGAACCACCCTGCAAAACTCACCCAAGATGGCACTTGGAAATTGATGGTTCAATTCCACCCTGTAACTCCATAAATCGTAAGGTTGCAACTAATGTGTGTCCATCAGTTACGCATGATGAAGGTTTGTGTCTGTTTTTCAGATGACTATCATGATGCATTTGTATTGCAGCAATTCTCCATAGCTTCCCGGAGGCAAGGGGCGGAAATCTCCGCTGTTGGGAGTCTCCATTTCATCCGCAGCCCGGGGGTGTCCCTGACGGTGTGGGGCTGCCCCACAATGGGACGGAGAATCCCGCCCAAGGGCTATCTGCTGCACAATTAGTTCATGACTCCTATCATGGTCAAGGGTCAATATGCACTACAATCAAATTAACAGGTCCAGTTCACCCAACTCAGGCCAGAAAGAGCATCCAGTAAAATAGTGGCTTCCTATATATTAGTGTCACCATTGGATGAGAACCTTCACCAAGAGGATGAGACTATCTTGGTAACAGAGAATGGTGAAGAAACAGGAATGTTTCAATTTCTCCCTGCAGATAGAGCTGTTTGGTAAGAACTCACAGAAAACTGCTATAGCTGAACAATCCCTACTCAAGCTGCATTAAAAGGCAAGTCCAATGGCTGCCCCAATTCTGCCACCCTTCATTAAACTACATCTGCTCAAAGTCCAGAAAAGCTATTCATGTCTCTAGCTAACTGCAGTAACATTGTGTACAAACATTTCTAAATGGTTATAATTTACTGACGTGCACAATTGCCTATTTATGAATTAACATTTACACATAAACCCACAATGATTGTCTTAAGTAATCTGCTTTGTTCCTGCGAGGTTCTCCCGAATGATTCAGAACGGGGAATGGAAAGGTTAGATGAAAATTCTTGGGTCGTCAGCTCTGGGGGCTCCGATCTATTTGAAGAAGGAACCGACTGTGGTGGCAGCCCAATCTATCAAAATTTTGGCCCCAGGGGACATGTTTCCAGGGTCAGCCAGAGTGTTATAAACCTGAAAGACGGCAACACATTCTACTCCCATTGTGTGACTGAACTGTCCCGGCTGCGTTCTCACTGGCCTGTGTAAAAGCAGATTATAACAGCTCCATCCAGTTGCACCGCTATTCATTCAGTCTCATATCCTGTCCCAGACAACGGTGATGGTGAAGCCTCAAGTCGGATGGCCCCAGTGTGAGCATCTCTGAAAGCTGCTACGACTGATACTGTAGACTTCTGACAGGAAGGCTCAGCTCCATTACATATATGCACCATACCTGACTGGTGTGGTGGGTCTGGTGATGTCATGGCCACAACCCTACATAAATTGGCAGTAGTCTACTTCATAATGTCCAACATGTTTCATTCGCTTTGTGATAGGTAGTTGAATACATTTTGCAGCTGTTGTACAGAAATAAATGTTCTTTGAAAGGATTGGCTTTTCTATTCCCTACAACAGATCATCTCCTCAAGTGACCCATTTCCATGGTTATCCTTTCCCAAAAAAACAGCTCCTGAATTCCTGCTTACTGTGGTCCTCTCAAACTCTTTATCTGTACCATCCGGGGTATTAACTTCTGCACTGGAGCTTAAAATGTCAGAATGAATGGTGCTACATCTGTAGGAGAGTTCCCCCCCTTCATCTGTGCTGCCAAAGGACCCAAATTGTCTGAAGAGAGAGGGGTATGGGCTAGCAAGGGTAAATTATATCTTGCTGCTATATCCTGCTTCCTTTTATGCATGTTTGGTGAAGGTGATCTACATCCAAGCCTGACAAAGAAATTGATGAGATGTATAGCTTGGTTGTCTTAGAGTCAGGTGACTGAGTAATACATAGTCCAATGCCGACATGTGCTGCCTGAATTGCCTTACTAAAGGCTGCTGCCAACTTCTCACTGCCCTCGAGCAAACTTCTATCCATTTTGCATAGGATTTACACCAAAGGCTGTTGCCATTAATTGCATAACTGATTTTACCCACGAAACACTTGTCTAACAACCTCTCCAGACCACTGGTGAGGGCAAGTCATTTTCCGTTCCCAGCACAACTCACCGTAAAGAAATTCACAGATCTTTGGACTGGATTGTACGGCCCCTGACCCCCCACAACCCCGCCCTGGGGGTAGGTGGGCAGTTGGGAGGAGGGGCTGTACAGTTGGGCATCATGCCAACAGCACCATTCTACCTGCCTGCCTCTGTTGGGCTTTGCTACTTTAATAGCAGTGGGTGAGGTGTTGGGAGACCCACCTGTTCATGAGACAATTGATGCAATAAATGTCCAATTAATTGCCACTTAAGAGCATTCTCCCACTGCCGCTGGGATTTAACCATAGCAGGAGAGGTTCTTGCCAAGTGTGGAGCCTGACAGCTTTCAATGCTCAGGCTGACGTACAGACCAGATTGGGATGGTATCTCCTTAATGGAAATGCTGTGCCTATCTAAGTCTCTCTCCCCCCCCCCCCCCCCCCCCCCCCACCCACACACCCACCTCCCCCAGGTCTTTCACTCCTTGCATTTCTTGTCCATTCACTCTGTTCAACCCTCTCGGCCTCCTTCACCAGGACCAGGCAACTCAATCTCTCCCTCCCACTGTTGCTTATTTTCACAGGAAGTTCCATCAATGACTGGCATTAGGGTCCGGATGCAGACCCACCAGTAGTCTGGATGTGCTGCTGGGAACAGAGAGCTACCAACCATTTGATTGTGCAGCAGCTCTCGGTGGAAAGACTTCCTCCCCAGACCGGGGTTCAGGTCTCGCCCGGAGCCAATTAATGACATGACAGCAATTAGATGGCTGCAAGCTAAGCCAGTAAACTACTTAATAGCATGATGGCCATTAGATGGCTTGCTCCTGACTTTTATGCTGCCCCTCCACACCCTACCATCCCCACAACAGAGAATCCAGCCCGTTTGATTCAGTTTAGTTCTTAGTTTACAAGTATGTCGGTATAATGCAAAACTGCCAATAATTCATGATCAGATGATACCCAAGAGACAAGGATGATTGTGCAGGAAATGGAAATGTCACTCCAGGACAATTGAAGGTGTCTTTTGAAATTGAAGCTGAATTAGACCAAGGGACAGTTTATCTTTTCTTAAATCCATACTACCTCGCGATGCTCCCCCAGTGCTTCCAAGAAATCTATGGAAAATACAAACAGCAATTCACCTCCCCAGTACGGAAAATAAAAATGTACTTCATGTGTCGACAGTTGGCACCGCTTAAAAAAATCTCCCTGATGAAGAAAACACCTATCAAGTGTAGTATTGCAATTTTTCAAATTAAGGTTAAGATATAAACAGTTTAAAGTCAATCTTAATTTCCTTCTCAAAATGATGTTGTTAACCACCATGGTCCTGCGTCGCACAAGAATCCGTGTGGTTCTAAACTTCATGGAATGTGTGCTGACAGAGTCAGAGTTCGGCAATTAAATCTTCCCAACTCCTCCCCAGTTAATTAGCAGCGAGGTAATAAACATTTTTGTGTCACCTACCCAAATATATGGGTTATTGTGAATGTATCGCAAATGTTAATTCATGACACCGTTTGTATCTGATCTAGCAAGATTGGGCTGGTCCATGTATTTTGTAAGCAGCTCTTCAACTGCAAATTGAACCAATGACACTAACCATTTTGTCACCAGAAGGCACCGTGAGACCGCGTGGGAGGCACAGAACAGCCCGTGAAACAGACGTGGAGCAGGAAGGCGAATGAGACTGAAAAAAAGGGAGAAAAAGATACAAGTGGAAAGAGAAGTGGTGTTAAGACGACGGCCTGTTATATAATTGGGGAGGAATAAAATATTGTTCAGAAAATAACGTGTTTCATTGTGAATAATTGAAAGCACATCAGCAGGAATGGCAATGGTCAAGATATCAACATCATTGCAATAAGAATCTATTTACTATCTTTGTTAAATCAGAAAAAGCAAACCCAGTCTGTTCGACATTTTGGCTGAGTTTTTAAAAGAAGGCTGAACAGTTATTAATTCATGCTGCCCTCGAATCTATTAATGCAAATGGCTCTCTTGCTGTACTACTGAGCACAATTGGTGGTAAAATCATACTCTGTTGGGCAACTGGGACACTGAACTTGAGGGACACGTTTGGAATTGAGTTCACATTCAGCAGTGCTATGGTGCATCGACTTGATCCGAATTTGCTGAGTAGTATGTACTGAGATGTCACACAAAGCACACATAAGGGCTGGTTTAGCACAGTGGGCTAAATAGCTGGCTTGCAATGGAGAACAATGCCTACAGCACAGGTTGAATTCCCCTACCAGCCTCCCCGAACAGGCGCTGGAATGTGGCAACTAGGGGCTTTTTACAGTAACTTCATTGAAGCATACTTGTGACAATAAGTGATTATTATTATTTCTCATTATTAGGCATGATCTGTCACACTACCTTTTGCTCACAAAGAATTGATGTGTGAAATTGGTCATTAATAAAAGCATATGCACCGTTTCTGGTAATACCTAGAACCACACAAGGCTGAATAATGACATTTCGCCTCTTCCTTTAATTAAACACAATGATTTTCTTCCACAGTGACATTTCAGAGGCCCTTACAGCTTTGAGCAAATACTCTTCCACTCTCGCTCTTTCCATTAAAACAGCCAAATGAACAAGTTGTTGAATTAACCTGGGTGAAAAAATTTTTTTTTTTCATTGTTACAAGTGACATTTAGAAACCATTCCCATTTCTCCTTCTGGCTCACAAGAATAAAACTGGTTTAAAATGTTTATCTTCTGTCTTTTTGGTGACTTTTTAATTTAAATTAAGTCAGTTTTTAGTCGGTATTATCGTCCCTTCTTTCATAAAAACGTTAAAATCGGTATAATATCTGATAAAACAACAACTTGCATATAGATAACCCATTTAAAATAGAACAAATGTCCTACATGGAGGTTTTAAGAACAAAAGGTGGACAGTGAGCCAAAAATGATGATATCAGGAGGAGTGAGTCAACTAAAGCTGGGTTAAAAAGGTCAATTTTAAGGGCAGCATGGTGGCGCAGTGAGTTAGTCCTGTTGCCTCACGGTGCCGAGGTCCCAGGTTTGATCCCAGCTCTAGGTCACTGTCCGTGTGGAGTTTGCACATTCTCCCCATGTTTGCGTGGGTTTCGGCCCCACAACCCAAATAAAATGCAGGGTAGGTGGATTGGCCACACTAAATTCCCCCTTAATTGGAAAAAATGAATTGGGTACTCTAAATTTATTTAAAAATAAATTTGAATTTGAAGGAGAGGCTGAAGGGATGAGCGGCGAGCTGGAGAAGAGAAGTGTTTGAAAAAGGAAATTCCAAAGCATGGGGCTGAGCTGGCTGATGGTGCAGCCCATTAACAATGGGCTCAAGTGGGTGGGGAACGTGGCCACAAAGTGGCAAGAGGAACTGTGGGATTGCAGGATGGTTGCAGTGCTGGAAGACATTAGGTAGTTTTGGAGGGAAGAGGAGGTGAAGGGATTTAAATGCAAACATTTTTATTTTAGAATTGTTAAGAAGCTCCAGGCCAATGTGGGTCAGGCAAGAAATGGAGGATAGTGATTCCCTTTGTGCTGGAGCCATCACTGGACAAAGACCTTGAACACAAAAATGGAGACAATTCCTATGACAATCCCTGCACTTCTGTAATGAATCACAACCAACATCTATCATGGTGCTTCCACCCTCCAATAAACTATTCTGAAGAAGTCATATAGGACTCAAATAGTGGGCAGCATGTTTTGACCATTGTGGCCAACGGAATCTTCCGGTCCCTCTGAACGCGGCGCCTCCCTGAGGCGGTTTCCCCGCTGGCAGGATGAGTGAGCGACGCAAGAAGTCATAAATATTGGCAGGGCTGGAAAATCGCACCTGTGTCTGAGTCATATTTTCTTGAGTAATCGAATTGTGAATAAAATTGCGTTAAACTGTGAACCTGTTTTGTCCTTTGTTCATCCCGCACATCAGGGCACCTGGGTAAAACGTTTGAGTAAGTAAACTGGTTGAACGTATCAGAGGTTTTTAAGTTACAACAGGTGAGCAGCCAGAAAACCTGGCCCATGGAGTTTTTCTGTGCCAGCCATGAAGAACCGATCTAGTCTAATCCCATTTTCCAGCACTTGGTCAGCAGCCTTGTAATGGTCTTTCAAGTGCTCATCTAAATGCTTCTTAAATACTGTGTGGGTTCCTGCATTTACCATTCTCTCAGGTCGGATTTTTTGCATTCAGAAATCTTTTTTTTCTTTAACTTTCTTTAAAATATTTACACTTGGTACATTCTTCGTGAAGTTATGCATATGAATTATACGCTTTCCACTGGGAAATGTCATGTGTTAAGAGTAAAAAATTAGAGAAATCGTTCATTATTCGAAGGATTATTTTGCTTTCGTTTTCCAGACCCAATTAGCATCGGTAGCACTTTTGTAGCTCTAAATGGACAGTCCAACTGATATCTGCTCAGTGGAGCATGCCTGGTTCTTGCCAGGAAGTCTGATATCACTGTCAGTAAAAGGCAGTCAGCCTTAGCCTATTACATACAGCACACAAACCCAAGATCACTTTGTTGCAATATTTATCATAGATGTCACATATACAAAGTTTATAAGATTGTTATGTTCTGCGGCAGTCTCTTTCAGGTAAGATGGAGGAATGAGGGGGACATGTGACCTCCTCCATATCTGGCCTGACGACTTGCTTAGGTGGATGCAAGCGGAGCCCAAGTTAAGTAACTTGCTGAGAAGTTGTCAGATTTTCACACCTGTAAACAATGACCAAAGCACCTGTGCTGACTGTGGATAGACTCCTGGGGCGCAGTTTACTGGCCACACTGTGCCCAAAAGGCAGCACGCTGCAGCGCTACATGGCCGGTAGGTGCTGGGAGACTCCGTTCCTGGGATCTACCCGGCTCACAACGCCTCGCGAGATCTAACGCGTTGAGATGTTGCGATACAAATCCTGTCCATTGTGGGCAGAATAATCGTTTAGCAAATCTGCATATTAAAGCAAGACAGCTAGTCACACTTTAATTTGCAGATTCCCGAGCTCCCCGAGGTCTGGAATGAATCTCATTTGCCTTGGAGACCATGGGTGAGCACTCTTCAGTACTGCTCTCCACAAAGAGGGACCAGATGGTACAGCACTTGTGGGAGACCCCCAGGTGCAAGCCCTTTGGGCAGGGTGGTACCCTGGCACTGCTGGTGCCCCCTGGCAGTGCCACAACCATCGCGAGGAGAAAGGACACTGGGTTTTGAACCCAGAGAAGACATCCACATCGAGTGATCGAAACCTGTTGTCCTCTTAAAGCCAAATGCTTGGATTCATTCATCCCCTTCTTGGTTTAGTGGTCTAAGTGGTGAAACCCCACTGTTTACAAACATTGACCACACAAAGAGAGGTAAGTGCATTTCAATCACTTAAGTGTGTGACCGCAATTCACTTACCACCGGGGGATGGTGTCTGTACTAAGGGGATCTCATGGGGGGGGGTTCTCCAGTTTGGTGGTCTCAGGAGAGGCTGTGGGGGAGGTCTGGTAGTACATTGTCGGTGGGGGGGGGATTCTCGAATAGGCTTTGGGGGTAATTCCTTAAGAGAGTTGGCTCATCGTGAGGACCACCACGTCAGGCCCACCTTAGGTGAGACCTGTAGTAATCCCCACCCACATGATTCCTGGCCCAGGAGCCCAGGGATTCACGGAAGGCCAGAGGATAGAATATCGGGCCCGCTAAATAGATGCATATGGGTCATTAATAGTGCAGGCTTGAAGGGATGAATGGCCTACTCCTGCACTATTTTCTATGTTTCGATGTTTTCCCTTCAACTTCCTTGTCAGAAAGATCAATGTCTCATTTGCATTTCTCTCTCTATCAATCGATATCTTGGGCGGGATTCTCCGACTCCCCCTCCGGGTTGGAGAATTCCCGAGGGCGGCGCGAATCCCGCCCGCTGCCCCGACGCCGGCTGCCGAATACTCTGGCGCTGTTTTTCGGACGGGGGTGGGATTCACTCCAGGCTGGTCGGGGGCCGATGGCAGCGGCCCCCACCCCTGGCAATTCTCCGGGCCCCGATGGGCAGAGTGGCCGTCCATTTTAGGCTAGTCCCACCAGCGTGGGTTACGTATGGTCCCACACGGTGGGACCTGGCCGGTAGGTCGGCGGGGGTGGTCCTCTTCGGCGGCGCGAGGGGATGCGACCCGGGGGGGGGGGTGACCTGGCCAGCAATCGGGCCCACCGATCTATGGGCAGGCCTGTTCCTTGGGGTTACTTCTTTCTTCTGTGCTGGCCCCTGTAGGGCTCCGCCATGGCCGACGCAGAGAAGAGAACCCTCATGCATGCACCAAAATACGGCAATCGGGCTGCGCATGCGTGGAACCACGGCGGCGGTTCCGTGCATGCGTGATATCAAGCCGGCCCTTCGGCGCATGCGCGAACTCGCACTGTCCCTTCAGCGCCGGCTGGAGCGCCGCCAACCACACCGGCATCCATCTAGCCCCCAAACAGGTGAGAATTCCTCACCTTAGGGGCCTGTTGATGTCGGAGTCATTGGCGCCGGTTTTCCTGCCGGTGTGGGGACTTAGTCCCCGGAAGGGGGAATCCCGGTCCTTATTTTTTCTGTATTTAGATTTAATCAAATCGTTATGTTTAATCTCCTGCAGACCAGCTTTATTTGCCTAGTTCACTGACTTCAGTATTTAATTTTTTAAATGTATTGTCCTTGTAATATATAACTATTGGTGTCAATTTTAATTTAGTGAAGTTTCAAATATCCAAGATAGAGAAGTTGCTGTTTATTTCTAATTACATTACTCTGTTGTCCTCTTCTCCATGATGAAAGAATTGATATTCCCATTGGTATTTTCTTATTAATGGGCTGGGTTATGCGGGCATTCATGAAGCAATAACGTGCAGCGCTGATGCCGAAGAAAGCCTCCCACACCTCTGTGGCCAGCAGTTTCAATCAAATGACAAGTTAAATGATCTCCAGGCATCCACACAACTGTTATTCCAGCAATCAGGGCCAACAGCCTATCACACTGAAGCATTCTCACAGACAGTAAACCAGAATATTAAAGGCATTTCCTATCCTTCAATTTTCAGATAGCAAAATAAATGATTTAGACAGAAGATAAAGTAACAATATGAACAATGGCTGGTGTTCTCCGTTCTGGAGCCTAAAGTGTTCCCACCAGCAGAGAATCAGGACTAGTCCCCGGTGGCACTAGGAGTAGCACCCAGGCGTGGGTTTCACTCCTGAACCATGCAAATTTATGCATGGTGGTGAGCTCACTGGATTCCATCGGGATCCCGGAATTGGGCCACCATTTTGAGCCGGTAGCCCAATCACAAAGTCCGGTGAAGACACCCCTCCCCCACCGACAATGCAAACCCTGACCATCCCTCTCCCACCACTGGAATCAAGGTGTCATCTCCCCACCCCCCATGCTCACCTGAGGGCGATCCAACACCCCACCATCAGCCATCACCTTCATTCCTCGCACCCAGAATTGCCAATGGTTCACTGCCCACTGGTTCCATGGCACACACTGCCTGGAAGTGAAAACCATTCCTGGTGCAGTGGACCCCAAGGGGGATAAGGGGAGGGTCAGGCCAGAGGTTATGTGCCCCTCTGCCGCTGTCAGGTTGTGGGAGGGGACTGCCCCAAGGGTCTTGGATTGGCTCGGGCTGAGGGCGAGGTGTTGACTCCAGGACCACCACCTCCGCTTGCCAGGATGGGGGTCCCATGTCTGCTCTGCTTCCAGCCCTGGGCAACCTGAAGATAAACCTTGGCATGGCGATCTCAGGAAGCCCTCTGCTCAATAACATCCTCCTGGTCTGAATTTTTAAAATTCCGATGTGGACTCCACCTGAACTGCACTGCCTGACAGCTGATAAGTGGCCCAGGCAGTCAGGTGGAGAATCCATGCAGAAACACTTTCCCGTTCCTAATATCTGCTCCCTCAGACAAAACTCTTTAAAACAGCAGCTAGAAATCCCACAAGACTTGAAAAGGCTTCAATATTGTTCACTAGCATGGAATTGACATGTTTAATGGTTCATACAAAGCTGCTGGGTGGATTGTTTATTATCTTTCCTTTCACGCTTGAGTGCATCTCAAATATCCTGCTTTGGTGCCAACCACATTGTTTATCAATACTGTTGCTATGATTGACAGCTTCTCACCACATTAAAGGAGCTAAGTCATTTCACTTCCCCTTTTCTCACAGAAAACACTTAGCTCCTTTGATGTGGCAAGGAGCTGTCAATCAGCCTTCCAGCCGTAAATTGCATGCTTATCATAAATTTACATTCCCCCCCCCCCAACGTGGGGTGTGCAGTATTCTACAGACGACGATTGGAGAACAGAGAATGGCAATGGGTCTGGCACCCTGCGCCTATCCCATGTTTCACCGATGCTGAATTGTCCACCCGATCGGATTATCAATTGCAGTGTTGGGGATTGGAGAATCTTGGCCACTGATTTATTAAAAATATGTGAAATATGTGGGGCAGATTCTCCGTTCCCTGAAGCCATTTTCGTAATCGGTGATCGGGCGGAGAATCCCTGTTTACGTTGGAATCGGGGGCGGCGCCTGCTTTCACACGCACCGCCCCCTCCAAAACAGCATCATCGGGGAGCATTCCCCATGCCTTTGTTATGGCCTCAGCATGTCACTTGAAGGCCGTTCCCCGATGCTCCGCTCCCGATAGGCCGAGTACCCGACTGCGCGGTTGACTCATGGTCTCAGTGGTCGAGAACCCGAAGTGGCAGCTGCGGACTGTGACCAGCACCGCCACAGTCGGGCGGGAGCCGTGCTGCTGGCCTGGGCAGGGGGGTGGGGAGAGGGGGCTTGGGCAAGGGCTGGGGGGACAGATGGAGGGCGGCCAGGATTTGGCCAGTGGATGTCTAGGGGGGGGAAATATCTGGCAGGCTGTGTCCATGTTGCACAGCGCAACCGCTGCAAGTCGTTGCTGTGCGTACGTGCGGCCATGGACCCGGCAATGCTCAGGCCGTTTTTGTCATTGAGACCAGATGTTTTATGTTGCGCGGCTGCTAGCCCCTCACCAGTCGCAGCATCGATGAGGGGGCGACGCTGATTTTTTTTGATGTAAAACACCACAGATCTTCTGGACATAGCCTGAGAATCGGAGAATCCAGTCCATGATTTTTTTTCATCACGTCGGAAAAAAATTGACATTCCACAAATATATTGGCTATTCAGGGCCACTGAGGACTTTTAACAGTAATTATGAATTGAGTACATCATTAAAACATGTCGTTAAGCCACATTCAACAAGACCCAACTTAGTCAAAGTTTTTTTTAAAGCAGCGAACCATTGTTAAAGTGGAAGATTTTGTGATTTATTTTGTTGTTTAAGGATTGCACTCCTGAACAGAACATGCTCTGGACAAGGTTAGGTTGATTAACCAGGCTAAATTGCCCCTTAGTGTCCAGGTTAGGTTATGGGGATAGGACAGGGGAGTGGACATGGGTAGGGACCATTTTGGAGGGTTAGTGCAGACTCGATAGGCCGAATGGCCTCATGCTGCACTGTAAGGATTCTATGTTGAAGTGTAAAATCAGCGACAGCAACTTCCGGAAATGTAATTATTCCAACGTGGTGCGCAAACTGCCAAAGCTGCTGTCAATTTCAGTGAAGTGACGATGCCACTGACAGCTTTAGAACCATTACCACCCTAAAGTTCGAGGCCATCGTTTTCACTTCAGTGGGCTTGAGGGACAAGCTACTTGTTTCCTCATTTCCCTTAGGTTCTGATCCTTTTAGAAAATGCCTCATTTGGAGCTGTGAAAAACTGGAACTCAGAAATAGAGCAAGTTGGAAAATTCAAGGGTCCAGTTGATGGGAACGCAGTGTGCAAATTTTAATCTAAACACATTGAGAGTTCTGACTAATCAAAGATTAATTGCGGAAACACTGAAGTGTGCCAGGCATGGTGTTCCTAGGTTTCTCGGACTATAAAGTTTATTTTTATTTATTTCCCCGTCGTTCTTTTTCGGCAGTACTTGGCCAACTCACCATCTGCCATGCAGGTAACTGCAGGGAAGAAACCACCAAATGCAACTTTTTGAATATTAACATGGCACAGTCAGAGATAAACACAAAGGCAAATCTCATGAAACTGTGTTTGGCTGCCATAGAATCCCGAACACTTTCATTGCACTCGGAATGACCTATAACCCATGGTTCGAAATTTATGGTTAAATCTGAGGTGTAATTACTGCACACAGTTCCTGGTGACATTTCCCTCTGGGAAGGAGAGAGCGAGTGTTTCACAGACGAGAGAGCTGTATATGAAGTGCCACCACTTGCATCTCACAGCATGGTTCACAGATAAATAAAGAGGTTATTTCATTGAAACCTATACGATTCTGAGGGGGTGTGACAATACTTTGAAAGAGCTATGACAGACTCAAGACGCCACATTAATCCTTACTTGCTATTGTTTTTTTTATTCTTTTCCAATAGAGATAGTGAGAGTTTCAGGTTTTAGAGGCAGGGAGAGCTCTGGGTTTTGGGCTCTGGATAATGGAGATAGTGACGGCTTTGGATATCAGAGACAGGAAGAGCTCTGGGTATCAGGGACAGGGAGGGCTCTGGGTATTGTAGGCAAGGAAGGTCCGCATGTCAGAGACAGTGAGAGCTCCAGGTAATGGGACAGGGAGAGCTCCAGTTATCGGAGACAGGCAGAGCACTAGATATTAAAGACAGGGAGAGCTCCGGGTATCGGAGACAGGGAAAACTCCAGGCATTGGTGACAGGAAGAGACCGGCAGAAGTCCAGGGGGTGGACTCTCTGGGGCTATGCCCCCACGCTGGTGTGGGAACGGCAGAAAATTGGCGCAAAACGGCCACTGAGGCCCCATTTTGCTGGGGACCAGCAGGACGGTAGGCATAGGGTACCAGGCTCTAGCTGCTGATATGCCGCAGTGAATTGCCGGGTCTGTGGCCACACATGAGCATGGCAGCGGCCTGCAGCAGCCGCGCCGTGCTTCTTGGCGGAGGCTGCTCACGGACCCGGCCCGCAAAATATTCCCCACCCCCCCCTTGGACATCTCAGTCGCCCTGGACCACCCCCCTCAGTGCCCCCAGCCCGGAATAATGCCCTTACCTGACCGCGGATCGGCCCTCCCCCAACTGTGGTGGCGATGGACTGAATCCGCAGCCGTCACCCCGAGTTCCCGACAGATGAGACCACACGTGTCCCGCGCCGGCTGGGGGCGGAGCAATGGGGAGCGGGCCTCAGGCAATGATGTAAGGCCGTCGATACATTTTGGAGGGGGCGGCGCATCACGAAAGCGGCGCCGCCCGCAATGTCGTCGGAAATTTGGATTCTCTGGCTGTTCGCCGAACGCGATTTTGCCGTCGGCAACCGGAGAATCCAGCTACAGGTATTGGAGACAGGGAACATCTTAGAATCATAGAATCCTTACTGTGCAGAAGGAGGCCATTTGGCCCATTGAGTCTGCACCAACCTTCTGAAAGAGCACCCCACCCAAGCTCATTCCTCCACCCTATCCCAATAACCCCTTAACCTAACCTACACATCTTTGGACACTAAGGGTCAATATAGCATAGCCAATCCTCCCAACCTGCACACCTTTAGATTCTGGAAGGAAACTGGAGCACCCGGTGCAAACCCATGCAGACACATGAGAAGGTACATATTCCACACAGTCACCAAGGTCAGAATTGAACCCGGGCCTCTGGCACTGAGAGGCAACAGTGCGAACCACTGTTCCAACGTTACGCCCCAGGTATCAATGGGAACTCCAGGTATCGTAGACAGGGAGAGGTTTTGATACCAAAGAACTCTGGGTATCAGAGACAGGGAGGGCTCTGGGCATTAATGACATGGAAGGGTTCAGGTCTTGGAGACAATATGAGCTGCGGATATGCTCCAATGAATAAGTCAGTTTCTTCGCCTGCAGCACTAAGATTGTTGTTTCCCTTTTGTATTAATTTACTTTTGTGAATTCAGGTTTCTCGCAGTGACATCAATGAAAATAGTGTACCAAGCCAGGATGCCCAATAGCCATGATGCGAATATGTGGTTGTCAAAGGTACCAGCAAGCCTTGACATAGTTATTACTCAGCAGTTATTACTCAGCCTCAGTAACCGGTTTGATATTACAATGAAGTCAAACAGGAATAAAAATAATTATATGAGCTTAACTGCATAACTTATTCTGGTACCAAAAGAAATGCTTGTGTCACAGGAGATTCCTGGAATTCTTTAACATGATTGAAAGCAAAAACACACTTCTAATACGTCGGACTCATACAGTGCGCTGCAGCACTCTGTGATCAATCCACAGCGCATTAGCCACTACTGCTTTAAGAGAATTTTACACTGAATTAATTCTTTAGTTGCTTGATTCTTTTGAGAGGTGGTTCTCCCAGTTAATGTGTCAGTGTGTCAGCATGTGAGAACACAAGGCCCTGAGCTTCATGAAATGCGAATGGGTATCTGTTCCCCAAATTAGTCAGTTTAATTCTCTTCCGTCTCACCAGCGCTTTGCATAGTTCTTAGCCATCTGTAAAAAGCAGCAAAACAGCTTGTGTCACAAGTAGAACCCAAAATTAAAACGAGAATTAAATCTGTGCATGCATTTTAGTCAACTCGCAACAACGTTGATACTACGTAGTTCTGTGAATAAAACATCACCAATTTGGGTCAAATCCATTTAGTCTTTATGATGCCCATTTTCAATGAACATGCATGTGGAATTTGAATTGCTGGTGCGCACCTAACCTATATGACTGAATAAAAAGAACTACTCAAATTAATGACAGAACTTGGAAGAAAATAGCCTCAAAACTAATGTCCCTTTGATGGCAGGGTGGGGGTTAAACAACTAAATTGGGGATATGCATCCCCAACATCCCATACACACGCCCACCATCAGCAGATGTCAAGGTGTCTCTCAGCATCCCACTGTGCAGAGCTGGGAAATTTAAGTAAATTATATCCATTATATCCAGCTCCCACATGGGCCACTGGGAATAGAAACCTGTTGCTCTGCAAGATTTCCACGAATGAAAGGGAGGCAGGAGCTGCCGGTTCCACAAGCAAAGTGCATTTCCAAGCTCTTAATTGTGGCCAGAAGGAGCAGGACTTAAGCTTTTCCTTCCTTTACCTGAAAAAATTGCACAACTAAATCCACAGGTGCCAATTTCAAATGAAACGCGAAATTTCCTGGCATGGATGTTGTGGGTTAAGGTTAGATCAACACGTTCTTACTCAGACCAGTGCACATGAACAGCCGTTCAACAGTTTGCGGTGGACCTGTGAATCAAAGACTTCATCAAACACAAATGGAAGCCAAAAAATTTGGCTTCATAACACAACTAGTTAGCACCCCATTCAACACCCTGAGTATTCACTACCGACTCACCATGGTGCCACGATGCACTGCAGGAACTCACCAAGCAACTCTCTCAACAGCAGCTTCCAAATCCACAGCTGCTACCATCTCAAAGGACAAGGGCAGGAGATACATGGGAACACCACTACCTGCAAGTTCCCCTCCAGGCCACACATTGTTGGAAATATATCGCTGCTCAGTGCTGAGTTCAAATGGTCCTGCTGGGTTTGGTTTTCCCTCATGTTTGAGTCGCGCACTCACCCCTCGCCCAAGTTGTATCACAAACTATGAACTTTGTTTACAATCAAAGGCAGGCACATCGATGAAGCAATTTACAATCAAAAGTTCAGTCTCTGATGCCAACATATGGCTCTGAATACTTGTATCTGAGGGTTCTCTTGCAGGTCGATGCGCTGCCCAATTTTTCCATGTCGGTGCAACATCGAGGGCCGAAGGGCCTGTACTGTGCTGTATCGTTCTATGTTCTATGTTCTATATCATCATTTGCTTTGAAATGCTGTTTGCTCATAGGTTTATTCCAGATTGCTTCTTTATCTCTTTAGTAGCCAATGTTCCATTTCGCCAGTTGACTGGTGCTGGCATTTCCTCTGTGCCTGGTCTTACTATATATTTTGTAGCATTTCAGAGTTTCCTATCTATCCTCCCTCAAATTTCCTGGAATAGTTAAGCTCTGATGTCTTTGATTATCACTTGACGTTGAACAGGTGATTTGCCATTTTTACATAGCTGGCAGGCAAGAGTCGGTCTGGAAATGCATCTTTTATTTTCTATTCATTATTGGGGAGGGCGGGTGGGGCATTTTGATCCATTTGCTGAATTAAAATGGCACGAACACAAAAAACACACCATTGAATAACTTAAAACAAAGCCAATGGATGGCGTCTTTGACTATGTTAAACTATGAGGACAGGTTACATGAGCGTTGTGTGTATTCCCTTCAGTATGGGAGGGAGAAATCTATTCATTTAGTTCCACAACTCACAAGATTAAGCATATTATTGTAGTAATTGGAGGCTTTTCAATTCCTTGTACCAGATTTACTAACCTAAACTTGAAGGTGATAACATAGAAAAGGGAGATATTTCTAGTGCTGCGGGATTGTCAGGTAGATAGAAAAGCTGTCTGATCAAGTTGTTGGAAGTATTAAAAGGACTTGATAAGGTAGGAATGAAGAAACAATTTCATCTGGTAGGGGGTGGGGATCAAAAATGAGGAGTTAGATTTGAAAATGAAAGATAGGAGAAATTCTGAACTTTTTCCTCCTGGCTCTGGCTGCTGAGGCAATCGGAGCTTTGAAGACTGATATTTTGTTAGGTACAGGTACCAAGATATCTGGAGCAAAGGCAGGAAATTGAGTTGAAGTGCAGCTCATCCATGATTTAATTGAATGGCAAAGCACACCCGAGGGAATGAATGACCTACACCTGTTCGTAATGTTCCAATGTTCCTGTGGCGAAATGGAAACCAGAATGTGTGTGAATTAATTCCTCTATTTTTGATGCTAACTTCATCGATGTATAAGTGTCCGCTGCGACAATCCGTAGGTTTAAAATAAAGTGCATTAAAACATGAATGCATGTGGAGCAAAGGGAAGTTTCATATGCAAGCATCCGTCAATCACTAAATCGAAACAGCAGATAGTGATCATCAAAGTGCCATGGGCCCTTGTTTAAATAACGATGCTGGGGGGGGGGGGGGGGGGGGGGGGGGGGTTGATGTTGGCGTTCCCTATTACATCCCGAGTCATTAACCATCTGTTTGTTGTTTATTGGTCCCAAGGCCAATTTTATATCCAGGTGCTAACGGTTCCAGCTAATCCTGTCATGAATCCATATAGGACGTTAGATTATATAAAATTAACTAGTTTCTATTGCTACTTGGACTGCTGGTGAAATTTTTCTTTTTGTTTGGGAGGGAATAAATTTAATGGAGATGTTTACCAAAATACCACAGCAGGGCCAATTAGGCCACACCAGGAACGATGCTCCTTTTATACTTATTAATGTCTGAATTACTAATTGCCGTACATGAACACCCAGACCAGCCCCCCAGCTTATATTCGGAAATTGGACAAGCCCCCAACAATTTTTCAATTTGTAAACTGTGAGGAAATGAGTGGTTCCACTGACAACTAGCGATCTTTTATATTAAAACAAACGTTGTAATTAACAAGGATTAAGGTACCTGGATACTGTAACCTAAGTTCTTTCAGAAACTGCAGCTGACACAATATAATATACAAAAAATTCATCACAATAGTAAACATTTTATTTTAGTTATGCAAAGCACACAATTAAGCACTTTTGAAAATCTTAATTGGAGGCTTTCTAATCCCTTATTAGGATGGCACAGGGGCACAGTGGTTAGCACTGCCGCTTCACAGCACCAGGGACCCGGGTTCAATTCCAGTCTTGGCTGGCTGTCTGTGTGGAGTTTGCACTTTCTCCCCATGTCTGCGCGGGTTTCCTCCGGGTACTTGGGTTTCCTCCCACAGTCTAAAGATGTGAAGATTAGATGGATTGGCCATGCTAAATTTTCCTTCGTTTCCAAAGATGTGTAGGTTGGGTTGAGGGGTTATTGGGATAGGGCGGAGGAGTAGGCTCAGGTGGAGTGCTCTTTCAGAGGGTCAGTGCAGACTCGCTGGGACTGCGACACTGTCGGGATTCCATGATTCTAAGATCCTTGGTCTGGCCGATACCTGGAGTTCCTGTCTCCAATATCCAGAGCTCTTCCTGTCACCGATACCTGAAGTTCTCCCTATCTCAAAAAGCTGGGGCCCTCCCTGTCTCTGAGACCTGGAGCCATGACAAATTGCCCCTTAGTGTCCAAAGATGTGTAGGTCAGGTGGGGTTATGGTGATGGGGCATGGGAGTGGATCTGGGTGCTTTGTAGATTCGATGGGCTGAATGGCCTCTTTCTGCACTGCATGGATTCTCTTGATACTTCTGCCATACTTACACCAGATTTACTGACCAGCACCTGGATGTGATCCAGCGTACAAAGGAAAAACGCTATCTCTCTGGTGCTGCATAGTTGTCAAGCAAATAGCAAATATACAAAGCGTTTGGTAATGCTAGGCAGACTAGGTGAGCTTCAAATCAAATTAAAGGAGCGTTTCTGAGGGTGGAACACAGCAACTTTCTTCACACAAATTATGGCACCACTGGTAAAGTTTATATTACTGTGAATTTGTGAAATAATTGGTAAATATGAAAATGGTGGATAAATAGCTGTTTTCTGAAGTTGAAAAAAATATCAGGACTTGAACTGCAAATTCATCTGGCTTCGCTCCAACTGCTCCACTTGTTTGAAGCAAGTGTTGAAGACGACAGCAGGTTGTGGAGAAACAGATGTGCTTTGTGAGATGGAGTTTCATAGATAATGCTGACAGGAGAGGAAAAAACAAACTTCTTTATCCACTCACCGTTTGCCCACAAACAAAGGTGTTTTGAATTGGATTAAAATTAGGCAGTGGAAGCTTTACAAAACCTTCAGTTTGCGTGGTCCAATATTCCATGTGACTCACAGTAAACTCTCTTTATGATTAGCCCATAAGGCTAGTTTCTCATAATCAAACCTGGGGGTTGGGGTTGTTGGGTGTGGGAAGGCATGGGCATCGGCGGGAGGGGGGAGGGATGTGTTTGCAAGGCTGCTCCTGTGTTCTAGGCACAGGAATGTTAAGAAATGAAGTAGGAACTAGCTTCAAAGAATTTAGGGAATTTTACTCTTGGGTTTGTTCGCACAACTTCAACTTGAATGCAACTTATAGTGCTGTAAGTACGTAAAAGCAATCAGCATTAGGCATTGCCATTGTTGAATGAAATATTAAGCAGCTGTGTGTAAGCATTTTGGTTAGATATTTTGATGTAAGATATGGAGAAAATCATTAAATATATGGGCCGGATTCTCCATTTGGGAGGAAATGGGCACGACTTAACAGCCTCGCCGCGCCCGATTTGGTGCATGGACGAGGCCGTTTAATCTTGTGAGAGGCCTCTGGCAAGATCTGCGACACTTGAAACGCCTCGCCAGATTTAATGGAGTCTCGCGAGGTGTTGCGATCGGGTTCTAGCCCTCACTGAGCGACGACCAGATTAGCATATTTAAATGAGCCATTGGGCCCATTGAAATATGCCTTTGCAGGATTCTCCCGGCACCTGGGACCTAATGGCTGCGACTGGGAGAGCTCGCTAGGCGCCATTTAGTACTGTTTTCCACAACCGTGGACCAATCAGGATGGCATCTCAGAGAAGGTGGGAGAGGGGGGGGGGGCTCCCAGGCCATTAGAGATCCCCAGGTGGTAATGGACAGGGCAGGTTGGCACCCTGATATTCCCTCTGGCACCCGGGTACCTTGGCACTGCCAGCCTAGCACCCTGGCAGTGCCACCTGAGCATCCTGGAAGTGCCAACCTGGCATTGCCAAGGTGCCGGGGTAGCACCACCAGGGTACCATGGTGGCTGGGCTAGTGTGCCCAGGTGCCAGGTTTGCATTGTCAGTTTGGCTTTACCAGGCGGAGGGGGATGAGGCGCTGTCCCTGGGGGCCTTCCAAGGTAACGGGAGGTGAAGGGGGGGGGGTCCAAATGGGGGGGGGGGGGGGCGGGGGGAAGCTGAAAGTGGGGGGTGGGGGAGGTAAGGGAAGTCAGATAAAATGGCTCCCAATCTGTGAGGAGCCTTTCCTGCCCACCAGCACAAAATGACTCGAAGATCCGCCTTGGCGGAGAGAACATAGAACATAGAACGATACAGCGCAGTACAGGCCCTTCGGCCCTCGATGTTGCACCGACATGGAAAAAAACTAAAGGCCATCTAACCTACACTATGCCCTTATCATCCATATGCTTATCCAATAAACTTTTAAATGCCCTCAATGTTGGCGAGTTCACTACTGTTGCAGGTAGAGCATTCCACGGCCTCACCACTCTTTGCGTAAAAAACCCACCTCTGACCTCTGTCCTATATCTATTACCCCTCAATTTAAGGCTATGTCCCCTCGTGCTAGCCACCTCCATCCGCGGGAGAAGGCTCTCGCTGTCCACCCTATCTAACCCTCTGATCATTTTGTATGCCTCTATTAAGTCACCTCTTAACCTTCTTCTCTCTAATGAAAACAACCTCAAGTCCATCAGCCTTTCCTCATAAGATTTCCCCTCCATACCAGGCAACATCCTGGTAAATCTCCTCTGCACCCGTTCCAAAGCTTCCACGTCCTTCCTATAATAAGGCGACCAGAATTGTACGCAATACTCCAAATGCGGCCGTACTAGAGTTTTGTACAACTGCAACATGACCTCATGGCTCCGGAACTCAATCCCTCTACCAATAAAGGCCAACACACCATAGGCCTTCTTCACAACCCTATCAACCTGGGTGGCAACTTTCAGAGATCTATGTACATGGACACCGAGATCCCTCTGCTCATCCACACTACCAAGAATTTTACCATTAGCCAAATATTCCGCATTCCTGTTATTCTTTCCAAAGTGAATCACCTCACACTTCTCCACATTAAACTCCATTTGCCACCTCTCAGCCCAGCTCTGCAGCTTATCTATGTCCCTCTGTAACCTGCAACATCCTTCCGCACTGTCTACAACTCCACCGACTTTAGTGTCGTCTGCAAATTTACTCACCCATCCTTCTGCGCCCTCCTCTAGGTTATTTATAAAAATGACAAACAGCAACGGCCCCAGAACAGATCCTTGTGTTACGCCACTCGTAACTGAACTCCATTCTGAACATTTCCCATCAACTACCACTCTCTGTCTTCTTTCAACTAGCCAATTTCTGATCCACATCTCTAAATCACCCTCAATCCCCAGCCTCCGTATTTTCTGCAACCGACCGTGGGGAATCTTGAAGAACTTAATAAGGTTTGTGAGGCATGACCTACCCTTCACAAAACCATGCTGACTATCTCTAATCATATTATTCCTATCTAGATGATTATAAATCGTATCTCTTATGATCCTCTCCAAGACTTTACCCACCACAGACGTTAGGCTCACCGGCCTATAGTTACCGGGGTTATCTCTACTCCCCTTCTTAAACAAAGGGACCACATTTGCTATCCTCCAGTCCTCTGGCACTATTCCTGTAGCCAATGATGACCTAAAAATCAAAGCCAAAGGCTCAGCAATCTCTTCCCTGGCTTCCCAGAGAATCCTAGGATAAATCCCATCAGGCCCCGGGGACTTATCTATTTTCACCTTGTCCAGAATTGCCAACACTTCTTCCCTACGCACCTCAATGCCATCTATTCTAATAGCCTGGGTCTCCGCATTCTCCTCCACAATATTATCTTTTTCTTGAGTGAATACTGACGAAAAGTATTCATTTAGTATCTCGCTTATCTCCTCAGCCTCCACACACAACTTCCCACCACTGTCCTTGACTGGCCCTACTCTTACCCTAGTCATTCTTTTATTCCTGACATACCTATAGAAAGCTTTTGGATTTTCCTTGATCCTACCTGCCAAAGACTTCTCATGTCCCCTCCTTGCTCGTCTTAGCTCTCTCTTTAGATCCTTCCTCGCTTCCTTGTAACTATCAAGCGCCCCAACTGAAACTTCACGCCTCATCTTCACATAGGCCTCCTTCTTCCTCTTAACAAGAGATTCCGGGCAGCACGGTGGCGCAGTGGTTAGCATTGCTGCCTACGGCGCTGAGGACCCGGGTTCGAATCCCGGCCCTGGGTCACTGTCCGTGTGGAGTTTGCACATTCTCCCCGTGTCTGCGTGGGTTTCACCCCCACAGCCCAAAGATGTGCAGGATAGGTAGATTGGCCACTCTAAAAATTGCCCCTTAATTGGAAAAAATAATTGGGTACTCTAAATTTTAAAAAAACAAGAGATTCCACTTCTTTGGTAAACCACGGTTCCCTCGCTCGACCCCTTCCTCCCTGCCCGACTGGTACGTACTTATCAAGAACACGCAATAGCTGTTCCTTGAACAAGCTCCACATATCCAGTGTGCCCAACCCTGGAGAAACTCCTCGATGTCAAAGAGCGGATGTTTCTCGGCGCTGCAGCCAATGAGAAATACTCTACTATACTTCCCCAAAAACGGAATATAGACTTTTTTCCAGTTAAATCGCCCCCTGTGTTCTCCCGCCGAAGCTGAAACGCCTCTGGTTCGCACCCGTGTCAGGAGCGGCGCCCAGAAACAATTCACTATCCCTTGCAATATCAGGGGCTGGTTTACACACTGGGCTAAATAACTGGCTTTGAAAGCAGACCAAGGCAGGCCAGCAGTACGGTTCAATTCCCGTACAAGCCTCTCCAAACAGGCGCCGGAATGTGGCGACTAGGGGCTTTTCACAGTAACTTCAGTGAAGCCTACTTGTGACAATAAGCGATTTTCATTTCATTTTCAAATTTATGCATGGCGGGAAATTCAAGGGATTTGTCACAAATTCCGCTATCGTGCCACTATTTTGAGTGCGTGGCCTGGTAGCCAGTTCCCGCGACTGGACACTCCCCCCTGCAATACAATTCTGGCCTCCCCACCACAGAAATTGCTGGGTCACCCCCCACAGAACGCATACATGAGAGTGACCAGACCCCCACCAGAGACCCCCTCCCCCACAACAGTGAGCATAGCGACCTCCAATACCGGCAGCAGGCAGCAGAAAACACAGGCCATGACTAATATGTTCCATTGAACCTGGTCTGGGTAGCAATGTGTATGTTTCTTCCAACTAATTAAACCCAATACACATGACAGGCGTCAATAAGATGTGAAGGAAATCAAAACTATGCGCATCAAACTTTATTGTTTGTTTGCTCCTTAAAATGAAATTTGCTGAGAAGAAACAATGGCCACATGAATGACAGGGTTGTCCATCTGTCCTGGAAAGTTCTGTGTGGTGTGACCATCAATTCACAAGACGCGTGGTTGGAAGTGAACAGTGGTTTTAATAGTCTTGCCACAGAGCCTGCCTGCGACGAGATGAACTGGCAGGCAGGCTCACGACTGCAAAGCTTTATACTTCCGGTTAGTGGGAGGAGCCATGGGCGGAACCATGGGCGGAGCCAAGGGTGGAGCCCAGTACAAACTCCTCATCTCGCCCTATGGGCAGAGCCGTGCAACTGCTCGTATACCGAGCTTACAAGAACACAGCACATACAATATAACAGTGTGAATTACTAGGTTGTGATTCACCACACTGTGTAACGATCCTTGGTGAGTTGCTGAAGTGCACCGTGTAGATGGTACACACTGCCTCTATTGTTCATCGGTCGTAAAGGAAGTGAATGTTTTGGGGGGGGGGGGGCGGGCAATCAAGAGGGCTGCTTTGTTTTGGATGGTGTTGGAGCTGTACTCATCCAACGTAGAATTATAGAATCCCTAGTGCTGAAGGAGGCTATTCGGCTCATTGAGTCTGCACCAGCCCTTGGAAAGAGCACCGTACTCAAGCCCACCCCTCCAGCCTATCCCCATAACCCTACCTAACCTTTTGGACATTAAGGGGCAATTTATCATGGCCAAGCCACGTAACTTGCACATTTTTGGACTGTGGGAGGAAACCGGAGCACCCGGAGGAAACCCACGCAGTCACCCAAAGGCTGGAATTGAACAACGATTGGTGCTGTGAGGCCACAGTGCTAACCACTGTGCCCCTGTGCCACCCTAATTAAACCCAGCGGGCAAAAGAACACAGGCAGACTGGAATGGAGGTGTGACAACAGGCAGGCAGCTGCTACAATGAGCAGAAGGCCATGACTTTTTGCTGCATTTGGCCACCCTGACTGTGATGCTTGATATTTGTGCCATTTATTGCTTAACGCTTTAAGAGTTCCATAAATAGTTTGTTCAGGTAGAACTGGGATTGTGTGAGTGATGTGCTCATATTGCATCGCACCAAGATAGGACAGCAAACCTTAACCCGCCTGCACCGTTCCGTTTGCAATTTAGTGAAGGGTATGAAATATTTATTAATAAAAGCCTCAGGGCTCAGTTTTAGATACTGCAGGGCTGCTCTCTACATGGATTACAGAGTTCCAAGGAAGTAAGTGTCTCCTCTAGGATTTGCAAGCTATCAAAGTTCAATTCAGCCCAATCCTCCATTATAGCCTTATCACCGGGGACCAGAAATCTGAGGCCAGGGTTTTCGACTTCTGCCATTTTCTGTCTAAAAGCCTGAGAATTTAATTTTGCTGTAAAAGCGGGTTACAATCTCTGCTCCAGAGTTTCTGCTTAGCAGAGCTCTGGCAACCTAATTCTGTACGGCAGGTTGGGATATCACCTCCTCCCTCGTCTGTTCATGGCCCTGGGGAGAGGGGGGGGGGGGGGGGGGGGGGGTCTGAAATAATAATAATCACTTATTGTCACCAGTAGGCTTCAAAGAAGTTACTGTGAAAAGCCCCTAGTCGCCACATTCCAGCGCCTGTTCATGGACAGTACTTAATAGCTTTACTTGAGTGCTGGAGAATTTTGGAAGCAGTTTGTGGTCACAGTTTTCTCAGTAATTTAGCAGTATTGATTTAAACTTGAATTCTGAATAGAAAGGATGTGTAAGGTTACCGGGTAAGGCAGGGGAGTGAGACTATAATAATAATCTTTATTGTGACAATAGGCTTACATTGCAATGAAGTTACTGTGAAATGACCCTAGTTGCCACATTCCAGCGCCTATTCGGGTGCACAGAGGGAGAATTCAGAATGTCCAAATTACCTAACAGCAAGTCTTTCAGGACTAGTGGGAGGAAACCGGAGCTCCCGGAGGAAACCCAAGCAGACACAGGGAGAATGTGAAGACTCAGGCAGTGACCCAGCCGGGAATCAAACCTGGGACCCTGGTGCTGTGAAGCCACAGTGCTAACCACTGTGCTACCATGCTGCCCCTGTGCTACTGTGCTGCCCAGCACTACCAGGTAGAATTCTCTTTCAGAGAGCAGACTTGATGGGCCAAATGGTCTCCTTCTACACTGTAAAGATTCTATGATTCTGTTGTAAAGATTTTGGGGGCGATTCTCCGAATCCCGTGTCGGAGAATCGGCGCATCTGCGCCACGATGCCCCAACGTCGATGTGCGATTCTCCGAGGTGCGGAGAATCGGCGCCATTTGCGCCGGTACGTTTGACGCGGCGCCGGCCCCTGGCCGCTGGAATCGGTGGGGCCGCCGATTCTCCGACCCGAATGGACTAAGTGGATACGACAGAGTCCCGCCGGCGCCGTTCACCCCTGGCCGCTGCCGGCGGGGACTCTGCGCGAAGGGTCGGGGGGTGGGGGGGCGGCCTGTGGGGCGGGGAAAAGCAATCCTTCACCGGGGGTCCACCGATGGGGTCTGGCCCGCGATCGGGGCCCACCAATCAGCGGGCTGGTCTCTCCCCACCCGGGCTTGAACACCGAAGCCATGTTGGGTCGGGGCCAGCACGCTGAAGAAGTCCCCCGCGCATGCGCAGGTTGGCGCAGCCCAACTGCGCATGCGTGGGTTGACGCGGTGCCCATTTGGTGCCGGGAAAGGAGGCTGGACGGCGCGAACACTTGGGCTCCATTTTGGAAAATCGCCCCCTTTGCGTATGCACTTAAATGATTCATTAAGACAAAAATGTGTTCTGAGCACAGTGTTTCATAACTGGACTGGCATATTGAAGACAGGTACATGCTATGAATCGCATTATTGTGGAAAGCACATACTTGAATTTCCAGTAGGTATTCTCTTATCATATAAAGTTTTGCTCCAGGGGCAACAATGATGATAATTGATTGTAATTGACCACATACCCTTTCAAAGTTGGTTGACTCATCAAAGGAATGCCACTGCCCTACTAATTATGAGTGAATGTTGTACTACTCAGATTGAGTCAGATCAGTGTTTTGCTATTTGTTACCATTGCTTTTGTACAGTTTAAAACTAAAAGTCAGCCAAACGACGCCCAGGTATCTGACAGCTTATTGTGCACAATGGTATGGCAAAAGCACTGTCAGCGCCACCCTCTTTCGAAGGGAAATGCAAATTTTCAAACAGTGAAGTGACATTAGTCTTTAAGAACCGAAAGAGAAACCTTTAAGAAGATCGGCAGGCGCAAACGTACATAATAATGGTACTCGTATGACTTCCAAGGAATTTCAACAACGAGCAATGGCCTCACCGTTAGAAGAGATTTGTGTAGGACAGGAACAGGGAAAGCAAAGAGGAGCAATTGAAGTGGAAACTGAATGCTCAATCAGAAGCCTGAATTAGTGGTGTTGGGGCAGGTGGACCTCTAACGCTCAAGAGTGGGATGCTGGGAAGTGAAGCATTTATAAAATCTCAAAGACTGTCATCCTCTATTCTCTTCTATCCCATCTCAGCAAAGTGATGTGCACAGCACCGCTTATATTTCCTCAGGAAACTAAGGAAATTCGGCAAGTCCACATTGACTCATCAATTTTTACAGATATACCATCTAAGCATCCTATTTGGCTGCATCACAGCTGGTAGGGCAACTGCTTGGCCCAGACCATGAGAAACTACAGAGAGTCCATGAACACAGCCCAGTCCATCACCTGCCTCCTATCCATTGACTCTGTCTACACCTCCCGCTGTCTTGGAAGAGCAGACAGCATAATCAAAGACCCCTCCAACCTGGGTTATTCTCTTTTCCAACCTTTTCCATTGGGCAGAAGATACAAAAGTCTGAAAACACGTACCAACAGATTCAAAAACAGCTTTGTCCCCCAGACTCCTGAATGACCCTGTTAAGGACTGAACTGATCTCTCTATGCAGTTAGCACTATACTCTGTATGTTTCACCCAATGTCTTTGTCTATGTATTTACATTGTGTATTTATTGTGTGTCCTATGTTTCGTTTATGCATGGAATGATCTGCCTGTACTGTACGCAGAACAATACTTTTCACTGTACCTCGGTATGCGACAATAAATCTAAATCTAATCTAATTTAAATCTAATCTCTGTTTAGACAATAGTGCCATATCAAGTAAGAACACATTTAAACAGGTTGCGTAAGTGGGGCTGTTTTAGCACACTGGGTTAAATAGCTGGCTTATAATGCAAAACAAGGCAGCAGCGCGGGTTCAATTCCCGTACCCCGAGCAGGCGTTGGAATGTGGCAACTAGGGGCTTTTCACAGTAACTTCATTGAAGCCTACTTGTGACAATGTGATTATTATTATGTTGCAGAAACTCATCAGTGGAACAAAAATGAACTGGACAGAGTTGGAAAAGGAGATATTCCATTTTAAAAGGGCAAGCTGCTGTACAGACCAGACAACAGACTATACAACGCAAAACAAGCTGGGCCATGAGTCATGACAGAACCAACAGGAAAATTACGCGGGAAGATTAAACGGCCCAAACTCACTCCAGAGGAACAATTGAGATGCAAATCATTTGTTGCCCTGGCCAGACAGAATCACAATACCCTAATGAGAAAACGATTAAAGTTGTCTCCAGAAACCATTTTCAAGAGATTAGAAGTGTCCGGAGACATTATGAACCTTTGTTGGGACAGTGATCATATCAATGTCACCCATTCAGCAATCAGCAGGCCTTTGTCCTGAAACTATCCTGTGGGAAGGGGTCAGTCAGCTCCATTCAGGTTTTTGCCCTTAAAAATACAGGACTCGGACTAATTCAGGCGTACTGGTTGGCGCACTCTTCACTTGCTGCGAACAGTCCATAAAGGCCGGAGGGACACCAGGCTCACGACCCAGCAGCCACACGGACCAGCCAGTTTGGAGGAAGAACCAGAGACATCTGTGCCGGTTATTAACTATTCTTCCTGGGAATGGTGAGCATATTCTCTCAACCCACAGAAATTCTCAATTAGTGAGATTGTTGAGGTTTGGGGTGAGTGAGTGGATGTATCTATGTATCTATGTTTGCGGGCGTTATAGTAAATTTGTGTAACAGTAAGAATTTTCGATGTGCCGTTTAGCCTCTTCTTTTATACATAGGGCGGGATTCTCCGACCACCCGCCGGGTTGGAGAATCGCGGGGGTGGCGGCATGAATCCCACCCCCGCCGGCCACCAAATTCTCCGGCACCGGAGATTCGGCGGGGGCGGGAATCACGCCGATCGGCGGCCGCTCGCAGCGCCCCCCCCGGCGATTCTCTGGCACGTGATGGGCCAAAGTCCCGCTGGTTCTTTGCCAGTCCTGCCAGCGTAAATTAGACTAAGTCCCTTACTGGCGGGACCTGGCGGCGCGGACGGGCTCTGGGCTCCTGGGGTGGGTGCGAGGCGGCCTGCCCCGGGGGGGGGGGGGGGGGGGTGCCCCCACAGTGGCCTGGCCCGTGATCGGGGCCCACCGATCCGCGGGCGGGCCTGTGCCGTGGGGGCATTCTTTTTTTATGCGCTGGCCGTGCCAGCCTCCGCGATAGCCGGCGCATAGCTGTACACCCCCCTGCGCATGCGTGGGGATGACATCAGCAGCCGTTAACGCTCCCGCACATGCCCGGACTTGCGCCGGCCGACAGAGTCCCTTCAGCCCCGGCTGGCGTGGCACCAAAGGCCTTCCACGCCGGCCGGCGGGGCGCAAACCAGTCCGGCATTGGCCTAGCCCCTGAAGGTATGGAGGATTCCTCACCTTTGTGGCGGCCCGATGCCGGAGTAGTTAACGCCACTCCATCCCGACGGGACCCCCCGCCCCGCCGGGCATGGGAGAAACCCGTCGGTATTTCATAACCGATGTTTATGTGTTATAGACTGGGTTGTGGAGGATCTAATTCTCTTGAATATATTATTTAATTTTAAATCTACCATTGTAGTCTCACCTTTCTTTCACAGTCTGCTCTGGTTGAGTTACAATAATTGCCAGAACATAATTCCGTAGTCGAGGACCCAAAAGCAATCCGAGCGTTTCGAACACGCTCACTCAAGAGAGGCTACCGGTTAGGAATAAACAGTGGTCCCTCTTTCTCTCTCTCTTGTGAAGTTGCACTAGTGGGGCGCTTCCGGGTGACATTTCGCCTTCAACAGGAGAGAGACTCACACACAGGAGTAGGTGGCAGTCTGGTTAACTGGTGTGGCCACTAGTTAGGTATAAACAGTGAAACTTGCTCCCTCTCTCTTGCAAAGCTGTCCCAGTGTGCCAACTCTGGGCTGTGGTTTAAATACCTGCAGGAGAGAGACACCCGCAGTTATCCGTGACACCCAATACCAGCCTGTTGTGGAGTAAAGAAAACCCTTTTTGTTACAGTTGGAAGGGACTGCCATACAGCTATGATGAAACCCTGCCTCTGGTCACCTTTAAAGCCATGTTAGCCTCGCTTGTTTTAAGTAGGAGATGCATTGGTAGAGCTGCATCATAAACAGGAAGCCATGTAGCTGTGGAGGGACTTGTGCCCACACATCTGCATTAAATTGAATTTTACCGATGAATAGTCAGAAGCTGCAGTAACAAGCAGACAGTTTATTCATTGTGGCATGCTGTTTGGGTTTTCTCTGAATATCCTTCAACAGCACAGGTCAGCAATGACACAGTAATAAGGTCAATCAATCAAACTGACCTGGCAGCTCGAATAAAAAAATGCTAAAAGACTGAGCATAGACAGGCCATAAAAAGTCCAATGCTATTTTGATTTATGAATGCAGTACAAGAGTAAGGATGCAATGATAACGTTAGACAAAGGATTTGGTAAGGCCACAGCTTCGAACACTGTGTGCCATTCCAGACTCCATAGTTAGGTCATAAAACCACTTAGAATACAATATATAGATTCAATAGAACGATTTCAGGCATGAAAAAATACTCTCGTTATGAGGAAAGAGAAGATGCCCCGATCATTTTCACAACAACAAAAGAAGGCAAAGAGGGTAATTTCCCAGCAGACTAGCAGTTGATTGTGGGTTCAAATGTCCTGAGGTCACATTTAAATACCAGTCCAGCTCACTCATATCACTCTCTCCTGCCCACATGTCTTCACCAGATTGTGGAGGATATCAGCAATCCAGATGAAAAATGCTAGAGCCTCAAGATCGCCTATGATGCATCTGTGTCCCACTTGGACCTCCACCGAATACACCTGGAGTCTTCATCCAACCCCTTCCAGTAAACTATATAGTATTCCTTTGACACTCTTGTTTGTGAGCTTTTCAATGCTGCCTTGTTGGGATCCAGCTTCCCTCCCCTTGATCTTCCTTCCGCTTTCCATTGTTTGTCTCCATCATCCACCTCCTTGCTCCTCTGCCTGCCATCATAAGCCCTCACCCTTCACCTCCCCGCCCCGCTTAATGTACACCTCTCCTTTCACATTGCCTTCCTTGTCTGTCAGGCCACTGCCCCCAAACCCACCCCTCTCTCCAACCCCTGGACCTCACATCTCACTCCACCCCTGGTCAAACTTCACACATTTGTTGCGGTGGCTGCGTGAATTCTGCAGCACAAACTTGTCCAGATAAACACGAGTATGTGGCACTGGGGAGAAGTAGACTCCTGTACTCCCCAACCCAAGACTCTGTGCTGACCAAACTCGGTGACACAGGAGGGTCCATGGGTCCAGCTGCACGCTGCTGTCCATGAGGATCAGCTCTGCATAGAGATGGCGGCAGAGACTGGTCTGCCTCGCTAGAGTGGGGAACAACGCATCAGGCCCAGTGCAGCACTATGGCAGGAAGGTTGACCGAAAGTCTATTGTAAAGTGAGGGTTGCATTGTGCACACCACTCTTTAGCAAACGGGTTTCCCGCCGGTGTGAAGCAAGGTTGAAAGGACTGATGGGACATCGAACAGAGGCCATTTTAATGAGCATTCATGAGATGCAAATTGAATTCACGACAACTGCCAGATGGAAGACATGCCAACATTAACATGCCATTGGGAGAATTTCAATGTGATTTTATGCCAGGGCAAGTTTCCGACTTCTTGACTCCCATTAGATATTTTACTCTCACCTGCCATCAAAGCTACTGCTGGCGGGATGAGGGAATTACGCTCAGAGGCACTAAATCATGCAGGTCTCTCAATGGTCCACATACATGTTGACATTGGCTGTGTGTCTGGTTGATGTGCCTTGTCTGGACAGTGCCATTCCCAGTACTGCAAATCCTAGATTAGTTAACAATAAAAAGCATATCAGTGGAAGGTGTCACTTTCTTAAACGTTTTCAATGACCTATGGCCCGAGAGCTGATTTGTTTCTCACTTCCCTGGGCTGTCTTGTGTTGAACAGGAAATAGGTAGAAAGGTTTGCAATTTCTTTACAAATTTTACTTTCCACAGGCTTCAATTCCACCCCTTCTTGGTGTGAAAATTAGCATCCATGACAGGGCCATCAATTTCAAATTATCAGTCAGACTGTCACCAAGAGATTAGGAAATATTTCTTCTGGCAGAAGGCTGTTGGAGCACGAAATGCTTTGCTACAGGGAGTGCTTGAGGCACATGACAATTTTTGAGACTCAGGCTTATTCTTGAAAAGTAGCGAAGACAGTCTACAATGTAATGCAATTTTACCTGGCAGTAGGCGAAGTCTGGGGCTGGGAGTGGGGGTTGCAAATGGTGCCAAACACCAGGGCCCGGGGTTTGGGAGTGGGGTGGGCCAGCTCACTGTTACAAACAGTTTCTCCCTATCGTTCTGAGCAGTCAGAGCTGAAGACCTGAAAAGCCAGCTTAAAAACACCCCCCAGATCTGTCAGGCTGAGAGTTCTGATAGTTTTTTTAAGCCGGTCTGTCAGCTTCAGGTCAATTTCACGAGTCGCTGTTGCTGCCTCGGACCTAGGGGCAGCTTCATGATTCAGTTGTTAAAAAAAAAGACAGGAGATCACATAACTGTGTGAAGGTGAAGCAGCAGCAGCAGCAACTGAGTGTGGCTCCTGCTTGAAAACGGTCAGTAAAATCACTGGGTTTGTTTAACCAGTTGGATGCTGGTGGTGGGGATAATGATTGAAGTTGGAGGTGGTGGGGAATGTTCTGGGGGGGGTTGAAGTGAGGTTTGGGGAGGTGATGGGATCGGAGGGAAGATTAGAGGGGGAGGTGAGGGGATTGGTGGGTGGTAGTGGGTGGTGGGAATGTTGTGGGGGAGGTTGAAGTGAGGTTCAGGGGAGGTGAGGGGGTCAGAGGGGAGGTTAAAGGGGAGGGTGGGGGTGGTTGATGGTGATTTGTGGGGATGTTGGGGAATGTTGTGAGGGGTATCTGATTTGCCTGACTTGGGAGCTCAACGGTTCATTGCTAACAAGGAGGAGCTGCATTTAAATGGTCTCCCTGCACACACTTCCAGTCAAGCCAGGAGGATAGCAGCGTGGAGACTTGCTCCTCGAATCCTGAAGGGAAACCTGAACAGGTTTGTGGATGCTGTGGAGGAGATGCTATGCTGGGTGCCCTGTACCCCTGAGTGGGTAGGAGACCCAGAAACTGTGAGATAAATTCAGCCTGGGGTGTGGAGTTCGCTGCAATCAATGCCAGTGACCTGGAGGACCAGCATACAATGCAGCAAGAAAATTAGTGACCTCATTCCAGCTGCAAGGGAGAGGATCTCCTCACCAGCTGTCTCCTCCTGACATCAGTCCCATAGTCACACCTGGAATCCCATGAATCAGACCGGCTGATACTGCCAACCCAGGGCCAACACCCTGAAGTGAAGTTGGTGGGAAGCTTGGCAGGGTTTTGCAGGTGCTGGGGTGGGGGGGCTGGAGGGAAGGTAGCGGGACAGGCGAGGGGGTGTATGGCTATGGCAGGGGTCTGCGGGGAGGTGGGACAGAGAGGGTGAGCTGCCGATGGCCATGCCTACTAGTCAGGAAACATGGAGGTTATGAGGTTTTTCCTTGCGCAGTGGCCCTGGTGCACACCTTGTGTGGCTGAGGCCCCATGCCCTGCCCATCCTGGCCACCCTCCACATCTTCCTCGTTGGATGAGGTCCGACGTTCCTCTTCCTCCTCCTCCAACATGTCCCTCCTCTGCAGCATGCTGTCATGCAAGATATAGCAGGCCAGCACAATGTGGGAGACCCTCTTCGGGTTATATTTGAGGCCCCCATCAGAGTGGTCCAGGCATTGGAACTGCATCTTTAGAACGTCAATGCACCGCTCAATGATGCACCTGGTTACTACATGGGCATCGTTGTAATGGTTTTCCATGTCAGTCTGGGGCCTCCGAACAGGCATCATTAGCCACGACCACAGTGGATAACCTTGTCACCCAGGAGCCAACCCATCACCTGAGGGAGCGCCTTGAAGGTATTGGTCACCACTGAGTCGCCAGGACAATTGCATCTTGCACGCTTCCTGGATATTGGGCGCAGATGTGCATGATATCCAGCTGGTGGTCAACTGCACATTCATGGAGTGGAAGCTCCTCCTGCTGATGTCGGACACCCCCGCATAAGCCGATGCCCATAGGAGATATGGTGTCCCATCGATCACCCTTTGGACTTGGGGCATGCCAGTAATGATGGAGAATCCCTCTGTCTCGGCAACGTGGTGGGCTCAGTCCACATTGAAGTTAATATAGTCTGCTGCCTGGGAATAAAGGACATCCATGACATCATAGATGCACCTGTGCATGGATGCATGGATGTCTGTGAGATCCCAGAGAGCTCCCCGCTCCGCGCCTGGAAGGACCCCGTGGCAAAGAGATTCAGGGAGACTGTCACCTTGATGGGCACCAGGAGTGGGTATTGAACCCCATATCCCTGAGGTTCCAGGTGTGCCATCATTTGGCACAGACGTCACACAGTCTCCCTGGCCAGCCGGAGTCTTTGCCGACACACGCGGTCCAGCGGGTCCTCAAAGGACAAGTGCCGATGGTATATGCGTGGCCTGATGCATCGCTTCCTTTGCACCTCCTCCTTGACCTGTTGGATGGCTGGCTCCACAGCCTCACTGGCTGGCCCCTGCTCCCATGGGACAGGCTCCTGTTCTGCAGGGTCCTCCCCAAGCAGCTCCTGTTAGTGCAGCCTCACTGCGTCCACTCGAGCTGCTGCGGCCAGGCAGAAAGCAATCATTGCTGGCTAATGCAGAAGTCCATTCTCTTCAGGGGGAATAGGGAAGACCTGTCACCATGGTGAGCACTCCTGTTCCCATCAAGGTTCAATGGTGGCCCTGGGTTGTGCCCTAGCTCCAGCCATTCCAAGTCAGCCCCCTCCCAATCCTATCCCCCACTCATTTCCCATTTCCCCCGACACTTTGCCTTCCACAGCACACCCCTCGTCCCATCGGTGCCCAGCACTGGGGAGCCTCTGACCCTGCCACCCATCCCTGCCAACAGAGTACAGGTGCTGGCATTACCCATACCAGTGGGAGGCTCTGCATCCCCTGTCCTGCGCCCTCCTGTGGGGTCTACTGTGGGTGTCCTCCTTGGATGCGCCATGATACCTTGCCAGCCGGTGGCACCGGGTTGTGAGGTGGGAATGGGGGTTCAACGTGTGCCAGCGACCAGCTTCATTCTTGGTGGCATGCTTGCGGGCAGGGCCCATGGGTGGGACTGGGCTGGATGGTTCTGGGTACCTGCTGGAACCGTTGCTGTAGTGTGCTGTGGGTCTTGCATGTGTTGTACAAGTTGTGCCATTCTGACTGGGGTCAGGCCGGATGGGAGCAGGGGCGCAGTGGGCAGGCAAGGCCTGGAAACAGCTGGTGGTCCTGCAGAATGGGCTAGCTGATTGTGTCACTGGTGGGGCCTCTGCCTTAAGATGGGCAGTGTGTCAGGGAGGGAGCCGATGCCTTGGTGCAGGCGTCCGCTGCCCTGGGTGCGCTCTGTTCTTCCTCTGCGTCCCCTGCAGCGGGGCAGGGCTTCTGATGGGTGAACTGGGGAGTGCCAACACCTGGTGGGACACTGGTTGTGCATGGCCATGCCCGTCCTGTTGATGAGTTAGCTGGGGTCTGGGGCTTCCTATTCCGAGGGGGTTAGGCTGGGGGGACACCCATATGGCTGGTGGCACTCTGCACATTTAGTGGTCACAGTGGGCAGTCAGTGCAATGCGTGGCCAGATGGCTGTCTTGCAATGTGCCAGTCTGTGCCCGGCCACCCGAACCCATGGTCAGTCTCCGGGTCAGCCCCGCTACTCCCCCAAGGTCCTGGAAGATGCAAAGCCCCCACCCCCCCCAAAAGACAACAGCTCAACTGTCAGCCTTGGCGCCTGGTCCCCATTTGTAAATGCTGCAAGTGAACCGCGCTGGCGTCACTTCCTCCTGTGGTGGGGGGGGGGGGGGGGCATCATGGATGCCTGGAGAATATTGGGCCAAATCCAGTAATGACATGTTACACATGCAAATGGCGGTTTTACATGCCGATGCCAGCATGGATCGTGGAGCGCGTTGATGCCACACGTAGTCGGTTCAGCACCCTGCGCCACACTCGATTTTTGGTTGATGCCCGATTCTCCGCCTGATCGCAATTCGTGATTCCGCCGACGCAGAGTGGAGACTCCAACCCCTAGATGTAGCAATAGACCACAAAAGGTGAAGTTATTGGAGCATGAGAGAGGTCATGGATAACTGTCACATGAAATGGTCACCATTAAATAATATCGTATCTGAAAGCTGCAACAACTCTGTCATTGACCCCCTTTCCAACAGGAAGGGTCTATCTCCCCATCTGGACTCTAACCTCCCTACAGGTCCTCTAGTGAGAGCCCATGAAACCCACAGTGACGGATGTCCCAGAAAGACAGCCTCGCCCCTCTCTGGATCCAGCCTGGCCCCCTACCCCTATCCCCACCCCCTTAAACTTGGGCCAAAGATATATCCCCCCAGCCCACACACAGGCATAAGGCCGGGAGTCAGTACACAGTCAGCAGAAAGACGGGGTTGAAACTTAAGTAGAACCTAAGCTTTCCTCACAGTGAGTCGTCATCATTCTCCTGCCTTGATAAGTGACTCACTGACACAGCCAACCCGGCCCATCACCCTGGTATGATGTCAGATAGACCCTTGGAGGGCAGGAAAAAGAGCATGGGTCATAGGAGGGAGGAAACAGAGTTTGGGGAAGGGGAAAGAGGTTCGGGGAAGGAGGGAAACAGGGTTTGAGGAAGGGAGAACAGGGTTCAGGGAAGGGAGAACAGGGTTCGGGGAAGGGAGAACAGGGTTCAGGGAAGGGAGAACAGGGTTCAGGGAAGGGGAGGTTGAGGGGGTGGTGAGGTTGTGCCGCTGGACACAGAGCTCCTGTCTCGCAACCCGAGGCTGTGAGAGTCTCCCTGGTCCGACTGGCCTGGTGAACGCTGGCCACAATCTGCCCTCCCTCCTTTGGGTCCTCCATGGGCTCGTCCTCCACTCCCACTTGGCCCTCCACCTCCTCAGACGAGGCCGCACGTTCTTCCTCCTACACCTCCAGCATGTCGCCCTGCTGCTGTGCCAGGTTATGGATGGCACAGCAGACTACTGTGGTGTGAGGGATCCTCTGGGGGCTGCACTGTAAAGCAGTACCAGAGCAGGCCAGGCAGCGAAACAACAGTTTTAGTAGCCCAATGCACTGCTGTCATAGCCATCTCCTCAGCGGGTATCCCTTGTCCCCTACAAGCCACCCACCAGTCTGGAGTGGGCCTTAAAGATCCCAGGGATCTTCGAGAGTCCCAGGGTGTAGCTATCATGCACGGTCCCAGGATAGTGTGTGCATATGTGCATGACCTTGTTGCAGTGGTCACACAGTCTCTGTACTTTTAGGGAGTGGGCATTATTATTCTATTAATAACGGGCAGTCCCTGATGCCATGGGGCTCTCAAGATGACATGCATGCCTTTCATGGTCCTCTGGACCTGGGACATCCCGATGATGGTGACAAAGACAGTAGCTCAGGCATCTTTGTGGGTCTTGTCCAGTTTAAAGTTGATATTGGCAGTACAGTAGCACAGTGGTTAGCACTGTTGCCTCACAGCTCCAGGGTCCCAGGTTTGATTCTCGACTTGGGTCACTGTGCGGAGTCTGCACATTCTCCCAGTGTCTGCGTAGGTTTCCCCCGAGTGCTCCGGTTTCCTCCCACAAGTCCCGCAAGACGTGCTGTTAGGTAATTTGGACATTCTAAGTTCTCCCTCAGTGTACCCGAACAGGAATGTGGCAACTAGTGGCTTTTCACAGTAACTTCATTGCAGTATTAATATAAGCCTGCTTGTGACAATAAATATTATTATTATTATATGGTCAGAGCATCCGTCACCTCTCAGATGCACCTGTGGGCTGATGATTGCGTGGTGACACATAGATCCCCAGTCCAGCCCTATAAAGATACAATGGCACAGAGGTTAACGGCAGCCGTGACCTTCACAGCCACTGGGAGCGGGTGTCCTCCTCCTCCACGGGGTGTGGCACTGTCTCCCTGATCAGTCTCTGCAGCACATGGTGTCCAACAGCTCATTGAAGGACCATGGTGTTTTGTACACCTGAGGTCTAGGTCGGTGTACTCTTCTGACCCCCTCCTCAACCTGATGGATGGCCAGACCTTGAGCCTGAGTGGCAGCTCCCTACTGCTGTCATGCAAGCTCCAGCCTGCAATGGGCGTGATGCAGTCACCGATGTCTGTCCCCCTCGACTTCGGATATTCAGACGATGTCCAGCTCTACTGGCTTGATTACAAAATTCATCTTAAAACCTGGAAGGAATTGGAGAAGGAAAGAGAGAGTCAGTAAGTCAGTTATTCCACCACCCTCAACCACCCCCCCCCCCCCCCCCCCCCCCCCCCAACACCCCTTTCCTCACGACCCTGGAGGCTGACAACCCATCTCGGTCTCCAGCGCCCAGTGCCATCCTGAATATCTGCTGCCCATAACACATCATTGCCTCAACGGCCACGGGCACTGCCCCATGCCCCCTCATAAAGACGCCCATCGTCTTATCCGGGACTTCCCTCCCTTAATTTCAGCAGCAATATGCTGTGGCACATGGAAGCCCATGTGAATCTTGATGGCTCCAGCACCCGCCAGTGCAGTTGTGTGGTCGTTGCTGCGAAGTCATCGCTTGCCCCTCACATTGCCCGCAACTCTTAGCCTTTTGCAATGCAGGATTCTTCCCTGATCCTGACTTGGGAGAGTGAGGCAGCTGAGAGAGTTGAAACATGAGGGTCGACTTGTTGGAAGAGCAGGACTGGCAGGAATGTGAGAGGGCACAAGTGCTCTCAGAGGAAATGAAGGGACATTCAATTATGCATTTGACTTTAACTTCACTAATGAGATTAAAATGAATGTGTGGTGATATGATCTGCATACTCGTCTGCCATTGGGCCAGAACGTCGGCTTACCATTGGCCCTGGTCGGTCATGTGCCTCTCGACCAATTGGCCGAGAGGCTGAGTTAACCACGCCTCTATTAACGAGGTATAAATGCTCAGACGCCTGACGATCGTCCCTTTCCACTGTAGACGATCGCAGAGCTGTGTTCTAGTCAATTAAAGCCAGACTTTGGTAAATCACTCGCCTCGCGTATAATCGATGGTACATCAGAATGTAAATTAGCTGTGATTTGTCTGGACCACAGCAGCTGGAGGGGGCTGAGAGAATCGAAACAGTTTTGAACCTTGCGCAAATACTGTTTCGGGGCTCTCCCGCAACTCTCCCGACACAGTGGGATTTGTGCCGGGTGCAACGCATCCGGCAAATCGGTCCCTATATGTCACAATAAGGTTGTCTCTCATTCTTACAAACTTCAATGACTACAGGCCCAACCTACTCAACCTCTCCTCAAAATAATTCCCCCAACTGAGTCAACCTTCTCTGGACTGCCTCCAATGCCAGTCTATCTTTCCTTAGGTACGGGGACCAAAATTGTTCAAAGTATTTCAGGTGTGGTCTATCTAGTGCCGTGCATAGTTGCAGCACGACTTCCCTATTTTAATATTCCTTCCTTCTGATATAAAGACCAACATTTCATTAGATTTCCCTTCTATCTTCTTTCACCAAAATCAGGATCGATATTGGACCACAGCAAGCAAGGCCAGGGGACATCAGGCTGTTCTCTCCTTTGGGAGCTGACTCCTGATCATTTAGCCTGAGGGTCACCACATTTAAGGCAAGGGACAAGGTTGAGAAACATAGAAACGTAGAAAATAGAAGCAGGAGGAGGCCATTCGGCCCTTCGAGCCTGCTCTGCCATTCATTACGATCATTTTTGGTTACAAATGTTTTTATTGGGTTTTTGAGCAAAGTATATTTACCGTTATGTACATAGGATAAGAAACATTATATAAGAGAAGGGCACACCCAAACATACCAAAAAAAAGGTAATAATAAAAATAAAATAAAAAATAAAATAGAATAACTGGTAGGGTATTGTGCACCACCTCAACAGCAGCAACTCTGTACAACTAGCAAAATTATTTACAACACGTAAGTAGGCGACTGTTTGTGGGGGGGGGAGGGGCTGGAGACTGGGGAGGTAAATATACGTTTGGGTGCCGGAGAAACAATTAGTGGGCAATACTCGAATGGGTTTGATGTTGGTGGTGTCACTTGCTTCTCCCGGATGGATCTCGCTGCCGTTGTCTCGCGCTCACCTCCACTTCAGCCGTTCCTCCCGTCTTTCGCCTGTATTCTCCTTGTTCTCTGTTCCTGGAGATGCCAAGTTTGTTATCGAATCCCGTGCCCTCCTTCCAGCTGCCATTTCCCTGCTTCCCCTCCCACCTCCCTGGTTCTCCTCTCTTCTTCCCTGTCCCTTCCCTCTCCCTCTCCTCCCTCCCTCCTGTGGTTCGCCTTTCTTTCCTCTTAGGATTAGCTGTCCCCCCACCCCGTGTATACGACCTCTCATGCTACTTTGGCTACTTTCCTGTTTCTTGGCTACCTGGCTGTTCTTCTGCTTGTTCGTTGGCCACAAACAGGTTCCGGAACAATTTGGTGAATGGCTCCCACATTCTGTGGAAGCCGTCGTCTGACCCTCGGATGGCGAATTAGATTTTCTCCATTTGGAGAGATTCCGAGAGGTCGGACAGCCAGTCTGCAGCTCTGGGCGGTGCTGCTGACCGCCAGCCAAACAGGATTCTACGGCGGGCGATCAGGGAGGCAAAGACAAGGGCGTGCGCCCTCCTCCCCAGGAATAGATTTGGCTGGTCTGAAACCCCGAAGACCGCCACTTTCGGGCATGGCTCCACCCTCACCCCCACCACTTTGGACATTGCCTCGAAGAAGGCAGTCCAGTCCCCCGCAAGTCTGGGGCAAGACCAGAACATGTGGGCGTGGTTGGCCGGGCCTTCTTGGCACCGTTCACATCTATCCTCCACCTCCGGAAAGAACCTACTCATACAGGTTCTTGTTAAGTGGGCTCTATGTACCACTTTTAGCTGCGTCAGGCTGAGCCTTGCGCACGTGGAGGTGGTGTTGACCCTGTGCAGTGCTTCACTCCAGGGTCACCACTCTTATTCAATCCCCAGGTGCTCCTCCCATTTCTTTCTTGTTGCGTGCAGTATGATGTCGGCCCTTTCTACCAGTCCGTCATACATTTCACTACAGTTTCCTTTGTCTAGTATGCTTGCATCGAGTAACTCATCCAGTAATGTCTGTCATGGCGGCTGTGGGTACGTCTTTGTCTCTTTTCGTAGGAAGATTTTGAATTGTTGATACCTTAGCTCGTTCCCCCTGGCTAGCTGGAATTTCTCTTGTCAGTTTGTCCAGTGTTGCGATCCTGCCATCCTTGTATAGGTCCCTGACTGTCAGTGTCCCTCCGTCCTGTCCCCATCTTTTGAAGGTGGCGTCAGTCAGTGCTGGTGTGAACCTATGGTTGTTGCAGACGGGAGCTTTGTCCGACATTTTGGCCAGGCCAAATTGCTGCCTTAGTTGGTTCCAGGATTGGAGGGTGGCTATCACCACCGGGCTGCTGGAGTGATTTTTGGGTGGGGATGGGAGTGCCGCCATGGCGAGGGCCCAGATGGAGGTCCCCATGCAGGAGGTCTCCTCCGCACGCACACACCCGGCTTCTAGCTCCCTGATCCATCCCCTTATTCGCTTGGCCGTCGCCACCCAGCGGTAGAATTGTAGGAAATGATTGATGTGTTAAGTGAGTTAGTTCAACGTTGACTGCAACTAGATGCAGTGAAACTAGAAACAGGCTTCCAACACAGGAGATGGTCCAACACTGTTTTATTGAACTTGCTGATTGCTGTACATAATCTGCTGTGGTTGACACTCTATTAATCTAACTGATACCCTCTTACTGGCTTGACCAGACTAGCTCTCCACCACATGGAGATGATGCTTACTGGCTTGTGCACTCTGTCTCAGTAGCTGTGTCCTGTTAGAGAGAGAGAGTCTTAATGCCCTGTGGGCTTTATAGTGGTGGTGTCCTGTCTGTGATTGGTTGTTCTGTGTCATGTGTGTTCATTGGTTATCCTGTGTGTCAATCACTGCCTGTCTGTATCTCATGATATACATGAGTGGATATTATGACGTCTCCCCTTTTTAAAATAAATTTTGGAACGTGGTTGTATATACATACATGGCTATGTACAAGTGGTCAATGAATGAATATATGTACATGGGAAGGTGTCTGAACAAAATTTACAAGATTTAAGTCTATAGATTCAGTCTTTGTGGCGGGCGACTTGTCGATCGCCTCAGAGGTGGGGGGGTGGGGGGGGGGCGGCACCTGGACAGGCGGATTGCTGCCATTTCGGTGGCCTCATGGACAGGCGGGATCGCTGCCAGATCGGTGGCCTCGTGGTGCAAGATGTCCGGAGGAGGCATGATGACGTGCGGAGAAGTGCGATCAGGTGGTGGGCAGGGGACTTTGCGCAGCGCCCTCCTGTTGCGCCGTAGAATGGAGCCATCAGCCATTTGAACAACGAAAGACCTGGGAGCAGCCTGTCTGATGACAACAGCTGGGGCTGACCAACCTCCCTCAGGCAACTGGACAAGAATAACATCTTCTGGAGCCAGCGCAAGCAGATCCGTGGCATGAGCATCATACGTGATCTTCTGCTGGTCCCTGGACCGCTGCACTTTCTGCAGCACCGTGAGGTGGTCAAGGTCTGGAACATGGATGGCTGGAACAGTCGTCCCCAGGTTGCAGTTCATGAGCAGCTGCGCTGGAGACAAACCAGGCGACAGAGGGGTTGCCCTGTATGGCAACAACACCAGGTTGAAATCCGAGGCTGAGTCTGCAACCGCTTGACAATATGGACCCCTTTCTCGGCCTTCCCATTTGATTGCGGGTAATGGGGACTGGATGTGATATGACTGAAGTGGTAGGATCGTGCAAAGTCGGACCACTCTTGGCTGTAGAAACATGGACCGGTGTCACTCATTACTGTGAGTGGTATCCCATGCCTGGCAAAGGTCTCTTTGCAGGCTTTGATGACGGACTTGAACATGAGGCCTGACAGTTTCACCACTTCTGGGTAGCTGGAGAAGTAGTCGACCAAGAGCACGTAATCACGCCCATTTGGGTGAAAGAGGTCTATCCCCACCTTGGACCACAGAGAAGTCCCGATCTCGTGCTGTTGCAGTGTTTCCTTGAGCTGAGCTGATTGAAATTTCTAACATGTTGTGCAGTTGAGGACCGTGTCGGCAATATCCTGGCTGATGCCAGGCCAGTAAACTGCCTGTCGAGATCTGCATTGACATTTCTCGACCCCAAGGTGACTCTCATGGATCTGTCTGAGCACATGGTTTGCATGCTTCGGGGAATGACAATTTTATCTAGTTTAAGAAGGATCCCCTCAACAACCGTTAGCTCGTCCTTAAAGTTGAAGAACTGGGGCGCTGCCCCTTTTGCCAGCCATGGGCGTGGTGTTGCATCACGCACTGCAGTAGAGGATCTTTGGCAGTTTCTTCGCGTATTTGGCCATGTCATGACGCTGATGTCAGCGTGTTCTGTCCGCTATCGCGCATGCACAGTGCAGTCGGCCGACGTTCGCACATGTGCATTAGAGTCTTCAGCCTCATTGTCCACCCGGTCGTGGCGCGCATGCATAGGGACCTGGGAAAAGTGCGCAAAACGGCCACTCTCCTCGATGCTCAGGCCTTGCATTTTTGCGATGGCCTGCACCCTTTCTGTGTCGTGGAAGGCCAGTTTTGCAGCTTCTGCCGCCCTGATGTGGGAGTAACGATTTCTGGCATGCTCATGGATAACGCACGTTTCGATGGCGACGGAGAGGGTCACCTGTTTGATTTTGAGGAGCTGCTCCCGCAGGGAGTCGGACTGGACCCCGAAAATGATCCACGGTCATGGAATCAGCCGTCGAGTCATAATTACATGACTGCGCTAGGATGCGGAGATGGGTCAAGAAGGACTGAAAAGGTTCATCCTTACCCTGAAGCCTCTGTTGGAAGATGTACCATTCAAAGCTCTCATTTACCTCAATGTCGCAGTGGCTGCCGAATTTCAGCAGAACCGTCTTGAACTTCGTCTTGTCTTCGCCATCGGCAAACGTGAGTGAGTTATAGATGTGGATGGCGTGATTCCCCGCAGTTGACAAGAACAGTGCGATCTTTCTGGCATCCGATGCTGCCTGGAGATCGGAGGCCTCGATATACAGGAGGAACTTTTGTTTGAAAACTTTCCAGTTGGCGCCGAGGTTGCCGGAGATCTGGAGTTGCGGAGGAGGCTGGATCTTTTCCATGTCGCTGGATGTCTGCTTGCTGGTCGTTGCAGATTCACTTGAGGTAGGTTCGTTAGACTTAATAGCTCCCTGGCACCATGATGTGTTAAGTAAGTTAGTTCAACGTTGACTGCAATTGAATGCAGTGAAACTAGAAACAATCTTCCGACACAGGAGATGGTCCAACACTGTTTTATTGAACCTGTTGATTGCTGTACATAATCTGCTGTGGGTTGACACTCTATTAATCTAACTAATAACCTCTTACTGGCTTGACCAGACTAGCTCTCTACCACATGGAGATGATGCTCACTGGCTTGTGCACTCTAACTATCTCAGTAGCTGTGTCCTGTGAGAGAGAGAGTCTTAATGCCCTGTGGGCTTTATAGTGGTGGTATCCTATCTGGTGATTGGCTGTTCTGTGTCGTGTGTGTTTATTGGTTATCCTGTGTGTCAATCACTGCCTGTCGGCATCTCATTATATACATGAGTGGATATTATGACAATGATAATACGGTCTATTTCCAGGTACTGTACTGAGCTCTGCCTCTGGCTCCGCCCTCCCCGGGGCGATATATAGCACCTGTGGGTGGCACTCATTTGTACAGCTGACACTGGCAGGCAAGTTCCTGGATAATAAAGCCTTATGTTCACTTGTTCTCACAGTCTTGCAGTGAATTGACGGTATATCAGGGATGTTGATCGGAATGGATCTAAGTAGGAAGAGGTACTTGGGCAGTACGTTCATTTTGATCGTCTGGACTCTCCCCGCGAGGGAGAGCGGGAGTGTGTTCCATCTTTGAAGGTCCTTTTTTACTTCCTCCGTCAAACTGGTGAGGTTCCATTTGTGGATCCCTTTCCAGTCATGGGCTATTTGGATCCCCAGGTAGTGGAATTTGTGTCGGGCTTGTTTAACGGCAGCCCTGTTACTGCTGTCCCCGCTACTTGTGGGTGTACCGGGAAGATCTCGTTTTTGCTCATGTTGAGTTTGTAGTCCGAAAAGGCGCCAAATTCTTTCAGGGGCATGATGATTCCGTCCATGCTGCTTTGTGGGTCTGAAATGTAGAGGAGCAGGTCATCTGCATAGAGTGAGACTCTGTGCTCTCTGCCTCCCCTTTGCATCCCCCTCCAGCTTTTTGCTGCTCTGAGCACGATTGCTAGTGGTTCGAGCGCTAGAGCGAACAGCAGCGGGGACAGTGGGCATCCTTGTCTGGTGCCCCTGTGCAGCTGGAAGTATCGGGAGTTGGTGTTGTTGGTCCGTATGCTCACCATGGGAGCGTTGTATAGGAGCTTAACCCAGGAGGTGAACCCCGTTCCAAGCCCGAACCGCTACAGTACCTCTATGAAGTATTTCCATTCGACTCTGTCGAAGGCCTTTTCTGCACCTAGGGTGACGATCACCTCTGGTGTTCTCTCCCCGAAGGGGGTCATTATCACGTTCAGCAGGCGCCTGATGTTTGAGGTAAGCCTTTGGCAAAGCCGATCTGGTCCTCTGCAACCACCTCTCTTACGCAGTCTTCTAGCCTTTTGGCTAGGATTTGGCCAATATTTTGGCGTCTGCGTTCAGCAGAGATATGGGTCTGTATGACCCACATTCCATTGGGTCTTTGTCTTTCTTAGGTATCAGTGAGATTGAGGCCTGTGCTAACGTGGGTGGCAGTGTGCCCCTAGCTAGCGAGTCTGTGAACATCTCCCGCAGGTGCGGGGCCAGCGCTGTTGCAAATTTTTTGTAGAAGTCCGCCGGGAACCCGTCTGGTCCCGGCGCCTTCCCCACCTGCATGGAGCTAATGCTCTCCATGATCTCTCCCAGTGCTAGTGGTGCTTCCAGGCCCCATTTTCTGCCCTCCCCCATGACTGGTATGACCAGTCCATCAAGGAACCGTTTCATCCCGGACTCCCCCCTTGGGGGCTCTGAGGTGGACAGCCCTTGGTAGAAGGCCTTGAAGGTTTTGTTGATCTTTTCTGGTTCTGTTTCTAACGTGCCTCTGGTTTCCCTGATTTGTACAATTTCTCTGGTGGCTGTCTGTTTTCTCAGCTGGTGTGCCAACAGGTGGCTGACTTTGTCTCCGTGTTCGTATAGGGTCCCACATGCTTGGCGGAGTTGGTGCACTGCTTTCCTGGTGGAGAGCAGGTCAAAGTTCCTTTATAGCTCTTTCCTCTCCGCCAGGAGCTCTACGGTCGGGGCCTCGGAGTATTTATGGTCTACCTCCAGTATAGAGTCGACCAGCTGCTGCCTAGCCACCCTTTCCTCCCTATCTCCTCGCACTTTGAAAGCGATGATTTCCCCTCTAAGTACGGCCTTTAGCACTTTCCAGAACGTGGACGGCGAAACCTCCCCGTTCTGATTGTTCTCCGTGTACTCTGCTATGGCCCATGATTTCTTTTTGTTCAAGGCCTTGTCAGCTAGCAAGGCAGCGTCCAACCTCCATGTGGGGCGTTGGGCCCTCCCCGTCTCCAGCCTCACGTCCATGTAGTATCGAGCGTGGTCTGATATCACAATTGCGGAGTATTCCACTTTGTCTATTCCCGGAAGCACCGTTTTCCCCACCACAAAGAAGTCAATTCTGGTGTATACGTTGTGTACTGGGGAGAAGGAGAATTCCTTCTCCTCTGGGTGGGTGAACCTCCAGGGGTCCACTGCTCCCATCTGTTCCATAAAGTAACCGAGTTCCCTTGCCATGCTAGAGGTTTTCCCCGTTTTGGGGTTTGATCTGTCTGTCGTTGGATCCTGTACACAGTTGAAGTCCCCCCCCCTCCCATGATTAGTTGATGCGTCGCTATGTCAGGGATTTCTGCCATGGTCTTCCTGATGAAGCTCGTGTCGTCCCAATTGGGTGCGTACACATTAACTAGTACTACCGGTGCCCCATCCAGGGCCCCGCTGACCATGACGTACCGTCCCCCTGGGTCCGGAACCATCTTTGTCACCCTAAACATCGTCCTCTTGCCGATCAGGATCGCCACCCCCCTGGCCCTTGTCCCATAGCAGGAATGGTAGGTTTGTCCCACCCAGCCCTTTCGTACCCGCAGTCGGTCCTGCTTCCTCAGGTGTGTCTCTTGGAGGAAGACTATGTCGGCCCTCATATTTCTTAGGTGGGTGAGGACTCTGGATCTCTTCACTGGGCCGTTGAGTCCTCATACGTTCCAGGTCACTATCCTAGTGGGGGACTTCTGCCCCCTCGCTCCTGTGGGATTAACCATACTTACCTGGTGGACGCGCCCCTGCCCTCCGGGGTTTGTTAGGGGGCCGTCCAGGATGGCCGCTGTCATTGCTCTCTCCATGCAGTCGGATCCCTGTGCTCCGGGGTTTCCCTTTGTCCAGGGGGCACCAGACGTGGCCGCCCATTGTGTGTCCGCCACGCAGGTAGTCCCCTGCACTCTGGGGTCTCCCTTCACCCAGAGACTGTACTGGGTGGGTGCTTGCAGTGATTTTATTGAACTCTTAACTATAAGACATGCTTTAACTGTGGGTTGACACTATGCTGACTTGACTGGAGACCTGAGGCTAACCTGACCAGACTATCTTGACTACCACATGGTGGGTGTTCTAGTTGCTGCTCACGAGCTCTGACTGTCTCAGAGGCTGGATCCCGAGAGAGCGGGAAAACTAGTGCCCTCTGGCTTTATAGTGGTCGTGTCCTGTCTGGTGATTGGCTGCTGTGTCCTGTGTGTTCACTGGTCATCCTGTGTGTCAATCACTGCCTGTCTGTGCACCATCATATACCTGGATGTATATTATGATATTACTGTCTCGCTTCTCCCCTGCCCGGCCTCTGCGGTTTTCTGCCCGCTCTTCCCCCATCCTACCCTGCACTCCTCTTGCTTGCTCTCCCTATTCTGCTGCTCTAGTTCCCTCGTGCTGGGTCCTGGTCTCCCACCTGAAGCGGTCCTGCTTTTTGTTCAGGGTGCCTCACCCCCCCCCGTTGGCATGTTGTTGTCCCTTGCCAGGGGCCCCTTATTTATACTCTAGCAGCTGGTTTTCCAGCCCGTGTTCCTCGACAAACTTGTTTGCTTCGGCGGGGGCTGTGAAGAAGTATTCTCTTTCTTGGTATGTGACCCAGAGTTTCGCTGGGTACAGCACACCAAAACACACTTCGTTCTTGTGAAGGGCTGCTTTCGCTGTATTGCATTCGGCCCGTCTCCTGGCTAGATCTGCCCCAATGTCCTGGTAAATTCTAAGGGAGTGTCCTTCCCATTTGCAGGTTCAGTTTTGCCTGGCCCAGCGCAGGATTGTTTCCCTGTCTTGGTACCGGTGCAGTTTAGCTATAACTGCTCTCTGGTGGTCCCCCTGCTTTGGGCTTTGGGCGCAGCGACCGGTATGCTTTGTCCATTTCTGGTGGGTTGGGGAAAGTTTCCCTCCCCACTAAGTTGCCCAGCATCTCGGCCATGTATGCCGTGGGGTTTCTACCCTCGATCCCCTCTGGCAGGCCCACTATCCTGACATTTTGCCTTCTCGAGCGGTCTTTCTGATGATCCACTCTGCCCTTCAGGCTCCCCTGTGTTGCGCTCAGTCTCGCCACCTCCTTCTCCAGGTGTGGTGATATGATTTGCATAGCTGTCTGCCATTGGCGCAGAACACCGGCTTACCATTGGCCCTGGTCGGTCATGTGCCTCTCGACCGATTGGTTGAGACCAGTCATGTGACAGCTCTCCGATTGGTCGAGAGGCTGAGTTAACCACGCCTCCATACCGAGGTATAAATAGTCGGAACGCCAGGTGGTCGTCCATTTTATTGCAGACAACCGCAGGGCTAATTTCTAGCTTATTAAAGCCTAACTTTTGTATAGCAACTCGTCTCTCGTGCAATTGATGGCTCATCACCAGGGCCGTGGTCTGGTCGCTCATGTCAGTCGCTGCATTCTCCAGCTCCTTAATGGTCGCCTCTTTGTCTTCCTGTTTCTCCTCTTGGGCTTCCAGTTTCTCCCCTTGGGCCTCCAGTTTCTCCTCTGCTCTGCCCAGGGTGTGCTGCACCTCCGTCAGTGCCTTGGTCATTGCTGCCTGCACTGCGGCCTCCATGTCTGCCCTAGCCTCTGCCTTGTTTACCTGCTGATGTTCCCTCAGCGCCTCGGCAAAGGCTGCCTTCCAGTTCCAGTTCCCCCCTGGCCCAGGGCGGAAATGCTCCTGTCTGCCCAGTTCTTTTTGTTGCGGCGAACCTTCTGTTCCATCGCCTCGTGCACTGATTAGCTCGTCTGAACGGGCTCGCACATTGCCCCGTCTGCTTTTGATGTCCTTTTTCCCTCTGCTTTGGCTCCCTCCTGGCATTTTTTCCCCCCTTTTTTACCCCTTTTGCTTTTTTTTAACCCTTTCTTTACCTCCTTTTTTTCCACCTCTTTTTCTTTTCCCCTCCCTTCTCTCCTTTACCACATGAGAGGGGCGCGGGGTGGCTTCAATGGGAAATTCCATTGACAAGCGGTGGGAATAGAGAATCCCACTTGCAGCGAACGGCGTGGCAGGGGGACGGGAGAAGCCAGCCCTATAGTTTTGAACTGGTTTCAATATGCAAAGTCTTAAGAAAAGCAATGATGCAGATAATAGGTTAATGTTTTATTTGTTTTAAATATTTAAGAGGCAAAACAAATCAGCTCAGCAATTAGAAGTTGAAGTATACACTGGGTTATTCCAAAAATACCAGTTTCAAACTCAGCAGCAATCAATGACAAGGAAGTAAGCCACCACAACAATTACAATTTGGCTCATATTCGCCGCAGTCGTGACGCACTAAAAATGCAGATGATGCCAAGTTGGGGAGAAATATTTGAAGAAAGGAATAAAATTCTGGGCTATCTGAAGAAGATCACTAACTCGATAGGTGAGCTAGAAATTTAACATTGGAATTATTCAAATACAATTGGATGACACTGTGGGAGAGATCGACAGAGCAGGTCTGATAGATCAAATGGCCTTTTTGTTATATCCTTGAATGCTCTTATTTTCATCCTACGTGCCCTAAATATGGGTGTATGTCAAAAAGACTACCTGCTATGCATGGCAAGCAGTCTCAAGCGTTTAAATAAACTTGGCAACTTGTGTGATTGTTCTCCCAATATTGTACTGACCTAATGCAACATTAATATCAATTCAATGTTAATTAATGCATCTTTATTAAATTAAACTGACATGCTAATGCACAGAAATACCCTGCATTAATTGCTTCTTGATTAACTTCACTGATGCATTCCACAGGAAGTCCTGAAAAAATTTAATACCATTGATATTAGGAACAAGACAACCTTCCCGACTATCCGTTGTGCTCTCCCAAATATTTATAGGTATTTCCAGAAGTCGCATTGGAGGGCATACATTTCGACAAAGTCATACTGATAAGTTTGCACGACAGTGCCAATTGTAGAGGCACATGACATTACTAGTTTAATACACTGGAGCTGAAAATGAGCAGGTTAAAGCTCACAGTAGTTTTTGTTCAAGCTGCCAGCCACAAAACTTTACAAACCAAACTGAAGCACAGTCTGACTCTTCTCTTAGTGACTCTGTCAGAAATGGTTCTGTTGATAATTTTGGTTTATTTATATTCTACCTCATATCTTAGGAGGATCTTACATGCACTTTTACCAATTGAATAGATATGAAGCACAATCGCTCAAGAAAAATATAAATCAAAATATGTGGGTGAAGCAGATTCAAATAAATTAGGGTATTACCTGGGGGAAGGTATTAATAATTTTTGTCATCTTCCTCAGCCATGCTTCACTCTATGCCATGCTATTGTGATCCATTTAATTGGAAATGATATGGAGATAACTTATGACATAAAATTGACAATCTCCTTCAAGCTACACAGTGGTACACCGGCAACGCTTATATTGCCTCCCTAAAGAACTGAGAATTAAATTAGTTTTGGATAGATCTGCTGCAAAGAAATGGAGCTCGCCATTAAAGAGAATAATAAATAAACTGCATACTATCATTTCAGTTCAGTAGAGCAGACATCTACGTAACTGCCTACAGTTGAAGCAATCAATCAAATAACGTTATTTTTATCCACAGACATTAAACTGTTTTTGTTCAAGTTTGACTATGAATCAAGTGTACATTAATACAGCTTTAATCAGTCTGGAGATAATACGTAGCACTGAAAATGAGGATACTTTTTTTTATTTATGGGAGATGAATCCTTTCTAATCTATAGCTACAAATTGAATTTTTCATGATACATATCCTTTTTTCTGAACAGACGTTTGTACTTAGGTTTTGTCTTTGAGATGGTATCTTTTTCAATATGTCTTCATTAATTGGATAATTAGTTCTGGTAGATTCTTTCATAATTAAACAGATTGTAAGTTATTGTTATGACTGCATAATGTGAGCTTTAAGCACGAGCTCTGCAGATGGTTTTGGTATTTGCAACTTTTAAGGTATGAAATTAAAATGTGAACAACTGACCTTTATTAAGATGTATTGTATTTCTTTTTATATTCCACCTTAAATGTCTTGAAATGATCGAGTCCTTCAAATCCCACTTTTAACAAGGTTGATGAGTTAAATGATGCAGTCATCTGCCAGTTCTTGTGTTCTGCAGCCAGCAAAAATGATTCATGTTTACTTGAACACCAGCTAATTATAGCAACATTGCATTAACCTATTCCCCTGTAAAGACATTATTTTGCACTCAAGACAGGTTTTGTTCCCAAGAATTAGCTGAAGGCAAAAGATGTGCCATATGGGCCATACCAAACCTCTGCTGTTTGTGCCAATATCTCCCGAAACGATTTATCTTGCCGTATCCACATGACCCTCCATTCTTAGACCCCTTGTATCCATTTTCTATGCACCACCCTTCAGTGAAATGAATCTGTAACCATTGGCTCAGCTTCGTATACATACTGAAAAATGTCAACCTGTGTTATTGGTAGGACCAGAATTTCTTGCTCGTCCCTAATTGCCCTTATACTGGGTGATTTTCTCAGTTGTTTTTGAGGGCAGTTAAGAGTCAACCACATTGCTGTGGGTCTGGATTCACATGTAGGCCAGACCAGGTAAGGGCGGCAGATTTCCTTCCCAAGGCATTCCGTTTTTTTCTTGCAATAACCAGTGATAGTTGTCATGGACATCGCTCACTTTATATTCTGGGTTCATTAATCGAGCTAAAATTGCAGCAGCTGTTGTGGGGTGGGGTGAGGGGAAGGAGAGGATTGGTGCTGGCAGAGCAGTGAGTGTGACCAGCAGGAGGAGAATGGGTGCTGCGTTTGCGTGAAGTTTAAAGGTCTGGAGCTGGATTCTCCGCAGCCCCGCAGCAAAATTGTGGCTGGTGCCGGGGTGGAGAATCCACTTTCATGGCGTAATCGGGTCCGGCGCCGGTCCGGCGATTCTCCGGGCCCCGTAAATCGGCATTGCCGCGGAGTATGCCGCACGGCCGGGGGCCCATTGCCAGAGGCCCGCCCAGCAATCCCCTGCTCCCGACAGCATGGAACTAACCACCTATTGCCAGTCGGGATGTTAGCGTGACAACTGCGGACTCAGTCCGCGGTCGCCCTGGTCGGGGAAGTGGGGAGCAGAGGCCAGGGGGTCCTTTTCGGTGGTCAGGGATTATATCCGCGTGGTTTCAGGCCCAGGCGCGCGGTCGATCGGGGGGGGGGGGGGGGGGGGTGTCTCTTTTCTCTGTGCGGCTCCGTGGAGGCCGCCGCTGTGCGCATGTGCGGACTCCGAACCGGAGGTGAGGGGGCTTGGATCCGCAGCAAAAGCTGCGAGATTCACTCCAGGTCCCTGCCAGCCCCCTGCAGGGCATTGAATTTGTTCAACTTTTTGTAAGGAATTTCTGGAGTAAAACTCCTCCATTTTTCCGCTGGCTTGGGGGACATAGCCTCATTTTCGGAGAATCCAGCCCCTGATCTATGGCAGCGTGCATGGACCACAGGACAGTGCCATCAAATATGGGACAATCCCACAAAATAAGGGATGTTTAGTTTGCCTGCCTCCAGCTGCCTTGGAGCCTCATGAATTAAATAGTTGCTCATTGTTTTGTTCTGCTCTTGCCGTAGCATTAGCTGCTTTCTTGATGTGCACTATGACAGAGGAAGGTTCAGACTCGGAGGTAGCTTTAACACATTTATTAAACTGTTAACGATTCTCCTACTTGGATTCCACTCTCCTGTTAATCCTGCTATAGCTACTCAGGCTGACTAACCAGTCTGCTACAATCCATGTGGTGGGTGTGATGTGTTTCAATCAACCCTGTCTATACTCACTAAGTGTCTCCATTGGAAAGAGACTGAGCATGTGTGCTGTGTCCTTTTATATGGGTTGGTGTAATGCCCCCCCTGTGGTCGTGTCCCCTCTGTGGGTCTTGACTGCCCATTGGTCGTGTCCTATCTTACTGAGCTATTGGTTGAATGTCTGTGTGTCATGATGTCTCTGGTGCTCCCTCTAGTGTTTATCTAGTTTAAGTGTATTTACATTAACCCCTTGTGTATTTACAGTGATGCATATCACCACATCCCCCTTTTCTCGTGTTACATATTTTCTGTAGTGTTAAAGAAAATTGAACAAAAACAAGTCGATAAGTGATGCGGTGTACAAGTTATGATGACTATGATGACTATACAATAGTATAAAAGACCAAATAATAGTTGTGATGACTTTGAGGATAAGACAATACAAAATAAAAGTTATGAGTCCAATAGTTCATGAATTTATATGGTCTGGTATGGAAGTGGCAATGGTGACATTGTCATTCCCTTGTGAACACCGTCAGTGTCCTGGAGTAGAAGTCATCAGGAGGTGTCCAAATCACTTTGTTGTCTGAGTTGGACTCTTTTTTTCGATGCTTATGGTAGCAATTCTTGATAGCATCTGTCCTGAAAGCCAGGTTGCCTGTTGGTAGTGCAACAAACGTGAATTGGGAAGATGCATCGTCCTGCCATGGTATGTCATTGTACTGAGCTGAGCAGTAACAGTGTCCCTCCTGGGCAGAGTTGTACCATGTCGTACCAGTCGTTGTTCTATTGTTGTTGTTTTTGTTGTGCTTGCTGTCGACGTTGTTGCCTCTGGTACACTTCTGGATGTTGTCTTTGATGTTGTTGTTGTGTTGGTTGGTTTTGTTGTCGTGTTTGCTGCGCTCAAGGACCACACTCTGTGGATAATATGAGTCCTTCACACAGTTACTCGTGTCAGTGTCCTTTGCAGCATTTGCTGTTTCCTTGAGTGGCCGTCACTGAGACCGTGGCGCTCCCCTCTAGAGTCAAGCCCGGCTTACTTGAATCAGCTTTGGCTTGTCGATTCTCCCCATCTGGAGTCTGTCTGTTTCACCTGAGTCAGTTTTGGCTTGTCGATGCTCCCCGTCTGGAGCCCTTTCTGGTTCATCTGAATCAGCTTTGGTTTCTTGATACTCCCCGTCCGGAGTCATTTCAGGTTCACTTGCATCTTCTGAGGTTTCTTGATGCTCCGCGTCTGGAGTCAAAATATTCAGGAATGCATTTGCTTGCGGAGAGGCTTGAGCGGATAAGGATTGAATTAACATGGTGTCACCGGAGTCAGCAGTAGTATCACTGTGATTGTCGAGTGCCTCTGTACACACTAGCTGAGGTCTGACATGTTGCACATCTTGTATGGGAAGTGGGATGCTGTCGTCACTTGTCGCACATACAGTGGGTAGAGCCTCAGTGTCTTCTTGCTTCACACTTGAGCTGGGTAGGCTGTCATAGTCTGCTTGCTGTACACTTGATCATGGCAGACTGTCATACTCTCTGTTGTTCACTTGGCAGACTTGCATCGTCTGCTGCTGGTGGCTCAGAGGAGGTCGTGTTCATGCAAGGACTGCGCTCTGGAGTCTTGCATTCCTTCCATCGTGGAGTCTGTCCATGAGCTCGCTGTGGAGGCTTGTGTCACTCCCTCTGTGGAGTCTTGCAGCATTCCCTGTGTGGAATTGTGCACTGGTCTCGCTGTGGAGACTGTCATCACTTCTCATTCAAGCAAGGACTGCGCTCTGGAGTCTTGCATTGGTTCTTTCATCGCTTTCTGTGTGGAGGCTGGGACCCTTTGTCGTGAGTGGACCACTCTCTGTGTGGCAGCAGGGCGCTGTCTGAGGGCTTGTACCACTCTCTGTCTCTTGGCGTCAGGCTGCAGCATAATCCTGCACTCAGGAGTTGGGATGTCGTATATGCTGGGCTGAGGATTCCCCAATCTGAAGAACTTGTCGTCGGGGTCTTCAATGTACACTTCTAGTTGCGGTTTGGATTTGGTACTGGGGTAACCATCGCCCAAGATGAAATCTTCGTCTGAGTCGTTGTCTACAAAAAAACATGTCATCATCTAGGGCGGTGCAAACTGCTTGTTGCAGGGTTCTGCGGAAGTTGCTTTCAGCTACTGGTCGAATTTCAGGCATTGTGCTGTTGTTCCAGGTGAAAGACTCTTGTTTAGAGCCTTTAAAGTTTTTTTTCTTGTTTTGGGACATTTCCCTTTTAAGTGGGCGTGGTCCGGGGCCTCTGACGTCATGACGCTTGTGACGTAGAGCGTAGGAAGCGATTGCGCATGCGCAGATCGCTGTTCCTTTACTTTGCGCATTTCTCTCAACTGCGCATGTGCTGCACCTTTTCCAAGATGGCCACCAATCAAAATTGTCGTTTGATGCTCCGGTACCTCGGCGTCGTGGTTAGTATTGGCGCCTCTTTCACCGTTTTCTGTTGGTTTCTTTGTGTTTTCCTCGCAGTATCATTCGAACTTGTCCTGGACTGTCTGGAATTCACTCTTGTTTTGCCCTTTGGAGAACTTGAATGTTTTGAAGATTTCTTCTGCTCTGGCACCCACGATGGTGAGCAGAAGCTCTGTCTTTTCAGCATTGGCCACATCTTGTAGGTCGGCTGCTACCAGGAAGATCTCAAACCTTTGCCTGAATGCACGCCTGTTTGCACTGAGATTGCCGTGGCACCTGAGCCGCTGTGGAACCGGAATCTCGAACATCTTGCCTGGGTGATGTTGCTGGTTGTCACTGTTTTGTTGAGTTGAACTATAGGGATTTAAACAGTCACTCCTTGGTACCATGTTTTGTTATGCTCTTGACGTAGCATAAGCAGCTTCCTTGATGTGCACTCTGGCAAAGGAAGGTTCAGACTCGGAGATAGCTCTAACACATTTATTAAACTGTTAACGATTCTCCTACTTGGATTCGACTCTCTTGTTAATCCTGCTGTAGCTACTCAGACTAACTAACCAGTCTGCTACAATCCACTTGGTGGTGTGATGTGTTTCAATCAACCCTACTCACTAAGTGTCTCTACTGGAAAGAGACTGAGCATATGTGCTGTGTCCTTTTATATGAGTTGGTGTAATGCCCCCCTGTGGTAGTGTTTTGACTGCCCATTTGTCGTGTCCTATCTTACTGACCTATTGGTTGAATGTCTGTGTGTCATGATGTCTCTGGTGCTCCCTCTAGTGTTTATCTAGTCTAAGTGTATTTACATTAACCCTTTGTCTATTTACAGTGATGCATATCACCACACTCATGAGGGTCTTCTTCGCCTTCACTAGAATAGTGGGACTCTTAAGGCATAGTTATTCAACAAGCAGCATATAATCAAGATCCTTGGATACCTAGTAGGAATATATTACAGACTGTCTCGATATTCATCCAGGAACCTAAAGCATACTTTCAGCATACTAATGGTGTGCGTCATTATCATTCTGATTGCTTCACACAGTGCCTTGTATCAATGATCACCTTGTGTCTTGGGAAGCTGACAGATGTTTTCACTCATTTCTGCAGTGAATAATCTTCATCTCCCAAGTTTTACTGGACTTTTCTCAATGGATAGTGTTGACAAATTGGTTTCTCAAAAATTCATGCTTTTTGGCAGTGACGAAGGATTGCTGGCAAGCACTGCTGGGAGAGACAGAAAGGTGAACAGCTGGAGTAGTCATCAGTGCTGTTGTGAGGTCATTGAACATCCTATTGTGCTGAAACTAGGGGTGGAATCCACTGGACCCGCTATTAGCAATCCCCCCCCCCCCCCCACACGCCCCCCCCCCCCCCCCACATCCCCCCTCCCCCTTGTGGCGGGTTTCCCTGGTGACGCAGCTGGCGAGTAACGCAAATGGCTATTGACTTTGGCTGGATCGGAAGATCCCACCGACAGCCAATGGCAAGCTACCTTCGCTGTCGGAAACTCCTAGAGGGGAGGGGGGAGGATGCAAACGGAGGTTGCAAAATCTCTGCCCAGGTGTTTGGGCAGATTGTTGCTGATACTGACCCTTTCAGCCACCCTGGGTAAGCTCCTACAGACCATGGGAACAATACCTCCATCCTTGCCCTGTCCTGCAACACATACCCCTCGGAGGCATCTGAAAACCCCAGGCTTGCCCCTCCGCCTGGTTCAGAGAATCGCCTCCTTGTGGCAGCACGGCAGTGAAACATGAAAGCAGGGAATTCTGCCTCACTTTGAGAGATCCTTCCCTGCTTTAAATAGACCATAAATTGTGCTGACCACATTGTAGGGTTCCCGCTACTCAATACGATTGTGCAGGCGGCCCAGCAGTGCATCACTTCCAATCATTTTGCCAAGTTCAGGAAGGTTTACCTGTCAGACTCAGCTGTGGTCCACCTGAGCCCCACCCCGAGTTAATATTGGGGCATTTGTGTTTCCAGAAGTTATTCGACAAGCAGCATATAATCATGATCCTTGGACAACGAGTAGGAATATATTACAGAATGTCTCCATATTCATCCAGAAACCTAAGGCACACTTTCAGCATACTAATGACGTGCTTCATTATCATTCTGATAGCTTGACGCAGTTCCTTGTACCAATGATCACCTTCTGTCTCATGAAACTGCTAGGGTTGCGCAGTGGTTAGCACTGCTGCCTCACAGCACCAGGGGCTCGGATTCAATTCCGGCCTCTGGTTATTGTCTGTGTAAAGATTGCACTTTTTCACCGTGTCTGCGTATGTTTCCTCCGGATGCTCCAGTTTCCTCCCACAGTCCAAAGATGTGCAGGTTAAGTGGATTGGCTGTGATAAATTGTCTCTTGGAGCTCAAAGGCTAGGTGGGGTTATGGGTTTACTGGGGTGGGGGGGGGAAGGGAGGGGGGGGAGGGAGGGGCCTAGGTAGTGTGCTCTTTCAGAGGGTCGGTGCACATTCGATGGGCTGAATGGCCTCCTTCTGCTCTGTAATGATTCTATAAGTTTTCATCTGATCCTCCTGTGAGACTTCTTCTCTGATCTCGGTTTCCCTCGATTGCCTGTCTTTTATTGTTAAGTCTGTCACTCAGCACTTTAGCTTTTGCTTGCTGTAATATTTTTTAATGCTTCACTTTCATCTCGGCCACTTTCCTTTGATGCGATCTGCAGGTTCTTCAAGCTATTAACGCCAGCATTGTGATCTCAGCCTGATTTCCACCCCAATTCTCCCAAAGTCTTAACGTGACTTTCAACTTTCAGTTCTGAAGGAGTGCTCTGCACTGTCTTTTTATTTTCCACAGATACTGACTGATTTAATGTCTATTTCCAACTGTTTGAGCTTTCTAGCATTTTCAGCATTTTTTCCTTTTAAGTGCACTTATCAACAGAGTTAAGAAGAGAACCAGACACCTCTGTTTATGTAATAGAGCAGTTTATAAACCTACTCTCAGCAAGTCTCTACTCCACACATGATAGAAGTCTTCAGTCATGGTTTCGAACTGACAGCTGCTTTTATTGTACCCAGTCTCTAATAATTGACTAAATTGTTGAATTTGATATTGTGCTAAAATGGTCTTGCTCTTATCATCCAAAGCATACACAATTTCCCATTTCCTGCTTGTTTCACAAATAAGTTGAAGTTTTGACAAGTCACAGAAATTCTCCCTGTCTATCTTCTATATACTGAATGATGTCTTTCATGGCATATGGTAGAATTACTGTACTGGAATTGTACTATTGCCAGGATGAGTGAAACCTCTTGAGGAACAATTGATCACTTAATATACAAAGACAAAATTTGATAATGGGCCACCTTCCCAAAAGAATGGGGAAAATTGTCAAGAAAAAAGGATGATTTTCTAGATCTGAGAGAATTAATATAAACACGAGTGGCCCAACAAACAGTAGTTGAAATAAACTGCAAGATGGGTAGAAATTAAGTTGTGAGCTCAAGACAGGAGAGGCAGATGTATGAGACCACCATCACCCCCAAGTCACTCACATCTTGCCTTGACAATATATCTGTTCCTTCATCAATGTTGGGTCAAAATCCTGTAACTCTCTCTCTAATGACATAATAATCCCTTATTATCACAAGTATGCTTCACTGAAGTTACTGTGAAAAGCCCCTAGTCACCACATTCCCACACCTGTTCAGGGAGGCCGGTACGGGAATTGGACCAGTGCTGCTGGCCTTGTTCTGCATTTCAAGCCAGCTGTTTAGCCCACTGTGCTGAACTGTGCAGTGGTTCAAGTAGAAGGTCCAGCTTCTCAAGGGTGCAAAATGATGGGCAGTACTGATGCTGTTAAGAACTGTGGAAAATTAAGATTAAATAAGTGCAATTGGGAATGAATGAAGTCAAAAGGAGGATTGCTAAGGGCAGCTGTTTGAAGGGGCATTTTGATATGTGAATTCACAAACTAGTGAGAAAAACAAATATTTATCTTTCTGACCGGGAAAAACAATGGGGTGTAGAAGAGGTAACTGCAAAGTAGAGAGATAAGGAAATTGGCACTTATGTGCTAAAGGTCGAGTCCACAGGATGTGTAATATCAAAGGGAAAGAATGACGGGCATGATCCTCCGAGCCCCGCGCCGGGCCGGAGAATTGCTACAACCGCGCCACGCCACCCCGACGCCGGCGCGCGATTCTCCAAGGTGCGGAGAATCAGCGTCATTTGCGCCAGCGCGTTTGGCGCGCGCCGGTCACGGTCTGCTATCCGCGGCTGGGCCACCGATTTTCCGGCCCGGATGGGCCGAGCGGCCGCACGAAAACGTCAGAGTCCCGCCGGCGCCGTTCACCCCTGGTTGCTGTTGGCGGGAACTCTGCGCGAAGGGTCGGGATGGTGGCCTGTGGGGGGGGGGGGGGCTAGGGGGGCTCCGTCCCCGGAAGGCGGAAGGCCTCCGATGGGGTCTGGCTCGTGGTCGGGGTCCACCGATCGGCGGGCCAGCCTCTCCCCCCCCCCGGGCCTACTTTGTTGCGCGGCCGGCCCCTGAACCTTCACGCCATGTTGCGTAGGGGCTGGCGCGCTGAAGAAGTCCCCCGTGCATGCGCGGGTTGGCACGGCCCAACTGCGACTGCGCGGGTTGGCGCGCCACCCATTTGGCGTCAGGAAGGGAGGCTGGAGTGGCGTGAACCGCTCCAGCACTGTGCTGGCCCCCTGTGGTCGTCCCCGTGCCCGTTTCACGCCATCGTGAAACGCGCCGGCATTCACGACAGCGCGAACACTTAGTCACCATTTTGGAGAATCGCGCCTCACATATCCACCTCACAATAACTGGAGAAAAGGGCACAGTGGAAGCAGCTATTACCACAGCTACCCCCAATTGTAGAAAACAGTCTCCCCTGAAAATTATTACTACAAGGCGGCTGGTTAAAATCCAAAGCTGGAACCGTAGAGATTACAGCTTCACTGAAACTGAAGACGGTTTTCCCAAATGTGGACAGATAACCTGTGTGTGGTAATTATCTGCTTGATTTAGCTCATAGAGCTATCTAATATTGGATGTTGTTTGCGAACAAGGGATGTCTCAGCGTTCAGGAACTACAAGGTAGTTGGCAACAAAGGGATAACTTCATGTAATACTGGTGTGGATACTGTTGTGGTGCATTATATCCTTCTCATCATGTCTTTTTCTTTTTGGTTAATAAGTATTCTTTATTAATTTATCACACAATGACTGGACTATTCCTCCCTGGTTTGCAGATCTTTTCAAATATAGCATATCAAAGTATATCAAATTGAAAATATACACCATGAAGAAATGGTGTTCCAAGTTACCATTCTGGGTTTTGGGATACCCACGTGTTTAATCAGTGGAGTTCTGATATCTAAAAGCAATTTCTTAAAATTGGAAATTGCCAAAAACGTTTAAAATCAAGAAAATATGTGGAGGCGGGGCTAAATTTTACAGAGGGGATGGGGTATATGGCTTATGGTGCCCCCCCCCCCCCCCCCCCGATTCCCACAGAAGGAAGGTTGGCTAGAAGCCGACACACTCCATGCCAGGAGGAGGGGGTGCTATCTTAGCGAGGCTGCCACTCAGTGGGCAAAGGGGAGCCCCCAAAGATCCCCCCTTCCTTCCAACTCTTAAAACAAGGTTTTAGAAAAATGGCCTGGCCACGTGTGCCTGGCTGCCCATCCCCATTGTATTATTGCATGTGCAGTGTATTATTGAGGTCAATTAGCTTTTTAACAAGCTGAATTGATCCTTAATTAGTTACATCATGTTTTGGGGTGAGCTCAGCGGTTAGTATATAGGTGGTGGGCCGGGCACCTGCCCTATTTTATGTACCTCCCTCACTGTAAACGTGCCTGGCAGGGTCACATAAAATCCAGCCTGTGTTTTCTGGATCTATTCCAAGAATTGTTACGTGCAGGATGATTGTAGACACATAACCAATTTTCACCTCCATGGGTGTACTCCATTGGAGGCAGATGCAGTGCTTGTGTCAAAATTCTTCTCTTTGGCCTCATTCATTAACAGATGGGTGGGAAACCTTTGCACCGGCTCTCCAAAGTCTGTTGCCAGTTTTGAGGTTTTTCTGCAAAACATGATGGCAGATGTTGGGTGCGGACATCTGGAAAATGGGGCACCATTTTGAGGTTGGTTTTAACTGCCTTGGGGGATCAAACAGCCCTGGAATTCAGGCTGGAATGAGCTCCAGGGCTAAGTGATCCTGGAAGAGCCTAGAGTGAGTATCTGAGAGCAAATTATTGGTTCGTGAATGCTGCTTGATAGGACTGTTGATGATTCCTTGCAGAAATCACAGGGCATGAGCACTTGTCTCCATTCTTATTCAGGAACTGTACTATTATGTTTTTGCTCCATCATACGCCTATCTTATTGACCCAGTAGTTACTGATCCTCAGCTTAAATGTAAACTGTACTAAGAATGGGTTAGCTAAATTATTAAAATGTAATAGACATTAATAATGAAATAAACCACCAGGCCTATGCAAATGTACTTGATATATATTTTGGCAGTGAAGGCAATACACTCACATAGTGAGCTCATTATACCTAATATAAATGGTATTAATTTTATAAACCTTTTTGGTTGGTAATTTAAAGTGCCTTCCAGAGGGGGTCATCAGATGACTTGAGCTACTATTATTTCTAAAATTGACTGAGTCATTTGAATGGCTAAAAGTCCAAAACGCTCACATTTTTACTCCCGGGGTCGTGAGGATTTTTAATCAGCCTGTGCCTAGTCCCTTTGACACAGGTGCACCCAAATTTCATTTCACCTGCTCATTTTCATGATTGAAGCACTTAGCAGAGCGTTGCTGTCCATCTCAAAACTCAACAGGGCGTAAGTGGATGCGTAGCTACCATGTCATTCAGCCATCTTGCACCTTTCAAAGGCAATCTGCCCCTCTTAAAGGCACTCATTAGAAGGAAGCTCTGCTAGGGGCAGCACGGTGGTGCAGTGGGTTAGCACTGCAGCTTCACGGCGCCGAGGTCCCAGGTTCGACAATGGCTCTGTGCCACTGACTGTGTGGAGTTTGCACATTCTCCCCGTGTTTGTGTGGGTTTCACCCCCACAACCCAAAGATGTGCAGGGTAGGTGGATTGGCCACACTAAATTGCCCCCTTAATTGGAAAAATGAATTGGGTACTCTAAATTTATTTTTAAAAAAGAAGAAAGCTGTGCCGACTGCCTGGAGAGAAAGTGGTTCAAGTAGAAGCTAGCCATGAAGCCCCAGGGAAATGAGGATGCTGGTATGGTTCTAGAGGCTTCAGTGGTTCTAGAGGCCTCAGTAATGCGGGTCAACAGGAGGGGAGAGGCAATGATTAAGGGAGAAAAAGTCTCTGATAGAACAATTTCTGAGTGGAATGGGAGCGGGTTACCATGTAGGTCAACTCTTGAGTCTATCCCTGAGGACCGGGCAGCAGTGCTGCAAGAAGTTCAATGGCCTGGCCCGAGCGGTCAAGGTCACTTGATGCATCTACAAAGGAACTCTCATAGCAACCCCACTGCAAACCTCTCACTTTGCTCAATGCACCATTAGCCCATCGCTCACCCATCATCAGTTGGGACTCGGGCCTAAAATGAAATGAAAATCGCTTATTGTCACGAGTAGGCTTCAATAAAGTTACTGTGAAAAGCCCCTAGTCGCCACATTCCAGCGTCTGTCCGGGGAGGCTGGTACGGGAATTGAACCGTGCTGCTGGCCTACCTTAGTCTGCTTTCAAAGCCAGCGATTTAGCCCTGTGTGCTAAACCAGCCCCTAAAATTCAGGTACTCCACCTCACTGTCACACAACTGTCAATGAGGCAAGCCTCACATTCATTTCTCGCAGCCTCTGCATATGTGCGGTTATCCAGCTGTGACAAGCACAACGCAGTGATGTAAAATCACAGATTTTCTTCCCCTGCATCCCCCCCTCTCCACCTTGCCGGAGAAGGCTACAGAGAAATGGAAGGGACAGAACAAAATGGGTGTGGGACAGAATGGCTGTACCTCCTGAGTCTAATGGGCAACATGATGCCCACTGGGGTTAGCCGAAATAGAGCCTGTTGCTTTTTGGCATCGCCAAGAACATTTGAGGAGAACAAAATGTTCCTATCAGATGCCCGTCCTTAATTTCCATTTCCCCTCTATCCGACCAACTGGTAATGAAGTGCAAGCCGCTGATTTTGTGCCCACAGGAATCTTGCTTCCCACTCCACTCCCGTTCCATCAGACCAACAGGCCTTTTCTGCATTCAGGCACCCAAGACTTGCTGACTGCTCAACCATAACCAACTCTGGTGAAAGAAAGAGAGGAACCCGGACCACTGATAATCTGACAGTCGCAGCGACCAGCTCAGATGCTGTCACGGCATGAACTTTAGAGGGTGACATAGAGTTGAGATCGGCGTGCGCTGAGTCACTAATGTGAGTGGGCTACAGCAAGGCCTGGGGGAGGGGGGGATAGTTTATGCGTTAGCTCACTGGATGGCGAGAGCAGAGGCACTTTCTGTTTTAGGGGACTCAGATGGTGATTTTAATGCGACCATCTACAGGAGAATACTGCTGAGCATGATCACCAGGAAGTTTGGTGCAGCCTCTTGCCACTGTCATGTACCATGGAAGAGACCGGGTCTAATTTTGCACAGAGACTCATTTGAAGCCCATCCTTTCCTCATTGGAAGTGGTGGCCATGATTCCATGAGGGCACTTGCAAACCCGCCCATGATGCAAAATCTGCAAGCCACCTGATGTGTTCATGCTGCAGTGAAAGTTCAAACAGAGGTTGTACGGTCGGTGCAGGCTGCAGCTGTCATCTTTGCTGTGCTCAAAGGAGCTTGCAGGCTTTCACGGCGGTCCAGCAATCTGTGCTCCCGTAGATTACTAAAACAGCTACTGTTGCTTACTGTTCATTCTCAACAAACTCGCCAAAATGCCTGCTCCCCTGCTCAGGTGGCGCAGTTCAAAGTTGGTCCTGCTTGGCCCATAACTACTTAAAGGTGTAAGACTATCTCTGATCTCTTCCACTGAAAGTCAGAAGCCTTCCACCATCCATGTTGTAGCCACTGATATAGCACAGTACAGGAATACTGGGCAGGCAAAAGCACCTAAGGGCGCGATTTTCCCACTGAATTGCACCCATCGCCAATCACGCTACGCCAGGTGCATCGCGTGAGATGCTCAAATCGGGTTTCGCTCGGGCCCACTGCACCTCCCGTGATCTGGAACACATCATCACCAGGTGGCCAATAGGCTAATTTAAATATGAGCAGCCTATTTGACGTCACATTTTACCGGTGCCTGGGATTCACTGACCATATTGGCGAGGCGTCAACTGGGCACCAATTTGGTACTGGTCTCCACAAGCGGAGACCAGACGCAAAGGCCATTCAGGGGGGTCTCTGAGACCATTGAAGCTGCCAGATGGCCAGGGAAAGGGCACTCCACCTGGCACACAGGCACCCTGGCAGTGCCAACCTATACACTCTATGTTCCTAACGGCAATGCTTATGAATCTCCTTGTTTTGATGACAGCTGCAGGCAACTTCAAAAATGCCAAGTGCTTCCTGTTCCTCTTTCCTGTCTTCAAGAGCTTGGCAGCAACAGAGAGGCACATGGGCAATGGACTTACTCCTCGACACCCCTCTGGGTCCATCGCGCCAGGTCTGCGTTTGTCAAGACCTGCACCAGAGCCCGCCCAATAGAGTTCCTGTTTGAGGGGGGAGGGAGCATAATGAGCAGACAAACAGACAAAACACCAGGGTTCAAGTCTGCTGATGATATTGAAAAGAGGGGATTTACATAATTATACGTTTCCTGCCCGCTCTGGGCAGGAAGCCCGTTTTGGCCAATTGGGCCAACGCAAGAGTCTCCGCCCATCAGGATTCCTGATTTCAATGGGTGGGAGCATATCTTAATTTGCAAAATCTACCACCATAATTATCATCATAGAATTTACAGTGAAGAAGGAGGCCATTCGGCCCATCGAGTCTGCACCTGGTCAACACCTCCACCCTATCCCCATAACCCAGTAACCCCACCCAACACTAAGGGCAATTTTGGACACTAAGGGCAATTTAGCATGGCCAATCCACCTAACCTGCACATCTTTGGACTTTGGGAGGCACCCGGAGGAAACCCACGCACACACGGGGAGGATGTGCAGACACCTCACAGACAGTGACCCAAGCCGGAATCGAACCTGGGACCCTGGAGCTGTGAAGCAATTATGCTATCCACAATGCTACCGTGCTGCCCAAACCAGAGAGTGTTTTAAATTATACCTTTCTCAAAAAATTGCTTTGAAACATTCCTGTTTGTTTAATACAGATTATTTAACATTAAAAAATAAGCATTTGAAATCCAACACCTTTTTGGCATGACCACATGGTTAAGGCTGTTCTCAATTCATAATGCATCAGCAAATACTGTATCAAATCAGATAGCAGTATAAATTATTTATCGAAGCACAATTCCTTTCTATGCAGCTGAACACACTGTAAAACTGTCAGCCGGTACTGTGGGGACAACTGTCAACAGCTGTGTGCCTGTACTATAAAAACCCAGAGTGTATGTTGCACCTTCAGATCTATTTTTGGGCCATTATTGATGCACGCTGGCACAACAAAACAATGAAGGATTCAACAGGATAGCTTCAAATAAACTATTTTCTCTGAAGGAGGAATTGTCGTAAATATAATCAGTCTTCATCAGTGTGCCTCCGTGAGGCGCCTCTATTTAACTGATCTTAAAATGTCTGCCCCCAGAGATCATGGCAAAGTCACATGATTATGGCAAGTCAGTTGGTCATGCAGTGCAGGACTACATTTCCACAACCCAAACATCTCTTTTTCACATCAAAAAAAGATATAAACATCCCCTTTTTCATGTCAACAAAATGGAAGCAAACAGGAATGAAGGTTGATGGGACGTCACCTTAAAATCTGAACCAATGGCCATTTTGGAGAGATATCAGGAAGCACATTACACAAAAAGGGTGCAGAGAGGGCAGCACAGTGGCGCAGTGGAAGCATTGCAGTCTCACAGTGCTGAGGTCCCAGGTTCGATCCGGGCTCTGGGTCACTGTCCGTGTGGAGTTTGCACATTCTTCCCATGTTTGCGTGGGTTTCGCCCCCACAACCCAAAGATGTGCAAGGTAGATGGATTGAACATGCTAAATTGCTCCTTCATTGGAATAAATTAATTGGGTACACTAAATTTTAAAAAAAGGCTGTAGAAATCTGGAATTCCATTCTCAGTTGATGCTGTTTTCAAGACTGGCATCAGTAGATTTTTGTCAGTTATCAACTGGAGGTCCAGTGATACAGTGACAGTGTCCACCACCTCTGGGAATGAAGCTTTGGGTTCAAGTTCCAACAGGCACATTTACATTCATTTGCATCTCATGAATGCTCATTAAAACAGCTGCCGACCAGCATCACGACAGTTAGCAAGAGACTTTGAGCTGAGTGCAGCAAAGCCTTTCTGCCATAGGGCTGCGCTGCTCCTGATGTGTGGGGACAGTTTGCCGGGACAGACCTGTTCCTGTCCTCCCAACTCCATGCCTTGATGGTCTTCATGGACAGCACTGTTCTGCTGGACCCATGGACCTCCTGTGTCCCTGTCTTGGGTCAGTTCTGTGCCTAGGGTTGGGATGTACAGGGGTCTCCTTGACCCTGATGCCACACAACAGTGTCTATCTGGACAGCCCTGTGCTGCGGGACCCATGCAGCCGCCACAACAAAGATCCGGGGCAGGATTCTCCGTCCCGCCGCACCCGTTTTCAGATGCGGTGCGCCCCCACTGGCATCGGGATTCTCCGTCCCGGCAGCTGGCAATTGGGGTTTCCCATTGCGTGAACCCCCACGCCGTCAGACAATCCGCGGGCGTGAGTGCGCTGCCGCCGAAACGGAGGATCCCACCGATGGAGAATCCAGCCCCTGATGTTTGACTGAGGGTGGAGTGCTCGGTGAGGGCATGAGAGGATGTGACCGAATGAAGACTAAGGTGCAACGTGGAGGGAGGCAGTGCAAGGGGAGGGCGTGTGTGTGTGGGGTGGGGGGGGGGGGGGGGGGGGGAATGCAAAGGTTTACGATGACGGGCAGAGGGGCAAGGAGGTGGATGAAGAAGGTGAATAATGGAAGGCAGAGGGAAGACCCTGACAAGGCTGTATGAAAAGCTCACAAACAACGAGTGGGGTGGGGGGGGGGGGGGGGGCTCAAAGGATATCACACTGTTTGCTGGAAGGAGATGCCCAAAGACCCTAGATTCGGTGGGTAAGGTTCAGGTGGGGTATGAGCACCTAGCAGTTAATTCGACCGAGGGGAGGATGGTTGAATCGATGAAGGAACTCTGCTTGAGGTTGCTACAATTTCCCCTCTGGGCTGCTGACATCCTGCACGTTCTGTTGAAGATAGCTGGGCTGGAGAGAGTGATATGAGTGCGCTGGACTGGTATTTAAATGTGGCGCTTGGAGCCAGCAGCTGATGATGGAGATTCGGAGTGAAACCCGCCTGTGCATAATTAATGAGGTTCCAAGCACAGATTCTGGAGTGGGATTTGTGATTTTTGTTCCCCAGCGGGAATGGTGATAGCGGAGACACCCACCAAATCTTCTCAGTAACTGAGAATTCTGCCTGCTGAAATATAATTTGTAGGATTTACTGCGGGATTAGTCTTTCTTTTAATAATTATAGTACTGTTAGAACTCTGTAGTGATATTTTTAAGCATATCAGTTAAAATAGTATTTGACATAACGACAAAATGTGTAAGCGATATGAAATGCAAAGAAGCAATGTAAAATTGTTCATTCAATTAATGCCCAACCTTACTGGAAATGCATTGAAGAGTGGAAAGCCTCAGGGGAACTACTGGACCTTTGTCCGGTAAAGGACAGTACATATACTCTATCTGGGAAAAGGTTGCAGAAGCATTCTGACTGTTCGAAGCTGTCATTGTGAGGTATGTAACCATGGAGCCACATCAGTGGGAGGTGCGGAAGACGAAAAGCATGAGTTGCACAGAGTTAACAGTAGCAAAGATGTATGAGACTGAAGCCCCTGCAAACAACAGAGAAGTGAACTGTGGTCATGCGGGTCTTGAACTACATGCTAACTCAAGGTGTAACCTTGGGCAGAAGAGGAGTTTTACTCAATATGGCACCGAGCCAGATCTGGAAAAGGACAAAGTGTACGACTCCAAAGCATTCATCATCGAAAAGGAGAGTGGACTTAAATCAAGAGATGAGCGGCGCAGTCAACCGGAGAATGAGGGCTGGTGTTTCACAGTCAATGTGACTGCGACCAGTGCCTGTTGTTAAGAATTGCATTTTTGTCCTTCTTATGATCGACTTCATAAATTCTGAGAAACACACTTGATCGCAGCATGGACTGAAGTGACTTTCAGAACTTCCTATTTAGTCTGTATTTATGATTGGCCCAATGACATAATAAGATAAGTAAATCTTTATTGTCACAAGTAGGCTTCCATTAACACTGCAATGAAGTGACTGTGAAAAGCCCCTAGTTACCACATTCCGGTGCCTGTTTGGGTACACGGGGGGAGAATTCAGAATGTCTAATTCACCTAACAGCATTTCTTTCGGGACTTGTGGGAGGAAACCGAAACACCCGGAGGAAACCCACGCAGACACGGGGAGAACGTGCAGAGAACGTGCAGACTCCTCACAGACAGCGACCCAAGCCGGGAATTGAAGCTGGGACCCTGGAGCTGTGAAGCAGCTAATCACTGTGCTACCGTGCTGCCCATATTAAAGCAAACCTTGGATCTTACATTATAAGTTACCTTTAGAGGTTTTGCAGGCGGATAGGAAGATCACATTATTATTTTCGAACAAATGCCTTGAGAAAATAAGACATTATTGCATTTGGTGACTGGAAATTGTAATAATTGCGAGATTATCATACGCTTTGAAAACGTATGAAAAATCAGCATTTGTTTCTTTAAGGTCATTTTCTCCTCAGCTAAAATGTCCTTTTTCCTATTTTGTGGATACTGAAGTTAAATGAAATGCTCCATCAATGAAGAAACAGTTGGAAACCATCTGAGTGAAAGCCGTTGGCATAAAATGTCCATCAATCCATAAGTATGTGTCATTTTCAGCAAAACAAATGTCAAATCTCTGGCTTACCCAAAATAGCGCACATCGCTAAACAAGATTTGTATTTGTACAGTGTCTTCAATGTAGTAGAACATCCCAAGGCTCTTCACGGAGATGTCATAGTCAGCACAGGACTTAAAGGGGGGCAACAATTAGAATCCCCGTTAACAGACAGAAATGGGACGAAGAACTGGGGTGGGAACTGAGGAGTGAAGCACAGAACAGGGCCAACTCCACCTTCTCCTGCGCAAGGCTCAGCCTCATGCAGCTCGAAGTGGGCACAGAGCACACCTGACCAGAACCTGAATGAACAGGTTCTTCCAGGAGGTAGAGACAAATGTGAACGGTGCTAGAGAGGCCCGGCCAACCATGCCCACATGTTCTGGGCTTATCCCAAACTTTTTGGGTTCTAGATAGCCTTCTCTGAGGCAATGTCCAAGGTTGTGGGCGAAGCCATGCCCAAATTCGATGGGCCAAATGGCCTCCTTCTGCACTGTAAATTCTATATATATAAATGTGGCATTCTTCAGAGCATCAGGGCAGCCAGAGCCACACATGGGGAAGAGGGCTGACGCCATAGCTTTCACTTCCCTAATCGCGTGCCGGAGAATCCTGCTCAGCTGGCAATCAGCAGCACCACCCACAGCTGTAGACTGGCTCGCTGACCTATTGGAATTTCTCCACCTGGAGAAGTTAAAATACGCTGTCGGTCTGTTCCAAAACCTGTTTGAGGCAAAAACAGTCAGTAGAGAGGGAAACTGGAAGGATTAGAAAGAGAAAAGAAAGAAAGACAAGGAGGAACGTGAGGGACGCTCAACCCGGGGGGGAGGGGAAGGGCAACCCCCACCCCCAGTCTACAAAAAGGACATGACTGAAGCCGATGAAGGGAGAAAAGAAAGGGGGGGAGGGGAGGAACAAGGAGCAGGGGGAACACCCCCCTGGACAGACCAGGGAGGACATCAGGGGGGTGGGCATGGGAGAGGGGAGGGGTTTCAGGAAAGGGAGGCTGGGATGGAGGGATCACACACCGAATCAGATGGCAACAGTTTGTAAATAGAGAAACAAAAGAAAATGTCTTTTTGTACTGTATAATAAATGAAAACGAACGGCAATGTACATAATTTGGAAAATGCCAAAAGATTTTTTTAAAAAGAATCCCCATTAACCTGACTGAATACGATCTCCCCCGTTAAGTGGGTGGGGAACTCCAAACCATGCCTAATAATCTCTGGTATAAAGTCGGCCAGTTTTGGTACCGACGGAGGTGACTAGGGAACTTGTGTGTTGTGTAAATAATAGGGAATTTGGGGCGTGGGTCTCACTGTCAAGCTGGTGGGGCAGGGTCTTTATAGAGTTGGCAACGCCAGCTCCACAGAGATTGGGACGCCTTTAAAAGGGCACTTAGATCTGCATTAAAACAATACTCCCCTCCCATCCCTATGCCCACCATGGATAGAGAGAACCCCCCCCCCCCCCACGAGCACTGGGACAATCTCCCCCCCCCCTCCACACATAAGGTTAATCCATCCCCTCCCCCTCCCACCTCTCCTCCTGGGAGCTATACTTATCTTTGCGTTCCCCTCGAATGCTTCACATACTTAAATACAAAGAACAAAGAACAATACAAAACACGATCAGGCCCTTCAGCCCTCCAAGCCTGGTACTTGCCTCAACTAAAACCGTCTGCACTTACAGCCTGTATTCTCATTCCTACCTTATTCATATATTTGTCTTGATGCCCCTTAAATGCCACTATCATACCCGCTCCCACCACCTCCCCAGGTGTTCCATATATTTACCACCCTCTATGTAAAAAACTTGCCTCATACATCAGCTCTAAACTTTTCCCCACACACTTCAAACCTATGTCCCCTAGTACTTGACTCTCCTACCTTAGGCAAGAGTACCTGACCAGCCACTCTGTCCAAGCCACTCATAATTTTGTAGACCTCTATTAGGTCGCCCCTCGACCTCCGTCGTTCCAGTGAGAACAGACTGACTTTATCTAACCTCTCCTCATAGCTAATGCCCTCCATAACTAGTAAACCTCTTCTGTACCCTCTCCAAAGCATCCACATCCTTCGGATAGTGCAGCGAGCAGAATTGTACACCAGAATTATGAAAAAATATCTGTTGTAAATCTCGTCAACACGATGTTGCATTGGCGACAGAGGAGGTCTTTATGTGGGGGGGGGGGGGGGGGGAGACTTATGGCAGGGAAGCCCTTTAAGTATATGTAAATTTAATAAAATGTATTTAAATGAGGTACCCCCCCACCCCGCCCCAGGGCGAGAACCTTGTCACGTTATCGGCGAGGGGCGTGGAAAATCAGAGAGCAGAATCTCACTGCCGAGATCCACATTCCTGCAGTCTGGCAAGTTTTTCGGCTTGCGCCGAAAACTGGCCAAATATCCTCGCCATTTGGTCAGCTCACCAAAAGTTTGATCAGAGAGGTAGCTTTTAAAGAGTGTTTTAAAGGAGAAAAGTGAGGTAGTGAGGCGGAGAGGGAAGGATTTCCATCGTTTAATTAGGGCCCAGGGAGCAGAACGCTCAGCCAACACTGGTGAAGTGATTAAAACCGGGGATGCTCTAGAGGCTAAAATAAGATGAAGGTAGAGATCTCAGAGCGTTGCAGGGTTCCTGGAGAGTACAGCGATAGGGAGGAGGCTAGACCTCCTGGAGACAAGATTGAGAATTCTAAAATCAGGAGAGGGTTGCTTGACAATCTTGTCTCCAGCAGGTCTAGCCTCCTCCCTATCTCTGTAATCTCCAGCAGCCCCACAATGCTTTGAGATCTCTACGCTCATCTTATTTTACAACTCGAAATATTCGGCAGTGCTGGCGACGAAGGAAATAATCAGCAACTGTATAACATTGCACTTCACCGATAACAGTCCAGGCAGCAGTAGTTGGGGAGGTGGTGGCATTGTGGTATTGTCACTGGACTACTAATCTAGAGAATCAGGGTAAAACTCTGGGAACCCTGGTTCGAATCTCACCTTGGTAGATGGTGAAATTTGAATCCAATAACAAAAAAAAGAAAATGGATACCATGCCAACCATTGTCAATTGACATGGAGACAGGAGAGGCCAAAAATGGGATACGCGCCAAACCGGCCCGCTCCCGTAGGCGAATTCGGAATCTCGCGGTAATGTGGCGAGAAACCAATTATCACCAGGTAAGCTCCATTTCCATACAACTAACGAGAGCCACCCATCATCCAATGGCCTCCTGTCTTCATCGACCTTCCCAGCAAGTGGTCACGCTGGCGCTGATTAGTACTCCTTTTTAAAAACCTGGCAGAAGGGCTTCTGTGGGGAGCCGAGGAGATAATTAGCCATCTTTGTTCACAAGCAAAGAGCCTGGGAGTGCTGGGCTTGCCCCTGTGCGCGATGGGCGACCCTCAGCTGTGGGTGGGGGGGACCCTCTGCAGGGGTGGCCTACCACGGGAGGGTGGGGGAGATGCTGGGGAGGCAACCGTGGGGCTACCGCTCATAGTACCTCCATGTCAGTCCCTGGATCGTGTGCACCTGTTCTGGAGGCAACCTTGCCCTTGCCTGTCTGCCCCCAGACCACCCATAACCCCCACCAGCTGCTAAGGCCTCTGGCTGTGCGGCTGAAGGTTATTGCCAATAGGGAGATGGCAATCGTGTTAAGTGAGCACATCACACAACCCAAGTGGATTCTCGTGGGTGGGCGGGCCATGCAGCATGCAGGAGTTATTGTCTGGCATCCCAAAGACTGTAATGCCTGGACACTGTGCCTCAACACTGCGGGAGGCAACACCACACACGCAGCAGCCAACATCCGAACATCCAGGAGACGGGTCATAGCTCCAGCAACATGTCCATGGTCAGAGGGTGGGTGAGGGGGCCAGCACCCATTCCCGGTGGTGTTGTGAGCATGTGTCTGGGGTACAGGGTCTGGGGCCCGGTGAGGGGGGGCTGCTGAGGCTGGGTGTACGTGGGCAGGATGTTCCAGGTAGGGGGGTGAGGGGGGATCAGTGGGGGAATGGAGAGACCTGGAGTGGGAGCCACTGCTATTTGTCAGTCTGACCCCCTCACCCAATGCATGACAGATATTGAACGCTATGGCAGGGTGTTAGACGCAGAGGTTTCCCCAGTGATGCTGGTGCTACGCGATGCAGCCAAACACTGGAGAAGTCGGCAGCAGCAGCATCTGCAGATGCTCTAGGCAGCAGCCATGTGCTGGCTCTCGCCCCACACCCTGAAGACCCAGCCGCCCATCAGGAGGGGGAGTCCCGCGACGGCCCAGGTGTAAAGATGCTGCTGGTCATCCAAACTAATGATGGACAGCATGTGCTGCAGGAGGCTCCGCCTCAATAAGGAGATGGTGCAACATCTGTGCCATATCCTGGCAGACTTGGTACCACGTGGAGGAGGAGGACAACTGCTTCTGATTGCCTTCTAGGTCACTGCAGCCCTGAACGTTTATGCCACTGGATCATTCCAGGGCTCGAATGGGGACTTGTGTGGTATCTCGCAGGCCACAGCCCACAGGTGCATCCGAAAGGTCACAAATGCCCTGTATGCCTGGGCGGAAGACTACATCATTTTTGACATGGACCAGGCCCAGCAGGATGCGCGGGCAGCAGGTTTCTCCGCCATCGCCGGGATTCCCTAGGTCCAAGGAGTCATGGATGCCACGCATGTTGCCCTGCACTCACCAGGCCCTCTGGGGGTGCCGTATGTTAACAGAAAGGGGTTCGGCTCCCTCAACATACAGCTCGTGTGTGACCACCAGTTTCAGATAACGCACGTGTGTGCCCGCTTCCCGGGGCGTGTACACAACAGCTACATCTTGGGGCAGTCGGTTATCTCTGCTCTCTTCGAGGAGCACCCCAGGATGGGCGGCTGGCTCTTGGGAGATAAGGAATATCCGCTGAGGACGTGGCGCCAGTACGGAGGCTGGAGACCGAAGCAGAGACCCGCAACAACGAGGCCCATGTAGCCACCCGGACTGTCATTGAGCGGTGCACCGGACTCCTCAAGGTGCGGTCAACCGCTCCAGAGGTGCCCTCCAGTACACCACCCAGAGGTTGTCCGCTATGTTGTGGTTTGTTGTGTCCTCCTCAACCTCACACAGCAGAGGGGCGACGAGTTCGCGGTTGGTGACGAGAAACATGTGGCCACCTCGGAGGAGGAGGAGGGGGAGGAGGAGGTGGAGGAGGAGGAGGAGGGGACCAGGATGATGATTAAGCGCCGGACCAGTTGGAGGACGAGCCCGTGAGGAACCTGAGATCCAGTCGGAGGCTGCAGGACAGGCAGCGGAGGTGAGGGTCCGGTAAGCCCGGAGGGCCAGGAAGACCCTCAAGCTGGCCCAATTCACCTAAGACGTGGCCTGGACCATCAGCGCATTCTTATCTACCCTTCACCCCCATTTCCCAACCTTCCAGGTATGTGTCACATCACTCCAGGGTGCTGGGACAGTGTCACCACTGTCCTTGGGTCAATGTCGAGGGCAGGGGCTGATGATAACCCACAGGGAGCTGGGCGCTGGTGCTCCTCAATCTATGCCATAATCTGACTCCTGTCTGTCTGCCGAGTGCTCGCTCACACCCATCACCTATGCATTGCGGAATAAAGTGACAGAGGCTTCATACTGGTTGTGCACAAGGCTGTTTATTGTTCAATATATGCCCCCACTCTCCCGATGGTGCATCCTCCCCCCAACACTCTCACTCCCCACCCACCCCTCACCCCCTACCTACCCTGTCCCCCTTCCCCCGGTGATCCTCGATGTTTTTTGCCCTCCTAGCTCTACCACTACATTTAGTTTTGTTGCCAGGATGTACATCCCTCCTGGCCTCCACTACATCCAGGTCAGCACCCCGAATATTGGGGCCGGTCCCCTCGGCACTATTGTTGCGAGGTGGCTGGGATTGGCTGAGCAAGTCAGCCTAAGTGCTGCTCAACGTTGTTAGCTGGGGGGGGGGGGGGGGGGGGCTGGCGAGTGCGGTCCCGGCAAATCAGCTCGCGAGCTGGCATTTGGGACGAGGAGCCCATGACGTCTTATTCAGTGGATCGATTAACGTTGAATGGTGTTGCCGGCCTCAGTGGGCCGAGCATGGGAAACCAGCGGCAATTCCCGCTCTTTCTGGAGAATCACCTTGTTTTATTCCCTCCAAAATGGCCGAGCAAGCCATTTAGTTGGGTCAGCATTCATGACTGATCTAGCCAGCGATGCCCACATTCCAGGAATGAATTTAAAGAAATGAATTAACACATCTTTTTTATTGTAGCGGTTCGACAGCAGAAGACGTATAGGGTGGGATTCTCTGTTGGCTAACTATAAAATCGGGGCATGTGATTGGGCGGAGCATAGCTCCCGATGCCGAAATCGTGGCAGGCGCCGGTTTGATGCCGAATCCTGATGCCACGCTTCTTTGAAACCTGATTCAATGCAACGCACGCATAGTTGAAACACTGTTTGCATCTCATTAGTGGGCCCGACCATGATTCTCCGTCTCCGATGGGCCGGGTTCCCGATGGCGCGCTCCACGTGCGCTCTCACAAATCATGAAGCTGATGTGGTGACTGAGAGAGAGAGGGCGTACGGACAGTGTCCAGCACCGCCATAGTTCGCCGACAGTCGTGCTGCTGGCCGGGGGGGCTTCTGCCAGGGGCGCGGGGAGTAGTGGAGGGTGGCCAGGAGGTGGGCTGTGGGGTTGGGGTGGACGGGTGGGCAACACCATTACCGCAGCCGACAAGGCAGCCACGCAGCTGCGCATGCTGCTGACAGCCCGCTACCAACTTGGTGTCCTGGGTCATTTAGGCAACCCCATCCCCCCCCCGCCAACCCCACCCCCGGGTGCCCTCTGGCCGCAGTTGACCCATCAGCTGTATGGGCGCTCCAATCTGTCCCATCTTTGCGACCCCGATCAGTGTGTATGCGTGTGTGTGTGTGTGTGGGGAGGGGCGGGTGGAGAGGGGGGGTATTATTTAAGCGCGGCTGCAGCTTGTCAGCCCTGCAAGTGTCCATCACAGACCTGCCGATTCCCGCACCGTTTTCCGTGGGTTTGGACGGTGTTGCATGCGGTGCCCAGTGCTCGCTCCTCACCGGCAGCCGAGTCGGTGCAGGTTTGGTGCTCATTTTTCTGACGTGAAACACCACGGATGCTCCAGTGTAGTAGACTCGCCAACTTTAAGGGCATTTAAGTGGTCACTGGATAGACATATGGGTGAAAATGGAATAGTGTAGGTCAGATAGGCTTCAGATGGTTTCACAGGTCGGCGCAACATCGAGGGCCGAAGGGCCCGTACTGCGCTGTAGTGTTCTATGTTCTATGTTAAAACCTAATAATAATAATAATCGCTTATTGTCACAAGTAGGCTTCAATGAAGTTACTGTGAAAAAGTCCCTAGTCACTCAGAAACGGAGAATCCAGCAGTTCTTTTTTTTCTTTAATCACACAAAACCTGGATATAATGCTTCTATCGTAGCTCACTTATCCACTGACTCAATGTGAGAAACAGAATTAGTTTCTTGATTCAGACAGTGCTTTGATGTATTGGAAATTCAATTGCCTAAAGTGGCCTCACTTCTGCCATTGGTTCGGTGTGATTTAAAAGTAGATCAAATAGTACCATCTTTTCTTTAACTAATTTTCATTCAACTATGGCTGCTGGCTTGCACTCTCAATCCTCTTGAGAAACATTTCACTCAGCATTTTAAATATCCAATATACAACAGCTGAAAAATAGGTCAAATAATAAGAAATGGATGAGGTGTAATGTTTCATTTCAGCAAAGTAGGCATTAGCCTTCACTAATGTTTTCAGGCTCAATTGTCAGTCCAGACGACCAAGATTAAAAAAAAACTCAATACCTTTTCTCATGAGGTGCAAAGTATATTGAAATCGGTAAATAAAACACACTTTAAAAAAAAAGAATTGGACGGCAAACTCAGACATGCCGAAATGGAAGTCATCAAAAATATTTGGTTCCCCAGTATCACAAGCAACACCAAACTGTCATTGAACCCCTGGGTGCGATCTACCGGTCTCGTCGCGCTCTCGCTTGAGCTCGACGCGGTTGCTAGATCGCGGGAGAGGCCAAAATAGGGAACCCGTACCGGGCACGGTCGGTTTGCGATCTAACTGGCCCGCTCCTGCTGATGAAATCGGTATCCCGCCATGGAGCGGCGAGAAGCCACTAATCACCAATTAAAGCCAATTTTCATACCATGAACTGGAATGTTCCCCCATATAACGGCCTCCCGTGATCTAACTGCCTCCCCAGCAAGCGGTCTTGCAGACGCCAATTAGATCACCTTTGTGAAAACATAAAGCTGACGAAGTTGCTGTTGTGGAGATCCGAGAAGGTAAGTAGCCATCTTTGAACATAGACCATAGAACAGTACAGCACAGAACAGGCCCTTTGGCCCTTGATGTTGTGCCGAGCAATGATCACCCTACTCAAACCCACGTATCCACCCTATACCCGTAACCAAACAAACCCCCCCCCCCTTAACCTTACTTTTTAGGACACTACGGGCAATTTAGCATGTCCAATCCACCTAACCCGCACATCTTTGGACTGTGGGAGGAAACCGGAGCACCCGGAGGAAACCCACGCACACACGGGGAGGACGTGCAGACTCCGCACAGACAGTGACCCAGCCGGGAATCGAACCTGGGACCTTGGAGTTGTGAAGCATTTATGCTAACCACCATGCTACCGTGCTGCCCTCTGGGTTGCTGACCCAGAGCTTGTGGGGGGAGGGGGGAAATGGCCTCGGTCGTGAGGGAGGAGGGATGGACTGACATTGGTGGGGTGGGTCACCCCTGGCCTGGGGGTAGGCGCTCCAGTACTCGCGGCTCTGCCATGCCACCCATGGATTGTACCCATAACAGGGGCAGCTCCAGCCTATCTGTCCCCCCCCCCCCCCCCCCCCCCCAACCACCCATGGCGGCCTCAGGTTGCATAGCTGAAGGCCATTGCGAATAGGGAATTGGTAATTGTAATAATATGGGCACTTCACAGCCCTCAAGTGAATTCCCGTGGGTACACGTACCATGCTACAGGTGATAGTTATTGCCTCACATCCCAACCAGACTGTGAGGCTGGAACATTCTGCCCGAATACAGGAAGCTTCAACACCAGAGAGGCAGAAGGCAACATCCAAACGCACAAGAGCAGGGCTTCAACACTGCGGACATTCCTGCAACCAGAGGATGGATGTGTGCACCGAGGAGGGAACCAGTCCTGGCCCAGGTAATGTTACCAGGGGGTGTCTGGGATACAGATTCTGGTATCCGGGGGCCCCCGCTGCAGCCAGGGGAGTGAGTGCAGGACCTGTTGGATGGCACTCAGGGGGACAGCAGGGGATGTGAGGGGGGCGCCCATGGGGGAGCGGGGGGTATCGTGCTGGAGGCCATCGCTGAGTGACTGTCCCTCACCCTTGCCAATTCCTTACAGATTTTGCACAAAATGGATGCTATCTTGGGCTCCGTGGTGGCTACCCTTGCAGTGCCGCTGGCAGGCCAGGTGGGCAGATGCCAGAGAAGGCAGCGGCAGCAACGTCGACAGAGACTTGGGGCACCCAGGTGCCCATCAGGCCAGGGAGGGACCCAGAGGGGGAGGCTGGCAACGGCCCTAGGTATACAGTCATCGCTGGTCGTTCGAACAGATGACAGATAGCTTTTGCCGCAGGTGGCTCCGCCTCAACAAGGGGATGGTGCGTCACCTGTATCACGTCTTTGTGGAGGAGGAGGAACATGTGGCCACTGCCGAGGAGAAGGACGAGGAAGCACCAGACCAGGAGGGGCTGGAAGGAGAGCCCATGGAGAACCCGGAGGACCAGCCGGAGGATGGAGGACAGGTGGCAGCGGTGGATCTGGCAAGCCAGGGGGGGTGGGGGCCAGGGAGACTCTCATCATCGCCCTCTTCACATAGGACATGGCTTCTTCCGTCATCCCCCCTCACCCTCCCCTTCCCACCCACTGTGCTTCCACACAAACTCTCTCCGCCCCATCACCCTGTACCACTACCCCAGGGTCTGTGTTATATCACTCCAGGGTGATTGACCTGTGGTGGCACTGTCCGGGTCCATGTCGACAGTCGGAGGGTGAAGGAAATAAGTTGTGAGCTGAGCGCCGGTGGTCCTCACTGTGCCACAATCTGACTCCTGTCTGTCTGCCAACTGCGTACTCGTGCCCGTCACTTGCACGTGGTATGCCCTGGGTGGGTGGGGGGTGCGTGCAGATCCAGGGCCACCTTGCCCAGGGGGGCTGGGGCAGGGGGTTGGAAGTCGGATGACAGGCGGTAGATTTTGAATTGAGATGAGGAGGAACTGCTTCTCGCAGAGGTTGGTGAATTTGTGGAACATTGCCCCATAATGCGGCAATGTCTCAGCCATTAAGGTTTGAGAAACAGATAGAAATATTTCTGATCAAAAATGGGTTTAAAGGACATGGGCAACATGTGGGGGGAGGGGGGGGGGGATTTGAGATGAGGAAGAGATCAGCCATGATCTGGCAGAGCAGGCTCGAGCTGGAGTGTAGGACAGGGGATGGGGGAAGCAAAGTGCAAAAGGGGGTGGGAGTGTAGGCAGGCCCACTGAAGATTAACCTGACAGAGGTTTCACATGTATCAGATGTTACATGTTCTTTTAATAGTGAACAATTGATATTTCCATTGCCCTTAGCTGCAGATAGTAAACCCCCCCTGCCCAATGCCCCACTCAGTACTCCTCAGTCTTCTTGATCATCCGTGGTCTTGTGCTGCATCTAGCTGTGTCAGCAGGATGCACACCAGAGGTGGAGGCAGCCTGCTGCTTTCTGTGCCCTGTAGCCTTGGATACCCTTGTCCTCTGGAGCGCCTGGAGTCGGAGGACCCCAGCCGATGTACCATGCCACGGCTGTTGCCATGCCAGCCTGTTCTGCCCTCTCCCCTTGACATGCATAGAAGTCAGAAGAGTGGGGATTCGGGAGAACTGGAGACAGCTGTCGTCTCCTTGGTGGAAGGCCCCAGAATGGCCTCCGGTGCTTCCTTCACCCTGATGGTGCCCGCAGGGCCCTGGGTTTCTCCATGGGATGGAGGGGCAGCTGGAGTGAACTCCTGATGCCTCTGAGTCATCTGGCGTTGCCAGTCCTGGCAGTTACCCTTTGTCGGCACCCTGGTGGGGTGGTTTAGCACAGGGCTAAATTGCTGGCTTTGAAAGCAGACCAAGGCAGGCCAGCAGCACGGTTCATTTACCGTACCAGCCTCCCCGAACAGGCGCCGGAATGTGGCGACTAAGGGCTTTTCACAGTAACTTCATTTGAAGCTTACATGTGACAATAAGCGATTTTCATTTCATTTTTTTCATGGTGTTAACACCCTCGGTGATGCTCCTCAGTGTCTGGACCACGCTCTGGAGTTCCTCGGCAATGTCTGCCTGCATCTGGATCACATTCCTTTGCACCTGAAACATCTTCTGTAGTGCCTCAGTAATGTCCACCTGCGTTTGGGACACTTCCCACAGTGCCTGGAACATGATGTCAAGGCCCTCAGCCAGGGTCGTCACAGACTGAGCCATACCTTGGGCACCACCACTCAAGATGCGGACGTCGTGGTTTTCCACTGCGGTCACCCCTCTAACTGTGTTGACTTCGGCATCTGACTGGGACCTAGCTAAATCCTGGGATCCAGCAGACCCGTGGCTGCTGTCTCGCTTGGATGCTCCTTCCTCCACCTAATGTGCACCAGCAACTGTGTGGTGCTCACCGATTGTGCCCCAGAGGCCCGTCTACTAATGTCACCCACTGAGGTGTGCGTCTCTGCGCTGGTAGAAAGTGAGGTGATAGCTGTGATGTCTGCACAGTGGCACAGTGGTTAGCACTATTTCTTCACAGCTCCAGGGTCCCAGGTTTGACTCCCGGCTTGGATCACTGACTGCGCGGAGTCTGAACGTTCTCCCTGTGCCTGCGTGGGTTTCCTCCGGGTGCTCCGGTTTCCTCCCACAAGTCCCGAAAGACGTGCTGTTAGTTAATTTGGACATTCTGAATTCTCCCTCTGTGTACGCGAACAGGCGCCGGAATGTGACGACTGCGGACTTTTCACAGTAACTTCATTGCAGTGTTAATGTAAGCCTACTTGTGACAAAATTAAAGATTATTATTATTAGATTAGATTATTATCAATGGCAGTCTCCTCAGCACTCTCCTCTGAGGTGGATTCTTGGGTGGCGGGAGGGACTGATTCTGGGTGGCCCGGCCTCATCAGATGGAGATGGTGCAAGACAATGGACATGTGGTCAGTGAGAGGGGAGGTTCATGTGCCTGACATGAACTATTCACCTGAGATATGTCATCTGGGTGACCGGGCAATAGATCCTCACCTCTGTGGCGCAGACCAAACGTACTGTCAGTCACTGCTCTCTCCTCGCTCACCCAGCAATCTCCAGGGCCTGTTCCTCATAGGCGGTGAGGACTTGGATCTCTGCCCCCCTCCTCCCCCCGTCTTGGCTCTTTCCCCTTTATTATGAGCTATCTTCTCCTGCGGAGAAAAAGAGAGGACATTGTGAGCCGTGCGCTTGATGCGTCAAGGAAGTCTATCGCATTTCTCATATGTGGGAAAAATTCAACGGAAACATTTCCGACCAACGACCTTCACCGAGCTGCGAAGGTAAGTTACCACCTCTCTCCTGGCATCAGTTCCAACCATCCCCCCCCACAAATCACTGACTGACACCTCGCACCCACCCCCTCGCTCCCTACCAGCTCAACCCCTTCCCGACCAGTGGCTGTGCCCACACAATTTCTCCAAGTCTTGTGACTGCTTTCACTTGTCCTATTTGACTCAAGGGTATCTTTTATATTCTGAATAAAACATTAACAAATTACTTTTATAATATATTCCAGAATTCCGATTTATCCCTTTCCAAAATATTTTTACAAGCTAAAGAGCAGATAAATTAGAGGGAAGTGCTTAAAATAATCTTGAAGGTTACAACTATGTTTAATATTTGAAAGGTTATTCATTGCTTTGATTGCATTTTGTGGTTGCAATACTTTTTAGTAATTTAATTACTAATTCTTTAATCCATAATCAAAGCTATGCATTGGTTGTTAATTTTAAGTTTTTTAAAATTGCTTTCCTTGCAGACTTAAGGGATCAAGGCAACATGTAATGTCGCAGCATTTTCCATTTAATCCTGTGGTATTTGTTGAATTTAATGTGGTGGTACCAGAATTGATGGGTTCTTTATTCCAGTATCAGAAGAATGTATCAGACTGGAAAGGATCATTGCAGTCCATTTGATTGTTCCAAAGGTTCAAACAAAACACCATGATAGATTTTCTTAAAGGCTTAAGTCACTTCTTTCACCATTGATACGCTATTACTCTTTTGGATTAACCATCTCAAAAGTGACCTTGACAAGTTTGTTCCACACATGAACAAAATCCATGAGGAAATAGTCTATTCACCTTCTCACTTCTCAGCTTGCGTCTACTGTGGTAGAACCAAACAATTTATTGAGGTTCGGGTTAGTATCTCTGATAAGCATCCAGCCATTCACGCCGCCAAGAACGTCCGGTCCCACCGACGGCGCACCCCCGCCTTCGGCTTCACGGAGACGAGGTTTCATTCAACGGGAAACCCACCAGCCAATGGCGGGACCAGAGGATCCCGCCACCAGCCAATGGCGGGCCTCCTCGGCCGCCACTAAACACCCAGTGGGTTGCGTGGATTATCCTGTCACATTTGTTTCCATTGCAAAGGGGAGGCGGTGAGGCACTGATGTTGTCACTGGACGAGTAAATCAGAAACCCAGAGTAATGCTCTGGGGGGCGCAGGTTCGAATCCCGCCCATGCAGATGGTGAAATTTGAATTCAATTAAAACCTGGAATTAAAAGTCTAATGATGATCATGAAACTGTGGTCAATTGTCGTAAAAACCCATCTGGTTCACTAATGTCCTTTAGGGAAGGAAATCTGCCATCCTTACCCGGTCGACCTAAATGTGACTCCAGACCGACAGCAATGTGGTTGACTCTTAACTGACCCTCAAGGGCAATTAGGGATGGGCAATATATATATATTTTTTAATATAAATTTAGAGCACCCAATTGTTTCCAATTAAGGGGCAATTTAGCGTGGCCAACCCACCTAACTTGCACATCTTTAGGTTGTGGGGGTGAAACCCACGCAAACATGGGGCAAATGTGCAAACCCCACACGGACAGTGACCCAGAGCCAGGATCGAACCTGGTACCTTGGCGCCGTGAGGCAGCAGTGCCAACCACTGCACCACCGTGCTGCCCTGCGATAGGCGATATATGCTGGCCCAGCCTGTGAGGCCCACATCCCGTTTAAACTTCCATATAACTGAGGTGCTACTCTTCGAGTAATTTGAATGCCCTTCTGTATACTCTCTGCAAAGCCAGGTTTTCCTCATTGTAGAGACAGTGCATGCTGTACTTTAAATGGGGCTGAGCTATGGCCCCAAACAATCGTTGGAACTTATTGCTCATTCATCTGGCTTTACCACTTAATTTCTTTATTGCTGCTGCACTGAACATTAGCGGTTAACAAGCTGCCCAGCTTTATCCTCAGATTTTTCTCTTATATTGAATTCCGTAGTCCATTACCATTCATCTTAATATATTTGCTGCTTATTCCCTTTTGCTGGTCTCATTGCCTTGCATTTTTCCAGAGTAAACAACATGTGGTACTTATCAGATTAATGCCCAATATATCTAGCTACTTCAGTGTTTGGTACCCATAATCTCGAGGAAATGGATGCTGTAACAATGATTAAGTGGCACGTAGCGCTGAAACAGCCAGTTTAATAGCTATCCGTACGTGTATCTCAAGAAATTCTGAGAACTAAAATATGCCAATTTCAGAAACCATCCACCAAAAATGTGTCAACATTCAGCTACTGCATGGGGCTAGGTTTTATGTAACTTGGCAGTGTGAAGGAGTGATGTGACCATCAATTCACTTGAGACACGATAGGAAGTAAACTGTGGCTTTAATAGACTTACAACTGAGCCTGCCTGCGACCAGAAGAACTGAGGGCAGACTCACAAGGCTGCAGCAGATTATAACTTCCAATAGTGGGAGGGGCCATGGGCGGAGCTGAGGGTGGAGCCCTGTACAAGCTCCTCATCTCCCCCTGTGGGCAGAGCCGCGCAACGGCTCACAGACAGTGCCCACAAGGAAACAATGCTATACAGTGTGAACGCAAGTGTTAATTACATGATGTACATTCACCACATTCACCAGCTGTAAAAAAAATCAAGTCCGGCGGGGGTGACGGGTCTACAGGTTGAGCCGGTCCGGTGGCCGAGTCGTCCTTTGGGATCGGCGGTGCACTGGGGTTGCAGCCTCTTCGGGTAACTGGGTGGTGACGGGTGGTGTGGATCTGAGGGTGGACTCCGGGGGTGGTTCAGTCCGAGCTTCGTTCCTGACCGGTGCGACGGGTGAAGGGGGGCGCAGGAAACCTGTAGGTGTGGGGGCGCAGGGCGGGGGGGGGGGGGGGTCGAGTGAGGTGTAGTGTGAGGGGTACCTCGGCGGTGGTGGTGGTAGTGGTGGATCCTGCAGGCACCAGGGCTCGGAGGGAAACGGTGTCCTGACGGCCGTCGGGGTGTTCAATATAGGCGTAGTGTGGGTTTGACTGTAGCAGTAGTACCCTTTCTACTAGTGGGTCCATTTTATGTGTCCGGACGTGCTTCCGGAGGAGAACCGGGCCCGGTATCCTCAACTAAGATGGGAGCGAAACCCCCGTGGTAGTGCCCCGAGGGAAAACATACAATCGCTCGTGAGGGGTCTGGTTCGTGGCAGTGCACAGGAGGGACCTAATTGCGTGGAGCGCGTCGGGGAGGACCTCCTGCCAGTGGGAGGTCGGGCGATTCCTAGACCGTAGGGTCAGTAGGGCGTTCTCCCTCTCCACCTGCCCGTCCTATAGCTGGTAGTCCTGCTCGAGGCGATGCCCTTGTCGAGCAGGTACTGACGCAGCTCGTCGCTCATGATGGACGAACCCGTCGCTGTGTACGTAGCTGGGGAAGCGGAACAGAGTGAAGACACTGCGCAGGGCTCTGATGACTGTGTGGGAGGTCATATCGGGGCACGGGATAGCAAAGGGGAAGCGGGAGAATTCGTCTATGACGTTGAGGAAGTACACATTTCGATTGGTCGAGGGGGGTGGCCCTTTGAAATCGATACTCAGGCGTTCAAAGGGCCGGGAAGCTTTTACCAGGTGGGCCTTGTTTGGTCTATAGAAGTGCGGTTTACACTCCGCGCAGAACATAGAACAGTACAGCACAGAACAGGCCCTTCGGCCCTCGATGTTGTGCCGAGCAATGATCACCCTACTCAAACCCACGTATCCACCCTATACCCGTAACCCAACAACCCCCCCTTAACCTTACTTTTTGGGACACTACGGGCAATTTAGCATGGCCAATCCACCTAACCCGCACATCTTTGGACTGTGGAAGGAAACCGGAGCACCCGGAGGAAACCCACGCACACACAGGGAGGACGTGCAGACTCCACACAGACAGTGACCCAGCCGGGAATCGAACCTGGGACCCTGGAGCTGTGAAGCATTGATGCTAACCACCATGCTACCGTGCAGGTCAGGCAATCCCTGATGATGGCTTTTACCTCCTCGGTGGAGAAAGGCAGATTTCGGGCTTTGACGTAGTGGGCGAGCCGGGTGACCCCCGGGTGGCAGAGGTCGTTGTGGATAGCCTTTAATTGGTCGTCTTGCGTGCTGGCGCATGTGCCGCGGGACAGGGCATCTGGGGGCTCATTGAGCTTCCCTGGCCGATATATGATGTCATAATTATAGGTGGAGAGTTCGATCCTCCACCTCAAGATTTTATCGTTTTTTATTTTGCCCCTTTGTGAGTTGTCGAACATGAAGGCAACTGATCTCTGGTCGGTGATGAGGATGAACCTCCTACCTGTGAGGTAGTGCCTCCAGTGCCGTACGGCTTCCACAATGGCTTGAGCTTCTTTTTCGACTGAGGAGTGTCGAAGTTCCGAAGTGGAGAGGGTTCGGGAGAAGAAAGCTACTGGTCTCCCTGCCTGATTCAGAGTGGCGGCGAGAGCGACCTCTGAGGCGTCGCTCTCCACCTGAAAGGGGACGGATTAAAACACCGCCCGTATGGCGTCTTTGGCGATGTCCTCCTTGATGCAGTTGAAGGCCTGGCGGGCCTCTGTTGACAGTGGGAAAAGTGTGATCTTAAATAGTGGGTGTGCTTTATCCACATACTGGGGGACCCACTGGGCATAATAAGAGAAAAATCCAAGGCACCTCTTGAGGGCCCTGGGGCAATGAGGGAGAGGGAGTTTTAAGAGCATACGGTCCGGGTCGGGGCCCAGGACTCCGTTTTCCAAGACATAGCCGAGGATGGCTTGTCTGGTAGTGCGGAAAACGCATTTCTCCTTATTGTAGGTGAGATTGAGTTTCTGGGCGGTTTGGAGAAATCGGTGGAGGTTGACATCGTGGTCCTGCTGGTCATGGCCGCAGATGTTGACGTTATCCAGGTACGGAAACGTGGCCGCAGCCCGTACTGGTCCATCATTCGGTCCATTGCTCATTGGAACACCGAGACCCCATTCGTGACGCCAAAGGGGACCCAGAGGAAATGGAAGAGGCGGCCATCTGCCTCGAACACCGTGTAGTGGCGGTCCTCCGGGCGGATTGGGAGCTGGTGGTATGCAGACTTCAGATCCACCGTGGAGAATATGTGGTACTGGGCGATCTGGTTGACCATGTCTGCAATTCGGGGGAGGGGGTACGCATCGAGGTGCGTGAACCGGTTAATGGTCTGGCTGTAATCAACCACCTTCCGGAACTTTTCACCGGTCTTGACGACCACCACCTGAGCTCTCCAGGGGCTGTTACTGGCCTCTATGACTCCCTCACGTAGGAGCTGCTGGACATCGGCTCTAATGAATACTCTATCCTGCAGGCTGTACCGCCTGCTGCGAGTGGCTACTGGCTTACAGTTAGCCGTTAGTTTAGCGAAGAGTGGAGGGGGGTCGATTTTTAGAGTCGCTAAGCTGCATATAGTGAGAGGAGGTAGGGGTCCGCCGAAGCTTAGTGTGAGGCTCCTGAGGTTACACTGAAAGTCGAGCCTGAGTAAGAGTGGGGCGCAGAGGTCGGGGAGTACGTACAGATGGAAATTAGAGTAGCTGGCACCCTGTATCGTTAGGGTCGCAACGGTGTGCCCTTGTACGAACCCGAGGCGAGGGAGATAATTTGCCGTGCAGGGAAGATCGGGAGCGAACAGCGTCTTACCAGGTCAGGATGCACGAAGCTCTCGGTGCTCCCGGAGTCGAAGAGGCACGGTGTCTTGTATCCGTTGACTTGGACGGACATCATCGAGCTCCTGAGGTGCTTCGGACGCGACTGTTCCAAAGTGACTGCGTTGAGTTGCGGGTAGTCGGCGGCTCGATCAGCTGTGCTGGAGTGGCCCCGTGATGACTGTCCGCGGAGGTCGTAGTCGTCGAGGTGAACTTCGGGTAATGGCCAAGATGACGGCCCCCGTTGATTGCACGTGGCGGGCGATGAAGGAGATGGTGTCCAAAATGGCCGCCCCCATGGATCACACGTGCGGGCGGCCAGGAAGATGGCGCCCAAGATAGCGGCCCCCATGAGTTGCACATGTCGGGTGGAGGTGGAGTCAGCAGACACGCTGCAACATTGCGGGGTCTGCGGGCCTGCGAGTTGGGGGAGCGATTTCTCTGGACTGCGGGGGAGTTAGAGGGTTTTGATTTCGACAGGCACACTTTGGCATAATGTCCTTTACGACCACAGCTGCTGCAGGTCACGTTGCCGTGGGTGTTGGGGCTGGCCACAAAAATGGCACGCTGGCGCTCCATAGTGGGTGGGTAGCCACGTGGCGCAGGCCTGGGGCAGTCGCTGGTCGGGGGTCCACGATGGGGTCGCGTGGCCTGCGGGGAATGAGTTGAGACTTTGAAACGCAACCTGCTGGGAGGCAGCCTGAGTGACAGCCTGAAAGTTACATTCCCGTGCAAGGGCTTTTAAATCGCGCAGGTAGTCCTCTAGCGACTCTGCGGGGCGCTGGCGGCGGGTAGCGAAAATATGCCGCACGTAGACCTCGTTTACAGGCTGCACGTATAATCGGTCGAGCATAGCGAGGGCCTCTGTGTACGAGTCGGTACTGTTGAGTTGCGTAGAGATGCGATGGCTCACCCGTGCGTGCAGTAGGCTGCGTTTCTGCTCATCTGTAGTAGCAGAGGTAGTCGACGCAGCCAGGTAGGCCTTGAAACACCGAAGCCAGTGTAGAAAGATTTCCTTCGCCTCTGCAGCCTGCGGGTCGAGTTCTAGTCGATCAGGTTTGAGGGCTGATTCCATAGTAGTTTTCTTAAGTCTATTAAATTGATGTGGCCATCAATTCACTCGAGGCACGATAGGAAGTAAACTGTGGCTTAAATAGACTTACAACTGAGCCTGCCTGAGACCAGAAGAACTGAGGGCAGATGCACAAGGCTGCAGCACTTTATACTTCTGGTAGTGGGAGGGACCATGGGCAGAGCTGAGGGTGGAGCCCTGTACAAGCTCCTCATCTCCCCCTGTGGGCAGAGCCGCGCAACGGCTCACAGACAGAGCCCAGAAGGACACAATGCTATACAGTGTGAATGCAATACTATACAGTGTGAATTACATGATGTACATTCACCACGGGGGGGGGGGGGGGGGGGGGGGATTGGCGGTGTTTGCAAGGGACATTATTTAGAATTAGGACAAATATCTGTTTAGAGCACTTGTGAGGGCAGTCTACATGATGTCTGGTATACTGTTAGGAATGAGTCTTTGATGATTTGTGCTTTTGTAGTTATTTCATGTATCAGGGATTAAGAGTGACTATACTGAAAGTTGTAAAATGCCAGCAATGGATAACATTTCACAATTATTGCAGTGATGCCAATGGGGAGTTTTATCTGTGCACATTCACCTTGATGGCAAATATTAGCTTGGGGAGGTGGTGGTGTAATGGACTACTAATCCAGAGATAATGTTCTAGGAAACAGGGTTCAAATCTCAACCATGGCAAATGATGAAATTTAATTTCAATAAAATAAATCTGGGATCAAAAGTCTAATGTTTTTTTTATAAATTTAGAGGACCCAATTATTTTTTTTCCCAATTAAGGAGCAATTTAGTGTGGCCAATCCACCTAACCTGCACATCTTTGGGTTGTGGGGGTGAAACCTACGCAGACATGAGGAGAATGTGAAAACTCCACACGGAGAGAGACCAGGGCCAGGAATCGAACCCGGGTCCTCAGCGCCGCAGGCACCAGTGCTAACCACTGCGTCACCGTGCTGCCCAAAAGCCTAATGTTGACTATGAGCTTAGCAAGGAGTCAGGAGTGCTAAAAGGGTCACGAAAGGTTGGTGGCAAACAAGCTGAAGGAAAATCTCAAAGCTTTTTATATGTGTATAAAGAGCAAGAGGGTAGCTAGGGAAAGGGTTGGCCCACTCAAAGCCAGGGGTGGGAATTTATGTGTGGAGCCAGAGGAAATTGGCACGGTAGTAAATTAGCACTTTGCATCAGTATTCACCAAAGAGAAGGACTTGGTGGATGATGAGACTAGGGAAGGGTGTGCAGATAGTCTGGGTCACATTGAGATGTAAAAGGAGGAGGTGTTGGGCATCTTGAAAAACATTAAGGTAGATAAGTTCCCAGGGCCGGATGGGATCTACCCCAGAATGCTGAGTGAGGCAAGGGAGTAAATTGCTGGAGCCTTGACAGAAATCTTTGGATCCTCACTGGCTACAGGTGAGGTTCCAGAGGACTGGAGAATAGAAAATGTTGTTCCTCTGTTTACGAACGGTAGCAAGGATAATCCATGAAATTACAGGCCGCTGAGCCCGATGTCAGTGGTAGGGAAATTATTGGAGAGGATTCTTCGAGACAGGATCTACTCCCATTTGGAAGCAAGGGATCTTATAAGTGAGAGGCAGCATGGTTTTGTGAAGGGAGGGTCATGTCTCACTAACTTGATAGAGCTTTTCGAGGCGGTCACAAAGATGATTTATTCACAGTAAGAAGTCTTACAACACCAGGTTAAAGTCCAACAGGTTTGTTTCAAACACGAGCTTTCGGAGCACGGCTCCTTCTTCAGGTGAATGGAAAGGCTTGTTCCAGAAATGTTTATATAGACACAGTCAGAGATGCCCGGAATGCGAGCACCTGCAGGCAATCAAATCATCAAAGATGCAGAGAGAGAGGTAACTCCAGGTTAAAGAGGTGTGAATTGTCCCAAGCCAGTTCAGTCGGTAGGCCTCTGCAAGTCCAGGCTTGTTGGTGGGGGCCGAATGTAATGCGACATGAATCCCAGATCCCGGTTGAGTCCGCATTCATGCGTGCGGAACTTAGCTATAAGTTTTTGCTCAGCAATTTTGCGTTGTCGCGTCTCCTGAAGGCCTCCTTGTAGAATGCTGACCCGGAGATCAGAGGCTGAATGTCCTTGACTGCTGAAGTGTTCCCCAACTGGAAGGGAACAGTCCTGCCTGTTGATAGTCGCACGATGCCCGTTTATTCGTTGTCGCAGTGTCTGCATGGTCTCGCCAATGTACCACGCTTCGGGACATCCTTTCCTGCAGCGTATGAGGTAGACTACATTGGTCGAGTCGCACGAGTATGCGCCGCGTACCTGGTGGGTGGTGTTTCAACCACCATCTCCACATCATGATTTATTCAGGTAGGGCAATGGATGTTGTCCATATGGACTTCAGTAAGACCTTTGACATGGGCCTCATGGCACACTGATACAGAAGGAGACGTCACATTGGATCAAAGGTGAGCTGGCAAGATGGACACAGAACTGGTTCGGTCATAGAAGACAGAGGGTAGCAGTGGAAGCGTGCTTTTCTGAGGGCTGTGACTCGTGGCATTCCACAGGGATCAGTGCTGGGGCCTTTCCTGTTTGTAGTATATATAAATGATTTGGAGGAATATGTAAATGGTATGATTAGTAATTTTGCGGACGACACAAAGGTTGGTGGAATTGCGGATAGCAATGAGGACTACAGCCGACATAGATCGGTTGGAGACTTGGGTGGAGAGATGGCAGATGGAGTTTAATTCAGAAAAATGTGAAGTCATGCATTTTGGAAGGTCTAATACAAGTGGGAAATATACAGTAAATGACAGAACCCTTAAGAGTATTAACAGGCAGGGGAATTTGGGCATACAGGTCCACAGGTCACTGAAAATGGCCAAGCAGGTGGAGAAGGCAGTCAACAAGACATACTGCTTGCTTGAGTTCATCGGCCGGGGCATTGAGTGTAAAAATTGGCAAGTCATGCTCTAGCTGTATAGAACCTTAGTTAGGCCACACTTGAAGTATAGTGTTCAATTTTGATCGCCACACTACCAGAAGGATGTGGAAGCTTTGGAGAGGGTGCAGAATAGATTTACCAGGATGTTGCCTAGTATGGAGGGCATTACCTATGAGGAGAGGTTGGATAAACTCGGTTTGTCCTCACTGGAATGATGGAGGTTGAGGGGCGACCTGATGGAAGTCTACAAAATTATGAGGGGCATGGACAGAGTGGCGAACCCAGTTTTTTCTCAGGATGGAAGAGTCAATTGCTAAGTGACATAGGCTTAAGGTACGAGGGGCAACGTTTGGAGGAGATGTGCGGGTAGGTTTTTTACACAGAGGGTAGTGGGTGCCCTGAACTCGCTGCCGCAGGAGGTGGTGGAAGCAGCGTATACTGATGTTTAAGGGGTGCCTTGACAAATAAATGAATAGGATGGGAAAAGAGGGACACGGAACTCGGAATGTGTAGAAGGTTCTAGATTAGATGGGCCGCATGGTCGGCGCGGGCTTGGAGGCTGGAGGGCCTGTGCTGTACTTTTCTTTGTTCTTTGTATGAGACCATTGTCGATTGGCATAAAAAACCTATCTGTTCACTGATGTCCTTTAGGAAGGAAATCTGCCATCCTCACCCAGTCTGGCTGTTTGTGATTCCAGATCCACGGCAATGTGGCTGACACTTAAATGCCTTCCGAAATTGCTGAACAAGTCAATTCAGTTGAAGGGCAAATCCGGATGGGCAATAAATGTGGCCAAGCCAGTAACACCCATATCCCATGAATAAATAAAAAACAAAATGGCCTTCACTTTTCCTATTTTTATCTCCTGCATAGGTGCAACATCAGTTGCTGCGGTAGCAAGCCCAGGGTTTTGCGTGGACTTCTAAATGGATGAGGAGCCCTCAGAGGGTGCGCTGTTACTTGTTATGTGCAGGTATTCGCACCTCGGTGTGTATCTTTGCTTTGAAACTGAGGAAATCACAAACTGGTGAAGGTATGACACAGACAAACATGCAGCTGCCTGAGACTGAGCAGGCCTCTGGCAGTTGGAGGAGTGCTGGAGGCGAGCCAGATGCTGAGATCTGGTCGGATGACGAACCTCTGGAGTCGCCCGTAAGGTGGCAGGTGTGGAAGGTCCAACAGGGTGTGTGGAGACTTGGCAGAGGTACCAAAGGGGTTGCACATTCAAGCATGGACTTTGAGGAGTCCATTGCAAAACACCACTCTACAGACTGGTGCCTGTCATGGAGAGGCAAACCCAGCCAATCGCTGAAGTGAAAATGGCGGTATGCACTCTGACCTGCACTCATAATCTTGTCTCTGAGCTCAGAGGCCCAGAGCCAGGGCAATATGAAAACAAGGTGCCTGCAATCACACCTAGCTTCCTGGTTGTGGTGTTATAGCCCCTTTAAGGAGTGTTTTCCTGAAAGGGTCATGTGACCCACTGGTCCAATGTGGAATGGAATTAGAGGCTTGCCTGGACGCGTTCTAGCAGGCCTGGGAATTGAGACTCTTGTTTCCTTGCTCTGTAATGTACAAAGTTATTCTGTTAATAAACCTTTGTTAGTTCACCGACCCTATTTCTAGCCTTACCTCGCCATACTACATTAGTCCCCCACTCAGGAAAGTGGGAGGGCCAAATTCATCTCACGATGGAGGGTGGGCAGCAGCTGACACCATCTGTGGGCATCTCTCAGGATGATTCTCATAGGGACAGCCTCTCCCTGAGCACAGATACATTTGAGCGCCACACCGACAGATAGGTGTCCAGCCATGATGCAGGCAACTCCCACCACACCAGGCCCTCACGACCTCAGGCAACCAGAGTACGGCCACCAAAGCCATCGCTGACAAAGGGGCATAATGGGCAGAAGCCTGTCTCTGCTGCCATGAATGGTGATCATATTCCACAGCACCCGACAACCATTCAAGAAAACTCCACAACAATCACACTTAAGGGCGCACGTGGGTGAATTAATGATTTGTAACAAATGTACGTTGGTGGGTTTCTGTGTACACAAATGATTTATTATTGGAACATGTTCCAGAAGATCATTGGGTTGTTCATTGTGTGGGAGGGTACCTGGAGTTGGATTCTAGCTATGCTGCTAACTCAATACATAATAATGTGCATCCAAACACATGACGTGGTTCGGATGTTTGAATGTGTCCCTGATGATGATCTGATTTTCTTCTTGTGAAGGTGGCCGAAGAAGGAAACACTAGCCCAGATGATGACATATTTGGATGCATTCAACGATTGGTATCTTCTCAAGGTTAGAGCCTCCCTTGTCCCATGCCCATCATGACCCTCCTTGGCAGGGACTTGCACATCTGGCTGCAGCAGTTCACCCTCCTTCTCTTCCAACTGCTCCTCAGTAACTTCATTTGAAGCCTACTTGTGACAATAAGCAATTTTCATTTTCATTTCAGAGGAATGGTTGGACGCACGCAACTCATCCTCAGGAAAGGGGTCAGCTTCCTCGAGTAGAAGGCTGTGGGGCGCACAACAAAAGACATCCATGAGGACAACTCGCAAAGCCGTGCACGAAGAGATCCTCCAGATCAGTCAAGGCACCTAAATCTAATTTTGTTTTGAGCAAACTGGTGTCATGTGCCACTTCTCAAGAGGGTGTCCTTTGTCACTCAGCTGCTTCCAATTCATCTGGTCAACAAAACATGCCTGGCACATGGGAGTGCCTGAGATTGTGAGAGTCTTGGCAGCTCCCTGGGTACCATGTGTAAACATGCAAGGCACACTACTGGTGGTCACAGACCATCTGGATGTTGCTTGTATGGTAGCCCTTTCTGTTGATAAGCTCCCCTGGCGAGCCATCAATGACGCCTTGATCCCTTTTCTAACCTACATGGCTGCAAACCGTCTGGCTCTTTCTATCTGGCTATTGTTGTCAGGTGTGAAGGAATCAATTGCTTAGCTTGATGAAACATTGCATCTGCAAAACACTAAATACAGTGGTGTGCTGCAGGCTGCATTACTCCACTCACGTCTCCAATGCCATTCTGAAATGACCCTGATACCAAGGAATTTAGTGTCACAGTGACTTTCAAGCCACAGGCATTGGGAGATGATTCACACAATTGCACGCAATCTCTGGGGCTAGCGTGTCAGAGTGGCTCGCAAAAAGTGAAGTCTCCTCAGGCACTGTCTCTCCGTGATTTGTAGATACATCATTTGGACCCTGTATACACGATTGGCAGGGTATGGCATTTGCCTGTGTCTGTGTGCCTGCGGCAGCCTGCCCTCCATAGTCCCTTGTTCCCCATCATGCTCCTCCATCTTCCCATTCACGTGGTTCCTGTCCCTGTTCAGCTGGCCTTCTCCCAGACCCCCTCCCCCTCTCCTCGCTGGAGGAGCTATCTCCCCGACAGTGCTTAGACTAAGCAGGAATGTTAGCTTATAGAGTCAACAATTTTGGCAGACGCTGGACTGAGTAATACACCTGATAACTACCAAAGGTTCATGCATGTCAAATATCTGTGAGTGAAGTGCCTATCAGCAACCTCTCCTGCAGAAGTCAGGCAGAGACCCAACTTCAGCTTTTATACTTACCCTTTCCAACATCAATGAAAATATAGAGGTCAAACAAAAGAGAAAATGCTGGAAAATCTCAGCAGGTCTGGCAGCATCTGTAGGGAGAGGAAAGAGCTAACGTTTCGTGTCCAGATGACCCCTTGTCACAAAGGGTCCTCAGGACTCGTAACGTCAGCTCTTTTCTCTCCCCACAGATGCTGCCAGCCCTGCTGAGATTTTCCAGCATTTTCTCTTTTGTTTCAGATTCCAGCATCCGCAGTAATTTGCTTTTATGAAAATATCGAAGTTCCCACTTGGTTTGTATCACTTGCACATAATGTAATGTGCTAGGAAACAGATTACTGTCAGTGGATTGGACTGTGAAGAATCTTTTTAAAAATAATTTTAGAGTACCCAATTATTTCTTTTCCAATTGAGGGGCAATTCAGCATGGCCAATCCACCTAAGCCACATCTTTGCGTTGTGGGGTTGAAACCCACGCAGACACGGGGAGGATGTGCAAACTCCACATGGACAGTGACCCAGGGTCGGGATTCTAATCCGGGTCATCAGCGCGCTGTAGTCCCAGTGATAACCACCGCACCACGTGCCGCGCCAACAATCTTTAATAGGCATTAGAAAATTCAAAATGTCAGCTGGGCTGTTGGCTTCGGAACCCTCCTGCCCACTATATTATTACCAACCAACCTGATAATGTCGGAATGCGATCCAATGTCATTGAGCCAGATATTACGCTTCCACAGAGTTACACCAGACCCATTTTGGGAATGTAGAATTCATCCCGTGGTATTCAGAAGTGGAAAATCAGTATTTCAAAAATAAGTCTTTCCAGAGAATTCAAATTCAAATCACAAAGTTAATTAAGTGAGATATCTAAATTTTCATCTGACACAGTGGATCACTCACTCGCTCAATCGTCATCTCTGTGGAATAGGATAGAGTGGAATAGAAGGAAATCAGAGCAGGTGGATTCCACAATAAACAGAAATCTCCTTTAACTCGGCTACTGCCTGGTTTACAAATGCAAAAATCTGCATCATTGTTTTCCATGCAAGTGGAACAACTTCATGGAAGTGACAATTATTTCCTTTACTATTTAAAAAAAAATGTACAATTTTCATTGTTATTTTAAGGAAATGGAACATAATGTTAGAAATCCTACATCTGCGCAGTTAGTACAACAAGGGCCCAGATCTTCTGATTAAGATTGTTAGCTCTGGGCTGGATTCACCATTTTTGAGACTAAGTGCGGAGGAACTGTGGCATTTTATGTCAACATGGTTCAGACCGTGCGCAGACCCGACTTGCCAGATAGTGCCCCCCTGGCCACGCCCCCACCAGTCCCCCCAGCCATTGTGGAAGTCCCTCCCCCGGCCAGCAGCACGGCTCCCATCCGACTGTGGCGGCGCTGGACACAGTCCGCAGCTACCACGCCGGGTTCACGACCGCTGAGACCCTGAGTCAACTGCACGGTCGGGAACTCGCCCATCGGGGGCGGAGCATCAGGGGAGGGCCTTCAGGTGACACGCTAACGCAGTCCCAATGGTGTGCAGCATGCAACGGAATGATGCCATTTTGGAGATGGCGCAGGATACAAAACCTGCATCAAATAGGTGCCACCCCTGATTTCAGCGTCAGAAGGGATTTTCCACCATCGCCAATTACGAAATCAGGTCAGGTTTCGCGTCAGCTAACGGTGAATCCCGCCCCTTATTTCCAGCCCTGTTCAGACTGAAAATGCACATTTTCCTCCCTCTGATATTTCAGGTCAGCCTTCCAGTGGAGGATTCTTCACATCTGACCCAGTGCCTGAGGCCCAACCATCTTCAGCTGCTTTATATAGTGCAGCCTCAATGGGCTAAATGGCCTCCTTCTATACTGTAGGGATTCTATGATTCTGTAATCTATGACCTTGCGTCTTTCTAAAAGTCAGATGATCGCTGATGATTGCACAACATTCAGCCCCATTTGCCACATCTCGGATACTGAAGCAGTCCATGTCCAAATGCAACAAGACCTGGACAATGTCCAGGTTTTGGGCTGATAAGCGGAAAGTTACATTAGCACCACTCACTGTCAGGCATTGACCTTCTCCAACAAGAGACCCATCTCCCCTTGACACTTAATAGCATTATCATTGCTCAATCCTCTGGTATCAACATCCTGGCGGTTAGAAACTGAAGTGGGCTAGACATATAAATAGTGTGGCTACAAGAGCAGGTCAGAGGCTAGGAATCCTCCAGTAACTGACTCATCTCCAGAATCTCCAAAGCCTGCCCGCTATCTGCAAGTCACAGGTCAGTGGTGTAACGGAATACACCCCACTTTCCTGGATGAGTTAGCTCCAACAACACGCAAAAAGCTTAATACCTTCCAGAACAAAGCTGCGTACTTGATTGGCACCCCTTCCACAAATATTCACTCTCTCCACCATCGGCAGACAGAGGCAGCCATGTGTACCATTTACACGTTGTAATGTAGCAAATCACCAAGGATCCTTAGACAGCACCTACCAAACCCACAACTACTATCATCGAGAAGGACAAGGACAACAGACACATGGGAACACCATCACCTGGAAGTTCCCCTCCAAGCCACTCACCATTCTGTCTTGGAAGTATATTGCCACCCCCTCACTGTCGCTGGCTCAAAATCCTGGAACTCCCTCCCTAACAGCACTGTGGGTGTATCTACACCTAATATACTGCAGCGGTTCAAGAAGGCAGCTCACCACCACTTTCTGAAGGAAAATGAAGGATGGGTAATCAATGCTGGCCTAGTCAGTGATGTCCACATCCCATGAATAATATTCATAAAAACCTAGGAGGGAGCAGAGCAGAGAATCCATGCGCCATTCATAGCACTAATTGCCTTGTAAGGAAAATGTTAAAATGTTCCAAACCTTCAAACATGTAGAAGGTAAGAACAACAGAAGGTAAGTGTGTAAGGTAAAGATATGGTTCCGAATCCTCATCCGCTCTGGTGGTGCACTGCAATACACCCCCAGAGTGTCGCCGGCTTTGTGGTGGTCTGATGTGTCCTCCACAACCTGGCAAAGCAGCGGAGCTACATGCTGGAGGTTGAGGGGAAGAAACGTGTCCATCTTTGAGGAGGAGGACAAAAATGAGAAGGCGCCAAACCAGGAGGGGCTGGAGGACGAGCCCCAGGAGGACCCATAGGACCAGCTGGAGGATGGAGGCAGCGGCAAGGGTCGCGCAAGCCCGGAGGGCCAGGGAGGGCCTAGTCATCACCCCACTAGGACATGGCCTCCTCCGTCATTTCCCCTCTCCCCGAAGCCCCACTCTCCCACCCTCCTGCCCCCATCTCTCATCCTTCACCCACCCCCACACCTTTCCCCAACTCCCCAGGGTTATGGCACTGTTGCAGCACTGTCAGCGGGTCACTGTCAAGGGCAGGGGGGGTGATGATAACCCCCTGGGAGCTGAGCATCAGTGCCCCTTATTTCATGCCATAGTCTGATCCCTGCCTGTCTGCTAGGTGCTCGCTTACACCCATCACCTGCATATGGTGTGCTGGGGGGTATATGGAGGGGGAGGTGGTGCTGCTGGAACGGGGGTGGTGAGGAGGGTGGGGGGGGGGGAGGTGTAGGGGCGAAGGGAAGAGGCATCCAGCACCTCCATGTTCGGGAAGATGGGCAGCAGGGTAGCATGGTGGTTAGCATAAATGCTTCACAGCTCCAGGGTCCCAGGTTCGATTCCCGGCTGGGTCACTGTCTGTGTGGAGTCTGCACGTCCTCCCCCTGTGTGCGTGGGTTTCTTCCGGGTGCTCCGGTTTCCTCCCACAGTCCAAAGATGTGCGGGTTAGGTGGATTGGCCATGCTAAATTGCCTGTAGTGTCCTAATTAAAGTAAGGTTAAGGGGGGGGTTGTTGGGTTACGGGTATAGGGTGGATATGTTGACTTGAGTAGGGTGATCATGGTTCTGCACAACATTGAGGGCCGAAGGGCCTGTTCTGTGCTGTACTGTTCTATGTTCTATGTTCTATGGGGCATGGGATTGGGTGCTTGACCCACATTGTCGAAGGAAGTGCCAGAGGTTGAGGTCAGCAACTTTTATGAATTAACAAATGTGTCCCCAACATCCCCATCCTCCCCTGGTGCCATCCTCCCTTTCCCAAACCCCCAGACCCTCTCCCCCAGATGATTCGCCCAAACCAGCAAGGTTTTCTGGGCTTCTCACCTGATGTGGCGGTCAAATAACTTTGGTGAAGATCCCCACTGTCTGTCAGGAGTCGCCGTTCGTCAAACTAGGCCCGTTTTATACCAGGTCCCTGTTGGAGGTCAGCTCATGAAGCGTCACCTTAATCACCTTGGTGCCTTGCAGTTTTCCGCTCCAGAGGCTCCTCAGGGGAATTCCATCCCGGTCCTACTGGTTACTTCGGTTCCAAAGTCGGCCCACCCAAGTATGTTGAATTCTTCTCGCGATGTCAAAATGCCTGATGTCTGTTCGTCTGATTCCAATATGGAGACACAGACCTCTGGGGTCTGTAACTCGGAACGTCATTATTTGGGCACCTTTGGAGGGTTCTCCACCCAGACGGTCAAGCCACAAGTGTTGTTCTGCAGCTCGTTGTACACCAGCTGATCTAGTCCCACCGCCAGGACTGAGGCCAAAGTGTATGCATCACCCACAGCCCGCCGGTTTCTTCTGCTCCTTACTCGTTGTCAGCGTTTTTAACTTCTTCGAGTGCTCCTCGTCTTCATTGTTCCTGTGTGGCACGAGGAGTAGCAGCTCCCCCGCTAACTAGCGGCTGTTGACTATGTGTATATAAGGTCGGCCATTTAGGAACCGACCGACAGAGAGGACGCGGTGAGGTTCAACCGGGCCACTTTGTAAATAGCACGTATTATAAATAAACGTCTTGTTTGTTTTATTAAACACATCACCCAGAAAATGGTCAGTCTCTCACTAGCTGGGAACCAGAAGATCTGGATGAATAATATTGTTTCTTACAGACTTGGTTAAATCAAAATGAGCAACGAGCGCTTGAGGCCCTTGTCTGTGCTGCCATGGTACGGCATCAGAAAAATAAACATAATTCTAGTTGTCAGCTTAAATGTGCATGACATTTGCTGACAGAATCCTGATGCCATAGTTCACAAAGACTCACCTGAGGAAGGAGCTACTTTGGAGGCGGGAAAGGTGGGAAAATGTCATAGGAAGGCATTGGGGGACATGCCAGTGGTCCTTCCATTGTAATGGGATAGGTGACAGATATGTTGCCCACTAGGAGACCAATTGAACCAGTTAAGGGCCTCTTCCAGCCTCTGTGGGCCATTTTCCCAAATTAGGGGATGGCAGCTGGCATCACTTGAGGACACCATCCAGGGAAATCGGCTAGCTTTCCAGTGGGCTCCTAAGGAGTGGTATACAACGTGGTGGGGAGCTGCTTCGTGGCACTTCAAGGCTTATGAAGGGATCCAGACTCACAATATCCGTCCCCATGGCAATAGTAGGCCTGTGTCGAATTAACCCTCCCCCCACCCCTACCACTCCACTGGTTGCCGTAGCCAGCCTGCCTTGTCCCAGTTTCCCCCAATCCCACTTATCCTCCCTTTGAGAATGCCTCGGCCATTGCAGGATCCTCTCCCTGCAGCTGCAGCCTCAGTAATGGCCACCTCTAGCAATGGCTCTGTGATGGTATGCATAAAGCAAGTTTGTACATAATGTTATGCACAGCCTCCGACCACTAGGTGGCAATGTAAACCCACCACATCACCCTGTAGTCTGGGAGTTGGGAGTACATCGTGCTGGAGGACAGATGTATTTTGCAGCAGTTCCACAGTAGTTAATTAGTGTCAGTAGTTTATTATTTTATTCATCCTTGTTATCTCATCACACAGTTGTTCTACAATAAATTATTCAAAGTACTTGTTCTGTAGCTCATCATTCCCTTTGGCCAGTCTACAGAACATGAGTCTCTGTCTAGATTGTGGAGCTGCTGATCCACTGATTAGACTGGCAGCTCTTGGGAGGCATGTCGCTACCCTTAATATGTTATATGCATGTATATTGCACATGGATGGCAGCCCAGGTGGCAGCCACTTAATTGGCCACCAATATGCCTCCCTGGATCCCGTTGCGAGCTGAAGGGATTCACCTTCTACTTTCAGCCACAATAGAAAGATTCAGCCTCAGGGTAAATTACTGACCTGCCAGAGTTAATCTCCCAACACTGCCGGGAACGTAAATGGAGTGGCACAGTGGCTCAATGGTTAGCATTGCTATCTGGGAATTTGGAGTAGGTCATGCTGGAGGATAGATGTTTGATTTGATTTGATCTGATTCGATTTATTGTCACTGTACCGAAGTACAGTGAAAAGTATTTTTCTGCAGCCGAGGGAAAGTACACAGTACGTGCATAGTAGACAAAGCGAATAATCAACAGAGAACATTAACAAATTGTACATTGACAAACAGTGATTGGTTACAGTGCGGAACAAGGGGCCAAACAAAGCAAATACATGAGCAAGAGCAGCATTGGACGTCGGGAATAGTGTTCTTACAGGGAACAGATCAGTCCGAGGGAGAGTCGTTGAGGAGTCTTGTAGCTGTGGGGAAGAAGCTGTTCCTATGTATTTTGCAGTAGTCAAGGACCCCGGGTTGATACCCAACTTGGGTGACTGTCTGTGTGGAGTTTGCACATTCACCCTGTGTCTGCTTGGGTTTCCTTCGGGTGCTCCGGTTTCCTCCCACGGCCCAAAGATGTGCAGGTGATGTGGACTGGCCATGCTAAATTGCCCCTTCATGTCGAAAGATGAGCAGGTTAGGTGGATTGGCCATGATCAATGCACGTTACGGGGATAGGACCGGGGAGTGGGTCTCGGTAGAATGTTCTTTAAGAATGTTGCTGCAGACTCGATGGGCAAAATGGCCTCCATCTACACTGTAGAGATTGTATGAATTCGAAATGTAGGGGCCTGAAGAAGCAATCAGGGAATCCTTTGAATATTTGTACAATCTATTAGCTGCCAAAAATCACTAAATATTGCAGTGTTGAGGAGTTAGAAAGGAGCTCTTTGCAAACTGAGAGACAGATGTGAGCAGAGCTTTCCTCCCACACTTGGAAATGTAAATGTTTGGTGAGCAGAGGAGGCTGCACATTCTTCAAACACTTCGCTTAAATGGAAGAAGGTTCTGTTTAAAAAAGAAGTGTCACGAGGTCCAATCACTTCTTTGCAAATCAAAAGTGAAATGAGACTGCCAACTTCAGGAAATCTCATTTCATGTTGCTCTTGAGTTGGATTAATTTACAACTTGCAGCATTAATGATCACAAGGGCCTGCTTTAGGCGTTCCAAGCAACAAAGGTGTGCCGCACTTTAACTGGGAGAGTTTGATCGCAACGCTCAATGTGGAATCAGCAAATGTCCCAGCCCTGATATTTGTCATCTTGATGAATGTAAAATTAATTGAAAATCAATGCTCCACAATAATGACGCAATCTGTATAATTTTATTAAAATGATACAACCATATAAATTAAACATCTATCAATTGTAGAACATTTGTTGCAAAAGCTCTTGAAATTATCACTCCCAGCTGAGCATCATAGTTTGTCCCTACTGAAAATCTTTGGGGGCAAAATTTAATCTCCCGCCCAAATACAGCCTGGGGATCTCAATGTGCCATTTTTTTCCCCTTCCATTGCAAGCAGCGCGCGAATGTCCTCCTGCCTGATAATTTAGATTTAAGTTTAGTGTACTGTACAACATGAAATGTCCTGCTGAGCGACCACCTGCCTCGCAGCGAGCACACGCAGTGCAAGGCTTGGCACCGCCAAGTTGGCATGTAAAACCCGTCTGCACCTATTCAAGAAGAAGTGCATTCTGTCTGAAGCAGGAGCTGGAAGTACCCGTGGACAGAGGTCTGACCTGTAAGACCTACTAATAATGCCACTGTGGGGCCAGGAGACCCCCTAGGTAACTGTTTTCTCTTTTAAAAAAATTTCCGGGTAAGAAGTCTTACAACACCAGGTTAAAGTCCAACAGGTTTGTTTCAAACACAAGCTTTCGGAGCACTGCTCCTTCCTCAGGTGAATGGAGAGGTATGCTCCAGAAACATTTATATAGACATTTCTGGAACATACCTTTCCATTCACCTGAGGAAGGAGCAGTGCTCCGAAAGCTTGTGTTTGAAACAAACCTGTTGGACTTTAACCTGGTGTTGTAAGACTTCTTACTGTGCTCACCCCAGTCCAACGCCGGCATCTCCACATCATAAAATCTTTCCAATTAAGGTTCAATTTGGCATGACCAATCCACCTACCCAGCACATCTTTTGGGTTGTGCCGGGCAGCAGGGTGGCGCAGTGGGTTAGCGCTGCTGCCTCATGGCGTTGAGGTCCCACGTTCGATCCCGGCTCTGGGTCACTGTCCGTGTGGAGTTTGCACATTCTCACCATGTTTGCGTGGGTTTCGCCTCCACAACCCAAAGATGTGCAGGCTAGGTGGATTGGCCATGCTAAATTGCCCCTTAATTGGAAAAAAATGAATTGGGTACTCTAAATTTATATAAAAAAAGATAAATAAATCTTTTGGGTTGTGGGGGTGAGATCCATGCAGACACGGGGAGAATGAGCAAACTCCACATGGACAGTAACCTGGCCCCTCTAGGTAATGCTGATATGGCAATTGGAGGAGACAGCTATCATTGTTAATGCAAGAACAGCATCTGTGAATACTTTGTGCAGTGCTGCAAGAAGTTTACTGACCGCACACGAGTGATCAAGGTCAGTGGATTCATTTCCAAACATCATTTCTTTTAACTGAACGATTTGGCTCACAAAGTGTTTCTTCACCAGCCTCCTCATCGTTCATTCTACCAAAAGTCACTGCCAATCAGGACTCGCGTTTATAGTTTCACCTCACCTTCACTCACTGATCACAGTGGCAAGTCTCACACTCATATCTCAAACTTTGCACACACTCCCTGCCATTTAACCACAACAGGTACATCAGCCAAACAGGCAGAAAGCCATGCTTACTGACACAATTTCCATTGTCTTGGAGGACAAGGTGGCAAGTCAACAAAGAAGCATTGTCCTCATGATTCTCCCCTTCCCCTCACCACCAGCCAACAGTTATGCCTTTCTGCTTTCTGATATCCAGAGACTGCATCTGGGCAGGCAATGGTGGAAGAATAAATTGCATAAGAGTAGGAAGACAATGATGAAGAAGAAACAGCGTCACTCACTCTCAAACTCTCAGCCCCCAGCTGTCACTGCGCATTCTTTAGAGGATTACTCAGAGTCCAGGACACTGCGTGTGGTAAGACAGTGGAGATAGTGGGCTGTAGTCAAGTGTGGCACAGGTATTCACTCGCCGAAAGGCGTGGTTGTACATGGGTATGACAAGGGCGTATCTCAAATGAGTACTTTGATGGAGTAGCTGACAGAAGGTTGATGGTCTTGCTATAGAATAGCTTGGGATATTAGCAGGCCTTCCAGAAAGCCTGCCTCAATGCCAAGAAGCATGGGAGGTTTCTTCACCAATAGGATTTTGCATTGAATTTATTGTCCATCCCTTCCAGTGCAGAAGAGGTGGTCAACTCCATGGAAAAACTTGTAGACTTGTCCTTGATGCAGCTTCTGCTGCACTACAAGTAAAGTCATCCGATTTGTGGAAGTTCAGACTGCTCTTCTGGATGCAGGTACTAATTGCCAAAGCCATTTACAGAAGAGTTTCCCAGAGTCATCATTCCTCCCAACACGTTAGGATCGCAGAGGCCCTGTCTCTGGGGTGTGACAGCAACTCGATGGGGCACAAACCTGCTGTCCTCTGTCAGGATGGCAGCATTTGCACTGTCACCATTGCCAGCCCACCAGTTACCTGTTAGTCAGCTAGCCCAGTCTGCTGCCACTCATGTTGAGGAGATGCAGTCCAAAGGCCGGTCTTCGAGGGCCAGAATTGTGTGAGGTCGGCCAGCACGGCCATCCACAGTCCCCTCGATTGAATGTCAGTAGTCTTCCATGAACCATGCCTCCAACATGGAGGAACATATGACCTTTAGGATTCCATGTGACTACATTATACATAGATACTTACTGAAGTCACCTGCTGACCTCGCAATCTCCGCAGACTTGGTCTGGTTCCTCCCCTGCCAGCTGGGCTGCCCGTTCCTCAAAGTCAGTGAGGTTCCTGAGGTCAGGCCAGCCCCCTCTCATCTTATCTGTCTCCTGTGAACTAAACCAGGCATGAGATGAGGTGCTGAGATGATCGTCCCGATAATGAAAACATTTAAATGGAAAAATCAAAAGATGGGTCTTGAAGATTTCAAGTGATGGAACTGTGACTATTTTCTTTGGCAGCTTGTCCCATTGTGGGATAACAGAACTATAGAGTTCCTACAGTGCAGAAAGAGGCCATTCAGCCCATCGAGTCTGCATCAACTTTCTGAAAGAACACCCTACCTAGACCCACATCCCGTCCTATCCCGTAACCACACCTAACCTGCATATCGCTGGTCACTAAGGGGCATTTTTATCATGGTCAATCCACCGAACCGGCACATCTTTGGACTGTGGGAGGAAACAGCAGCACCAGGAGGAAACGCACGCAGACACGGGGAGAACGTGCAAAGTCCACATGGCCAGTGACCCGAGGCCGGAATTGAACACGGGCCCCTGGCGCTGTGAAGCAACAATGCAACCACTGTGCCACCCACAACCACTAAGGGGCTGTTTAGCACAGGGCTAAATCGCTGGCTTTGAAAGCAGAACAAGGCAGGCCAGCAGCACGGTTCAATTCCCGCAACAGCCTCCCCAAACAGGCGCCGGAATGTGGCGACTAGGGGCTTTTCACAGTAACTTCATTTAAAGTCTACTTGTGACAATAAGTGATTTTCATTTCATTGCTGCATAAAAAGGCTTCCTCATGCTTTCATTGCTTCCTTTACCAATCACCTTAAATCATTGTCCTCTGATTCTTGATCCTTCTGCCATGGAGAGCACTTTCTCCCTGCATGTATTCTGTCCAGACCCATCATGATTTTAAAAACTCCTATCAATTCCACCATCCAGACTTAATGGAGTGTTCTTCTTGCAGCATGATTAGCTTTGTGATCATTATTTTCTCATATAAACTTCACGCTGAATGAAAAATTGGAAGGGCATCTTCTGCAGCCTCGTGATAGTCAACATGTACTTTAATCACTCTCAGTGGCCAAGGGAGACCAAGCTCTCCGATGGTTGAACCATTAACTTCAATTCATTAATTTTGCTTACTTTTACAAATGGGTTACACCTGGTGTTAAAATTGCTGAGTTATAAGAAAAATTCATTTTCTTTCAGGTCCACCATCATTTTGCAACACAGACTTACAATCAAGTTTGTATCGCATTTCCTTCCAACTGGCTTTTTTTCTGCAAATTAGCTGCAAACGTGGAAACTCCCAGATACCAACCAAAATATGCAAGACTAACGTGGTTAGATTTTTTACACGTTTTGTTGACTATTCTAAGGAATAATTTTAAAATCAAGAAACCAGAGACTATCCTAGAGCCAGCACACTATCAGTCCAATTATCAACGTGGGTCAGATTGTTCCCTTTGAAATAGTGACACCAATGTTGAAATTATTAAGACATTCACTGACAATGTCACCATCTGAGCGGATCATCGAAAAACGAACAATCATTTTTACGGAATTGATAGAGGCATGTGACAAATTTGCTTGCTGTCATCCAGTCCATTCCATCCATTTTTAAAATTATTTTGGAGGGTGAAATTTAAAGACTGTTATCCATGTGGGAGGAATGAAAATCAACAATACGTGGTATGCAGATAGTGCCGTACTCTTTGCTAAGTTCAACAACACACACTCAGCTTCATCGCAGGTTCTGGATAATTTCACTGACCAAATTTAGCATTTGGATTATGGTTGAACGCACAGAAAATAACGAAACAGACAGTAAGGAAAGTGCATAAGAAATTCAGCATCAAAATAAGTTAAACTCAACTAAAATAAGTCAAAGCCTCAATTAACCCAGGAATTTCATCAAAGCATTAAGAATAGTTCATCTTGGAATCTGAAGTAAATTTAGAATGACGAACATTGCTTTGTTTTGGCTGAGATGTTCTTTAATATGGGACAAAACAATCTTATATTAAGATTGTGTTCTTTATGCCTTTGAATGTAATGATAAGTAATGTCTCCCCTAAATTATTTTTAGTTGCGCACTGTTTGTTAGAATGTACAGACCAGATATTTTAACCTTCATAGTGGGGAAACATTTATATGTGATTCCACACCCACAGCACTTTGGGTTAACCCTTAACTTCCCTCTGACAATGCCTGGGAAGCCACCCAATTCAAGGGCAATTAGGGATGGGCAATAAATGTTGGCCCAGCCAGCGATGCCCACATCCCATGACTGAATTAAAAAACAGAATAGATCCAGATATGAGGGACTTTGGTTACATGAATCAATTGGAGAAGATAGCGTTGGTCTCCTTAGAAAAAAGAAGATTGAGAAGGTCTGATAGATATTCACAATCATGAGGGGCCGGGTTAGAGTAAATGCAGAGAAATTGCTCCCATTGGCAGAAAGACTGAGACGTAGAGGGCACCGATTAAAGGTGAATAATTGAAGAAGCAATTGCGTCAAAACATTTTTTGCATTGAGTTACTAGGATCTGGAATGCACTACCTGTGAGTATGGTGGAAGCATATTCAATTATGGCTTCTAAAAGGAATTGGATAAGCGCTCGAGGGGAAGAACCTTGCAGAGTAAAAGGGGAATGGATGGATGGATTGAACTAACTGAGTTGTTGTTGCAGAGATCCAGAAACCTCCTTCTGCGTGGCAACCTTTCTTTTTACATAACCGCGCAGACGTGGTATCTTATGATCTCTGTAAGCTGAGTGTGCAGCTATGGGGATAACTTGTGAGTGACCAGCATGGTACCTTCTGGGTTGCTGCATAGATGCATACTTAGCTTACAGAGACCATCGCTCCCTCCAGAGAATTGCAGAGATAGTTGGAAGGGACCTCATTGACAGGAATACATGGTGAGCAGATGACAACTTGAAACCCAAGTACTGACCCACCCTTGGTTGCTTCATTGCCCAAGGCACTCTCGTCACCAGCCATGTCCTTCTCATCCAACCTCCCTTTTATTAAAAAGGGTTTGGAAACATTCCTGGTGGGCCGAAAAAGGAAAAGCAATCCGGCCACCATCACACTCTCTGCAACTTTTACTTCACGCTCAAGAGCAGGTTGGGGGTGAGGTGCGATTTTCGAAGGGGTACAAGGCAGGATCATACCATTATCCCGAATGTTCTTGGTGACTCCGGTTACAATAGGTCCTGTCATAGACATCTCTATGACGTGGATCAATGTCTCCTCTGGAAGTCTCAGGGGATGCAGGTATGCCTGTGCCCTCTGGTTATGAACTGCTCCGTATTGTTATGCGTCACCTTGTTCTGCAAAAGAGAAGGACAAATATTTGCAACAGCATTTGGGTGATGTGCCTGCCATGAATGAAGAGCTGAAGGTATGTAGAAGAATTGAGAGGTTGGTGAAGGGCTGATAGCATTAGAAGCTGCAGTGGGCGGGGATGGGGGGGAGTGGAGCATCTCTGACCATTAGGCCTCAGTCCAGATTGTGAAAGAGTATGCGAATGGGTATGTGATGTGCGTGTAAAACATTGTGCAGCATGAAGGAGGTGGTGAGACGAATAGGATTTCATTTAATTTAAAAAGCATTCACTGACCTTGATCACCTATGTGAGGTCACTGAACTTCATGTGGTACTACTGCCACATCCTCATGACCAGACTCCGGGAGTTGACCTTCCTCACCAACTGCCCCAGTCCCTTCTCAAAGTTTGCCCTGAGAGCGTGCTAGCCCTCTGCAGTAATGTTCCTTTTCTCCGCCTTTTTTACACCTGCTGTACTAATGCTGGAAACTCTGGGAGCCCTCTCTCCAGACTGTTGTTCCATTTAGGTTGGCCATTCTTCCAGCCAACTCTTGTTTGGTCATCAGCAATTTTCTTTTAATGTGCGCAACTCGCCTTTACGAGGGGCAGGTTGGCTGAAAGGCATTCTAACCATGCATGCAGCAGGGCCTCCTGTTATAGAACATAGAACATAGAACAGTACAGCACAGAACAGGCCCTTCGGCCCTCGATGTTGTGCCGAGCAATGATCAGCCTACTCAAACCCACGTATCCACCCTATACCGTAACCCAACAACCCCCCCCCCCCCCCCCCTCCTTAACCTTACTTTTTAGGACACTACGGGCAATTTAGCATGGCCAATCCACCTAACCCGCACATCTTTGGACTGTTGTTACTGGATTGCACATTGCAATCACTTAAGACGGCCACACGTTTGCCTCAATGGGGGAGGAGTAATTGTGAATTGCCACCCTCACATAGATAGGGACAGTCAATTTTTAGCCCAACCTGCTTAAATATACGGCAGGGAAGAATTAGATGAATAATTATGCTTTCTTCTTTTTTATAAATTTAGAGTACCCAATTCATTTTTTCCAATTAAGGGGCATTTTGTCATGGTCAATCCACCTACCCTGCACATCTTTGGGTTGTGGGGGCGGAACCCACGCAAACACGGGGAGAATGTGCAAACTCCACACGAACAGTGACCCAGAGCCGGGATCGAACCTGGGACCTTGGCGCCGTGAGACAGCAGTGCTGCCCTATAATTATGCTTTCTGACGATGGTGACCATTAGTAATCAATATAATGTTTTTTGATGTTATTCAGCCAACAGTTCTCATTCTAACCATGTTACATATCAAATATTTTACTTGGTTCAGACACTTGATCATTATTTTCCCCCAGAGGCATGGTGGCTCGGCTTTTTCCTCTGCTCTTTCCCTCACTATACAGGGAAAGGCAGATGTCACCTGGAGGACTTTCAGTGCAACCCTCTTTTATTAGTGTGACCCCGTGGGGGACAACCATCTATTCTGCTTGCTCATCTCAGTTCGTCACCACTGTTGCCATAGCAATAATCTGAAACGGAGCAACTGCAGTAATTATGACAACAAGTCCACTTTTAACACTTTTAAACTCTCGCCGAAGAATAACTTTGCGCAAATTATTAATACCTGGGTCTACATAACAAAGAAATACATAGCATGTACAGCACAGAGACAGATCATTCGGCCCAACTGCTTTATACTATTTACTTTGAATGCTCCCTAAATATTTTGGCCTGTTATCATGTTACTTCCTTAAATTTGCGATCATTTTTAGTGAGATATAAAAGTGTCAAGGATTCATTTCCCGCTATTGTTACAAACTTTCCAAAAATTATTATCTTTGGCACGTGCAAACTACTAAATATCTATGATATAAAAAAATGAATGTCAAAGTCACATTTGGAAAATGATGCATGATATTTATGATTCCCTTAAATTTGCTAAGCTGAGAGGCTGTGATTGATAAGCTGCACTCAAACTTAAATGCATTTTCATATAAATATTTGTACAGAGAAAATCTACACGGGAGCGAGTAACCGTAGTGGCGGAGTATTATAAATATTCATTTGGTTTTATAAATTTGCAGCCATTTCAGTAACATCTATTCAACTTTATTTATGGAATTCTGAATCTTAAAATGCAAGGCCTTGTCAAAACAGCTTTCTCACTTATGGTGTGAATCAGGGAGCGCTGGAGGCAGCTGAATATATTCAGAATTCTTTTGTGCTGCGTGTTGCGTTCTGAGTGTAATTGAATGGACTGTACTAAAAAAGGTCTCCCTTAATTATTAAATTAAATTGAAGCTTTTATAATTGTCCACATCAGCTATCCTGTTGTTCCACATGAGTCTTTAATCATAGCAGGATCACAGGATGCAGAAAATAGAGAGAAATAATAAATAACCGAGCGGACGCTTCCCCTTGTTGGTCATTCTAGAACGGGAGGTAACAGTTTTAGGCTAAGGGATGGCAGCTTAAAAATAGAAATGAGGAGGAATTGCTTCACTCAAAGGGTTGTGAATCTGTGCAATTCTGTACCCGAGAGTGCACTGGATGCCGAAACACTAAACAAATTGAAGGAGAAGATAGATAGTGTAATAACTTTGGCTCTACAGCTAGATATGAAGCAAATAACATTTATTTACAACATACTATCTTACCGAGGGCGTGTTCTAACCAAACTTGTTTTAAGTGTCTAAGTGCGGTGGCGAGCAGGAATTGCCGGGAGTTTCCTGACTGCCAACTAGGCGAGGCTGTCACCGGTGTCTCACGTTAATTGCTCCACTTAACAAAGTCCCACAGGTTTCACGGCACAAGTGACTATCACACCAGCTGATTCGCCGGGACCGTGCTTGCCAGCCCCCCCCCCCCCCCCCCCCCCCCCCCGCTAACGAGGGGGTGCAGCACTTAAACCGATCCCGCAGAGCAAACACCTCACAGCACGCAGCTATTCCACCAAGGACACCAGCTCCAAGATTCGGAGGTGCCGACCTGACCAGATTGTTGGGCGCGGTGGAGTCGGGCTGGGACGACCTGTTCCCCCCCCCCCCCCCCCCCCCCGCCCCCCGCCCCCCCCCCCCCCGGGCGCTCGGTGGGTCAGCCGCTGGGCAGCCAATGCCGCCTGGGAAGAAATGGCAGCGGCTGGCAGCGTGGGGAGCATGACCAGGAGGTCCGCCACACAGTCCCGCAAAAAGCTAAATGACCTCCACCAGCCCACATGGACGACTTGTGATCAACCGTACATTACGTACATGAAAAGCAAGAGGGTAGCCAGGGAAAGGGTTGGCCCGCTGAAGGATAGGCAAGGGAATCTATGTGTGGAGCCAGAGGAAATGGGTGAAGTACTAAATGAATACTTTGCATTAGTATTCACCAAAGAGAAGGAATTGGTAGATGTTGAGTCTGGAGAAGGGTGTGTAGATAGCTTGGGTCACATTGAGATCCAAAAAGACGAGGTGTTGGGCGTCTTGAAAAATATTAAGGTAGATAAGCCCCCAGAGCCTGATGGGATCTACCCCAGAATACTGAAGGAGGCTAGAGAGGAAATTGCTGAGGCCTTGACGGAAATCTTCGGATCCTCACTGTCTTCAGGTGATGTTTCGGAGGACTAGAGAATAACCAATGTTGTTCCTTTATTTAAGAAGGGTAACAGGGATAATCCAGGGAACTACAGGTCGGTGAGCCTTAAATCAGTGATAGGGAAATTACTGGAGAGAATTCTTCGAGACAGGATCTACTCCCATTTGGAAGCAAATGGACGTATTAGTGAAAGGCAGCATGGTTTTGTGAAGGGGAGGTCATGCCTCACTAACTTGATAGTGTTTTTCAAAGAGGTCACAAAGATGATTGATGCAGGTAGGGCAGTGGATGTTGTCTATATGGACTTCAGTAAGGCCTTTGACAAGGTCCCTCATGGTAAACTGGTACCAAAGGTGAAGTCACACGGGATCAGTGGTGAGCTGGCAAGATGGATACAGAACTGGCGAAGTCATAGAAGGCAGAGAGTAGCAATGGAAGGGTGCTTTTCTGATTGGAGAGCTGTGACTCGAAGAATTCTCTCCAGTAATTTCCCTACCACTGGCGTAAGGCTCACCCCCCCCCCCCCCCCCCTCCCTTTGTAAGACCCTTTGTAAGGTCCTGACTTGGCTACAAAAACTCCTGGGACCCAGCTTGGTCCGCTTCTGATATTTCTGACATACTGATTCATCTATTGCAAATGACTTTGCTGCTTAGCCAGAATCGTGGTTTGCCTTCTGACTGCTCTCCCTGGCAAATTCAGGAACACCAGACTTAGTTTGGTTCTAAGATGCCAGCCTATCAACAATTCTGCAGGTTGCATTCCTGATGCAGCAATTGTCCGGCATCCAAGGAGAAACAGACAGGCATTCTGGTTTCCAGAGACGCACCTGACTGCTGTTTAAGACCCGCCTTGAAGCTTTGAACTGATTATTCAGCCAGTCCATTGGATGCTGGATGGTATGGCACAGCCTGAATATGCTTTATACCATTTGTCGAGGTGAAATTCTGAAATTCAGCACTCGTGAAGGCTGTTCCCTTATCCACGTATCTCATAAGATGCAAAACACTGATGTAATTTTTCAACTGTGGCATGTGACACAGGTGGCGCAGAGGTTAGCACTGCTGCCTCACAGCACTGAGGACCCGGGTTCGATCCCGGCCCCGGATCACTGTCCATGTGGAGTTTGCACATTCTCCCCGTGTCTCCATGGGTCTCACTCCCACCACCCAAACATATGCAGGGTAGGTGGATTGGCCACGCTAAATTGCCCCTTAATTGGAAGAAATAGAATTGGGTACTCAAAATCTATCACAAGGAACTGTGGCATGTGATGTCGTAGACTTCATGTTGGACACTTCCATCCACTTCGAATGGGCATCGATCAGGAGCAAAAACACAATGCCCAAAAATGGCCCCACATAATCATGTGGACATGCACCCATGACCGACCAGGCCATTCCCAAGGGTGAAGCGGGCAGCTCCTGTTGCAACTGGCACTGATTGCAATGTTTCACTAACCTCGCATTGTCAGCATCTATGCCAGGCCACTGAGTAGAACTCCTGGCAAGCATCTGCATTTTTGACAAACCTGGATGGGCACTATGTAATTCAGCCTTCCTGGTACAGGGACAACTACTCTTGCACCTTAAAGTATGATGCTGTCTTTACAACTTAATTCATCTACCCGAATACAATATGGCTTCCTCTCTTCAAACACTGACTGTTCCTTTGTTCCAACCTGTTAATATTCTGTGCTTCACTTTTGACAATAACAAGTGTTTGCTGTTCCAAAACTTGATTTGCTGCACTGAAACTGGTAACATTCCAAGAAGTTTAGCACCACCACCAATTTCCCGTGGTACTGCCCCCCCCCCCCCCCCCCCCCCCCCTCGCCCCACCTCCCGTGCTGCACGCTCAGGCAATGGGAGGCGATTCAGAGCCTCCCCATTAGCTATCTGTGTTCTAGGCCGGTGTTGGATATATACTCGGATGCTGAAAAGAATATGCCCAATGCTTTCTGATGTGATTGGCGGATTAGCCCTGTCTTCATTAAAAAGACCCAGAAGTGGTTTGTAGTCCCTTACAATGGTAAAATGCCTTCCGTATACATACTGGTGGAACCTCTTCACTCCATACATGACAGCCGACCCTTCTTTCTCAATCTGAGAATAACCTTTTTCAGCCTCAGAGAGGGTTCTGGAGACATATCCCTTAGATCTTTCAGACCAATCATCCATCATATGAGAAAAAAAATGCCATCACCACCAGAAGGAGAGGTGACACAAAATAGCACCAATTTTCTAGATGGGTCAATAAACAAGATGAATGCAGTAAATGCTTTACCTTGTTGAAAGATTCTCTCTGAGATGACCTTCAAAACCAATACTGGTGCTTCTTTAGTAACACATGTTGGGGGGCCAATAATGTCGACAAATTCAGCAGAAAATGTCCATAATAATTCACCATTCCAAAGAAAGACTTAAGCTCAGATGTGTTTCTGGGGGCTGGTGCCTCAATTATTGCTCTAACCTTGGCCGGGATTCTCCCCTACCCGGCGGGGCGGGGGTCCCGGCATGTTGGAGTGGCATGAACCACTCCGGCATCGGGACGCCCCAAAGGTGCGGAAGCCTCCTTTGCCTCCGCACCTTTAGGGGCCAAGCCCTCACATTGAGGGGCTAGGCCCGCGCCGGAGTGGTTCCCACTCCACCGGCTGGCATGAACGGCCTTTGGCGCCACGCCAGCCGGGGCCGAAAGGACTTCGCCGGCCGGCGAAAGTCTGCGCATGCACCGGAGCGTCAGCGGCTGTTGACGTCATACCGGCGCATGCGCAGGGGAGGGGGTCTATTTCGCCTCCGCCATGGTGAAGACTATGGCAAAGGCAGAAGAAAAAGAGTGCCCCCATGGCACAGGCCTGCCCGCCGATCGGTGGGCCCCGATCGCGGGCCAGGCCACCGTGGGGGCACCCCTCCCGGGGTCAGATCGCCCAGTGCCCCCCCCCCCCCCAGTACCCCGGCACCCGCCCGCGCCGCCAATCCCGCCGGTAAGAAATGAAATGAAATGAAAATCGCTTATTGTCATGAGTAGGCTTCAATGAAGTTACTGTGAAAAGCCCCTAGTCGCCACATTGAGAGGTGGTTTCATCCACGTCGGCGGGAGAGGCTAGTCAGCGGCGGGACTTCGGCCCATCGTGGGCCGGAGAATCGCCGCGGGGGGCCCGCCAACCGGCGCGGCGTGGTTCCCGCCCCTGCTGAATCTTGGGGGGCGGAGAATTCGGGACACGGCGGGGGCGGGATTGACGCCGGCCCCAGGCGATTCTCCGACCTGGCGGGGGGGGGGGGGGGTCGGAGAATCCCGACCATGGTCTTCAATGGGTGCAACCCATGTGCATCAACCCAGTGACTCAGCTAAACCATTTCATTGGCCTGAAAAGTACATTTCTCCTTCTTGAGGCAAACTCCAGCTTCTTGACATATTTCCAGCACCTCTCCCAAGTTAGCCAGGTGATCGGCTTCCATCGATCCTGTTATCAATACATCATCCAGGTGTACTATTACACATGGCAATTCTTGCAACAAACTTTCCATCGTACTCTGGCATATGGCTCAAGCTGATGACATGCCGAAAGGCAAGCGCATATACTGAAACAAACTCTTGTGTGTGTTAATTATAACATAACTTAGGGAAGCATCGTCCAACTCAAGCTGCTGATAAGCATTGTTCATGTCCAACTTTGTCTAAGATTGACCTCCAGCCAGTTTTGCAAACAAATTAATTGGGGTACTTGTTTAGCTTGGCAGCCTGATCCGCTGTCAATTTGTAATCCCCATGGATGCATACAGTCTTGTCTGGTTTTATTACAGGGACTATGGTGGCGGTCCATTCTGCAAACTAGACTGGTTGGATAATTCCCAGTTCTTCTAACTTTTTCAATTCTGTCTTCACCTTTTCTAATAAGTCATTGGGCAGGTTTTTGGCCATGAAAAACCATGAGGCTGCCTCTGGGTCTAATGGATCTTCACCTTCATGCCCTTAATTTTACCTAGTTCATCATAAAATACATTGTCATACTTCTTTATTAATTCTTGCAGACCCCCATTTATTTGAATAATTTCTGTCCAATTTAATTTAATTTCTTTGAACAAGTCATTGCCCAGTAGACTTGGTCCTCGAACTGATACAACTATTAGGGGCAGTAGGCAGACTGCAGCTGATATCTCACAGCTCAGGTGATAATGCCCATGATCTTGATGGCCTCTCCCGTATAGGTCGCCACTTTTGCTGATGTATTCCTTAAACCCAAAAGCTGAACCCCTTCTTGCAAGTACCTGTATGTAGCTGCGTGGCTGCCAGTTAATGTCCAGATTCAATCTGATGCAACAGACTTCGCTTGCTGTGGTGAACCCCCACACTGGTCACCTGATTGGTCTCACGGGCCATGTGAACCTTTTGGCCGATCGCCCTTTAAACGGCCAGCCACCACAGATAAGGTTTTAATGAGTAGGAAATGAAGAGTTATTGGGTGTTGGCAGAAAAATGGAGATTATATCAGTCATGATCATATTGAATGGTGGAGCATGTTTCAGGGGCTGAATTGCTCCTGCTCCGAGTTCTTATGTTCTTACAATGCAGCACAAGGCATAAAGGTTATAGAGGGAGATGGCGGTATAGTCCAAATGCCGCTGGACTGGTAATCCAGAGACCCAGGCTAATACTCTGGGAACATGGGTTCAATTCGCACTCTACGTTTTAGGGCAGGATTATAACAGAGAATGAGACCAACTAGTCTCCTATTAAGACTTTAATTGCTAAATTGATGGTTATCACAACAGGACACTTTCATTTTGTTAACATTTTTATCATTAAGCCACTTTGGTTCACTGCAAAAATCACAGATTAAAATATTTTGATCACTACAGGAGTCAGAATGTTCTGGAATTGTCATTACTAATCTAATGCTTCCACAGATATAGATCAGATATGATAGCTGTTACCAATCATAGTTTGCACAGACATGGGAAAATAGATACTTCCTGTCCCACTTGATGAATTGAAGAAAGATTTCCCTATTGTCAAACATAAAGCACTCTAACCAGACTGTATAAATTCCAATCTAAAAGCTTAAGGGATTCTCCGACCCCTGCCGGGCCGGAGAATCGGCGTGAATCCCGCCCCGCTGCCGACTGCCGGATTCTCCGGCGCTGGTTTTTCGGCGGGAGCGGGAATTGCATCGGACCGGTCGGGGGCTGTTGGCAATTACCCCCCACCCCCCCGGCGATTTTCTGCTCCACGATAGGCCGAGTGGCCACCCGTTGTTGGCCAGTCCTGCCGGCGTAAATAAAGCAAGGTCCTTACTGCCAGGACCTGGCTCTGCGGGCGGCCTGCGGAGTCCTCGGGGGGCGTGGGGGATCTGTCCCCTGGGGGGAGGGGGGGGGGGGGGGCCATGGTGGCCTGGCCCGCGATTGATGCCCACCGATCTGAGGGCGGGCCTATGCGTTGGGGGCACTCTTTCCCTCTGCTCCGGCCGCTGTAACGGCCCGCCATGGCTGGCGCGGAGAAGAATCCCCCTGCACATGTTCTGGGAGCACGCCAGAACTGGTGTGAACTACTCCGCACCTTCAAGGGCTAGGTTGGCACTGGCGGGGTTGGCGCCGCATGAAGAGGCGCCGAAGGGCCTCCGCCGGCTGGCGCTACACCAACCCCGCCGGCGCCGGCCCAGCCCCTTCCGGGCGGCCCGACACCAGAGTGGTTCACGCCACTCCTCGGCGCTGGTACAGCCCGCCCCGTCGGATAGCGGTGAATCCCGTCTGTTACCTTTGGAGTAAATGCTGACTACCATAACATTCATATTTCACAGTCAGCAATGAATTAATGGTACTGAGCTCAAAGGAATCTGCTCAAAGGTTGAGCGAGCTCAGTGGTGTGGAATTTCCCTTTCCTGGCATTGCTTTGAATCTGATGCCAAGTCAAGGGGGTCCAGCAACGGTGATGCTATCATGCAGGCGAGCAGGCAATCACAGTGAAGTAGTCTCACAGACAGCAAAACAGGAAGTTAAGTGCACTGATTAGCCTTCATTTTGAATGAAAATTTTACAGAGAACAAAATTAATGATTGTAATATGCATGCGGGATCGAGGTAGAAGTTGAAATATCTTGAATACACTTTAGTTTTTTAATTTTAATATATTTTTAAAATGTTATTATTTTAACATGATAGAGAAATTTGGCAATCCGCAAGCATAAATTTAGTTTATCAAGGACAGTCAAGTTTATCAGCAGTAATTATAAACTTTCTGCACCATCAAAAACCCAGTTCATGGGCCGTATTCTTCCAACAAATGACCAAGACTCATTGGTCAGAAAATCGGAGTAAATCGTGCTGACTATTTTGACATGATTAATAATAACAATAATCTTTATTGTCAAACATCAGCTTACATTAATACTGCAATGAAGTTACCCTGAAAAGCCCCTAGTCGCCACAGTCTGGCGCCTGTTCGGGTACACGAAGGGAGAATTCAGAATGTCCAAATGACCTAACAGCACGTTTTTCGGGTCTTAGTCTTGGTCTTGGTCTTCGCACGGCACGATTGGCATCATGGAGAACATATTTGGGCATACATGGACACATACAAGAACATACATGGGCACATATTTAAGGTAACCGGCATGAGGGAAGCGTTTTATCCAGCCAATGTTAGGATCAGGAATGCACTGCATGAGACCATGGTGGACGCATTAAAGAGGCATTTGGATTATTATCTGAAAAGGAGAAATGTGCAGGGCAATGGGGAGAAGGGAAAATAGTGGCTCGAGTCGAATTGCTCCTTCAGAGAACTAGTGCAGACACAATGAGCCGATTGGCTTCCTTCAGTGCTGTGACCATTCTGTGATAGCCTCAGGGTTCTATCTGTATACTAGGACCCTATTTAAATATCTTCATCAGATGCTTGTCCGAGTTGTGCATCAGTTGTTGAAAATAAGTGGGCAGGTCCAGCAGGCAGTAAAGAAGGCAAATGGTATGTTGGCCGTCATAGTGATAGGATTTATAATAATAATAATCTTTATTGTCAGAAGTAGGCTTACGTTAACACTGCAATGAAGCAAAATGAGTATAGGATTAGGAATTTATTACTACAATTGTCTGGGACATTGGTGAAGCCACACAGGGAGTATTGTGTGCAGTTTTGGTGCCCTTATCTGAGGAAGGCTGTTCTTGCTATGGAGGGAGTGCAGCGAAGGTTCACCAGGCTGATCCCTGGGTTGGCGGACTGTCAAATAGGAGAGACTAAGTCGGGTAGGATTACATTCATTGGTGTTTCGAAGAGTGGCGGGGGGGGGGTCGTCTCCTAGAAACTGATCAAATTCTAACAGGATTAGACTGTGTAGATTAAGAAAGAATGTTCCCGATGGTGGGGGTGGGGGCGGGGAGGGGGGGAGGGATCCAGAACTAGGGTTCATAATTTGAGGATAAGGGGTAAACCATTTAGGTCTGAGTTGAGGAGAGATTTCTTCCCCTAGAGAGTGTTAAATCTGTGGAATTCACTGTCACAAAAAGTAGCTGAGGCGAAACATTGTACTTCCAGAAGGAATTAGATATCGCTCTTGGGGCTAAAGGGATCAAGGGATATGGGGGGGGGGAAGGTGAGATCAGGGTATTGAACTTGATGATGAACCTTGATCATAATGAATGGTGGAGATGGCTCAAAAGGCCCACCGGCCTCCTCCTGCTTCTATTTTCTATGTATGTTTCTATGTATGAGAAGTTTTGCTAACAACTCAGTTGATAACCCAGATAAGCCTCAGGCTAATTTTATGAAGTCATATCAGAAAGTGAAATGAGCCAGAATAAATTGGTCAAGTAAAGGATATATTCAGCATGACTAACTTTGCTCTCTTAAAAATCTTCAATTTCAACAAGCGTGTCAGGATTTCAATAAGGCGCCATGTGAAATGGTGAGAGAAAGGTCAAATCGCTTGTTTTTGGAAAGGGAAAGGAAGTGAAAGACATTTCAAAATCACATTTGAGAAAGATTCATAGAACGATGACAGAACATTTGGCCCGTCAAATCCGCATTAGCTCTGCAAGAGCAATTCGGCTCATCCCACCGTCCCGTGCCCCCTCCTCCCCCCCACCCCCCCACCCCCCCCCCCGCGTCCGTCCCCCCCGTGCTTTCCTTGGAACAGTGCATTTTAGTTTCCCCTCAGGAACTTGTCCAATTCCCTTTCGAAGGTCACTATGGAATCGACTTCCATACATTCTCAGGCAATGCATTTGAGCACCTAACCACTCGCTGCATTGAAAAATGCTTTTGCATGCCGCCAATCACCGTGAATGTGTGCCCTTTGGCTCTCAATGGGTGCAGCTCCTCTCTCTCAATGCTTACACAATCTGGGTGTTTTTGAACATCTCTATCAAATGTCCTCTCCAACTTTCCTTCCCGAAGGCCAACAAACCCAGTTCCTCAGTCTATTTTTGTAACTGAAGTGCCTCATCCCCATGGCATATCTGACCCCAGATTGGGATCCTGACACTGATGCCATGGCCAAAGTGATAGAGGGTGAACTCAATCAGCTCTTTGCATTGGATGCCGAAGGTATGAATTTGCCAGTTTTAAAACGTCACGATTACGTTTCAAACTATCCTTGTGGAATTATTTAATTAAATAAAACGTGACATGCTGATTTAATTTAAATTACCAGTCTTATGCTTTTTTTTATATCACATTTGAAAATTGAAGACCACATAAAATACCAACATTAAAAATTCACGTTTTATTCTTGGCGTATAAGGTGACTCCCATTGTTGGATTTTTCAGAGCTCCAATGGGAACCTTACAGTCCACAATCTTCTGTACATGGAAAAACATTAAGGAAAGGTTACCCCAAATGTGTGTTCTTAGTATTCTGTTGTCGCGAGTGAGACTCCCGGAAGGTATGTTGCCTCCCGGGTGCCACGGCCAGGGATGTTCCGGATGGAGTCTGCAGGATTCTTAAGGGGGAGGGGGAGCAACCAGAAGTCATGCTGCACATAGGCACCAAAGACATAGCTAAGAAAAGGGATGAGGATCTAAAAAGTGATTTTAGGTAGTTATGTTGGAAGCTAAAGAGCAGGACAAGCAAAGTCGTGATCTCAGGATAGATACTGGTGCCACGTGCAAGTGAGGCAAGGAACAGAGAGCGAGTGCAGCTGAACACGTGGCTACAGGGCTGGTGCAGGAAGGAAGGCTTCAGATATGTGAATCGTTGGGATATCTTCTGGGGAAGTTGGGATCTGTACATGAAGGATGGATTGCACCTAAACTGGAGGGGCGCCAATATCCTGGGTGGGAGGTTTGCTGGAGCTCTTCGGGAGGATTGAAACTAGTTTGGCAGGGGGATGGGAACCAGAACTATGGATCAGAGGATAGGGCAGATGTTAAACAGGCAGAAATAGTATGCAGCAAGTCTGGGAGGAAGGATAGACAGTTGATAGGGCAAAGTTGCACTCAGTAGGATGGGTTAATATGTGTCTGTTTCAATGCAAGGAGTGTCAGGAATAAGGGAGATGAACTTAGAGCATTGATCAGTACTTGGAACTACGATGTTGTGGCCATTACAGAGACATGGATTTCACAGGGGCAGGAATGGTTGTTAGATGTACCGGGGTTTAGATGTTTTCAGTGGAACAGGGAGAGAGGTAAAAGAGGAAGGGGAGTGGCACTGTTAAATAGGGAGTGCACCACAGTTGCAGAAAAGGAGGTAGTTGAGGAGGGTTTTCCTACTGAGTCAGTATGGGTGGAAGTCAGAAACAAGAAAGGAGCAGTCACTTTATTGGGAGTTTTCTATAGACTCTTTCTATAGATAGTAGCAGAGAGATAGAGGTACAGATTGGGTGGCAGATCTTGGAAAAGGCAGAAGTACAGAGTTGTTGTCATGGGTGACTTCAACTTCCCTAATATTGACTGGAACCTCCTTAGTGCAAGTGGTTTGGATGGAGCAGATTTTGTCAGGTGTATACAGGAAGGATTCCTGACTCAATATGTAGATAGGCCAACTAGGGGGAAGGCCATATTGGACTTGGTGCTCGGCAACGAACCGGGCCAGGTGTCAGATGTCTCGGTGGGAGAGCATTTAGGTGACAGTGACCACAACACCTTGACCTTTACCGTAGTCATGGAGAGGGATAGAAACACACAGTATGGCAAGGTATTTAATTGGGGGAGGGGAAATTATACTGCTATATACAGGAGCTGAGGAGCATCAAGTGGGAACAATTGTTCTTGGGGAAATGCACAACAGTAATGTGAGGATTGTTTAAGGAGCACTTGCTGCAAGTGCTGAATAGTTTTGTCTCACTGAGACGAGGAAGGAATGGTGAGGTGAAGGAGCCTTGGATGACAAGAGAATTGGAGCTTCTAGTCAAGAGGAAGAAGGAAGCTTATGTAAGGTTGAGGAAGCGAGGATCTGAGTCGGCTCTAGGGGGTTACAAGGTAGCCAGGAAATAACTCAAAAATGGACTGAGGAGAACTATAATGGGGCATGAAAAAGCCCTGGCGGGAAGAACTAGAGAAAACCCCAAAGCGTTCTACACTTATGTGAGAAATAAGAGGATGATCAGAGTGAGAGTAGGGCCGATCAGGGATAGTGGAGGGAACTTGGGCCTAGAGTCTGAGGAGGTGGGGGAGGCCCTAAATGAATACTTTGCTTCAGTATTCACGAGAGAGAAGGACCTTGTTGCACATGAGAACAGTGTGAACTAGGTTAATAGATTCGAACAGGTTGATATTAAGGAAGATGTGCTGGAAATTTTGAAAAGCATCAGGATAGATAAGTCCCCTGGGCCTGACAGGATATACCCAAGATTACTATGGGAAGTGAGGGAGGAGATTGCTGCGCCGTTGGCGATGATCTTTGCGTCCTCACTCTCCACTGGAGTAGTACCGGATGATTGGAGGGAGGCAAATGTTGTTCCCCTGTTCAAGAAAGGGAATAGGGAAATCACTGGGAATTATAGACCCATCAGTCTTACATCTGCGGTGAACAAAATATTGGAAAGGATTTGCAGATGACACTAAGATGAGTGGTAAAGCGAAAAGTGCAGAGGATACTGGAAGTCTGCAGAGGGATTTGGATAGGTTAAGTGAATGGGCTAGGGTCTGGCAGATGGAATACAATGTTGACAAATGTGAGGTTATCCATTTTGGTAGGAATAACAGCAAACGGGATTATTATTTAAACGATAAAATATTAAAGCATGCCGCTGTGCAGAGAGACCTGGGTGTGCTAGTGCATGAGTCACAGAAAGTTGGTTTACAGGTGCAACAGGTGATTAAGAAGGCAAATGGAATTTTGTCCTTCATTGCTAGAGGGATGGAGTTTAAGACTAGGGAGGTTATGTTGCAATTGTATAAGGTGTTAGTGAGGCCACACCTGGAGTATTGTGTTCAGTTTTGGTCTCCTTACTTGAGAAAGGACATACTGGCACTAGAGGGTGTGCAGAGGAGATTCACTAGATTAATCCCAGAACTGAAGGGGTTGGATCATGAGGAGAGGTTGAGTAGACTGGGACTGTACTCGTTGGAATTTAGAAGGATGAGGGGGGATCTTATAGAAACATTTAAAATTATGAAGGGAATAGATAGGATAGATGCGGGCAGGTTGTTTCCACTGGCGGGTGAAAGCAGAACTAGGGAACATAGCCTCAAAATAAGGGGAAGTAGATTTAGGACTGAGTTTAGGAGGAACTTCTTCACCCAAAGGGTTGTGAATAGAACATAGAACATAGAACGATACAGCGCAGTACAGGCCCTTCGGCCCACAATGTTGCACCGACATGGGAAGTCAAAAACTAAAGGCCATCTAACCTACACTATGCCATTATCATCCATATGCTTATCCAATAAACCTTTAAATGCCCTCAATGTTGGCGAGTTCACTACTGTTGCAGGTAGGGCATTCCACGGCTTCACCACTCTTTGCGTAAAAAACCTACCTCTGACGTCTGTCCTATATCTATTACCCCTCAATTTAAGGCTATGTCCCCTCGTGCTAGCCACCTCCATCCGCGGGAGAAGGCTCTCACTGTCCACCCTATCTAACCCTCTGATCATTTTGTATGCCTCTATTAAGTCACCTCTTAACCTTCTTCTCTCTAACAAAAACAACCTCAAGTCCATCAGCCTTTCCTCATAAGATTTTCCCTCCATACCAGGCAACATCCTGGTAAATCTCCTCTGCACCCGTTCCAAAGCTTCCCCGTCCTTCCTATAATGAGGTGACCAGAACTGTACGCAATACTCCAAATGCGGCCGTACCAGAGTTTTGTACAGCTGCAACATGACCTCATGGCTCCGGAACTCAATCTCTCTACCAATAAAGGCCAACACACCATAGGCCTTCTTCACAACCCTATCAACCTGGGTGGCAACTTTCAGGGATCTATGTACATGGACACCAAGATCCCTCTGCTCATCCACACTGCCAAGAATTTTACCATTAGCCAAATATTCCGCATTCCTGTTTTTCTTTCCAAAGTGAATCACCTCACACTTCTCTACATTGAACTCCATTTGCCACCTCTCAGCCCAGCTCTGCAGCTTATCTATGTCCCTCTGTAACCTGCAACATCCTTCCACACTGTCTACAACTCCACCGACTTTAGTGTTGTCTGCAAATTTACTCACCCAACCTTCTGTGCCCTCCTCTAGGTCATTTATAAAAATGACAAACAGCAACGGCCCCAGAACAGATCCTTGTGGTACGCCACTCGTAACTGAACTCCATTCTGAACATTTGCCATCAACCACCACCCTCTGTCTTCTTTCAACTAGCCAATTTCTGATCCACATCTCTAAATCACCCTCAATCCCCAGCCTCCATATTTTCTGCAATAGCCGACCGTGGGGAACCTTATCAAACGCCTTACTGAAATCCATATGCACCACATCAACTGCTCTACCCTCGTCTACCTGTTCAGTCACCTTCTCAAAGAACTCGATAAGATTTGTGAGGCATGACCTACCCTTCACAAAACTATGCTGACTATCCCTAATCATATTATTCCTATCTAGATGATTATAAATCGTATCTCTTATAATCCTCTCCAAGACTTTACCCACAACAGACGTGAGGCTCACCGGCCTATAGTTACCGGGGTTATCTCTACTCCCCTTCTTGAACAAAGGGACCACATTTGCTACCCTCTAGTCCTCTGGCACTATTCCTGTAGCCAATGATGACATAAAAATCAAAGCCAAAGGCTCAGCAATCTCTTCCCTGGCTTCCCAGAGAATCCTAGGATAAATCCCATCAGGCCCCGGGGACTTATCTATTTTCACCTTGTCCAGAATTGCCAACACTTCTTCCCTACACATCTCAATGCCATCTATTCTAATAGCCTGGGTCTCAGCATTCTCCTCCACAACATTATCTTTTTCCTGAGTGAATACTGACAAAAAGTATTCATTTAGTAGAATCTATGGAATTCCTTGCCCAGTGAAGCAGTTGAGGCTCCTTCATTACATGTTTTTAAGGTAAAGATAGATAGTTTTTTGAAGAATAAAGGGATTAAGGGTTATGGTGTTTGGGCCAGAAAGTGGAGCTGAGTCCACAAAAGATCAGTCATGATCTCATTGAATGGCGGAGCAGGCTCGAGGGGCCAGATGGCCTACTCCTGCTCATAGTTCTTCTGTTCTTCTTATGTTCTTATGATTCTGAGAGACAGGATTTATGATAATTTAGAAAAGCATAGTTTGATTAAAGATAGTCAGCATGGCTTTGTGAGGGGCAGGTCATGCCTCACAAGCCTCATTGAATTCTTTGAGGATGTGACGAGACACATTGATGAAGGTCGGGTAGTGGATCTGGTGTATATGCATTTCAGTAAGGCATTTGACAAGGTTCCCCATGGTCAGCTCATTCAGAGAGTTAGGGGGCATGGGATACATGGAAATTTGGCTGTCTGGATACAGAATTGGCTGGCCGAAAAAATACAGCGAGTGGTAGTAGATGGAAAGTATTCCTCCTGGAGGTCGGTGGCCAGTGGTGTCCCTCAAGGACCTGTTCTGGGACCTCTGCTCTTTGTGGTTTTTATAAATGACTTGGATGAGGAAGTGGAAGGGTGGGTTTGTAAGTTTGCCGATAACACGAAGGTTGGGGGAGTTGTAGATAGTGTTGAGGGTTGTTGCAGTTTACAGCTGGACATTGACAGGATGCAGAGCTGGGCTGAGAAGTGGCAGATGGATGTTCAAGCTTGATAAATGTGAAGTGATTCATTTTGGAAGGTCGAATTTGAATGCTGAATACAGGGTTAAAGGCAGGATTCTTGGAAGTGTGGAGGAACAGAGGGATCTTGGGTCCACGTTCATAGTTCCCTCAAAGTTGCCACCCTAGTTGATAGGGTTGTTAAGAAGGCGTATGGTATGTTGGCTTTCATTAACAGGGGGATTGAGCTTAAGAGCTGCAAGGTTTTGCTATAAAACTCTAGTTAGACCACACTTGGAATATTGTGTCCAGTTCTGGTCGCTTCATTATAGGAAGGATGAGGATGCTTTGGAGAGGGTACAGAGGAGATTTACCAGAATGCTGCCTGGACTGGAGGGCATGTCTTATGAAGAAAGGTTGAGGGAACTAGGGCTTTTCTCACTGGAGTGAAGAAGGCAGAGAGGTGACTTGATAGAGGTGTACAAGGTGATGAGAGGAATGGATGAGTGGATAGCCAGAGACTTTTCCCCAGGGTGGAAATGGCTGTCACGAGGGGACATCATTTTAAAGTGATTGGAGGGAGGTATAGGGGAGATGTTAGAGGTAGGTTCTTTACACAGAGTGGTGGTGTGTGGAATGCACTGCCAGCAGAGGCAGTGGAGTCAGAGTCATTAGGGGCATTTAAGCGACTCTTAGACAGGCACACGGACAGCAGTAAATTGAAGGGGTGTAGGTTAGGTTGATCTTAGATTAGGATAAATGGTCAGCACAACATCGTGGGCTGAAAGCCTGTACTGTGCTGTACTGTTCTATGTTCTATATCACTAATATGACAGGAATGTTCTTCCTGTCTATCATTGGTGGATGATCATGTGAGTGCATCCAAAATTTCTAAATATTGCAGTGTATTCGAAAGTGAGGAACAATGCTTCTCTTTTACTTTTTAAAGAGCGTGTCAGGTGATGGAAAACAAGTGCTGGGAGATCATAAGAAGACAAACCAATAATAGGCATGTGGCAAATTTACCTAATTTCACGCAAAATCCTGGACCTCCCATCACAGCAGCACTGTGGACGTACCTGCACCAGATGGACGGGACTTCAGTGGTTCAAGATGACAGCTCACCATCACCATCTCAAGAACAATTATGGAATGGACAATGGATATTGGCCTTGCCAATTACACCACAGCCCATTTTAAAAATGAGTCCATGAAATGTTGTTTGATCATGTTTCGACGATTCGGGAATTTTAACTATATTAATGGTGCTATATGAATAGGATGTCATTCAAAACAGCCAAATGATAGATCATAGAACTTACTGTGCAGAAGGAGGCCATTCAGCCCATCGAATCTGCACCAGCCCCTGGAAAGAGCACACCACCCAAGCCCACACCTCTACCCTAGCCTGAAACCCAGTAACCACACCCAATCTTTTTGGAAACTAAGGGCAATTTATCAAGGCCAATCCACCTAACCTGCACATCTTTGGACTGTGGGAGGAAACCGGAGCACCCGGAGGAAACCCACGCACACACGGGGAGAACGTGCAGGCTCCGCACAGACAGTGACCCAAGCCGGGAATCGAACCTGGGACCTTGGAGCTGTGAAGCAACTGTGCTAACCACTGTGCTACCGTGCCGCCCAATATTCATACCGAACTTTGCCATCCCCAACCGCCCAACATTAATGAACGTCACAGGGACAGGTGAGAACTCTCCCCCATACAGGCTGTCGGCTAGCAGCAAGTAGTGGAAGACTGTGTGTGACGTTGCCTAAATTTCCAAAGTATGGGGCCAGTGGGTAAGGCTTCTGGCTGGTAGCGCTATGGCTGAAAAATGTATCCTCACAGCAAACAATACTGGGATACCTCAAATACCTATTGCAGCATTATCCATTGCATGTACAAGCGAGCAAGAATACTATTTCAACAAGAGCTGAAATATCATCTGGAATTCCCCGATCTCGCCCACGGCTGGGCTTTTCCAGACCCGCTGTGGTGAGTGGAGGTTCGGCTGAGCGCCAGAATCTCCGCTCTCGCTGACGGCGCTGGAGGCGCGAAACCGGATCGGAGGATCTCGGCCGATCACCTCTGATGATTTTTTTGTTCTGGCTTAAACTATGTGGGAAGCAACCAAAACAAAATCTGACATAGCATAACTACTCGCTCTCCAAATATCTTCAACAATCAAGCGCAAAACATTTTTATCGCTAATGATTGTAATTGTAGCAGATGGGAGCTTCAGTCTTTGAAAAGGTGGTGCTAGAATTGAAGAGGGAAACTGGCAGGGCCTCAGGAAGGAAACCGCGCTAGCTGATAGAAATAATTGTTCACCACCTCAGGAGGGAGGTGATGACTCAGAAACAGGGCAGGAAATGGATCCTGAGATGCTACAATTTCAGCTTATTAGAACCAGATGTTTCCTATATTTCAAGAATATTAGAGACATCCTTTGTAAAGTGTTTCAGCACTAGAATAGGATGAAATGGAAAAACATCAACATTATTCAATGTGCGCAATCATATTGGCTAGAAACCAGCAGAGAGTAATCATGCCGTAATTGCAGTTTGAAACCTAAAATGTGCATAAAGGCATTAGGGCTTATTTTTACATCCATGTGTGGAGTCAATGGGTGGTGGATAGGAATCATTAGATGCACAGTTGGATAAACAGGCCAGCAAGGACATTCAGGGTCTATCATATTTTAATAAAGGTGCTAAGTTGCTGGTTCATATTGGGTCTGGCACTGCAAACTCATCAGGTAGGGTTAGCAAATTGAGTGCTGAAACTGTTAAAAGGCTGCTCTCTATAATATTCACAGGCGTCTCGAGAAGGCTTAAACACTCGGGTTTATTCTGTTAACGAAAAACAAGGCCGCAATGCAATTTGCAGTACTTGGTATTATCATACATAAAGGTAGTGCAAGGGTTAATTATATGTATACAGACAGCCACTAGAGGGAGCTAATCCCATAAGTATATAAGGGATGATGTGGAGATGCCGGCATTGGACTGGGGTGAGCACAGTAAGAAGTCTTACAACTCCAGGTTAAAGTCCAACAGGTTTGTTTCAAACACAAGCTTTCGGAGCACTGCTCCTTGCTGAATTTGACATTCACCTGAGGAAGGAGCAGTGCTCCGAAAGCTCGTGTTTGAAACAAACCTGTTGGACTTTAACCTGGTGTTGTAAGACTTCTTACTATATATGGGATGACGCTGAGCCTTGTGGGAAAGAAGGTTTGAGATGGTGGTAGCAGCAGGAGTGAGGAATTAGCTGGAGAAGACCGGAGATAGAGATATAGATAATAGTTTAATCTGGTAGTGAGTTAGATGTAGAGAAGAATAGTTATGTGTTATTAATCAACTGTTTGTTTCTTCGGGATAAGTGTCGAACCCAGTCCAGTTAAGTAGTGTTAATAAAATAGTTTTATTTGTCAACAAGACTTGTTGATCTTTGGATGAATACTACAGATCAAACCATGAGGGTAAAGTAAAACAGAGAACAGCACCCAGTACACCCAGCCCCAGCTGGGACCTCGGAAAATGCCGGTTCCAATCCTGGATGGCTTTGAACTGTCCAATTCAATGAGCCCCACTGTCAGGCCTCCGCCCCCAGTGGGGGAGCTCATATTCCGCGAGCCCTTGGGGTCACATGGGGGTTAATACACGGACAAACGATGACCGAAAACTATACAGATAAAGGACAAAAATTGCATTATGCTTGCCAAAGATTGGAAAAACTTTTAATACATATTTGAATCTTTCGAAAAGTTTTGTCAGACAAACAAGTGATAGGCGACACCCAATGGTCGACCAAATAAATCAGTTGAGTAATACAGGTACCCGACCCTGTAATCCACAAAGCAGAGGAACGGATGTGTTCTGGGTTTGGGGATTTAACTAAATTTGGATCCTGCATCAAATAAAGCATGAAAAATAAAGAATAATAGAGTTTGACTAAAATTGTTACCCAGGGCTCCGGATTCAAATGTAGCCAGCTTTTGGGTCCTTCCAGATTTTGCGATGCCGGAACAGGTCCGGTACCTGTTCATTTCAACCGATTGGTCAACTGGTGAAATGGTGGTACCGTTGCTATATAAGGTGGTTATGAGGCAGTTAGCCCACAAATGTCGCTCCAGAGCACTGTCCTCAAAGGTCAAAGGGCAGTATACCTTGCAGGAAGAGGAAGCCAGGTTCAAGGTCAGCCATAGTGCCACGAGTCCTGAGGACACAAGTGGAAGCAGATAGAGTGCCTTAAGCTGACAGGAGTAGCCCACCCATTAGTTCCATTTTGGGATCATGGCTATGCATGCATTGCACTAAGTGTTGCTGAGCAACCTGGTGTACATTTACTTCTGTCCCATTCCAAAGCAGGTACAACCGTACATTTTATTTTATTGCTGACCATAGCTACACACGGAGAAAAAAAGTATAGTTTATTATTTAAAGCCTTGTCACAGCCCTCAAGGTGAAGTTCCGTGGGAGTTTTCTCTCTCATCTCAAGTAACTTTGGAGGAGAGCCACGGAAACCAGGGAAAAATTGCATAAATTTGGGATCAAAATCCTAGATTTCCCTGTCTATTCCATCGTGAGTAAATAATTTCCTCAAGTACTGGTCGATAAGAGAGGATTCAATCATCATTACCTCAGGTAACCTATGGATGAGCAATGGAACTGCCTTCAGAAACATCACACACAATGCTGAGAAAAAGTTTTTATAACATCTCGCTGCATGGTTTTTGGGACATTGCTGTGAACTAATTGGCTGCCACATTTGGCTACATATCTCCAGTGACTACACGGCAGAAGTATTTCATGAGCAGTGTAGCTACTTGGAAAATGCTACTGATGGGAAAGGCACTTTACCACCCAGTGCTTACATCTTACATCCCGTTTTTCACTCAGTTCCACACAACAACAACAGAAAACAGCCTACTAAATTTGTCTATAATGCTACAAGCTGTGTTGGAGACAGCTTTGTGACATTAGTCACACGTTTGCCACATCGTCTGGGACAGGGGCCTGCCAACACTGACACCAAGCACCTCACAGCGTTTTGCATCTCACTCACCACAGTTGCAACACAGTTAACACATCAGGGGATTCAGGTTGTGAGCTTCAGGAGGTAGTAGAGGCTATGTCAGAGGGCACTGATGATGCAGGAGCACATTCTCCCAAAGGAGAAGCAGGAATCTTCTGATTTATATCAGGACACCACTGTGTTGGGAAAATTGAGGAATTCGGTGATAGTAGGTCGCCACGCTAGGTTACTCATATTAACTGTCAGCAGAAATGCAGATGGTATTTGCACCATCTTCCATAAGACTGCGGACATCACAATGCTCACACTGCAGATGATGCTAGCTTGTTAGGAGGCACAGCCAAAACATATGAGTGCAATAGTAACATTGTCTGTCAGTGTTAGTGTCCATCATAGCTCAGGTTGGTAGCGGGTTCCTCCCAGCATTTGGCACAATTCTTGTCACAGCTTCCACTGACATTCTTAACCCGCACCTTGGATTAATCCAGGTAAATCCACCTCTGCCTTTATCTGCGGTTTGGATGGTGATGGCGACTGGTTGCAGTACTCTTCTGGTGCAATCTTACCTGCACGGCACCCCTCCACTCCTCCTCTTGTCCCTGCAGGAAACATAAATGTAGCAGATTCCCATAGGGAAACACAGTCACAATTTGTAGGACCTATTATCATATAGAGTCACAATACAGAACAGGAGGTCGTTTAACCCATTGGGCCAGTGTCTGTTCTTTGGTCAAGCTATCCAATTAGTTGCACTCCCCTGCTCTTGTCCCATAGCCCAGCAACTTTATTTATCAGAGCCCCTTTTGAAAGTTATTGAATCTGCTTCTGCCGCACTTTCAGGAAGTGTGTGCTTGATCATAACACTTTGCCTCGTCTCTGTTTGGTCCTCACTTTCCTTTCTTCTGGTACTTCTGCCAATTAATTTAAATCAAGGTTTTCTAGTCACCAACCCTTCTGCCAGCAGAAAGAGTTTTCCGTATTTACACTGTCAAAATTCTTCGTGATTTTGAACACCTCTATCATATCTCCTCTTAACCTTCTCTGCTCTTGTAGTTTCAGAACCCCGAGCATTAAATCTTTTTCACCAACTCAGCCGATCAGAAATATCTTCAAGTCAAGCCTCCATTATCCTTGCTCCCCTTAACTCAAGGCTTCACATTATATCATTGCCCAGTCATCTTAAGTCCCCATTGTATATGCGCGTAATAAAAAGGAGAACCCAAATTTGACATGAAGGCAGAGTACTGGGATGTTTGACTGCCATCAATAAAATGGTGAAATGAAGGATCAGCCTGTTTACAGCAGGAGCTCCATGCATCATTCACAATGCCTTTGAGGAAGGCTCACAAACAGGCATTTTGGCACATCATCATCTTTGGTGGTTTTCTGCATATGAACCGTCTAGATTCAACACTTCTGTCTTCAGTGCCTCCAACACGCTACACATTGGCAGAAAGCACATATTCACAGTGGTACAAGTGGAACCCAACAAAGGGGCAAAGGTTAGTTTCCTTGTGTCAGTTGGCCGCACAGTAATTTCTTAGAAAGGCGCATTCTTGACCTTGGCTTTCATCTTCCATTAAGTAACTTTGCCATACAATCGGCCTCCCTGTGTATTCCTGACCTGACCACCTGGCTGCACCCACCTATGCTGACTCCCCATCACCAATATGCCAATCATTTGAACCCCAATGGGGGTACGCTCCGAAGGCAGTGAATCAGGAGGCAGAGTTGGATTTATTGACTCGTAGCATTCTCATTATTCAGATAAAAAATGACTGAAATAGATTCACAGCTGCAACCTTGAGAAAAGAATAGAATAAGTTTCCACAAAATGTTTAATAATTGCAATACCAGTGTCCACGTCGAGTCTGTTTAATATTAGTATCCTGTCATGTACAGAAAATTCAGTTTGCAAAACAGTACGACTGATTATATTTACACATACTGTCAGCATTGATAGTAATAAAATAACTGGTTTTATACTCGCAGATGAAACAATGCTACGCACCATTTTTAATCTCTATATTTCATTTTAGATGTCCAATAAAGCATATTCCTCTGTGGACTGTTTTAGTTAACTGGATAACTAAAAGATGAAATAATGGCTATTTAAAATGTTGCTCAGCTGTCTCTGGGTTCATGATTCAGATAAAATGATTTACAAAATAATGGCAAATAACAATAAAATAATACCAAATATTTTTTATGTTTCATTGGGCCATGTTTACTGATTTTTCGTGGGATGGATGTTTCTCACAGTGCATAAGTAAGGGGCTTTCTTGCCAAATTCTCTCAAAGACACTTTTTACAAAATTGTCAGTAACCACCTCGGAAGGGCATGTACGGAGGCTGTATAGCTCATTTAGTTCATTTTCCACAGAACCTAAGGTTCCTCTATCACCGCATTTAACTCCCTCTTGGACACTCCAAGAGATTCTGCCTCTGCTACCTGACCATATGTACAATTCCAGTCAGTAAGTCGTCACATGAAGAAATGTTTTCAGACATCAGTCCTGAACCTGCCTTTTGTAGACTTATATCTTTTTTGCCTTCTCTTTCAGCTGTGAATTAAAACTCCAGAGAGCACTCCACTTACTATATTACATCCCTCTATACCAGGGGTGGGCAAACTACGGCCTGCGGGCCGCATGCGGCCCGCCAAAGGTCTTTATGCGGCCCACCAAGATCAAGTAAAAAAAAAATTGTTTTAAAAAAAAAATTTTTTTTTTTTTTAATAAGGTTAATTGGGGGGGGGGGGAGGGGGGGGCTGTTGGGTTACTGGTATAGGGTGGATACATTGACTTGAGTAGGGTTATCATTGCTCGGCACAACATCGAGGGCCGAAGGGCCTGTTCTGTGCTGTACTGTTCTATGTTCTATATTCTATATGAGGCGCCCAGAATCATAACCGGGTGAAGCGCCATTTTTGAAAAGTAGAGAAAAAGAGGGCTAAAGGCAGGATGCCGCCGGGGGAAGCGCTGAGGTATATGCCGCATGCTAATTGGTTACAACCGGGACTATTAATTAATATACTATGCGGCCCTTTAAAATTGTGAATTTCTGAATGTGGCCCCTGCACGGAAAAGTTTGCCCACCCCTGCTCTATACAGTCCACTCATTTATAATGTTTCTAGCCTATTCTCGTGGTTACCATTTTAAAATCTTAGTTACGCAAGGGGAAATCTTCATTCCAACAATCTCCATGCGTGCCTGGAGTGTCTGCATGACAATGATGACAGTTACTCGGCTCAAATAAATCTCTAGGCCACGGTAAAATTTATACCTGCAGGGTTGCTTACTCCAATCAGAGAGAAGCTTAACTCATGATCCGAAGAACTGCTCCTTCTGAGCACCCTATGAAATGGGTGCTTGACTGGCAAAAGGTCAGGAGACAATGGACGAGTTCCGCGAATGCCCCCACCACTACTTTTAAGCCTTTGGCTTGTACCTACTGCGAGCGCAGGTAGCCTGCGAGGAAACCCTGGGAACTTAGGTGAAACATAATCAGGCATAACATGTGTACCATCTATTAGATGCACTGCAGTAACTTGCCAAGGTTCCTTGGACAGCATCTTTCAAACCCATGACCACTACCATCTAGAAGGACAAGAGCAGCAGATACCTTGGAACCCCAACACCTGGAAGGTCCCTTCCAAGTCACTCACTGCCCTGACATGGAAATATATTGCTGTTCCTTCACTGTCGCTGGGGCAAAATCCTGGAACTCCCTCCTGAACAGCACGATGGGTGTACCTACACCTCAAGGACTGCAGTGGTTCAAGAAGGCAACTCACCACCACCTTCTGAAGGGCAACTAGGGATGAACAATAAATGCTGGCCTAACCAGCGATGCCCACATCCAGTAACTCAATAAAAAATACAATGGGTCTGGCTCTATTTTCTGAGGTATTCAGATTTGTATCTGCTTTTGGACATGGGAGCTGCCATTCAGGGCCTGCCCGCACCTGTTACTGTTCAGTAAAGCAGTCCACAATGCTGCATTTTCAAAGGCCATCTCCTATACACTGCACCACCAACCTCTCACCTGGTTCAATGCACCACAGTCCCATCACTCGCCCGTCTGCACTGCCTCACAGTCAGGACTCTCACCCACCATGTGGAAATTCCACCTGAGCTTCACATGCCAGCCAATGGCAGACACACAGCTCTCACTACTTCCAAATATCTCCAGCTGTTCATCTGTGATCAGAGCACACTATGAGTCATATTCAATCTCTCCCCCCCACCACCCCGAGAGAAGGTGGTCGATATCCAAATGGCAGTAATAGGGTGGCTTATAAACTTGTTACCCTATCTCAGGATGATAGTACTCATGTCCTGCCATGGCCTCTTGGCCAGTGCCCCGGATGTTGCCTATCAGCCAGCCACCCAGACTGGGCTTCACGGTGACGTGGTGGCTGGCGCTGCTGCCTCACAGCAGCAGGATCCCTGGTTCGATTCCGGTCTTGAATCTGTTTAGATTTCTTCCGGGTACTCTCGTTTCCTCTCACAGTCCAAAGATGTGCAGGTTAGTTGGATTGACCACGACTAATGAATGGGGTTGCGGGTAGGGCAGTGAGTGGGCCTAGGTAGAGTACTCTTGTGGGGGTTGGGGGAGACTCAATAGACCAAATGGCCTCCTTTTGCACTGTAGGGTTTCTATGGATTTTATGTTGTCCATGCTAAGGTGGTGCAGCCTGCATTCTTGCCTTGGGGCTTCTGCCGTCTCCGCCTGTGAAAGTCAGCAAACGTTCGCCAACTTTGCTGCAGCCACAGAGGTTGTACTGGAGCGGGAAAGGGCACCCGAGAACAGGCCCTAAGATAATGCAGGAAGCTGAATTGTTAATTTTTGCTTACGTAATTTATAATTATTCCTTGATAAAGCTGTCTTAAGCAACAATTTTGGTGGAACTTTTTATTGTAGGTTTCCAATCAAGAGGGTGCTTTGATGGGATGTTGCAGTCGGTTATACTGGAAAGGATGCTGTTCCAAGGGAGTGGGCAGTCATTGCAGGCTTTCATTGTGAGAAAGGCGTTCCAAATGCCCCTTCCCTGCATCTATCCCTTTCCATCTCCATGCAGAGCTTTTCCACCACTCTGCTCCATCTCACAGTTGTGGGGGGGGGGGGGGGGGGGGGGGGGCATTGTAATTGCAATCCCTACACTTGCTGCAGCCTTTCTTTGTGCGGACAAGTCACCAAGTTCTCTTGCCTCCCTGAAGAGTTTGCAAGGCTCCCTGTCAAATCCAGCCATTTACCCTCCAAAACACTTGACGGTACTGCCACACACATTGTAACAGCAGAATTTAGCCTAAATCACCTTACCTGAAAGTTGGATGGCTGGTCATTGAAATGACATGAGTGGGGTTGTGCTGAATTGGTGGAGTGGGGTGAGGTGGGGGGGGAGGTGCGGTGGAGAAGCAAAGGGCAGTACCTCTTGCAGCTGAACATGTCTTTTGGTACAGTAAGAAGTCTTACAACACCAGGTTAAAGTCCAACATGTTTGTTTCAAATGTTTCTCGTGTTTGAAACAAACATGTTGGACTTTAACCTGGTGTTGTAAGACTTCTTAGTGTGCTCACCCCAGTCCAACGCCGGCATCTCCACATCATATTTATGGTGAGTGACAAGCACAAGCATCAAATGGACCAGTGCAGTCCCGACTTGGGAATACATGCAAAACGGCTGATATGCTTCTGGCACACGCGTGGTGCACCCACATGAATGTCCTTCCCAGCATGGGAAACTACAAGGACCACACCAAAAATGGCCGAGTGTGCTATGCACCCCACTCAGAGGTTTCCCTCGCTTTGTGTCCAGCAATGCCGCAGATTTAACTAATTTACTGGAATTCTTTGAGGACAGTACGAGTGCAGAGGATAACAGGGAACCGGTGGATGTGGTGTTTCTGGATTTCCTTCAGGCATTCAACAAGGTGCCGCACAAAAGGCTGTTGCATAAGATAAAGGTGCACACCGTTATGGGTAATGTATCAGCAAGGATAGAGGATTGGTTAACTAACAGAAAGCAAAGAGTGGGGAGTTTTTCTGATTGGCTATCAGTGGCTAGTGATGTGCCTCAGGGATTAGTTTTGGGACCGTAATTGTTTACAATTTACGTAGAGGGTTAGATTTACAGAGGGTTAGATAGGGTGGACAGTGAGAGTCTTTTTCCTCGGATGGTGATGACCAACACGAGGGGACATATCTTTAAATTGAGGGGTGATAGATATAGGACAGATGTCAGAGGCAGTTTCTTTACTCAGAGAGTAGTAGGGGTGTGGAAAGCCCTGCCTGCAACAGTAGTAGACTCGCCAACTTTAAGGGCATTTAAGTGGTCACTGGATTGACATATGGATGAAAATGGAATAGTGTAGGTCAGATAGGCTTCAGATGGTTTCACAGGTTGGCGCAACATCGAGGGCCGAAGGACCCGTACTGCGCTGTAGTGTTCTATGTTCTATGTTCTATGATTTGGAGTTGAGGACCAAGTGTAATGTGTCAAAGTTCGCAGATGACACTAAGATGAGCGGTAAAGTGGACAGAGGACACAACACTGCTGAGGGATATGGATAGGTTACGTGAGTGGGCAAGAGTCTGGCAGATGGAGTTCAATCTTGGTAAATGTGGAGTCATCCATTTTGGTCAGAAAAACAGAAAAATGGCCTATTATTTAAATGGTAAAAAAATTGCAGTATGCTGCTGTGCAGAGGGACCTGGGTGACCTTGTGCATGAATCCCAAAAAGTTGGTTTGCAGCTGCAGCAGGCAATTAAGAAGGCAAATAGAATTTTGTCCTTCATTGCTAGAGGATTGGAGTTTAAGAACAGGGAGGTTATTTTGCAGCTGTACAGGGTGCCTGTGCATAGTTTTGGTCTCCTTACTTGAGAAATGATGTACTGGAACTGGAGGGAGTGCAGAAGAGATTCAGTAGGTTGATTCCGGAGTTCAGAGGATTAGTTTATGAGGAGAGACTGAGTAGACTGGGACTATACTCATTGGAATTTAGAAGAATGAGGAGGAATCTGATAGAAACATATAAAATTATGAAGTGAATAGTTAAGACAGAAGCAGGGTGGTTGTTTCCACTGGTGGGTGAAACTAGAACTAGGGGGCATAGCCTCAAGATAAGGGGGAGCAGATTCAGGAGTGAATTGAGGATGAACTTCACCCAAAGGGTTGTGAATCTGTGGAATTTCCTGCCCATTGAAGCAGTTGAGGCTACCTTATTGGATGTTTTTAAGCCAAAGACTGTTAGATTTTTGAACAGTAAAGGAATAAAGGGTTATGGTGAGCGGGCGGGTAAGTGGAGCTGAGTCCACAAAAAGATCAGCCATGATCTCATTGAATGGCAGAGCAGGCTCGAGGGGCCAGCTAGCCAGCTCCTGCATCTAGATCTTGGGCAGGATTCTCCCATACCCGGCGGGGCGGGGGCCCCCGGCGGGACGGAGTGGCGTGAAACACTCCGGCGTCGGGCCGCCACAAACGTACGGAATCCTCCGCACCTTCAGGGACTACGCCCGCCCCAGTGTGGTTGGCACCCCGCCGGCCGGCGAATCCGGACAGCCCTAGGGCCCATTGAGTCGCGCCGGACCCCGCCATTCTCTGAGGCGGGCGGCGCGACTCACGCCACGCCGGGTTTTGGGGACAGGAGAATTGGGAGGACGGCGGGGGCGGGATTCACGCCGACCCCCGGCGATTTTCCCACCTGGCGGGTGGTCGGAGAATCCCGCCCCTTAGGTCAGAACCAAATTTATAACCCAAGCACTCTCGGGGCACAAATCACTGGAAAATTAGTCTTACTAAGTCCTAAGTACGGCATAGAATTGATGTAAAATCAAAATAAATTTAATTACAGTGCCTGGTGCTATTCTGACTTCTAATAAATCTATTATTTATTATGTACAATTAGTATGTTACATTTGTATATAACTAATAAAACAATTATTCTCATACCATTTACGAGAATATGAAATGTAACACGACAATGGTGATTTGAGCTGAATTAATCATGAGATTTAAGTGGGAATCAGAGAAGTACTAAAGAGCAGGGAAATAGGATTCGAGTCTGGCACTGGAATGGGCGTCGTGGGCCAAAAGAAAATCTCCTCCCTGTGCTGAGCTCTCAAGGCTGTCAGTGATTAATATTAAAACATCACAAAATACATAGTCAACTGACCTGGGCTGTTAACTGGAAAGAAACTGAGTGATAAATGATCCAGATGAATGTCTTATTGCATTTAAGGCACTGCCGTGGGGTTGAAAAGAAGGAGACAAATGCTGGAAATCCAATCTCTAAGTTCAGATGAAAAGTTCACCTGCATTTTGATTTTTTTTTTTGGAATTTCAGCTCTAAGCAATGCCAGTGTCAGAATAATCACATATGTCTGTGAAATAATTTAGAATAATGGGTAGCAAGCAGTACGTCCAAGATACCTGCACTTCGCCACCATCAGCCGAACTTGCGACCTGTTACCACTTTTCAGATGCGTGTTATTTTTATGTAGCATGAACCAAAAGGAAACTCACCTCACGATGAAATTCAGGTGCAATGAGCTGCGCAGTAGTAAGTTCTAGAAGCCCTGATTGGCACAAACAAAATGCAATCACAAGTGTACCATATAACTCGAATGAAGAGATAATGAACTTTCATTTGATTAATATAAGGAAATAACAGGTCTTGATTAAATTATAGAGAAACTGGACATCGCGTGAATCTTGCATCTGGAATTATCTCGCACTGTACAGTTGTGAATTGCAAAACGCAGCATTGAGAGACTTTACCACTTTTTGCACAGATTGGACGATGGGCTTTCGTTAGCTCACTTGGGTAGATGGCTGACGTGTGGTGCAGAATAATGCCACCACCGTGGATTTGATTCTTGTTCTGGCTGAGATAGATTTGGGCCTACCTTTGAGAGTGGAAGGCAATGGCACACAACCACTGACAAGAGGTGCCAAGAAAAATGGCTATTTATCAGAGCCACATACGAATGAATAAATATTGAAATATGCTGTTCTGTGTCAATCAGGCGGTGTGATAATACTAGTGCTAATCTTGATCACTTTGGCAACCAGGAAATACGTATTCCTAAAGAGAAATAGTTTGAAACATGAAGATGTAGACCAATTATATCTCCCTTACAATACTTCAGGATTCTTCAGGGGCAATGGTAGACGGACACTGCTGCTGTAGTCCATACAGACCGAGTGTTGCTGGGATAATAATGTAGATGGGGACATTCAGCAAACAGTCCCTCTATTTCCTGCAGCCAAATGCATGGAACATCGTACACAAAATCACCTCAAACATTTGGTGGTGGCCTTTTGCCAAGACCCTGGCTCAGAATGGACGTCTGAGGGTCACCTGGCAGCAGCAAGCTGATATCCGAATACATTTTTTAAAAAACTTGTTGCCTACTTACTCCTGCATCATTGACAGGCAACGAAGCCATTGGCCAGCGAGGATTAAAACAGAATGTGCGGAAACAGCTCAGCTGGTCTGTTGGTGAGAGTAACGGGTGGGATTTTTCAGCTCTGCCATAACGGTTTCCCCCACGGCAGATGATGCGAGCCAGTCAAAAGTCCATTGACTTCGGCAGGACCGAAGATGCCACCGATGGGTAAGAGCGGCAAATTCCAGACAACGTTTCAAGTCCAAAATAACTCTCCTTTGGAAGTCATATTGAATTGACTCTGTTTCTCCCTCCACAGTTGCCGCAGGACCTGCTGAGTTTTTCCAGCACTTCCTATTTCTATTTCAGGTTTCCAGCACCCTTGGTACTTTGCTTTGATTATATTGTGCAGGATTACACCTGCAAGCCTCTCGGACCGAAAGCTGCATGGCTCTTTCCTCCCATATTGGCCAATAAAAGACCCGGCCAACGAGCGGGCCTGTATTGAGATGCGGGTAGGCCACAGTTCCTGTTACATTAAAAGATGCACAAGCTGAACAGGTGCTGTGCACTTTGGGCCATGAGCCAGTCTGGTACGACAACGCATAGCAGGCAAGAAAATTAGCCTCTCTGGAATCTCTGTACCAAAGGGCTGTGGAGGCTTATTCATTGAGTATGTTTAAGACTGAGATTGATTGCACAGTGGTGCAGTGGTTAGCACTGCTGCCTCACGGCTCAGAGGACCTGGGTTCGATCACAACCCCGGTATCACTGTCTGTGCGGAATTTGCACATTCTCATTGTTTCTGCCTGGGTCTCACCCCCACAACCCAAAAGATGTGCATGGTAGGTGGATTGGCCACGCTAAATTGCCCCTTAGTTGGAAAAATAAGAGGAAAGAAGACTGAGATTGATAGGTTTCTATGTATGAAAGCATCAAGGGATATGGGTATAGTGCCAAAAAATTGTGTTGAAATAGAAGATCAGCCATGATCCCACTGAATAGTGGAGCCGCTCCAATTTTTTTATGTTGTTATGAACAATGTTTGTAATTTTCTAATTAATACATTAATAACAAAAAACCTCACAGATCCCAATGTTGGAAATCAAAAAAAACAGAAACCTTGGGGTGGAATTCTCTGGCCGCCCCCTGGGGTATTTCTTAGCAGCAAGAGGCGGCATGCCATTGGTCAACGGTTGGATCTTGGGTCCCACTGCTGCCAATGGGATTTGCCATTGAATCCACTCCATGCCTCTGGGGTTGTGCCGTTGGCAGGGCTGAAGATCCCGCTAGAGTGAACATCGGACGATTTCACCCCTTATCTTTATTTTGAATCTGGCTTACATAGTTTTGCATTGTGCAAAGCAAACAATGGCATCCTAAAATCTTGTCATATCCAAGCTTCCTTTCTTTAATGTTGCCAACTGCATGAATAATGTGGATTAGTTTGCTGTTTTTAATCGGATGAGTTGCTTTTGCTAAATGTGCACACTCATGGGCATCAATAAGGGGAAATATTAGCAATTATCTAACACACTGGGCGGAAACTACCCACCACGTCCCAGCGGAATTAGAGTTGGACACGGCCGGTAGATCCCGGGAGAGGCCAATATGCCTCATGAGACTTAAGCAGATCGTGGGCGAGACCCAATCTTGCACAGCTAAGTGAGTTTAAGGACCCACTTAGCCCTGCTCATGCTAGCCACCTGGTATCTACCGGCCTCACCGAGGACACCCCAGCTTCCCTCCGGTGGTCGACATCCAGGCAGGGTAGCCTCCTAACTGTTGGTGCCATCCGGCCAGCCTGGCATCCTGGCTGAGCTACCCTGGTACCCAGGCAGTGTTACCTGGGTGACAGATGGCACTGGCAGGTTGCCCAGGTGCACTGGCAGTTCCAGGCTGGCATTTTGCCCTCACCAAGATTGAGCCTGGGGGTGACCTGCCCAGATGAGCTGGGGTGCTGTGGGGGGTGGGGGGAGCTCAATGAATCCCTTTGAGGTGAGTTGGTGGAGTCTGGGATTGTGTTGAGTTGACGAGAGAACAGGACGCCATTTAAAAATGGCATCCCGATCTCTTCTTGCACTGAGGAGCACCACTCACTGGGGCTCCTCAGTGCACAGAATGACGCTAAGTGTAGTATTGGAGGGCGGGGGGGCCCGGGGCACGAACAAAAATAGAGTACCATTAGATAGCGTTGTTGTTCCCGATGTTAGATTGTGCCCAGTCTCTGGTAATATTGGACGCAAACATGTCTGACTGTACATGTCTTTAAGTTAAATATTAATGTTTGTTGCAGCTTTATCTTCCACAGTTCAAAAACCTGGGAAATTATTTTTCTGTCATTAATCTCCTCAGCTAAGACTGAATTTTTGGATAAATTTTGAATTCAGATTCAAATTGTTTTAAATTTTTGATTATTCGATTCTGAATTTAATCTTTGAAAAAGAAAATGACCGGAATGGCAGAGTTATGGAAGACGGTTTTTTGGAAAAACAATTGACAGGACCATAAGAAATACACATCACGAAAATAAAGAATGGAACACTTGGGGGGAAAAAACATGTCATCACTGAGAATGGTGATTGAATACCTTTGTGTTTGCATTGGGCAAATTAAAAAAGTACAAAGAACAATTTAAAACTATGTGCAGCCGCACAAATATCACTATGGCACGGTGGCATAGTGGTTAGCACTGCTGCCTTACTCCAGGGTCCCGGATTCAATTCCAGCCTTGGGTGACTGTCTGTGTGGAGTCTGCATGTTGTCCCCGTGTCTGTGTGGGTTTCCACTGAGTGCTCCACTTTCCTCCCACAGTCCAAAGATGTTCAAGTTAGGTGAATTGTTAATGCTAAATTGCCCCTAAGTGTCCAAAAGGTTAGTGGTGTTGTGGGGATAGGGTGGAGGCATGGGCTTGGGTAGGGTGCTCTTTCCAAGGGTCGGTGCAGACTCAATGGGCTGAATGGCCTCCCTGTGCACTGTAAATTCTATGATTCTATGATATTTTAGTCCCATTTTTTAATCTATAAGTTGACAGTTCCCCTCATCCACAGAACTACTGGAAAAATGGTATCTTTAAGTGATCACTGGCATACAAGTGGCGTAAATGGATGTCCGCACCTTCAGAAAATGAACATTACAGGTAAGTTTCCCCCAAATCAGCATGGAAATTGATGCCATGAATAGTTAACAAGAAATAACAGAAAGCTGGATACCACATTAGACTACTGTAGCATTAGATGTCACAGACATACAGTGCACTATGCATCACCATGAAAATCAAATCTAAATAAGTGCACAATTGTGCTGGATTCTCCGCTCGCCAAAATTGCGTTCTGCAAACGGCCGAAGAATCTCCGTTTACGCCAAAATCGGGGGTGGCTCCGCTTTTATGATGCTCCGCCCCCTGAAAAACGGCATATTTGAGGAGTACACTGCACGCCGTCGGGACGGCCTCAGAAAGGCACCTGAGGCCCTCCGATTCCACCGATGGGCCGAGTCCCTCACGGCGTCGCTCGCATGTGCTCACACCGTTCGGGGATCACGCGTGGCAGCTGCGGACTCAGTCCAGTGCCGGCACAGGCGGGGGGGGGGGGGGGGGGGGGGGGGGGAGCCGTTCCACTGGCAGGGGGCTTCGGCGGGGGCTGGGCTGACTTGTGGGGGTTGGTTTGGAGGTGGGAGGGGGGTTACATGAGGGCACTGTCTGGCAGGCCAGATCCGCGTGCGGCTGGCGCCATGTTGCACAGCGAGGCCGCCGCAGTGCTCATGCGCAGCCACTGACCCGGCCATTCTGTGGTCGCTTTTGGTGCAGGAGCCCGGGGGCTTTTGCGGCACGGCTGCTAGCCCCTCACCGGTCCCGGAATCGGTGAGGGTTCGGCGCTGATTCTGTCACCGCAGAACGCCACAGTCCCACGCCGGCGTCAGCACTTAGCCACAAAATCAGAGAATCCAGCCCATTGTCTTTGTTCTCTTAGTGACATTCACAGACAAAAACTGGAAGGACAGCCATACAAAAATTGGCTGCATGATAAAAATGTTGCAGGCAACCACATTTATTGAATGCTGTAAGAAGCTCCAGCACCAAAGGAGGCCATGTGGCCCAATGTGTCATGAGGGCCCACTGCCAGTGCAAACCAAAATAAACTCCCCACCTCGCTCTCACATCATACCCCTGTATCAACCTCAATCTATCTCACCGACTCTATCTCAACATCTAGCCCCACATTATCCAAAATTAATCTCAATGTCTCATTCTCTCCCCGCACCTTACATCACCTCAATCTAATTATGGTGACCCACTCTCCCCCAAAGCTCTGTATCAGTTGAAAACTAATCCCACTGCTCCATTTTCTCCCCAGAGGTAAGCATCAATTCATAAAACGTCACCAACAGCTTGAAATTACACAGCGTCTTTAACCTTGCAAAACAATATCAAGCCGCAAAAGGCTTGATTTTACGGCCAGCATTAGGATTAAAGGGCAGGATTGTCCACTCCTCTCCCGCAACATATTTTGCAAAGGCGGAGACAGCCTACCATTGGCTAGCGGTGGGGTCCTCCAGTCCTGCTGTTGTCAACGAGGCTTCCTATTGTTCACATCCTTCACTTCTGGGAAAGCCGTGGTGGAGAATCACTGTTGGCAGGACCAGAAGTCCCCGCGGGCAGAATTGGAAGTTCCTGCCTTCGGTAATAGAAGGAAAATCCCACCCAAATTGTGTCTCAAGCCAACAGCAGGATCCCTTTGACAATTTGTCATACACCACCTTCTAATTGGCGGGCAGTGAGCTGACCATCTAATTAAGGATGGCGGGTGGGCCCCAGATCCTGCCAGCCCAATCAGAGGCCCAGCAGCTCTGAAGCCTCAGCACCCCACTGGGAGAGGTGGTCACTCTACTGAGGAAGACAAGGCACTTTGGGAACGGAGTTAAAAAATAAATCAGGGTGGCGTGAGCATGAGAGGAGAAGATCCTTCAGGGAGGTACTGGGAGCCACGGGAAGCTGCCTATCCCCATCTCTTTGATCCATGTTGGTGGCAGTGTACCATGGCCAATAATCATGCCAATTGACGGTCCACATTTTTGGGGCAGGCGGCCTCTCTGCCTCCTGTCACCCTGCTGATAAGATGCCCTGGTGGCAGGTCGATATTGGGGGACCAACCCAATGCAACTCCCCACGATCCTACTCACCTTTTGCCTTTTGGCCTCCAGCCAGAAGTTAACCATCTTGACAGGCAATTTGATGGGGAACTGGGAAGTGAAGGCTGCCGGACCAGGGATATTCACATTGCGGAAGGGGGCGCTAGCTGGGGGTGGGGGAGGGGGGGAGTGGTCAATCAGAGCATGGTGGTGCAGGAGAAAATTGAGGGTAATGGTGGTGGGGTGGGTGGGGAGAGGGACCAGTAAAATCTTGGCCATTAGGACAGAGGAAAGCTAAGATTTTCAAAGTACCCTAAACATGGAGATGTAGGTACATTCAAAATTGATGTATTTGGGCATAAAAGGTACTAGGAAGTATTCATCAATTTATATGTGCTGAGAGGCAGAGGGGGATTTTCGCAAAAAGGGTTGGAGGGGGTCGGGAAGTGAGGGGTGGGTGGGGGGGGGAGGGGGTGGAGTTCAAGTCTTAAATATCGCAGGCGCGATTCTCCGCACTCCCGACGGTGCGGAGAATAGCGTGGCTCGTAAAATTTTACGGCCACGCTGTTCCGACGCCCTCCCGCTATTCTCCCCCCCCCCCACGCCCGACTTCCGATACGAATCGCTGCCGCCATTTTCTTACGGCCGGCAGCAATTCTCAGCTGATGGATGGGCCGAGTTCCCAGCCCTTTACGGCTGTTTTTACGAACGGCAAACACATCTGGTCTGGCCGTTCGTAAAAACGGCCGTAAACTGTTGATTTTTAAAACCATTGCACCGATTGGCACGGCAGTACCACGGCCGTGCCAAGGGTGCCATGGGCCCGCGAACGGTGGGCACCGATCGCGGGCAGCGGGCCTGATGCCCGCGCACTCTTTGTCCTTCCGCCGCCCCGCAGTATCCATTCGCGGGGCGGCTGAGGGGCATCCCGGCCCGCGCATGCGCGGGTTTCGCGCAAATGCGCGATGACATCATCCGCGTATGCGCGGGTTGGAGTCTTCCAATCCGCGCATGCGTGGCTGACGTCATATGACGCGTCAGCCGGCGCTAACTCTGGCAAGCGGGCGTAACGAAATTCGTTAAGCCCGCGATGCCGGAGTTTACGGCGTCGGGATGCTAGCCCCGACCGGGGACCAGAATCGGTTCCCGGTCGGGAAGGGGGGGGGCGGATTTGACGCCAGCCTTATGATTTCTCCCCATATGGGAGAATCGCACCCCGCATTCCTGACCCAACCTGGAACAGATACAAGGTAGTATGTGGGTGTCTAGCTCCCTCGCGAGCAAGCTCATGGTATTTTAAATGTCATTGTTATTCTGATTTTTGAATCCAGCAGTTTCCACTTGGGTTTTCCAGGTCTTGGATAATCCAGCAGCAACATCCCAGTCAGGATATGGTGGATCCAGGCAGTGAACGCCATTACATCTACAGCCTGAATACAATGTGCCCATCTGAGGAACCTCTGTGACTGGGCAACTGTCCTCATCCTGCCTGAGGAGCCTCCTAATATCCCCCAACCCCACAACAACCCAACTCAAAAGGCGTTAATTACACCCCTCCCAGGCCTCAGACATCCTCTCCAGGCCATTGATTCCATTTCTCCCTTGTCTTTTTGGCACATGTCAGTCCTTGGGTTCCTCCCCACCCACCCCTGCCCCGCCCCCGCCTGCCCCCTCCCCACACACGCATCTCACAAAGCTTCTGATCCACCATAACATCAACCATACTCCCAGGCCTCTGATTCTGTCCCCGCCCCTCGCCATGACCCTAAAATATCTGTGTCAACGGCCCCCTGCCCACCACCATTCATGCTCCAGCGCAGACTCACCTGACCCAGCGGCCAGCACCTCCTCGTTCCCCATCCAATTGGAAGCCAGCATGCCAATATGGCTGACTCCCGTGTAGACCATGGAACAGTAACGCCACACACATGCTGAGTGGAATTCGCCTTTCCCGCGCTCCCCGTCCCCCACCAGCCGAGTATTTCTCGACAGTGTGCCACAGCTGGCGGCTGGATCCTCTCTTCCCGTCGCTTGTCAATGGGACTTTCCATTGAAACCACCCCAAGCCGCTGTGAAACCCGCAGGTGGGAGTGTGCTGCCAGTGGGAAAAAAGAAACCCAACGGCCAGTGAATTCCAGCCGCCATGGTGTTAAAATTCCACAAGGCGATGGGGAATCCTGACTTCCCGGTTCACCGTGACTTTCTGACTCATCCTCTCCCAGTGGTCATATTCATTTTATATATGTTTGTGCAATCACCTAGTTATATAAAAAAAGCAACGTCAAAAAAAATCCTTGCTTGCAAATTCCACCCATCTTATTCTTAATTATTATCTCAACACAGTTCTTCGATTTAGTTGGATGAAACAGTGGGCTGGATTCCCCGCCGGCGGGCTGCTCCATTTTGCCGGCAGCCTGGGGGTTTCCTGAAGGTTTCCCACAATGGGAAACCACATTGACCAGCCGGTGTAACGGAGCATCCCGCCGGCGGGGTGAAACAGAAATGTGGCGCGGCGGGACGGAGAATCCAGCCCAGTAACTATTGCATGATATATAGGATAGCCTTCTCCGCCCATTCACACTGGCGGGATTCTCTGACTTCGCCGATGGCTGGGTTTCTCCGGTGAATGGAGTGAATGGAGTTTTGGCTGAGCGGCAAATTCCGGATTTTCACTGGCAGCGCTGGCGCCGTAAACCCGGATTGGAGAATCCCGGCCTCGAAAACCGGCGGCCTCTTGAGCATCCCAAAAACATTGGGTGGTTGTCCTTCAGCTGCCTTGGTCCTATGCACTGGAATTCCCTCCCTAATCCCTCCGCCCTCTCGACCTCACTGTCTTCCTTTCAGACCCACCCTAAAACCTACAACTCTCGGAACAAAGTTTTGATCATCTGCCCGAACATTCCCCATGCACTCGGTGTCAAAGTGTGTTTGGCAACACTCGTGCGGGGTGCCTTCGAGCCTCTTATTATCTTGATGGGGTGCCACCAATGTGAGTCATTGTTGTTTTCTGGTCATCAAGGAGTTTCCCTGTAAAGAAAATGCAAGAAGATGTTTCCCAGTGAATTGTGACAAGGCTGTGCTGATCGTTAATCTGCTGCAGGAGTTTGACTGGGGCATTAATGACCAGGGGCATCCATGTGGATAACTGTTGTCCTCATAAGTCTGGGTCGCAGTTTAGAAAAAAAAAAGTACTTCTTAAAACTTACAGCCAGTCTACTCTTATAACAGCACTAAAAATTGTCCACCTTTTATAGCTGTTCAACTTCTCATCTGCTTTAAAAAATAATTCTCTCACTCTGCCTCACTATTTTTCCGGAGCACCCGGAGGAAACCCACACACACACGGGGAGAACGTGCAAACTCCGCACAGACAGTGACCCAAGCCAAGAATCGTACCTGGAGCTGTGAAGCAATTGTGCTAACCACTATGCTGCCCTGCTGCCCCTTTCGTTTCAGTGTAGGAGCTTAAGCCAGACAAAGTAGGTGTACTGCTGTTCTCTCTGCCATGAAAAGACTATCTTTTGATCATTTGGTGAATTCAGAACTTTAAATGTTCCCAGTAGTGAATGAAAACCTGGTGTGCTTCTGTTAAAAGGTGTTTCTTTTGTCTTCTGGATGTTGTTTGGGAATATATTAAGGATTACTTAGTGTTGTACTCTTTGGGGATTGTATTTGAATTAATGGTTGCTAAGATGTTCACTGTATGTTTTAAAAAGGTTACCCTGAGTTCATAGAATAAACATTGTTTTGCTTTTAAAAATACTTTTCCATTTCTGCTGTACCGCACCTGTAGAGTGGGCCGTGTGCTGCCCATACCACAATCTATTAAAAGTTGTGGGTCAGGTGAACTCCATGATACACTTTGGGGTTCTCTAAACCCTGGCCCATAACAATGACCTCGGAAACCCACAATGCTCCGATTATATCCAAGCACTGACCAACAATCAATTAGGATGTTTAAATATTGCGTTTATGACCGTTTAGAATCAATGCTCTTCTAGTGAAGGTAACACTGTGAATACAGGAGGGAATTTTTTGAAACTCATTCACTATCTGTGCAGAGCCTGCGCGTTCTCTCCACGTCTCCGTGGGTTTCCTGCAGGCGAACATAGAACATGCAGTGCAGAAGGAGGCCATTCAGCCCATCGAGTCTGCGCCGACCCACTTAAGCCCTCACATCCACCCTATCCCCGTAACCCAATAACCCCTCCTAACCTTTGTGGACACTGAGGGCAATTTATCATGGCCAATCCACCTAATTTGCACGTCTTTGGACTGTGGGAGGAAACCAGATCACACAGAGGGAATCCACGCAGACACGGGGAGAATGTGCAGACTCTGCACAGACAGTGACCCAGCGGGGAATCGAACTTGGGACCCTGGCGCTGTGAAGCCACAATGCTATCCACTTGTGCTACCATGCTGCCCCAGATGCTCCAGTTTGCTCCCACAAGTCCTGAAAGACGTGCTTGTTAGGTGAATTGGACATTTTGAATTCTCCCTCAGTGTACCCGAACAGGCGCCAAAGTGTGGCAACTAGGGGATTTTCACTGTAACTTCACTTCAGTGTAAGCCTACTTGTGACAATAATAAACATTATTATGATTATAAGTAACAAATTCAAATGGTGTTCCCAACGTTGAACGTCAGGCAACGTACCCCGTCACTGAAGGGGGAAGGGGACAATCACGTTATTTATGCTGACATAAATCATGACTTTGCAGTTCTCACGATATTTTTCTATTCCCAGTTGTGTTAGGCAGGTTTAGCAACTGGAGTAAAAATCCCGGCCTTGACCTGCACCACGGTGCAGCACCAGGGGCGAAATTCTCCGACCCCCAGCAGGGTCGGAGAATCGCCCGGGGCCACCGAAAATCCCGCCCCCGCCGTGGCAGAAATTCTCCGCCACCCAGGAATTGGCGGGGGCGGGAATCGCGCCACGTCGAGCGGCGAGCCCCCTGCGGCGATTCTCCAGCCCGCGATGGGCCGAAGTCCCGCCGCTGGGAGGCCTCTCCCGCCGCCGAGGTTTGAACCACCTCTGGTGGCGGCGGGATCGGCGGCGTGAGTGGGCCCCCGGGGTCCTCGGGGTGGCGCGGGGCGATCGGACCCCGAGGGGTGCCCCCACGGTGGCTAGACCCGCAATCGGGCCCTACCAATTGCCGGGCGGGCCAGTGCCATGGGGGCACTGTTTTTCTCCCGCTGCCGCCACGGCCTCCACCAGAATCCCCCAGCGCGTATGCGCCGGTGGTGACGTCAGTGGCAGCTGACGTCACCACCGGCGCATGCGCAAACCGGCGAAGGCCTTTCGGCCAGTCCCGGCGCCTGGCGACAGGCCTGAAAGGCCGCTGGTGCCGGTTTTGGCACCAGTCGGCGTGGTGCCAACTGCTCCGGCGTGGACCTAGCCCTCAAAGGTGCGGAGAATTCCGCACCTTTGTGGAGGCCCGACGCCGGAGTGGTTGGCGCCACTCCCCTACGCCGGGACCCCCCGCCCCACCGGGTAGGGGAGAATGCCGCCCATTTGCGGAGTGGGGTTTGAAGCCAAGAGTGACAAGCTAAGTATTCAGCAAGTTTGGAGAATGATGACGGTAAAAACACAGCAAGTATTGACCATAGAAACGACTGGTTTATTTTTATACCTCTGTCCTCTCACCCTCCATATATGAGCAACTTTACACAGTTTATGATTATTCCAATCCCCTGAAATATAAAACCACTGAAGGAAGACCTCCAAACAAAAGAAACCAACTCTAATTTGAATCATAGAAGCCTTAAAGTGCAGAAAGAGGCCATTCGGCCCATCGAGTCTGCCCCGACCCTCTGAAAGAGTACCTGACCTAGGCCCAGTCATCCGTAACCTCGTAACCCCACCTAACCATTGGGTACTTTGGCAATGTACCGTGGCCGATCCACCTAACTTGCACATCATTGAACTGCGGGTGGAAATCGAAGCACCCGGAGGAAACCCACGCAGCCACAGGGAGCATGTGCAGACTCCACACAGATAGTCACCCAAGGTTGGAATCAAACCCAGGGCCTTGGCTCTGTGAGGCAGCAGTGCTAACCACTGTGCCACCGTGCGGCATGACTTTGCCACCTTGCCAATTGTTTACAAAGGAATTTAGCATTTTGAGAAGACAGGACAGCAAACATGTTACATCATTAATTACTTCTTCGGTGCACATAGCGCAAACTGTTTTTGATGTTAGGTTACCTTAAAGCGGTGGAGGTAAGTAACCAGAACCAATTTTCCTGTCACTAATTTTGATATCTGAGTATCTCTCTGAGGGGAATTTGTATCTTTTAGCAATCACAATAAACGATTGACATTTACATGCATTATTCCCAAACTTCCTTGCAATCTATTTATACTATTGCCAAAATGTTATAATGATTCCCTCTGGTACTTTGCTGAGAAAAATTATTCCCCCATGGCAATCCAGTGCCTCGCTATTCTAAAGCCTTACATATTCCCTGCTCCTCAGGAAACTAATCCCTGCGAGCAGAAAAATAT